>NC_046674.1:49022125-50222125 GCF_003369915.1 Drosophila miranda
CTTCTGCATAGTCTTTAACATTTCCATGAATCTTTTGCTTTGTGATTCATATAAAGCTTGCCTTACACTTTCACGCTGCTCCTGTGGCAGAGCCGATCCCACTTCTTATGTCAGGAGCCGAGTACAAAAGGCACTTCTTCTTCTTGCTTTTTTCTTAAGCCTCGAGCGCAGTGAGTCGCGGATGTTGTATCTCTCTTCAAAATCCATTAGCAAACTGCCGAGTACATTCTTGTCTCCGCCCCTCTCAGCATTTCGGCAGTTTTTATTTTATTCTATTCTTTCTTTATTGTTACCATTTCTCATTAATATATATCTCTTTCTCCTTCATTCTCATGCATCTCCGACACATAAATATATGCATATGCACACTGTTCGGAGCAGAACCCAGCCGATTAGCTGCTTGCCAAATAGCACCTAATTCTTGGCCCTCAGCCGCTTATTTTGTTTGTTACTTATGTCTATGTCACTCATTTGTTTGTAAGCTTTGCGCGTGCTTGCCTTGCTAAACGCTCTCTGCCAGCTCGCTCTTCGCTATCTCCGCTTTGCGTCTGGCTGCCGACGTCAGCCGAGCGAAGCTGCGCTTAGCGATCGGAGCGGCAATGTAAAGGGCAGGCAAGCCACACTTGCAATTTGGATGTCACGCATTAAAGAACATATCGTAATTTTATTTCTGCGCCGAGTTTTATTTAATTCGAAATAATTTGTCGGCCGATTGGGGATAAAAAACATTATCTCCACATAAAATTTGTGACCCCGACGTGATCTCTGAGTTGCAGTGTCAATTAGTAATCATTCGCGATCGACATTCGTTAGCCCTAGCAAATTTTCGGCGGTTAAGCACAATTCGGTGCTAAAACACACTTACATACACCTACATACACGCATTGCTGGCTATTAATTTCTCTGTCGCGACAATTCGGTCAGTGCAGTGCGGTAGGCAGTACAGCGAACTCACTAATACACACAAGCGGAGTACAAAGCGGAATCGGACAGCTCGCACAGCCGCACAGCTAAAGGCATTAGCTGTAATCCCTTTGCTTTCGGTTCCCACGTTTATACGTATACAGGGTGTCTTTTTCGGTCGTGCTGAGTGACTCTTTTAAAACCTCAACATGGCAGCACCTGAGCCTACCAATGTCGCGAACGCAGCAATGCCGAGTGATGTAGATTTCTACAAGCACAAGGCCGAGTCCATCGCGCGCCAACTAAAGGCCATGGATCGCTTACTCACCAAGGAAGAGCTTGCCGAGTTAGATGAGGCAGAACTTCAAGCTCGCTTAGAGAAGATCGAGCGAATGAATGCGGATTTCGATGCCGCTCAAACGAGCCTTGAAAGGCTGGATTTCCTGCAGTTAGCCCATGATGCCCGCTGGACTTTTCGAATGTTTATGTCAAGGTTAGGTGCAGGCTGTCGCGGGAGTTGATGGCTGCTCGCACGGTAAATGTTGCCAATTCAACGGCTCGGCATACTCTCGAGGGGAATTCGTCGTTGTTCGCCTATAATAGTATAGGCCGTTCTCGAATGCCCGAGTTGCAGCTTCCGCGATTCGGTGGAGCTACATGGATTGGCCAGAATTCCACGCGATGTTTTCGACAATGGTGCACAAAGACCATCGTATACCAATCATCGAAACATTCCAATATCTCGTGGATGTCTAGATGGTGCTGCGCTGGATACGATTCGTTCCTTGGAACTTTCTAAGGAGAATTACGACAAGGCGTTGAATTTACTAATGTTGCGATTCGATAATAAACTGTTACATTTTCAGGCACACGTCAAGGCTATTTTCGGGCTGCAAGGGGTGGAGAAGGGCTCGCTATCGGCTTGCGCCGCGCTCAGCGATAAAATCAATTCGCACTTGCGTGCACTTCAGACCTTGGCGACCCGCAGGAGATTTCGATGGTTGTGCTGATCTACATCATATCACGTGGATCCACGCCCGCTGAACTAATGGATAGCAGCCTTTGGATCTCTGGACCACCATTCTTGCGTCTTGAGAGCTCAGAGTGGCCTGCAGGCTTGCAATTGCCGACCGATGTACCAGAACGTCGTCATGCAGCATTGGTTGTTTCAAACGAAAGGGATGTATCGTACGATTGCAAATTTCAAAACTCATTCGGATCCATGCAGCGCGTCTTTGCTTACATATATCGATTCTACATTCTCAAGGACAAAGGCATAGCGCGGTCGAAGGGTCAAGTTACCGTAATCGACATCAAAAAATTGTACGCATTTGCTCATAAGGGCAATACAGCAGCAACAATTTTCGGAAGAGATAAGGGCCCTCGCCAGCAAACAGGCCCTACCCCCAAAAAGCACGATGGCCTCACTGAATCCATTTCTGGATAGCTTTGGATTGCTGGTGTTGGAGGCCGCCTCCAAAATGTCGAATTGGACTACGACGCGAAGCACCCGATCCTGCTTCCTAAGGGACATCCTGTCACTGTCTCTATTATTATCTTCTTTCACGAAAGGTTTCTCCACGCAGGAGCTCAAGGATTGCTCGGACTGCTTCGGCAAAAATTCTGGCCTATTGGTGGACGCAAATATGTTGCGGGAATCATTCGCAAATGTGTTAGATGCTTTCGTTTGAAGCCAGTGCTGAGGGAACATATCATGGGAAACTTGCCTGCGGATCGCGTAAGGACTAATCCAGCATTCCACACAACGGGCGTTGATTTTTGCGGACCCTTTTATCACAAGTCGGAAGTCAGAAGCAGGCCTCCTATCAAATGTTACATCGCTGTCTTCGTATGCTTTAGCACCAAAGCAACTCATTTGGATGTCGTTCGGGATTTATCTACAGAATCCTTTCTGGCAGCATTAAGGCGTTTTATAAGTCTACGTCCCAAACCTCGAATCATCTGGTCAGACAACGCTACAAATTTTGTAGGAGCAAAAAATGAGCTTTTGGAGCTTCGGCAAATGTTCCTCAGCGATCCTCATACGTTGGCTGTGTCACATCTCTGCGTTTCTAGTGGAATCAATTGGAAATTCATCCCCCTCGCTCACCTCATTTTGGGGGTTTGTGGGAGGCGGCTGTTAAAGCAGCTAAATATCATTTTCATCGCATCGTCGGGACCTAAATTTTTAATTTTGATGAAATTCAGACCTTGGCTTGTGAAATCTCTGCTTTGTTAAATTCCCGTCCGCTTTATGCAATTACAGAAAGTCCCGATGATCTAGATGTGCTCACGCCAAACCACTTTCTCAATGGAGCCCCGAAAGCTGCATTCGACGAGCCAGATGTGGCGCATCTCCGGGTCAACCTACTTAGTCGATGGCAGCGGCTGTGTCAAATGAAGCAGGCGTTTTGGAGAAAATGGAGCACGGCGTATCTTTCGATTCTTCAGGAGCGGAGCAAGTAGCGGTCATCGTCTCCAAACATCAAGCTAGGAGCGCTCGTCATGATCAAGGAGGAAACGCTGCCACCATTAAGGTGGCCGCTTGGCCGCATTGAGAGCGTCATCCCAGGAAAAGATGGAACCATCAGAGTAGCCGTCATCCGCACTCAAAGAGGCCTTTTCAAGAGGGCCGTTGGAAAAATAGCGGTTCTGCCCCTTCAGGATGGATCTGTTGAAAGCCTTTGCCTTCCAACGGGGGTGAATGTTCGGAGCAGAACCCAGCCGATTAGCTGCTTGCCAAATAGCACCTAATTCTTGGCCCTCAGCCGCTTATTTTGTTTGTTACTTATGTCTAGGTCACTCATTTGTTTGTTAAAGCTTTGCGCTTGCTTGCCCTGCTAAACGCTCTCTGCCAGCTCGCTCTTCGCTATCTCCGCTTTGCGTCTGCCTACCGACGTCGGCCGAGCGAAGCTGCGCTTAGCGATCGGAGCGGCAATGTAAAGGGCAGGCAAGCCACACTTGCAATTTTGATGTCACGCATTAAAGAACATATCGTAATTTTATTTCTGCGCCGAGTTTTATTTAATTCGAAATAATTATTCGGCCGATTGGGGATAAAAAACATTATCTCCACACACACTAAAATTGTCTTTCGTTTGTGACCTTTTTGGTTAAATCTTCGCGATAGCGCACAAAAATTAAATTTCTGTCTTTTTTCTCCAAAATCAACATAATGTACATATATTGAAATTGAAGTCTTGCGTTATATTAAAATTTTAATCGTAACTTGTAATGAATCTTTTAAATCATAAAAACGATCTTTAGAGTGTCCGTGCCAGGATCTTATAAAAGGTGGTAAGTCTTAGTAAAGGATTGATCAAGGGATAATGCAAGAATTCGAACTCATAGTAGCAGTATGGTGGGTACAGAAGAGAGGGACAATCAAAACCTTGGTTCCCTCCAAATAGAACATGTTCATTAGAGTTTTTTGCAGTGTCAGAATTTCAGCTAATTTTGTTTTGTATAATTATTTATAGTTTTTAACTACAATTAGGTGTGGAAGGACCCCGACCAAATCTATTTGTACGCCGTCCTTGAAATTATTATTATTTATTATTCTTTCAAAATTTTTCATGCCGCCCGCGCAAAGATCTTGGAATTAGCTTGTCGTTGTCACGATTCTTTCGCTTGGACCAGAACGCTGTTCGCGAATAAACGTGTGTCGAAATTCGCAAAGCAACCCTTCAGCACAAATGAAGGAAGGCCATTCTATTCAATCGCTTCAAAGGCCTGGCAGGTAGAAAGCGTCTCGCGAGTACATTGCAGTGTCTAATGAGTCTGTCACTGTATCTGCTGGTGTGTCTTCCAATCTGCTCCTCCATTGTATGCAGATTCAAATCACTATGTAGGTTGGAGCCACGAAAATACCAGGGGCAGTTGATTTTTTGCCGCATGTCGCGATTCTGCAAGACTTGGACCTGTATTCTGCAAGACGATTTTGCAACTTTAACCCAAAACTGCACACCGTAGAGCCAGATCGCGAACAGCTTATGTGCATTTTTGCATTTGCTCTTTTAGCTTTCAGTGACATGGCGCTTCTTCTGTGAATCAGCTACCACAATTGCACAAGTTACGCCTTCACACTTTATGTGTGGGCTTACGGTGAAGCATGGATTGATGGTCTTCCTTTTTCCTGCCAATGTATGGAGATAATCCTGGAGTCTACATCGTCATTTGAAGCAGTGCGATATCGTCCGCCTAAGTAGCAAGAAGGGCCTTGCTGGGAACCGCCATATGGTGCTCGCATGGGCAGGATAGGTCATCGATATAAATTGAGTAGAGCAGCGGGCCAAGGACGCTGCCTGTGGAACTCTAGCACTCATTTGGCAAGGCGGTGAATAGGTGTTCCTGAACCTGACCATAAGCTGACATCTTTCCAAGTATGATCGTAGGACTCCGTAGTAAGGTGCTGGGAAGAGTTTTTGAATTTTGATCACTAGACCGATGTGCCAAACTCTATACAGTGCTTGCTGCATATCAATGAAGACCGAATTGCAGTATTCTAGATCATCATAGGTCTGTAGGATGTTCCTTGCCATTCTGTGTCCCTCCCAAAAGCAAGACTGTTGATCCGGCATTCCTCGATAGCAGCACCAAGTCGATTGGCAAGAAACCTCTACCACACTATAGATAAGGAAGACAAGAGACTTATTGGCCGATCAGGATTGCTGCTATCTTCCACTGCTTAGGGAAAAACTGCACCCTTAAGATGGCTTTTAAAATGAGCACTATGTAGCGTATCGCCAACACTTTGAACGTGGCATGGCACACTCTGTCAATGCCAGGAGCCTTCTTTTTCGGTAGGGACTTGATGACTTCAACAATCTACTCAACTCTGCCTGGTTTAATGGGTAAGGCTATTTCTAGAGGTGCTTGCAGGCTATCTTGGGTCTCTCTGTGCTGCGCCTCCATGGCGAATTTGTAATGGGTGAACCTGTCCTCTAAGTGATGTGCAAGCGAATTGGCCCGTTCTTCTTTGTTTCTAGCTAGATCGCCGCTGGGACACGGGATAGGAATCTGTCTCCTAAGAGATTTAGTGGTCTCCCAAAGCGAATATCCAGCATCCACGTTGGAATCCATGGAAGCTAGCTTTTATTCTTGAGAAGGCGGAAGCTGGAGCCATGTATGTAGGAAACGAAGGAAAGAGAGAGACACGAAGCGGTCGTGTTTTCGTCGTGTCGTCGGGATAGAGCAGTAATCGGCTCTGAGAGAGCCGATAGCAAGAGAGAGAGAGAGATCAGTCAGTTGTCAGTTCAGCCACGCATCAGACGTACACGCATATAATTAGTCACAAACATACTTGTAAAACTTGGAGCTGTTATAATTTTAAGTCCAACATACTTATCAAATAAATGTTACTCGTTGCCATCAAGCAACTTAAACTACTACAAATTGGGGGCTCGTTCGAAAATAAGCCCAAGACAACAACATTTGCAAGTGAGATTTGTGCGTGTATTTGGAAATTTTGGCGAACACGAGACTGGTGACACAAGAGATCGGTCGCGGTGCGAAATTGAATTGCAGTCTGGCCTATAAGTGCGAGAGAGACACTTGTCGAAGAAGGCGCATTAGTGTGAGCAGACATTCAAGAGAGCTGGAGCGACAAAACTACGGCAGACGGCAGCAAACACAGCAAGAATCAAAACCTTCGTTGTTGTTGTTGTGCATTGCGTCTGAGAGGCTAGAGCTACAAGGAGACAAGCGGCACAGAGACGACAATCTGAGCGCGTTCGTTCCAAAGCGAGCAGAAGCGACAAAACGACGGCAGACGGCAGCAAACACAGCAAGAATCAAAACCTTCGTTGTTGTTGTTGTGCATTGCGTCTGAGAGGCTAGAGCTACAAGGAGACAAGCGGCACAGAGACGACAATCTGAGTGCGTTCGTTCCAAAGGAAGCAGAAGCGACAAAACGACGGCAGCAAACAGCAAGAATCAAAGAACATTGATTGTTGTTGTGTTGCACTGCGTCGGACGGAGACTACAACTACAAGAAGAGACAAGCAGCAAGGAGACGACCATTTTGTAACACCAGAAGCAGCGACGATTCGGGAAGCGACAACGAGTTAACGGCGAACAGCGAGAGCAAGGCAAGGCAACAAAGAGAGGACGGCAACAGCGACATCGACAGGCAAGCGAGATCTGGATGTGGTGGTGTGTGTGCGTCAAATTTGGAGTCTGGAAAGTTCTGCGCAGAAGCGAGAGTTAACAAGGGTAAACCCATAGTAAGGTGAGCGTTAACAGAGAAGCGATCGTTAACAGTGACGACTTTAAAGGCGTTTTCGGAGTCGATGTTAACTGAAAAATTGTTAACAGGCCAGCAGTAATAAGGTTGTTTAAGTTGATTTAATTACATTTTCTTAGATATAAGCTAATATCAATTATTTTGTATTTAAATCGTCACGATGCAAGTTGAAGAGATAATGACACTGAGAGTCGCAGATTTGCGAGAGAAGTTAAGAGAGCTTGCGTTGCAGACGACGGGACGAAAGCGCGATTTGCAAGATAGACTATTAATACATCACGGCTTTCCAGTTGAGGATGAAGAAGAGTCAGAGGATGAGTCCGTAGTAACAGCAGAGGATGATACCGTAGCAGTTCAACCAGGTACGCGACAGGCAGAGTATAAATCTTGGTTTACGCTAAAAGACGTGGAAGGTAGTGTGTCACAATTTTCTGGTTCTAATAACCCCGACATCAATCAATGGATAGAGGAATTAGAAGAATGCGCAGCTACTGTTCAATGGAGTCAATTACAATTATTCATTTATGCCAAGCAGTTGTTAGTTGGTGCAGCAAAATCTTTCGTTCGTAGTTTGCGTGATATTCGTAACTGGAATTCGTTGAAGGCAGCTCTGTTGGATGAGTTTAGTGTTAAACTGTCGTCCGTAGAAGTACATAGAATGTTGCAAAAGCGCCAGCAGAAAAAAGGAGAGTCGTTGCATGAGTTTTTGTATGCGTTAATGGAGATAGCCAAGCCAATTAAACTAGATGATGAGAGTTTAATCGAATATTTTGTGGATGGTATACCAGACGCTAGGGCAAGTAAGGCAATGCTGTACCAAGCTAGAAACTTAAAGGAGCTTAAATTTCAGATCGATGTTTACCAGAAAGCTAGAGGCGGATCCAAGCCGATGAGTAAGAATTGGCCGCTGAGTAATAAAAGTGAGAGTTCGGTGAAAGGGTCGATGGCAGAGAATTTTAGGAAATGTTTTAAGTGTGGAGACAAATCGCATTTGAGGAAAGATTGTCCCAAAAATGATTTTTGTTGTTTCAAATGTGGCCAACCAGGACACCGTGCTGCAAGCTGTAATGTCAAGGTCGAAACCAGACAAGAAAAGAGATCGAATACGAACATTATTCGAGATAAGGAAGTCGTCAATAAGCCGTCAGGTATTTTCACTCCATCAGGTTTGGAATTAAAGGATATTAAGTACGCGAATTTGGTATTCCAAGGTTTGATTGATACTGGAGCAGATTTGTGTTTAATTCGCAGGAGGGTATTTTTGAAATTTGGAAATCTTGAACTGATCGGCCAGGAGAAATGTTTAACAGGTATTGGAGATAGTCAAGTTGTAACTTTTGGTAGCTTTTCGATACCAGTGAAAATCGATGAGATTGGAATGGAGGTAGAATTTCATGTCATTCCAGACGAGGATATTGGTTTTGAAGCCATTTTAGGAAGGACTATTCTGGATCATGTGGACATGCAAGTTTCTAAGACAGGAACAAGATTTGTTCGTAGAGTTTGTGGCGAGGATAAAGATAAGAAACTTGATCAGGTAGCATCGTCCTCATGCGTGGAATTGTTTAATGAATATAAAGGCATTTGCATGTCAAGTATTGACGAAGTTGAGAAGGAGTTTTCAATTGATGTTGGTCATCTCAGTGAAGTACATGCTAGAGAGGTTAGGGGTATGGTAGGAAAGTACCAACCTCAGAGAAATGTAGATGCGCCGATAAAAATGAAAATTGTATTAGTGGATGAGATACCAGTTTTCCAGCATCCGAGACGATTACCGTTGTGTGAACAGGAAATCGTGGACAAGCAAGTGGAAGAGTGGCTGGCTCAGAAGATTATAAAGCCAAGTACATCGGAGTATGCATCACCAGTAGTGTTGGTACCGAAAAAGAACGGTAGCAAGAGACTATGCTGTGATTACCGAAAGCTGAATGAGAAAATAGTTCGCGATAACTTTCCAATGTCACATATGGATACAGTGTTGGAGAAACTGGCAGGGTGCAAAGTATTTCACCACGTTGGATTTAACGAATGGTTTTTTCCATGTGCCTGTAGAAGTCGAGTCTCAAAAATATACGTCTTTTGTGACTCAGAATGGTCAGTTCGAATTTTTATATGTTACCATTTGGAATTTCAAATTCTCCAGCGGTGTTTACCAGATTTATAATGGCTGTGTTGAGAGATTTGGTAAAGAATAATGAAGCAGCAGTCTTATATGGATGACGTTATTATTTGTAGTCAAGATATAGAAGAGAGTTTGTTAAAGTTGAGAAAAGTACTGAAGATAGCGGAAATGAATGGGCTACGTATAAATTGGAGGAAAGTGTCAGCTGATACGACCAAAGGTTAATTTTCTGGGGTACTATAATAGAAAGAATACGATAAGACCAAGTGATGAGAAGACGAGGGCAGTCGAAAAGTTCCCAGTGCCAGTTGATAAAAAAACAGTGCAGCGTTTCATAGGATTGACTTCTTATTTCCGAAAGTTTATTGAGGGTTATGCTGTTATTGCAAAACCATTGACAGATCTGCTGCGGAAGGATGTTAAATTTTAATTTAAGGAGATACATCAGGTTGCGTTTGAACACTAAGGTAAGCATTGATTAGTAGACCTGTTTAGAAATGTACAACCCGAAAGTTGGAGACAGAATCCATACTGATGCATCAAAATGCGGGGTATGGAGCCGTGTTACTGCAAAAGAGTTTGGAAGACAGCCCAATTCCATCCAGTTCAATATATGAGCCGTAGGACTAAGCCATGTGAAGAGAAATATCCTGCTTATGACCTTGAGGTTCTGGCAATTATCGAAGCTTTAGCGAAATGGCGTGTATACGTTTTGGGTATAAAGTTCAAAATTGTCACAGATTGTAAATGCATTTACAGTGACGATCAAAAAGAAAGACGTTCCTTTGAGAGTAGCACGTTGGGCCATGTACCTACAAGATTTTAATTATGTTATAGAACATCGCTCAGGAACGAAGATAAGGCACGTTGACGAGTTGAGTCGTGTATCTTGTTTTATGGTGACCGAAAGTATAGCTCATCGTTTGAAAGAAAGCTCAGCTAACCGACGATTGGGTTAAAGGCCGTTAAAAGTATTGTGGAGGACAAGGAATATGAGGATTATTATATTAGAATCAGATTTTGTTTAAGGATCCGATAAGGAGCTCATCGTAGTACCAGCTTTAGTTGGAAAATGAGATTATATCAATAGCACATAAGCAAAGGACATTTTTCAGTTAAAAAGACACAAGATATCATTGAAAAGTCGTATTATATTCCGAAGTTAAAAGACAAAGTATGGCGCGTAATAAATAGTTGTGTCAAGTGTATCATTGTCAATGAAAAGACAGGAAAACGTGAGGGTTATTTGCACCAATAGACAAGGTACAAACGTATCACATTGATCACGTTGGACCAATGGAAATTGACTAAAAAACAGTACAATTATATACTGGTTGTCGTTGATGGATTTTCTAAGTTTGTTTGGTTATATTCTACACGTAGTACAGGTGTTGAAGAGGTCGTTAAGTGTTTGGAAATTCAGGGGACTAGTTTTGGTAATCCGAACAGAATAGTGACGGATAGGGGTGCAGCGTTTATGTCCAATTGTTTCGTGAATATTGTGAGAGAGAGAAAATACAGCATTTAATGATTGCCACAGGCGTTCCACGTGGGAATGGTCAAGTCGAAAGGATGCACAAGATAGTGGTGCCTATGTTGTCGAAATTGTGTCAGGGTAATTCCGGTAGTTGGTATAAGCATCTAGGAAAAGTACAGCAAATGATCAACAGTGTTGAGCCGCGACAGTACCAAGGTAACACCTTTCAAGATATTGACTGGGCTAGACATGCGTATAGGAATGGATCCAAAAATAAAAGAAATATTGGAAGAATCACTTATCGAAGAGTTGAACAAGGACCGCGAAAAATTAGAAAGGAAGTAGTTGAAAACATTGCACGGTTACAGCAGGAAAACAAGAAGAGTTTTGACTTTAAAAAGGAAACTAGATAGATAGTATGAGGTTAATGAGCTAGTAGCTATCAAGCGTACTCAGTATGGTACTAGATTAAAGCTAAAAGGAAAGTATCTAGGGCCGTATAAGGTGGTTAGGGTAAAGAATCATGGAAGGTACGAAGTCGAGAAGATTGGGATACTGAGGGTCCTATAAGACCTCTACAGTTTCAGAATATATGAAACCTTGGCTAGACCCATCCGAGGCGAATGGTCGTCAGGACAGCCGAATGTAGGAAACGAAGGAAAGAGAGAGACACGAAGCGGTCGTGTTTTCGTCGTATCGTCGGGATAGAGCAGTAATCGGCTCTGAGAGAGCCGATAGCAAGAGAGAGAGAGATCAGTCAGTTGTCAGTTCAGCCACGCATCAGACGTACACGCATATAATTAGTCACAAACATACTTGTAAAACTTGGAGCTGTTATAATTTTAAGTCCAACATACTTATCAAATAAATGTTACTCGTTGCCATCAAGCAACTTAAACTACTACATGTATATACTCTTCGTGATGTTATCTGTTAAAGATATTTTATTTGTAATACAGCAGAAGATCAGTATACAGAATTATATGTGCTTCCGAGTAACATACGCAAGAGACTGACGCCGTAAGAAGAACATCGATATGAGAACATCGATATGCAGCAGGGCACATGCGCAGTGTTGTTAGAGATCAATATCTAATTATCGTGGCGGTCACTGTGAACACTCCTCCTCAACACAACGCATGTTTACAAACTTTAATATACTTAACTAATATTCGATAACATGTCAAGCACTTATAAACTATCTTTTAAACCAAATGCGAATACAAATTTATGGTGCTTAACCTTGGCTAAGTTCTTTGTGAGGACATCTGCTATCATCTCATCGGTTGGCAGATACGCAATGTCGACTTCACCTCTCTTGAGAACCTCTCGAATATGATGTATCTTGACGTCGATGTGCTTTGTACGTGCATGAAACATGGGGTTTCTAGCAAGCTGCTGTGCTCCAATGTTGTCGCCGTACATCTGAATAGCTGACTCCTTGGACATCAGCTTCAAGTCAATCAGTAGGCTGCAAAAGTATAGCGCCTCTTTTGATGCAGATGATAAGGCTATGTCTCCGTGGAACTGAGGGCAACCGTCGATTGCTTTCTTGACTCCCAAGAAACCGCTCCTCCTGCCAACATGCATACATTGCCAGTGATTGACTTTCGGTTTGTCATATCACTTGCCCAATCTGCATCAACAAAACACTCAATTGCCTTTCCTTGCTTTGTGTAGCATATCTCCCAGTCGACATCGAAGGATGTGCTTGGCTGCCGCTTCATGCTCGGAATGAGGATCCTTGTTACGTTGTGCTAATTTGTTCACCGAAATGCGCAATGTCCAGACGAGTCATAACAGCAAGATAAGATAACTCTCCAATTAGCTTTTGGAACGAATGTGATGTCGACCCTGCGGCAGTCCTCTTTGTTGCATGCCACCTGGTAACCAGCTTCAAGAGGCGTGGACGTCTGTCGACAATCTTTCAAATTGTACTGTTCGAGCAACTCTTTAATATACTTCCTTTGGCTGATTGAAATCGCACCCGTACTGCCTTCACGTTTCACCTCAATACCTAAAAAGTATTGCATAGGCCCGATGTCAACCACATCAAATTCTGCTGCGATCTTTATCTTGATATCAGATATATCATCTAGGTCCTTACACGCCAAAATAATGTCATCTATGTAGACAGCTATTAGACACATATTTTTACCTGGCTTACAATACAGACAGGGTTCGTTGACAGTCGGTATAAAAACCAATGCGTCTCAGCGTTGCATTCAACGTAGAGTTCCACACTCTTCCTGATTGTTTTAGCCCATATATACTTTTGTGAAGCCTCAAAACGTGATTTGGGTGAACTTCGCTGATGAAGCCTCAGGTTGTCTCATAAAAACCTCATCTTCCAATTCGCCGTTGAGATACGCCGTGACAACATCCATTTGATGTAGGTGGAGACCATGTTCGACTGCAAGTGCAATTATCAACCTGATAGTTGCGTGGCGTACAACTGGTGCAAATGTTCCCTTGTAGTCGATCCCGTAGCGTTGGCTACAACCTTTCGCAACCAGACGTGATTTGAGCCAGCTCACGCATCCATCCGGATTGGACTTGACTGCGTAAACCCATCTGCATCCAATGGACTTTTTCCCGCTAGGCAATTTAGTAAGCGACCACGTGCCGTTCTTCACGAGAGATTCGTACTCGTCCTTCATTGATGCTTTCCATATCTCGCCTTCAGTAGACCGTTCAGCTTGTGAGTAGTTTTGTGGAACTTGTACATCTGCTACCAGTATCGCATTGAGCATATGATACTGCTTCCTTGGTCGTCCTGGTTTGCCCGTCCGTACTATGGTTGGGCGTCCTGGTCCTCTTATTGGTTCTGAAATTACAAGAATGTCATTACTAGACCTAGTTTCCTCCTGATTTTCTGGCTCATTTTCTGGATCTTTAAATTGCTCGCTATCCATTTCGGGTTCAGAGTCCTGGTTTTGTTGAACCTCAATTGATGCCATGTCATTGGAACATGATGCATCTAGTTTGCCCCCTTCAGGTTCTACAAAAATGACATCCCTACTCTCTACGAGTTTCCTGGTTTCTTTACTGACCAAACGGTATTCTTTGGCCGTATCGGAGTAGCCCACCATTATATACTCTAAGCCTTTCTATGCGATCTTTGATTTCTTTGTTTTATCTAGAGCAATCGCTACTGAGCCAAAAACTCTTAAATGCGATACCACTGGCTTTCTACCTGTCCATATTTCAAAGGGTGTCACCCCTCTCAAGCAGCTGCTTGCCACTCTATTTCGCAAATACGTGGCAGTTCGAATCGCTTCTGCCCAATAGCATTCACTCAACCCAGCATGCAGCAGCATACTTCTTGCCATTTCTACCAATGTTCTGTTGGCCCTTTCTGCAACTCCGTTTTGTTGAGGTGTATATGGCACTGTTAAGTTTTCGCTTTATTCCATTTTGGTTTAGGTAATTGTCAAAAACGTTGGATATGTATTCTCGGCCATTGTCGCTTCGTAAAACCTTGACTTTTCCCCAGTTTGGCACTCAACTTGACTTTTAAATTTTTTAAAAGCCTTGAAAACCTGATCTTTGGTTTTTAGGAAACTTACTGATACATATCTTGAACAATCATCAATAAATGTGGCGAAATATCGATTGCCTCCCATTGACTGCTTTTGCATTGGACCGCATACATCAGTATGTATTAAGTCTAGTACGCCCTTTGACCTGTGTCGGGTCAAGCAGCTTAAATATTTTGAATTATTGCCAGTGGTGCGCCCCAAAGGAAATGCATTTTGGTGTTGTCGTTTCCAATGCCCCCACTGCAAAGATCATTTGCTACCGCATATGCGCATCCAGCGGAATTCTTTCGTCTCCTTATATCGCAATCTCTCGTACTCGCTTAACAGCGTCCCGAGCAGCTCTAACGCTCTCGGGCTATCCTACGCTCTCGCTCGCATCTAAGCTTGCTGCATAGGGCCCGGCAATTTGGCCCGTCAGCCCTTGCATGGGCAGTCTTGAGCTAATCGTCGCAGCTATTAGATTAACATCCTCGCATCAATCGTTCGCCCAATCATCCCCATATGTACATACGCGATAAGTTGGTTTACATATGCAAATAAATTGTGAATTATAAACAGCCTCTCGACTTTCATTAACTTCAAATTGCAACAGTTACTAAAAACGCTTAATAGCTTAACATTGGTGACCCCGACGTGATTGTGCAATAAATAATCCATCAGTGCAATCACAAACTAATATAGCATTCAAAGATCTAAACTAATTGCCATCTCAACCAGTGTCATCGACCACATAAGTTATCCATACATATATACACCGGCCTCCCCTGCATATTCGGTAGTGCACGTAGCTGTTGGCTTGCGCTTCTCTTTTCGGTCATCTTCCCGCAAGAAACGTTTCTTACACCGGTCGCCTTTGTATTAACAGTTCGTACATAGCTGTTCGCTTGCTGGGCTCGGTTCTTGTCGTCTATTGCTCGTGTTACTCTTTGCGATCATCTTCCCGCTAGAGACGTTGGTCTTCCTGCTAACGCTGCCGCTACCATGGAAATTAATGCTGCTAACGAAATTCCAATGACCAGTGAGCAAAACAGGGTGTCTTTTTTGAAGCTTAAGTCAACGGAATTATGCGAGAAAATAAAAAGAAAAAATAAAAAGGCATTCTGCCGCTTGGCAGAATGAGTCGTCGGACTATGACTACTACATGCTCGTGGTAAAGCAAGAGCAAGTCGAGAAGTTGATCGGCAATTTTGAGATGTTTCACGGCGAGCTTGAGGAATTGGCTCGAAGCGAAATTCACAGTGGTTTGTGGGACATTTTTGAGTCACTTGCCATGCCAGCTCGCTGAAGGCGGCGATTATGAGGGAAATGGCTAAGAGTAGCGGCCGCATGCCGTTTCATTCTACTTCGGCTGGAGGAAACACTACGGTTGAGTTTGCCGGCTCGCAATTTCTACCTCACCGTAGACAAGTACCATCCCTGCCTCCTATACAATTGCCGACGTTTAGCGGCGGGTATGCGAACTGGACGGACTTTTATTCAATGTTTGCCACCATCATCGACAGCCATCCGGACTTAACAAACATAGAAAAGCTCCAACATTTGCGTTCCTGTCTGCGGGATTCGGCATTGGAGACTGTTCGGTCGCTGGAAATCTCAGATGGCAATTATGCTGTGGCATTAGATTTGTTGGAAAACAGATTCAATAATCGGCGATTGGTCTTTCAGGCACACATCAATGAGATCTTGGCGCTCCCGGCTGTGGAACCTGGGTCAGTGGTCATGCTTCGGGAGCTTTCAGACAAGTTCAGTTCACATATGAACTTCTCCGAAAACTGAATCCAGCGAGCCAAGAGAAGTGGGAGGAACGATTCAACGACCCCGCATTCGCCAACTTAATTCCGTCGTGGGAATCTATGGCCTCGTTCTTGGAGCAGCGATGCAGATCATTGGAGACGATGGACTTTTCTATGGCAAGCTATGCGTTGAGCAATCAGGTGGGCAGAAGTAGAAAGCATAATAATTCTAGGTCCACATTGGTTACAACGAACCAAACCGTAGCACGCTGCGCACTGTGCAACGATGGTGCTCACGAGGTCCAGCACTGTCAGAAGTTTAAAGCGCTGTCCCCACAAATCGCCATAAAGAAGCCAAGCGGCTTTCGTTGTGTATAAATTGTCTCAGAACAGGGCATCGATTATTTCAGTGCACCTCGAGCAACTGTCGTACCTGCGGGGGTAGACACCATACCCTCCTTCATTTTGGTAGCCCTGAAGATACCGCAGTCCAAGGGAAATCAGCGCCGTATACTCCATCTCAGTCTGCGCTGTCTGAGTCTACGCCGTCTGAGCATACCACTGAGCCCTCTACTTCAGCGGTTACCTCGTCTGCCCTTATTGCCCAAGATCTCAGGAATGGTGTTTTTCTACTTGCCACGGCCACGGTCTTAGTCAAAAATCGTTCCGGAGTTTTAGTTCCCTGCCGAGCGTTGCTGGATTCCGGCTCCCAGTTGCATCTAATAACTTCTCGTTTCGCGAATCAGCTTCAGCTTCGAAAAATGAAATCATCGACTGCAGTCTCGGGAATAGGCGACTCTAGCTTCGTCACGGATGGATTTTCGGTCAATGTTAGCCTGCACTCTCGCTCATCGGATTACTCAACTCTCCTCACTGCCATTGTAGCCTCTAGCATAACCGATCGACAGCCAAGCTTTGGAATTGACACTCAAAACTGGAACATTCCATCGAA
Organism: Drosophila miranda; assembly: GCF_003369915.1. Taxonomy (NCBI): domain Eukaryota; kingdom Metazoa; phylum Arthropoda; class Insecta; order Diptera; family Drosophilidae; genus Drosophila; species Drosophila miranda. The sequence continues at coordinate 49,039,099 of NC_046674.1, forward strand.
CATACCACTAGCTGATCCGGAGTTTTATAAGCCGCAGCGCGTCGATCCGCTAATTGGCGCAAGTCTGTTTTTCGAACTCCTGTGTGTTGGTCAGGTCAAGCTACTGCCAGGATTGCCTTCAATTCAGAAAACGCGCTTGGGATGGGTCGTGTCTGGCGTTTAAAAGGTTCCTCGTTGATGGTCTCTCGCGCTCGGGCCGTAGCTGCTGAGGATAATAGTCCAGAGGATCGGCTTGAGGTGCTTCTTCGGAGGTTTTGGGAGGTAGAAAATTGCATCGAACCAATAATAAAGTCTACCAAAGAAGAGCTAGATTGTGAAGCACACTTTGTGCAGCATTTCCGTCGACTACTGTAGTGGCCAGTTGTGACTCTGAAACTCCAGAGAACAGCTTGGGAAGTACGGCCCTCGCGTTTAACATTAACTCTGCTCTTTACAAAACAAGATAAGAGATCAATTACAAGAGAGCAGTAGTTAAAGCTTCCATTGAAGAGCTTAATGTCTAATTTAGAGAAGCAGCGTGGATTTGTGGGAGTTATGTTTTAAAGCTTTACTAGAAATCATACGATTACTCCGTTAGTCGTGGAAGCTATGTGTAAGCTTTGCTTAGCATCGTACGATTACTCCGTTATCTAGGGAAGCAAGGTGTAAGCTTTGTCTAAAATCGTACGATTACCCCGTTGGTTGTGGAAGGTAAAGTTCCGATCGTAAGGGCTAATGCAAGTAATAGAACTTCTGGCTAGATCATTGCTATAGTGAAGCTGTGCGAATTCGGATGTGTCTTTTTATACAAATATATAGATCCAAGTGAATTTGAAAACGTTGTGCAATCAAACACGTGCCAAGTAAATTGAAGTTCTGGTGGACTACATTATTCCTTTTGGATTAAGAAAAAATAAAAGGTATTTGGACCTTACAATAGTGACACAGCTTTAACAGTCTCGTATCATAGGGCTGGAAATCTTACTACGTTCGACACTAGGAAAGAAAAACCAATTGACCCCCCTCCAAGAACGAGGTCGTCAAAGTCCATCGATTTCTTAGTAGATCTGGGAAAGACCTCGGATTTCCCAGGAACCAGCATCTACATAAACCAACGATAACTACAACCAAATAAACCAGAAAGAGCCGTTCAAAGATATACTAGAGTGAAACCCGAAGTTATGTGGAGGCATACTTGAGCTGAAGTACATTTTGGAGTAAGACGAGAAGAATAGTTTTCTTGCGAATTCGGAGAAACTAATATGCCGCACTCGTCTCCCTTCTCGCTTATGAATCAAGCGCGCGGCTAAGGCTTTCGCATGTAGTTCTTCGCAGTGTGTGGAGTGGTTCTCAAACTGTGAAAATAAAACATTATTCTGCGGCGATCCACACTGCCGTTTAATAGTCGTCGTGTGAAAATGTACCAAAGTATTAGTTTTGAGTCTCGTCATGAGATTTTCCATTTATTAAAGATTAGGCTACGCACTAACTATTTTATTTATTGTATAAGATTTAAAAAGAAAAAAAAACCAATAATGCATATAATTACCCATAATTAGAAATTAGCGCAAATGAAAACCACATTTTTTTTAAGATCAGCCGTTGAGTGGCAAATCGTCGTCGTACGGGTATGGAAATGGAAAGAAAATCGGTGTTTCATCCGAATTAGAAGTGAAGACCTGTATATTCATAATTTTTCTCCCTTCCTCAGAATATGTTCCTACGTCGCCCCTTGAGCTCAACGGACACGCCGGACAATTCGTATAAAGTATGAGTGAGTTACGAACTTCCTTAAACGGAATTCTCGAGTATTTTCGAAATATATATCTGTCTTATAAAACTTCTATTCCGGTATATGAAACAACCATATCCGTGCCATAATTTAGAGCGGATCGGCTACTAATTTTTCTTTCACGTTTGCCTTCTAGTTATATAATTATCATATTTTTCTCTTCTTTCCAATTCAATTTCTTTAACGCCATATTCTCTACACATAAGTCCTATATACATATATACATATAACTAGGTATAACTGGATACTATTTCCTCCTTCTTTATTTAATTACTTTATGCTAAGTTTATACTTATCTGGAAAACCATGAAGTCCAAACCCTTAAATTTTGAATTATTAAATAATAATTAGTAGATAATAATGGAACATTAAACCTTTCGTGTTTGTCCTGAGTAGAGCCTGAGGAAGTCCGATGATCAAATAGAGATGCGCTCGATTAGGGTTATGCTGTCGATTAAACGGCATACAAAGGTAGGGAGGGTAGAGAAGGGGTCAAAGTCATCTGAGTTCCCCAAGAGCGACGGAATATAGCCTGACTATTTGTCGGTAGTCGGTTAACCAGTTAGTTAAAATTCACATTCTTTTCTTTTTGATTTCTTTTGTAGAGTTCCTTTTGAACATTAAATCAAGTGTACCTAAAACATCTTTGCGAATGTGTTCGTATAGCAGATAGGAGAGTAGGAAAGATCCCACGACATTCCGGCGAGCTAGTTAGAGCATAGCTAGAGGTACACGTTCCGAAATCCTGCTATACTATTGGTGTCTGACCGTCAAAAAAAGTATGTACAACCTCCATCCGTACATACAATCTCACACCTCTACTAATATGAATTTCTGGCACATTACATAGATTGGCGCCCAACGTGGGGCCAGAGTACGAGTTACTACTGGTTAAAACCCCCAAAAACTTTGCTCGTTGCAATTTTAAATTCCACATTAAAATTAATACTTCTCGTCCAACTACTGTAACGGAGGATATTGATGGAATTTTGGGTTTAAGATTCTGAGTTTCGGAATACCTAACCAAATAGAATCCGCCAGGTAGCAAGGGATGGAAACTGATTTTTTTTTGTTACCAGAATTAATTTGCGAATATACGACAGCTATTCACAAATTATAATAGGATAACCCCAAAAGAGTTTATGAGGGAAGAGTATCGATGGCTTTCGGAAGTCTAATTTTCTAGATATAGATTTGGAAATTAGCCATTGCCAAGGTTACTGACCACATAAACATACCATAGACCAATTTAGATTTCATTGAGGTTATATTCCGGCGACAAGAGAAAGCGTATATCGGACGGAGTCAAGCTCGAAAAGGACAAATATTGGGTATTTAGGAAAATTTTGTAGAATTTATTGAAGCTTTGGTCCTATAATTAGGGATTTCCACATTTAGTGATCAGAACTCGTATTACTGGGTTACCTTAACATGTCACCAGTACAACGTACCCCAGGGGGCAAGGCGTCGGGTGACGTGGACGCCCAGATCTGTGGTATATGTCAAGAAGCCATAAGAAGAAGTCAACTAATATGTACTGCGTCTTGTGGGCACCGGTATCATGATACTTGCATGAAAGAATTCGTGAAAAATAACAGAAATTGCCCCGTATGTAGGGCGGAGTTGAATCCGGAGGAACTTTCGTTTGATGAGAATACTCTAGCAGCCGAATTACCACCCGAAATGGGTTCGGGTATAGTGCCGTTAGAAGGGGGATCCAACCCGGAGTCAAACGCTTCAGAGAGAGGACATCAAAAGTCAAGAGGGGCTAGGCCTAAACAGGGACGGGGAACTACATCGCGCAGAGGGATGCATACTAGGTTGCAGTCTCAACAATTTCGGGATAATTCTTTGGGCAGTATCAGCCATAGGTCGGGCGAAGGAGATATGCCGGAAAGAACCCTTGAGGTTATACAAGCCCTGATAAAAGGTGAGCAGAAAGATATGATGGTGGAGCTAAATTCGTTAAGAATTTGATCGAAGAAAATCTACGCGGACAATTAGGTAGGATGACTATAGCTTCAGATAGCACGCCTGTGCAAGCGACAAGGCAAAATCACGAGCCTAATATAACAGGAAACTCGTTGTCTTCAGAAAATGGAAGGGAAAGGGGATTACCACATCCAAATGTATCTAACAGGGCAATAGCTCCTGGGAAGGCCGCTAATATCTTAGCCAGTTGGCGACTAAAGTTTGACGGATCCAAAGACGCTATGCACGTCGACGAACTCCTGTACAGGGTTCGTTCACTTACATCCTCCACTTTAAATAACGATTACGAATTACTCTGTGACAATATGCATCTGCTTTTCTCGTCTAAAGCCAGCGATTGGTTTTGGAACTTCCATAGAAAGAACCCACAGTTTTCTTGGCAAACTTTTTCTGCCTCATTTAGACAACGATTCGATGATGCTAAAGATGATTTCGACTTGTGGGAGTTGATTAGAAAACGCCGTCAGAGAGAGGGTGAAACGTTTGACGATTACCAGACGGCCGTCGAAGAATTAGTGTCCAGGCTCTCACACGAGGTTAGCGAAAATAAGTTAGTAGACATTTTAAAACGTAACGCAAAAACGGCCCTCAGATATGAACTCTTGCATCTCAAAATCAGCGATCGAACTGGCCTGAGAGAAGAAGTTCGCAAGCATGAAAACTTCTGTAAAGACAACCATAACCCTTTTCCACGAGGTAAATTCAGCAAACCGAATGTAGCAGAAATACTTACGGCCAATGAAGATATGGAGGAAGAAGACGTTTCGCAGATTTATCGTAAGAAACTGGTATGCTGGAACTGCGACCAGGAAGGGCATCGTTTTGAAGATTGTTTAGGAGAAAGGCGAATTTTCTGCTATGGGTGTGGTGCTAAGGATATTTATAAACCTCGATGCGTCAAATGTAACCCATGGAAAAACTTGAAACGGGATGTACCGACCGGAGCCCAGTCAGTACATCCGACCAAGAACAGCAACTAAACGAAAGTAAACCAACTACCTTAAGAGGGCTTTCCGAAGGGGTAGTTGACGTAAAACCGGATATAATACTACACCAAATTTGTACAGGTATAGATGTAGCGACTCAAACGATGGAGAGCAAAGAGTTAGATTCAGAAAATGTGAATACGTGGTTTAAATTGATAGTTAAGCCCAAACGATCGACGGTCCGGAGACGAGCGTTCTGGAAAAAGGTCCAATCTGTTCGAAAACGTTTAGTCTCAGCAGTTATTCTGAGTTCAGATAACCGAATGTACATGGAGGTAATGATCGAAGGGCAAACTTATAAGGCTTTGCTGGATTCAGGAGCAACCATTAGTTGTTTGGGTGGGAGAGCAGCAACCTTTTTAGCACATCACCCACAATCTCAGAAGTGTTTGGGAACCATACGCACTGCCAGCAACGAAGCTTGTACCGTAGTGTCCAAATTGGTGGTCCCGATTGAATTCCGTAAAATAGTTAAGGAAGTAGAGTTCTTTATCATACCAGATTTAAAGCAAGATGTTTATTTAGGAGTTGACTTTTGGAAAGACTTCGGTCTTCTATCCCAATTATTGACCCGAGAAGGAACTGTGAGCTGTTTGGAGAATAGAGACGACACGATTATGAAGGAAACGCCTAAAATGCATTCCCTAAATGAAGAACAAAGGAACCAATTAGAGGCGGTAATAAGAACCTTCCCGTCATATGAATGCGACGGACTAGGTCGTACACACCTAATACAACATTCTATGGTAATCAATGCCGAAGTACCCGTCAAACAACGACATTGGCCCATTTCCCCCGCGAAAGAGAAAGTGATGTTCGAAGAAGTAGAGAAGATGATTAAGCTGGGCGTGATAGAACCTTCAAATAGTCCATGGAGTAGCAATTGCGTCCTAGTAAAGAAAGGGAACAAGAATAGGTTATGCCTTGATTCTCGAGAGATCAACAAATATACCCGAAAAGATGCATACCCCCTTCCCCATATAGATGGGATACTCAGTCGATTGCCACATGCCAAATACATAACGGGACTCGATATGAAGCATGCTTATTGGCAAATTCCCCTAGAGGAGTCTTCACGCCAATACACCGCGTTTACCATACCTAACCGACCGCTGTATCAATACAAAGTTATGCCTTTTGGTCTAACCAATGCCTCACAAACCCTCTGTCGTTTAATGGATAAGGTAATACCTGCTAACTTGCGTACGAGAGTGTTTGCTTACCTCGATGACTTACTAATTTTATCAGACGATTTCGAATCCCATTTAATGTTACTGAGAGAAGTTGCAGTACACTTACGAAAGGCTAATCTTACGATAAACATTGCCAAGTCGCACTGTTGCATGCGTGAGATTAAGTATCTGGGGTTCATCATTGGATACGGACAGGTAAAGACGGATCCGAGTAAAATTGAAGCTATTAAAGAATTCCCCGTTCCCAAGACGGTGAAACAATTGCGACGATTCCTTGGTCTTGCTGGGTGGTACCGTCGTTTCGTCGACAATTATGCAACGGTAAGTTGCGCCCTCACAGAACTATTAAAGAAACCGAAAGCGTATGCGTGGAACCCTTTGGCCAATCAGGCATTTGAAAAACTTAAACAGTGCTTGACGTCAGCTCCCATTTTGTCTACTCCTGATTTCTCAAAACCCTTTTTGCTGTTATGTGATGCTAGTACTGTATGAATTGGTTGTGTGTTAGCTCAGAAAAACGAAGAAGGAGAAGAATTACCCGTAGCATTCATGTCCGAGAAGCTATCTAAAGCTCAGAAAAACTACTCAGTCACGGAATTAGAATGTTTAGCGGTGATAAAGGGAATTAAAAAGTTTCGCGCTTATGTAGAAGGTCAGGCATTCGAGGTGATAACCGATCATGCCTCATTACAATGGCTTATGCGTCAGAAGGAGTTGTCTGGTAGATTAGCTCGATGGGTCATAAAACTACAGGGATACTCTTTTGAGATAACGCACCGGAAGGGTCTCGTGTAGCGATGCTTGCGTAGAGAAATTACGTTCTGATGGAGAGCAGGTCGATAGATCTATTGCGAAATTAAATCACAAAAAGACTAATGATAATATTCGGCTAAGCAAGACAAATTACCAGACTTGAAGATTCTCAATGATTTTGTCTACAAAAGAACCGAACCTGATCAGGGAAATAATGGTGTAGATAATCTATCTTGGAAATTGTGGATTCCTAGGGAACTCACCCAAGGTGTAATCTCGCGGGCTCATGATCCGCCCAATGCCGCTCACAGTGGAGTAGGGAAAACCATCGAAAAGATTAAAAGATATTTGTTTTGGCCAAAAATGAACAAGCAAATACGTGAGTATGTAACTTCTTGTGAAGTGTGTCGTCACACCAAACACCCGAACACCGTGTTGAAACCACCCATGGGAAAACCAATGGTGTCTGATCGTCCGTTTCAAAAGCTTTATATGGATTTGCTGGGTCCATATCCCCGATCCAAGAAAGGGCATATTGGTTTACTTATTATCGTAGATCACTTCACAAAATTTCATTTCCTATGCCACCTTAGGGTGTTTACTTCCAATCGGGTGTGCGATTACCTCGAAAATTATTTGTTCTGTACATTTGGAGTCCCCGATGTGATATTAACAGATAACGGATCTCAATTCGTTTCTGGAGCCTTTCAGGCTTTTCTAACCCGCTTTGGGATACAACATATTCGTACGGCGATATATTCACCACAGGCGAATGCCAGTGAGAGACTCAATAGATCGGTGTTAGCAGCTATCAGAGCTTACATAAGCCGGGATCATTCCACTTGGGATACCAAATTACCGGAAATCAGTGCTGCTCTCAGATCCAACATTCACCAAAGCACCGGGTACTCGCCCTATTTCCTAACCTTTGGACAAAATATGATTCTGAATGGCAAAGACTATAAGTTGGTTCGCCGCTTAAGACTCTTATCGGAGGATAGCCGCATTAGTTATCCGGAAGCACTACAAATTATTCGCGAATCGGCAAAGAAAAAGGTGAAAGAGTCACATGAACAAAATGCTAGGCGATATAATCTACGCTGTCGGAAAGAGTTTAAGGTTGGAGAGCCAGTACTTGCCCGCAATTTCTGCCAAAGCAATGCTATTAAAAAGTTCAATGCAAAGTTAGCGCCGGTTTTTATTTCAGCCGTGGTATCTAGACGAGTTGGCTCATCCTATTATCAACTAAAGAACGAACAGGGTAAAAACTTAGGAATATTTCACCTCAAAGACATACAAGTGAAACACTAGGCAACTGTCCTTTTTCCGTTTAGGCTTCGCCAGTTAAAACTAGCGCTTCCTCAACTGTGGTGTAGTGGCCAGTTGTGACTCTAAAACTCCAGAGAACAGTTTGGGAAGTACGGCCCTCGCGTTTAACATTAACTCTGCTCTTTACAAAACAAGATAAGAGATCAATTACAAGAGAGCAGTAGTTAAAGCTTCCATTGAAGAGCTTAATGTCTAATTTAGAGAAGCAGCGTGGATTTGTGGGAGTTATGTTTTAAAGCTTTACTAGAAATCATACGATTACTCCGTTAGTCGTGGAAGCTATGTGTAAGCTTTGCTTAGCATCGTACGATTTCTCCGTTATCTAGGGAAGCAAGGTGTAAGCTTTGTCTAAAATCGTACGATTACCCCGTTGGTTGTGGAAGGTAAAGTTCCGATCGTAAGGGCTAATGCAAGTAATAGAACTTCTGGCTAGATCATTGCTATAGTGAAGCTGTGCGAATTCGGATGTGTCTTTTTATACAAATATATATATACAAGTGAATTTGAAAACGTTGTGCAATCAAACACGTGCCAAGTAAATTGAAGTTCTGGTGGACTACAAGGATAAAAAAATAAAGGTATTTGGACCTTACAATAGTGACACAGCTTTAACAGTCTCGTATCATAGGGCTGGAAATCTTACTACGTTCGACACTAAAAAAAACCAATGACCTCCAAGAACGAGGTCGTCAAAGTCCATCGATTTCTTAGTAGATCTGGGAAAGACCTCGGATTTCCCAGGAACCAGCATCTACATAAACCAACGATAACTACAACCAAATAAACCAGAAAGAGCCGTCCGAAGATATACTAGAGTGAAACCCGAAGTTATGTGGAGGCATACTTGAGCTGAAGTACATTTTGGAGAAAGACGAGAAGAATAGTTTTCTTGCGAGTTCGGAGAAACTAATATGCCGCACTCGTCACCCTTCTCGCTTATGAATCAAGCGCGCGGCTAAGGCTTTCGCATGTAGTTCTTCGCAGTGTGTGGAGTGGTTCTCAAACTGTGAAAATAAAACATTATTCTGCGGCGATTCACACTGCCGTTTAATAGTCGTCGTGTGAAAATGTACCAAAGTATTAGTTTTGAGTCTCGTCATGAGATTTTCCATTTATTAAAGATTAGGCTACGCACTAACTATTTTTTTATTGTATAGATTTAAAAAGAAAAAAAACCAATAATGCATATAATTACCCATAATTAGAAATTAGCGCAAATGAAAACCACATTTTTTTTAAGATCAGCCGTTGAGTGGCAAATCGTCGTCGTACGGGTATGGAAATGTAAAGAAAATCGGTGTTTCATCCGAATTAGAAGTGAAGACCTGTATATTCATAATTTTTCTCCCTTCCTCAGAATATGTTTCTACGTCGCCCCTTGAGCTCAACGGACACGCCGGATAATTCGTATAAAGTATGAGTGAGTTACGAACTTCCTTAAACGGAATTCTCGAGTATTTTCGAAATATATATCTGTCTTATAAAACTTCTATTCCGGTATATGAAACAACCATATCCGTGCCATAATTTAGAGCGGATCGGCTACTAATTTTTCTTTCACGTTTGCCTTCTAGTTATATAATTATCATATTTTTCTCTTCTTTCCAATTCAATTTCTTTTACGCCATATTCTCTACACATAAGTCCTATATACATATATACATATAACTAGGTATAACTGGATACTATTTCCTCCTTCTTTATTTAATTACTTTATGCTAAGTTTATACTTATCTGGAAAACCATGAAGTCCAAACCCTTAAATTTTGAAATATTAAATAATAATTAGTAGATAATAATGGAACATTAAACCTTTCGTGTTTGTCCTGAGAAGAGCCTGAGGAAGTCCGATGATCAAATAGAGATGCGCTCGATTAGGGTTATGCTGTCGATTAAACGGCATACAAAGGTAGGGAGGGTAGAGAAGGGGTCAAAGTCATCTGAGTTCCCCAAGAGCGACGGAATATAGCCTGACTATTTGTCGGTAGTCGGTTAACCAGTCAGTTAAAATTCACATTCTTTTCTTTTTGATTTCTTTTGTAGAGTTCCTTTTGAACATTAAATCAAGTGTACCTAAAACATCTTTGCGAATGTGTTCGTATAGCAGATAGGAGAGTAGGAAAGATCCCACGACATTCCGGCGAGCTAGTTAGAGCATAGCTAGAGGTACACGTTCCGAAATCCTGCTATACTATTGGTGTCTGACCGTCAAAAAAAGTATGTACAACCTCCATCCGTACATACAATCTCACACCTCTACTAATATGAATTTCTGGCACATTACACTACATAAAGGCGATTATTGTGTTCGGCTGCCAGAAAAATATAATTTGGATCTCCTTGGAGAATCTTACAATCAAGCGCTTCGTAGATTCCTGACCCTTGAGAGAAAGTTAGATCGTCGCCCTGATGTTAAATCTCAGTATGCAGCATTTATAAAGGAGTACCTTGATTTAGGCCATATGTCTCAGGTTCCTACCCAGTCAATCAGCAACTGCCGATATTTTTTGCCTCACCATTGCGTCATGAAGGAACATAGTTCTACGACCAAGCATCGAGTCGTTTTTGAGGGATCCGCTTTAACCTCATCTGGATATTCCCTGAACGACGTTTTAATGGCTGGTCCCGTAATCCAACCCAAACTGTTTCATTTTCTTGCTCGATTTCGGTCATACGCCGTTGCGATTACGGGAGATATCTGTAAGATGTATCGTTGTGTAAGAGTCTCGACCGAGGATAGCAACTTGCAGTGTATTCTGTGGAGAAACTCCAGGGAAGAAGACTTGCGTGTGTTTCAATTTTTTATTTATTTATTTATTTATTTATTTATTAAATTAACAAATTATCTGTTAATAATGGTACTTAGTTACTAAAGGCGGAAAAAGATAAGTTAAAAGTTAGCTAAATTTAAATGATTATAAATATTGCATGCAATTAGTTTAAGAGACAGTTCAGGGGATAGGGTTTGACAGAGGGAGTTATAATTATGGCATAAAACCCTAAAAGGTTCATGATCAGCATAATTAGACCTACATATGGGTAGACGGATAGGCCTAAAAGTACGGGTAGGTCTGGATGGAACGGCCAAGTCAATCTGACCCAAGAGAGTTTGGGAGTCAACAGTCCCAAGAAGGAGCTTGTGCACGAACATTACGCCATTGCATATTCTGCGATGGTGCAACGACGGCAGGTCAATAAGATTTAGCCTAGACCGGTAGGGTGGCAAGATTCTACCCGAGTCCCAGTTAAAGTTCCGAAGGGCAAAAATTAAAAATTGCTTTTGCACGGATTCAATAACAGCCTGCTGCTCTTTATACTGCGGGCTCCACACACAAGAACAATACTCCAATATAGGACGTACTAACGAGATGTACAGTTGTTTCGTAACGTACGGGTCGTCAAACTCCTTGGACCAACGCTTGATGAACGCTAAAACACCCTTAGCTTTATTTACAGTTGCAGCTATATGGGTGATGAAACACATCTTATGATCAAAAAGGACTCCGAGGTCATTTGAACTCGAAATTCGCTCAAGGACATGATTTCCTAGAACATATGAGACAAAATGAGGAGCGCGACGGTAAAATGTCATAAGTTTGCATTTGGAAAGGTTCAGAAAAAGAAGATTAGTTGAACACCACAATAGTAGTTCACTTAGATCAAGTTGAAGGCGTGTGTGCAAATACCAATCAGAGTAAGAAAGACAGATTTTGACATCATCAGCATACATTAGTGTAGTAGAGTATGTTATAACTTGAGGAAGGTCGTTCACAAATAAAATAAACAGAAGCGGGCCCAGATGACTTCCCTGTGGCACACCTGAAGTAACATTAACAGTATTTGACAACACGTTAGAAAACAAAACACGTTGAGTACGGTTAGAGAGATAGGACAAAATCCAATCTAGAAGATTCGTTGGGAACCCTAATAAAGAGAGCTTTTGAATAAGCAGAGCATGGTTCACAGAATCGAATGCCTTGCTGAAGTCCGTAAAAACTACATCCGTCTGCAAACCAATTTGAAAACCACGGTGGATTAGGTTAGAAAACTCAAGAAGGTTAGTCGATGTTGAACGATGTCTGAAAAAACCGTGTTGCGACGGAGATATCAAGCTGCAATAAAGATGTTGCAGTTGCCGGGTGACCAGGAACTCAAGAAGCTTCGGGATGGCGGAAAGCTTTGCGATACCACGATAGTTTTCAATGTTTGATCTTGAACCTTTTTTGTGAAGCGGAATGATGTAGGACTCATTCCAAATTACTGGGAGACAAGACTGTTCCAAGGAGAGGTTGAAGAGAAAGGTCAAGGGTTTGCAAAGGGACTGGGCACAGTGTTTTAAGATGCAACTTGGTACTTTATCTGGACCCGCAGAAAACGATATGTCCATAGATGACAAACCTTCCAGAACAACGCTTTCCTCGAAAAAGGGCAGAAAAATGCTGTTAGCTTGAGGTAGCTGGTACGGATACGGAGTGGATGCGTTGTAAATATGAGACGAGTACGTTGTTTGGAAAAAATTAGCAAATAAATTTGCAATACCAACAGCAGAAGCTTCTGTTTTGTTCTGGTAATGAAGGGACGGAGGAAAAACGTTTGACTTGCGCTTAGAAATAACGAACGAATAGAATTTTTTAGGATCACTACGAAAGTTACTACTACATTGTGAAAGGTAATGATTATAACACTGACTATTGACGGCAAGGAACAGAGAGCGAGCGGAGGAGTATAGAGCTAAGGCCAACGTGGAGCCCGACTTCTGGTACTTTTTATAGAGCCGGGATTTATTATTTTTTAAGTATGACAAATACTTGGAGAACCAGGGAGGCTTGGACGATACAGGTACAGTGATATCTGGAACAAACGTATTAAGGGCGGAGTAAATAGAACTATAAAACGAGTTAACAGTTGCATCTATGTTCGGTAATGAATAAAGAAACGACCAATCAACACGCGAGAGATGTAGATCTAAATCAATAAAGTTTGTTTTGCGAAAACACTTTATGTGACAAGGAGCCATGGAACTGTCAGCACCTCCAGATTGTGTACACTCCAGTGATATCAACAAAGTTGGATGGTAAGGATCTTCAGGGAGAGATATTGGGCTTGCTCTAGATACAGTAGCAAGAGAACCATCGTTAACAAAAACGAGGTCAAGAAGTCTGTCCCTAATGTTTTTAACGGCATTAATTTGGACAAGGGAAATATCCGTTAGCCCATTGATAAAGTTATTATGGCAATTGGGAAACAACAGGTTAGCGTCATTACAAGGCAGCCAAGAAAGAAATGGGAGGTTAAAGTCCCCCATGACAATAATTCGATCATTGCACCCTAATGTAGAAACAACATTATTAATTGCTGAAAGGTGGTGTAAGTAAAGCTCAGCATCAGACCTGGGAGGAATGTAAGAGCAGGTTAAATAGAAAAATGCGGAGCCAACACGAACTTTGACTGCAACAAATTCAATTCCATGAATGTTATTGAATGGGAATAACTCAGATGAGAAAACAGATTTAACTGCAATCAGAACCCCACCTGCAAAAGATGAGCGGTCCATTCTATAAATAGTGTAACTATCAATGAAAATTTCGTGATCATTGACAGAGGAGTTAAGCCAGGTTTCGGTAAACGCGATGGCATCGAAATCAAAGGACGCGCTATTAGTATGAATTTGACGCAACTTTCCCAGCAAACTGCGAACGTTCTGATAGTGCATGGAAAAATAGTACATCAGTTTTTTGGAGCATGTTCGGTAATTCTTGGATTCGAGTTCGAATCTTTGAGAAGGAACTCATGCACAATTGTATGCTCAGGCCATATTGACGGTTCTAGAGAACAGGATAGTAAAGAATCAGGGAGAAGAATTTTAAAGGATGATATGTTGCGCTTATGTTTAAATGTAAATTTAGTCACAACTATATCAACAGGCGAAGTGTTAATTTTAGCGGCAAGATGTTGTTTAACATCCTCCGTTGTAGCCTCAGGAATAAGACGAGAAACAAATATTGCTTTCCGAGGGACCACTGCTTTAAGTTGAAGTCCCGAGCGAGATCGAGATGGTGGAGCCACTCCTAAAAGAGATCTCGGTACAAGGGCAGAGGAATTGGCAGCAATGGCTGTAGCAGGAATTGGAGTAGGAATTGCAGCAGGAATTGGAGCAGGAATTGGAGCAGGAATTGGAGCAGGAATTGGCAAGACGTCGTCAGCAACCAGCACACCCGCACTAGGAGCACTCACCGCGTCAGAAGTGACGGCCACAGAAACTGCAGGGATGGGATTGATGCTGTTGGGGAGTTGGGTGCTCGAAGGAAGCACATTGCTCGGTGTAAAGAACTCCGGAGCCACCGTTGGCGGATTTACAGACAACGGCGTGGCATGCCTACACGGAAATGCTTCCGATGGATGAAGGTGGGAGGCAGGCGTACAAATCGGATTAGGTTGCAAGAGATTGGTATCATTATGCGGAATTTTCCGTCTAGGCGATTCGCTCAAGAGTTTGAGCCCAAGAAACTGTGATTCAAGGGCAAGAAATTTCTCGTTGAGAGCCACAAATTGTTTCCGGACATCCAGAAACCCAATTGGACACCGTTACTTATGGGACGAAGCCTTCCTCCTATTTATCTGTGCGAGCGATGCATCAGTTGGCAATGGACGAGCAGATGGCGTTTCCAGTTGGAGCTGAAATCCTTCGCCGTGACTTCTACGTGGATGACTTGATATCTGGAGCCAGCTCTCAGGAAGAGGCTATCCGAATTCGGGAGCAAACTACTGGAATTTTGTCTAGTGGTCAGTTCAGATTGAGGAAATGGTGTTCGAACGTCCCTGCTGTGCTGGATGGAGTTCCGGAAGAGGACAAGGAAACATTTTTGAAGTTCGACGATGGCAGCCATGTGACTAAAACTTTAGGACTTGCGTGGGATCCGGTTTCTGATCTACTATTATTTTCGTTCTCGGCCCTTCAATCTTCTTTGAATTCCTGCAGGCGCTCTGTTTTGTCATCCATAGCGCGATTCTACGATCCTCTCGGACTAGCTGGTCCCGTAATTACTAAATCCAAAATCTTTCTCCAGCGTTTGTGCCACGAGAAGTTATCCTGGGATGAAAGCCTTCCAGTCGCACTGAACACCGAGTGGCAGGAAATACGCACCAGTTTTGGTCAGATTCGTCGACTTAAATTTCCTCGGCTTGTACTCCTTCCAGACTCTACGCTGGAAATTCACGGATTTTGCGATGACAGCATCGAGGCTTATGGTGCATGCATTTATGTCTTGTCCAAGTGTCAGCATTCCAGCAGTCACTTACTTTGTGCCAAATCTCGTGTGGCTCCTTTGAAGACACTTTCAGTACCAAAGTTGGAGCTTTGTGGAGCGGAGTTGCTGGCTAGGCTCATATCTGAGATAACTGGAATGAATGTCTTCAAGGGAAGGTGTTACTGTTGGTGTGATTCTGCAGTTGCGCTCTCTTGGATTCGGGACGAGCCGTCAAGATTTAATATTTTTGTTGCAAATAGAGTGTCAATGATTCAGGAAATGACCGAAAAAATTTAATGGCGCTATGTTCCCACAGCTTTAAACCCAGCCGACATTCTGTCTCGAGGGGCTCATCCGACTGAGCTGAATGAGTCACCTCTTTGGGCTCATGGTCCTCCATTTCTTTGCTGCTCCTCAGATGACTGGCCACCCACTGTGCTACCTGATAAGCCAGCCCTTGAACTTCGTCGGAAGGCTCTTCTGGTCAAATCGCCCTACATGGACATTATTGCTGATTCCAAGTATGCGAATTCATTTGCTTCTTTGCAACGCGTTTTCGGATACATTCACAAGTTTTGCAACCGAATTCGGCGCCCCGGACTCACTGTCTAAGACATTGAACATGGAACCCAGGTATTGCTACGACTAGTCCAGCGTACTCAGCTATGGGAGGACATGAAGTCACTGCGGGCAAGGGGAGCAGTCTCCTCATCGAGCTCAATCGCATCGTTATCGCCATTCATGGATCAGTTTAGACTTCTCAGGGTAGATGGTCGACTGAAAAACTCTTCGTTGGATTTTGATGGCCGTCATCCAATCATCTCGCCCAGCAGCCATCCACTGACTCTTGCAATAATCTCCCATTTTCATGAGTGGAATCTGCAAGCTGGTCCTCGAGCTTTGCTTTGACTAATTCGATCCCAATATTGGCCTATTGGGGGGAGGAAGACGGTAAACAAGTGCGTAAGATGCTTTCGACTGAAGCCCAGGGTATTGGAGCATATTATGGCGGATCTTCCAAAGGAGCGGCTCGATGGTTCTCATGCTTTCGAGATCACAGGCGTGGACTTCTGTGGGCCGTATTTCTACAAACCGGAGGCACGCAACAAGGCTCCAATCAAGTGCTACGTCTGCGTCTTCATTTGTTTCGCTACCAAGGCTGTTCATCTGGAGCTTATAAAGGACTTATCCACAGTTGCTTTTCTACATGGACTAAAGCGCTTCATATGAACCAGACGGAAGCCGCGGCAAATTTGGTCAGACAACGCAACCAATTTTGTCGGCGCTAAAAATGAGCTGATGGAATTAAAACGCCTGGTCCTCAGCGATGACCATCAGAAGGCGCTGCTGGATTTTTGCTTGGTCGAGGCTATAGACTGGCATTTCATTCCTCCGCGCTCCCCTCATTTTGGTGGTCTATGGGAGGCTGCAGTGAAGACGGCCAAGTACCACTTCTACCGTGCGATAGGCAACTCGGTTCTTGGATTTGACGAGCTGCGGACGCTGTTGTGCCACATCACGGCAGTGATTAATTCAAGACCTTTAGTTTCAATTTCAGAGAGCCCTGCCGATCTAGATGTTCTTACTCCAGCGCATTTCTTGAATGGTGGCCCTCCTGCTTCGTTCGCTGAGCCTGACGACACGCAGCTAAACTTCGATCGCCTGGACGGCTGGCAGCGCGTTTCGTACCTGCAGCAGCTCTTTTGGTCCCGGTGGAAGGAGGAGTACATAACGTCACTGCAGCAGCGCTCAAAGTGGCGCACTGCGAAGCCTAGTTTAGCAGTCGCAGATTTGGTTCTTGTCAAGGATGAGAATCTTCCTCCCATGAAGTGGCCACTGGCGAGAGTGGTCGAGCTTTTGCCTGGACGAGATGGCGTTTCCCGAGTTGCTGTGCTGAAGACGTCATCTGGAATCACCAAGCGCGCCGTCAACAAGCTGTGCCTGCTGCCCCTTAAAGATGCTGTTGAAAGTCAGGCTTCCAACGGGGGGAGTATGTCGGGTCAAGCAGCTTAAATATTTTAAATTATTGCCAGTGGTGCGCCCCAAAGGAAATGCATTTTGGTGTTGTCGTTTCCAATGCCCCCACTGCAAAGATCATTTGCTACCGCATATGCGCATCCAGCGGAATTCTTTCGTCTCCTTATATCGCAATCTCTCGTACTCGGCTTAACAGCGTCCCCGAGCAGCTCTAACGCTCTCGGGCTATCCTACGCTCTCGCTCGCATCTAAGCTTGCTGCATAGGGCCCGGCAATTTGGCCCGTCAGCCCTTGCATGGGCAGTCTTGAGCTAATCGTCGCAGCTATTAGATTAACATCCTCGCATCAATCGTT
This sequence comes from Drosophila miranda, assembly GCF_003369915.1. Lineage (NCBI taxonomy): Eukaryota > Metazoa > Arthropoda > Insecta > Diptera > Drosophilidae > Drosophila > Drosophila miranda. Next base: position 49,056,701 of record NC_046674.1, read on the forward strand.
CGCCCAATCATCCCCATATGTACATACGCGATAAGTTGGTTTACATATGCAAATAAATTGTGAATTATAAACAGCCTCTCGACTTTCATTAACTTCAAATTGCAACAGTTATTAAAAACGCTTAATAGCTTAACAACCTGTTTGTGCTCAATTGAAATGGTTGCACGCAAATTTTACTTTTTGCGCATGTTGCACACACTTGTTTTGGCTTGTATATGCCCTTGAAACCTATTACCATCTCCTTATTAACCATTTCCTTTAATGTGTCAAAATGTACATGGCCGAACCTATTGTGCCATTTGAATGCATCTGCCTCAACTTTTACAATGTTCATACACTTTTCCTGATTGTCCTGAATCATAAACAATCCATTTTCCAGATGTGCCTTTATAACTATTTTTTTTTTCGTTTTCAAAAATCATCGCTTGATTTTTTTCAAACACAACTTTTTTCCATGTTTTAATAGTTTTGTGACCGATATAAAATTGTACTGCAAATCTGGTACCAAGATAACATTTTCCAGCGTAACGGATCTATCACCGAACTTTACTTGAACAGTTCCATGCCCTTCAGCAATAAGTGATTTACCGCCGGCTAAAAATACTTTTTGATTATCTTCCGTGAACGACACAAAGCGTTCCTTGTCACAACATAGATGCGCCGTTGCGCCACTGTCTATGCACCATGCATTTAACATCTGGTCATTTGGCTTAGCTAAATTTAGGATTGGTACATATTTTTCTGGTTCCACTTTGGCATATTCGGTTACGCAAAGCATTGTACTCAATCTTTCCCCGCTTTTACTGTTTGCGCCCTTGTTGTTTGCTCCTTCCTGCTTGCTTTTAGCACGGCATTCCGATTTAAAATGCCCTTCCTTTCCGCACTTAAAACACTTTTTGCCCTTCTTAAAGTTTTTCTTAAAATTTTTGTTGTCATAACTGACGTGTAGTTCCGCGCTACTTGTAATTTCCTTGCTAATGCTATCTTCCTGCCTATTCGCTTCTTCAGAAATTTTTATTTTTAGCATGCTCAAGCTCTCGCGTCTCAATCGCAACAACAAAACTTTCATACGATTAAGGCAAACCATTTAGCAACACAACTGATAAGATCTTTTCATCAACCTTTATGTTGACCTCTGCTAAAGCCTCGTGTACCACCTGGAATTTCCGCAAATATTCCTGTGCACTTATACCATCCGACATTTTTAACGTCAACAATTGTTTAATTAAAAGCACTACCCTTGCTGGTCCGCTTGGCCTGTGAATTTTATTTAGCTTTTGCCATGCCTGTGACGACGATACACAATTTTTAATATTGTTTAGTTGGGTCGATTTAACACAAAGTAAAATTGACGCCAACGCCTTTTGATCCTTTAGTTCAAAAGCTGCACGTTGCTCATTTGTTGCACTTTCACTAAGCTCAATTTTACCACTGACGATTGGCCACAAATCATTTTGTATGAGAACACTTCTCATCAAAACTTCCCATGTGCTATAATTGTTTTCGTCCAGTTTCTCAATATTGAAATTCATATTTCCACTCATTTTTGATACTTATTGTCCCACAGTGCAAAATTTGTAACTGTCGATCGTCTCATGCACAAAGCAACAACGACTTGACGTCGTTGTCCCTGTCTTTCCTTTTTTTTTCCTTTTCTTTTATGTATCCCTCCGAGTTGCTATTCACACACACACACTCACGTTTTCTAAGGCTTGGTATACACACTTTTTGGTAACACACGCAATTTTTTACGGCTTGGTATACACACTTTTTGGTATACACACTTGAGTCTCCGTTCGCTTTTGTGTTTTCTGATCCGTTGGGACTTCTTTATTTTGAACTTAAAACCACGGCAACGGTCCGATTCGCTGCAAAATTCTAATCAAAAAACACAATGCGAATCTCTGTTGAATTTGTTCAACTTGTTCTTTTCCTTTTCTACGTACACACACACCAATGAGTCTATGCCGTTTTTTTTCGACACTGCTTTTCACTAAGCACCAAACAATGTTTATTGTTTCTCACTGTTTCTGTTTAATACTTTCTGGGTGCCTGGGCCCATAACCTGTTTAAATTATTTTATTTGTAATATTTTATATGTGTTCCGAGTAACATACGCAAGAGACTGACGCCGTAAGAAGAACATCGATATGAGAACATCGATATGCAGCAGGGCACATGCGCAGTGTTGTTAGAGATCAATATCTAATTATCGTGGCGGTCACTTTGAACATTATCTACAGCCATCTCGATATCTTCCTCAGAGCTTAGCGTGAAATTCGACCTCTCCGAATGTTGCATAAAGTGTTTTCGAAAAAAAAACTTTATTGATTTAAATCTACATCTCTCGCTTGTTGATTGGTCGTTTCCCAATTCATTACCGAACATAGACGCAACCGTCAACTCGTTTTAAAGCTCTATTTACTCAGTCCTTAATACATTTGTTCCAGATATCACTGTACCTGTATCGTCCAAGCCTCCCTGGTTCTCCAAGTATTTGTCATACTTAAAAAATAATAAATCCAGATTCTCTGAAAAGTACCAGAAGACAGGCTCAACGTCGGCCTTAGCTCTATACTCCTCCGCTCGTTCTCAGTTCCTTGCCGTTAATAGTCAGTGTTATAATCAATACCTTTCACAATGTAGTAGAAACTTTCGTAGTGATCTTAAAAATTCTTTTTGTTCGTTAACTCTAAGCGTAAGTCAAATGCTTTTCCCCCTTCCCTTCATTACCAGAACAAAACATAAGCTTCTGCTGTTGGTATTGCAAATTTATTCGCTACCCTTTTCCAAAGCACGTACTCGTCTCATATTTACAATGCATCCACTCCGTATCCCTACCATCTACCTCACGATAACAGCATTTTTCTACCTATTTTCGAGAAAACCGTTATTCTGCAAGGGTTGTCATCTATGGACATATCGTTTTCTGCGGGTCCAGATAAGGTACCAAGCTGTATTTTAAAACACTGTGCCCAGTCTTAATGCAAACTTTTGGCCTTTCTCTTCAACCTCTCTATTGAACAGTCTTGTCTCCCAGTAATTTGGAATGAGTCCTACATCATTCCGTTTTACAAAAATGGCTCAAGATCAAATATTGAAAACTATCTTGGTATCGCAAAGCTTTCTGCCATCCCGAAGCTTCTTGCGTTCCTGGTCAACCGTCAACTGCAACATCTTTGTTGCAGCTTGATATCTCCGTCGCAACACGGCTTTTTCAGACATCGTTACTAACCTTCTTGAGTTTTCTAACTTAATCCAACGTGGTTTTCAAAGTGGTTTGCAGACGGATGTAGTTTTTCCGGACTTTAGTAAGGAATTCGATTCTGTGAACCATGCTCTGCTTATTCACAAGCTCTCTTTAGTAGGGTTCCCAAATAGTCCTCTAAATTGGACTTTGTAATATCTCTCTAACCGTACTCAACCAGTTATGTTCTCTAATGTGTTGTCAAATATCGTTAATATTACTTCAGGAGTGCCACAGGGAAGTCATATGTTTATAAGATATAACATTTTCTGCCACACTAATGTATGCTGTTGATGTTCAAATCTGTCTACACTACCCTGATTGGTACTGGCACACACGCCTTCAACTGGATCTAAATGAACTACTATTGTGGTGTTCAGCTAATCTTCTTTTTCTGAACCTTCCTAAATACAAACTTATGACATTTTACCGTCGCGCTCCACGTTTTGTTTCAGGAAATCATGTCCTGGAGCGAATGTCGAGTTCAAATGATCTCGGAATCGTCTTTGATCATTAGATATGTTTAATAGCCATATAGCTGCAGCAGTAAATAAAACTAAGGGTGTTTTAACGTTCATCAAGCGTTGGTCCAAGGAGTTTGACGACCCGTGACGAAACAACTGCATGTCTCTTTAGTACGTCCGATATTTGAGTATTGTTGTTGTGTGTGGAGCCCGCAGTGTAAAGAGCAGCAGGTTGTTATTGAATCAGTGTAAAAGCAATTTTTATACCCGATACTCAAAATGAGTATTGGGGTATATTAGATTTGTGGTAAAAGTGGATGTGTGTAACGTCCAGAAGGAATCGTTTCCGACCCCATAAAGTATATATATTCTTGATCAGCATCAATAGCCGAGTCGATTGAGCCCTGTCTGTCTGTCCGTCCCCTTCAGCGCCTAGTGCTCAAAGACTATAAGAGCTAGAGCAACGATGTTTTGGACCCAGACTTCTGTGATATGTCACTGCTACAAAAAAAATTTTAAAGATATGAGAAAAGCAAAAACGTAGAATTGTAGAGAATGACCATATCTTTAAGACTGCGGAATCTGAATTGGATCGTATTATTATTATAGCCAGCATCAAGAAAACAATTTTATTTTTTCTCGCCCTGTCTCTCTCTAACACACACGTAGCATAGGCGGCTTTGCTTAGAGTAAAACATTAGCGCCTAGATCTCAGAGACTACAAAAGCTAGAGCAACCAAATTTGGTATCCACACTCCTAATTTATCGGACCGAGAAGAGTTTGTTTCAAAATTTCGCCACACCCCCTTCCGCCCCCGCAAAGGACGAAAATCTGGGGATATTCAAAAATCTCAGAGACTATTAAGGCTAGAGTAACCAAATTTGGTATCCGCACTCCTGTTAGATCTTACTATAAAACGTGTATCTCAAAATTTTACCCCACCCCCTTCCGCCCACACAAAGGACGAAAATTTGTTGCATCCACAATATTGCACATTCGAGAAAACTAAAAACGCACAATCATAGATAATGGCCATATCTATCAGATTGCTGAATCTGGATCAGATCAGATCATTTTTATAGCCAATAGGAAAAAATCAATTTGCAGTGGCTACGCAGCGCCCGACGTCACGCTCAGACTGATTTTCTGTCTCTCTCGCACGCACTCTTTGTCGTGTCGTTTAATATTAGCGGCGTCTGCCGGAGGAGAGCCATACTGACTTAGTATCGGGTATAACTGTAGAGTTGCGGTGTCCGCAGCAACTCACAACGTTCCCCCTCGTTAATTTTTGCACTTCGTATCTTGAGCTGGGACTAGGGTAGAAGCTGGGTGGCAAGGTTGATCTTGACTAAATCTTATTGACCTACCGTCGTTGCACCATAGCAGAATATGTAATGGGGAAATGTTCGTGCACAAGCTCCTTCTTGGGGTTGTTGACTCCCAAACTCTCTTGGGTCAGATTGACTTTTCCGTTCCATCTAGACCTACCCGTACTTTAGGGCCAATCCGCTTAACTATATGTAGGTCTAATTATGCCCAATATGGACCGTTTAAGGTTATATGCCACAACTATAACTCCCTCTGTCATACATTATACCTTGAACTATCCCTTAAGCTAATAGCATGTAATATTTTTAATCACCTAAATTTAACAAACTTTTAACTAATTTTCTTTCCTCATTTTGTAACTAAGTTTCATTATAACCAGATAACTGTTAATTAAATAAATAAATAAAATAAAGAAACAAAGGCGAGCAGATCAGTGTCGCCAGAGCGTTGGAGTCCAAATTACAGCTCTGACTTATTGTTGCTCGAGAGTCCGGAATAACTTGGTGCACGCCAAAGTCTATGAACTTATGGGTACCTGGTATGGTGATCCAATTGCAAATATTTTGGAGCCAGTGGCAGAGATGGGCTCCCGTTTTCACATTCCGCAAGATTTATTCGTTTTCAAAACGAAAACATTTTCGTTGACGAAAGGAAAAGTAAACGGCTTTTTATACAACGAAAGGAACCTTAATTGCAAAAGGAAAAAAATAGATGCATTAACATAAACTTGACATCTATTTTAGGGTAATTTTACTTTTGATTTCTTTATAAATAATTTTATTTTAACCCAACCTCAAGTTTTGCTCGGAAAAAATGGCCAGGGCAACAACAACAACATCTTAAAACGAAAACGAAACGTTTTGGCTGAAAACGTAATCCGCAAAAGCAAGTGAAAAACGGAGCCTGCCTGAATGTCTTTCCTCAATCTTAACTCTGGGAGGGCAGTAAATGGCGCTGAGCTCCACATCGGCCAGTTCAGTGGCAACTTTTACTGCAAACATTTGCATGCTGCGTATCTCACTGACCCTTTGTGGAAAATGGCGAAGAGTGGTCTTCACCAAAATCGCCCCCCCACCAACACTATTATTAGTCTTATTCCGCGATGGCTTGTATTACTCCTTTAATTTTCATCTCCGTCAAAAGAAGAATGTCAACGCTGTTGTTGTGCGCGAAGAGCTAAACTTCTTTTGCTTTACCTGAAATGTCGTTAGAACTCCAGATAAGAACCTTTTCATTGGATTCATTGAGAATTTAAATACTATTTTTTCGAGCTATTTTTTTGAGACGCTGATTGGCTTGACTATTATGCTGCTGCTGTTCTTGCTGCTGTTGCTGTTGGAGTTGTTTTTGGCATTGCTGAATCTGTGCCTGCTGATGTTGCAGCAGTGCCTGAACTTCATATTAATTTTGTTGCTGATTATTCAAAACTTGTTACTAAGATATCTGATGCGCTTGTAGACTATGAAGACGACGCTGAGCAGGTCCATCTTTTCAAGGTATTGCATTTGAATTGCTTTTTGCTACGGCAGCTTATTACTTCTAGTGCCTACAAATGGTTGGTGCTGAACAATATTTCGCTGATGTTGAGTTAGTTGCTCCGGTTGCTGTATTGCTGGTCTATAAGCCCCCTTTTGGCGACTAGACTGCAAGCTAGGAAACTGTTGCCGCTCTAAAGGACGTGTGGTATGGTAAGTATATGCCACTTGATTATTTAATGACCTGACTCGTCCTCTTTGTATTAATTGCCTTTTTGCAGAACCCATTTTTTCGGCGTACAAACTCCTTGTACCATTGGCATCCTTTATAACTGGCCATATGGATCCAGAACAGTTAATGCAGGTTGGCTGTGCGTCTAAGGGACATGTTCATTGTGAGGTTTGGGCATTTTCAACACATATAGAACAATTGGGATGTCGGCGGCAGTATTTATTTGTGTGGCCGTAATCCTGACATCGACTACATAGTGCAATCTCTGTAGATTTTCGCATCCTTTCAATCCTTTTTTTTTTGGCGGCAAAGGGTCTTGACTTGGTAAATTTCGTTTATTTTTTAATGTTGTTGTCTCTCACGCACGCACTCTTTGTCGTGTCGTTCACTGTTAGTGCTGTCTGATGGAGCAGAGCCATACTGAGCCATACGGGTATCGGGTCGCAGCAGCAACTCACAATGTTCCCCCTAGTTTAGTATTAGTATTTTTTAGCCATTAAATCGAAATAAGTCGAAATAGACTGCATATATTGAAAATCTCACTATAAAAATTTGTCATGATGGTCCCGAAATTATTAGTATTATTTCAGCAACCGAGGCGCCGTACCAAAACGAATTAAACTGGAAAATCTGGGGGAGATTTTTCGGAAAATGTTTGAAGTCAATAAGGAGCAGCAGAAATTACAGGTTGAGCACCAGGAAATAAGGCGAGAGATACTCCAGCAAATTGCGAGCAGCCAAGGCCAAACTAGCTTCCAAACAGAGCTGCTGCAATTTTTAAGATAGTCCAAAGAGTAACGTTTATTATACATGTCGGTACAGCAGTCGTTGCAGAAGGTAGAATTGAATAGTTAAGCCAGAAATAAATTGAAATTAAACAAGAAGAGACAATGAAGTCGTTACCGCCTAAGATTTAACGCCTAACATGTGTAAGTTAACCACCGACACTGGACGTGTGCTGACCTAGCACTTTAGCGAGGTCCACGACCAGAGTCACAGGCGCGGCGGATGTGTCGCAACAATGTTGGCTGCAGCTGCAGCAATCGGACACCACCCACAAGTCAGCAGCTCCCACGGGTGCCGAACAGCTGTTAGCGACGATGGAGTTCCTGGAACAGCGGCGACGGTTCTGTTGCGACGGCAGAGCAGTGGCAGCATCGGCCGCGAAGCCGGCCGCAATCATAGCTTTTAATTTCATTTATGATCAGCCTTAGTTGAATCTAATGCCCAGCGTACCGCTCGTAATAGATAACTAATTCTCATAATTCAAATCGGCCAGCGACTGCTACCGAAATTGATATCAATTACAACTCAATCAATTATATTCAATATAAGAATAGCTAAGAAGCTAGCTAACGCTTCTAAGGGATTGTAACTAACGTAATCAATAAAGAACTTAATTCACCAACGCGTTGTGTTTGTGTAATTAATTCATTGGCGCCCAACATATAAAGAACCAAACGAAACCAAAAGTGGAAAAACAAAAAATAATAAATATTCTTTTTTTTGTGTGTGAAAGCAACAAAGAACAAAATAAATAAAGAAAAAAAAGAAAAAGAGAATCCTGCATCTTTAAAAACAGAGACTGCGGCAAAAGGCAATTTAATCTTTAAAAACCAAAATTGCGGCGAGAGACGATTATAATCTCCACCATCCCCTGGGCCTCCAACGCGACGACCGCTGCGAGGGATAATTAAACGCATATATATTAACACGGCTGCTGCGCTAGACATATCTAAGTTAGAAAGCATGTAAATGATTTGAAAACTGAGAATTTCGATAATATTGGGAATATATCAATTTTAAATAAAGTAAAAATAAAACTAAAGGTAGTGAGTTTGAGAGTTTTCATTTCGTTGACCATTTATGCCGTAGTCCTTCAATAAATCTGCTTAAAAACGAATGGACAGAAATAAACTAATCAAAAAACAATCGACACGAAATTGGTGCCAGAACGTTAGCAATTTTGCTGGAGGGTTCATTGACCTACAAGTACCTGACCAAGTTAACCAACCCGCTGCGTGCAGCCAAGCCAACAAAACAGACAAGGACGCTGAACATCTCAGAGCTATAACTGACACGGCCGTGCAAAGCGCACTCACGGTGCAGGCGCAAGAGAACACTAGGAGGGAGGACGCCCTCAAACAGGAGTTTCAGCATTAGTAAATTCTAAAATACAAAACTTACCTCTCGCGGTACTCGAGGTGAAAGTCTGTAGGGATGTAGAAATAACCGACGGGGTCCTTTGCGATGAGCCTCTCGACGCAGTGAAGTGCGTCCCTGAATTCCATGGAACTCAGGAAACATTCGTAGGAGGCAGGCGGCCCATGCCGTATACAAAATTTTCCAAAGGTATGACGGAAGCTCAAAAGAAACTTACCTTGTTGACCAACAAGGCCCACATGACCTACGACAGTAGCTTGGCAAATGGCATGTGCGAAAAGTTCAGAGGCGACGCACTTCGTGTATTCATCTCTGAGCTGAAGCGTAGCTTGACGGACGTACTGTTCCCTGCGCACCAACCCCCGATTTGCCATCAGCTCTCGCATTGGCACAGGAGGTCGAAGCAAACCATGAAAGGTACGCTTTCGCAACTAGATATGCTAGGGGTATGGAGGAAAAGGGACGCTCTGACCAACGGCAGCAAGGCCGTCAGAATTAGCAATCCCAAGGCACGAATCAGGCCAACCAGAACCACCAGGGAAAGAATCCCCTTTATAAAAAACAAAACGGCTACCATAATGCCGATGAATCTCAGGCCGGTGGCGAAATAGCCCCGGAACCTATGGACGTATACCCCTCGTCCTCGAAATATAGCCAACCAACGAACCGGCAGAAATCTCAAAATCAGGGTCAAGGTCAGGGTAGCAAACGCCCCGCAGGTTCCGACCGTGCAACTGGCCAAAGGCGGCAAAAGATAAACCTCCTAAAGGCAGTCGCTGAACACGAGGCAAACTACGCAGAAGTAGCACAGGAAGCGGTAGTTGAAATAGACGACGGCAACGACTCTGACACAGATAGCGACAACGCAAATTTTTTAGAGCAAGGTCCCTGCTGCCATTTATTCGCCGCAGAATAGCTGGGATAGACATGTCTTTTCTAATCGACACGGGTTCGGCCAAAAATGAAATCAAACCAAACGAACGGCTAAAAAACGTCACCCCTGTCAAGTCCCCTTTCGCCGTGCACTCCATCCATGGCTCAAAAAACATCACGCAGCAATGCAAGATACCAACGTTTGGACACGACACCTTCTTCTTCCTATTAGATTCCATGACCAGTTTCGATAGGATCATAGGACTTGACATACTAAAACAAGTAGGGGTGGAATACGACCGATGAAAACGCAGTCTCCGAAAACGAGGTGGACCACGTCAAACTCGTCGGCTAGGTATTAAAGAACCTTCATAGTGCAAACATGAGGGTGACCCGCGAAAAGTCACAATTTTTTAAAGAGAGCGTCGAGTACCTCTGCTTTATCGTAACTAAACACGGCGCAAAAACGGACGCTGAAAAAAAGAAAGCCATTCAGCACTACGTTGAGCCTAAAACGGTATTTAGCGTCAGATCAATCATGGGTCTAGCCAGCTATTACCGTTGTTTTATTAAGGATTTCGCAGCAATCACGGATCCGTCAGCAAGTACAGGTCAGAAAAGATCCAGGTACAGTTTAATCATGCCCAACGCAACGCGTTTCAAAAGTTAAGAAACATTCTAGCCTCGGAGAACGTTACCCTCATGTACCCTGACTAACAAAAGCCAGACGTGTTCTACGTTAGTGACAAAAGAGAAGTAATCACAAAAGAGCATAACAGAGCCTACAGGGCAGCGCAGTAAAATGTCAAACAAATAACGACGAGGTGGCCCAAAATTGTAAAGTTTGCGCCAGGGCAAAGAACGATATGCACCCAAAAAAACCAAGAGCTCGACCAAACGCCGATTCCCTCACAGGCTGGAGAGATTTTACACGTTGACATCTCCACAGACAAAAAAATTCTTTCTCACCTGCGTAGATTATTATGATTCCGATAATCAAGGCCGCATATCCAGATACATGATGGAACTTAAGTCCTTTTAAATCATGATAATCTTCTTTTAAAAATTTTAATTCGTTTCTTAACTTATCAATTTCTTCTGTATGGTTAATTAATGGTACTGTTAATGTATTCCAACACATTTTTTGGTATTTGTTTTGTAGCTTAACTCCTCCGAAATGACTTGGCCGATTTTTTTGAAATTTTGTGTGCTTATCGGTGAGGTCTGCGCATCGACCAACATCTATTTTTCATCACGATCAGACCACTCCTTCGCGTATCTGCCAAACATCTATGTGCTTTTATTTTTGGGATGTACCCTAAGGAGTGGTCTGATCTGGTCAAGATGTTGTATGCATAATTTTTTTAGACGCCCTTATGTTTTGAAAATTTTTGATTCAGATTAATTAGTTGTAAGGCATAGCATCGTTGTGAATAAAGGAAGTGATATGGCTGTATTTAGAATTGAAAATACTAAAATGTGTCGTCATGATATTCAAAGAAAATGTTATGAAAAATATTAAATTATATCTAACTTTTTCATACACATATGAAATCCCAGTAGGCCGTTTTGAATATTGTGTATGAAATCATTATTTGTTTCATCTCGGAACCGAAAATATCTAAAAAAAAAACAACTTATAATCGAAAGCACATAAAATTTCATGAAATTTGAAGAAGTTCAATAACAAACATTGCAATCCGAGAATTTAATATATTTGAGCAATGCCAATAAGAAGCAAAGGGGCCAATTTGAGTCGTTAAACGATCAAGTCTTGAACCATACGAGATATAAGAGTACGAATTTCAGGTGAACAAATCCAAGAAAACAGGGCAGCTGAGCGTGTGAGCATGGCGCGGTAACGTGAATCACAATCACAAGAGGCCCGAGATGAACGAAATCAACAAATGCAACTAAAACGGAGAGTAACGCGCAGATACATAGTCAACAGACGTAGATGAATTGAACAACAACGCAACAAACGTAGAGGATTTTGGCAGCAAAAAATTAAGACGTCAATGACTTAAATTTAAAGATACAACAGTTGTTGGCTGGACTGCCTTTGTGTCATACAAATCTATCGATGCAGTTTGCGAGACCAACGAAACTGTGAATTGAGTTTTTAAGTTCATTGGGTTTGCCAGCCATGCCACCAAACCATTTACTATGGAAGGTTTGATCTCCGATCATTCTGCTTCGTAACTTGAACCCACCACGGCTGTGTAACGGCACACGATTTTTTTTTATACCCGATTCTCAAAATGAGTATTGGGGTATATTAGATTTGTGGTGAAAATGGATGTGTGTAACTTCCAGAAGGAATCGTTCCGACACCATAAAGTATATATATTCTTGATCAGCATCAATAGCCGAGTCGATTGAGCCCTGTCTGTCTGTCCGTCCGTCCGTCTGTCCGTCCCTCTTCGCGCCTCTTAGTGCTCAAAGACTATAAGAGCTAGAGCAACGACATTTTATATTCAGACTGCTGTGATATGTCACTGTTACAATGTATTTCAAAACTTTGCCCCGCCCACTTCCGCCTCCACAATGCCACAGTGCATGCCTAGTTCTCTTAGTAACTTTAGTGCTAATTTTCCTCGAATATTAGTCTAACAGCTATCTTTCCTGCATGTTCGCGTAACAGCCTTCTGCTGGTTTAAGACGGGCCACTTGACGGTGCAGTAATTGCATCGCCTCTTGCAAGATGCAGTCATTGCATGTCAACGTCCAGAAAAACAAAAAAAACGAGGGGGAACGTTGTGAGTTGCTGCGTACACCGCAACTCTACAGTTATACCCGATACTAAGTCAGTATGGCTCTCCTGCGGCAGACGCCGCTAATATTGAACCACACGACAAAGAGTGCGTGCGAGAGAGACAGAAAATCAGTCTGAGCGTGACGTCGGGCGCTGCGTGGCCACTGCAAATTGATTTCTTGCTTTTGGCTGCAAAAATGATCCGATTCTGCGTTTTTAGTTTTCTCGAATGTGCAATATTGTGGATGCAACAGATTTTCGTTCTTTGTGGGGCGGAAGGGGGTGGGGCGAAATTCTGAGATATACGTTTTATAGTGAGATCTAACAGAAGTGCGGATACCAAATTTGGTTACTCTAGCCTTAATAGTCTCTCAGATTTGTGGATGCCCCAGATTTTCGTCCTTTGCGGGGGCGGAAGGGGGTGTGGCGAAATTTGGACATGAAACGGTCAAGGTCAGATATCACAGGAGTGTGGATACCAAATTTGGTTGCTCTGGCTCTTATAGGTTCTGAGATCCTTGAACTCATATTTTGCAATTGGCAAAGCCGACCATGAAACCTGTGTGTAAGAGAGAGACAGAGCGAGAAAGAATGAAATTGTTTTCTTGATTCTGGCTATAATAATTATACGATCTGGTTGAGATCTTACACTCTAGAACATATAGTCATCCTCTACGATTCTGCATTTTTGGTTTTATCGTATCTTTAAAAATGTGGATGCCACAGATTTTCGTCCTTTGTGGGGGCGGAAGTGGGCGGAGCAAAGTTTTGAAATATTTTTGTAGCAGTGACATATCACAGATGTCTGGATCCAAAACATCGTTGCTCTAGCTCTTATAGTCTTTGAGCACTAGGCGCTGAAGGGGACGGACGGACGGACGGACGGACGGACGGGGGGGGACGGACGGACGGACGGACGGACGGACGGACAGACGGACAGACAGACAGGGCTCAATCGACTCGGCTATTGATGGGGGGAAACGATTCCTTCTGGACGTTACACACATCCACTTTTACCACAAATCTAATATACCCCAATACTCATTTTGAGTATCGGGTATAAAAATCCATCCCAACAATGTTTTCTGGATTGATGGATGTTCGGAACTTGCCTTTAATTGGCCTCCACACATTAACTCAAAAAAGGTTTCTGCCCCTATCAATAAGTCAACCTTAGCAGGCTTATAAAAATGCGGGTTTGCCAGCTGAAGGTTTGCTGGTATCTTCCATTGGGCGAAATTGCCAACATGATCGGGTTGGTATGTGGGAATCGACCTTAATACGCAAATATCGAAATCAAAGTTGTAAGCGTTGATGCGAGATTGTGCTTTATGACGGAAGAATTTTTTCCAACAGTTGTGATATTAAGGCACGAGTCATCACGGGGCAAGTCGTAAGTGCTGCGGATATAAAATTAATTTGGGAGCCGGAATCTAAAAGTGTCCGTGCATACTGAAATTGTCCGGACCGATCTCGCACCTTTATAACAGCGGTAGCAAGAATAACCTGGTCAGCACTAGCAATGTGACTAGAATAGGCTGTCTGACGCACGATGATGAATGTTCTACAGTCACAGAACTAGTCCCATTTTGCTGTGGCTCTACTCCGTGTCAATGAAGCAAAGTGCTATGGGGCTTAGAGCACACTCGACATTTTGCTGTCTTGCACCTCGTCACTGTATGACCTGGCTTCAAACAATTTATGCACAGTCGGAGTTGCTTGGTGATATCGAACCGTTGAAGAACAGAAAGAGCACTAAACGATTGACAATTGCTTATGGTATGATTCCCCGCTTGACAATAGCTACATTTCGAATCAGCTGGCCTATCCGTCTTTGCACATGAAAATAAAGATTTAGTGGGTCCTTTACTTGACTCTTCGGCAGCAAGATGCTGATAGCCCCGATTCAACTGGGCTACGCACTCGGACCAAGACGGTAGATTATCTTAATCCAGTTGCTCTTCGAACCGATACTTCGTTGTGGGATCTATTTTAGACATGCTATGTGAATTAGCATCGCGCTATTTATGTCTCTTTCACTTCCTAACGACTGCAGAGAGGAATAGATAGCTGACACCGTGTTAATGAGAGACCTTAGGAATGAAGCAGAAGCTTTTGTTGTGCTGGGAATGTCAAACAACTACGAAACAGTATCAGATCAAAGATCAAATATTTTTTGTCGTAAACCTCCTTCAAACTATCAAGAGCTTTCTCATAATTTTCTGCAGAGATTTGCAACGCCTTCACTGTTCCCAATTAACTTTTTCCACATTTCTTAATATTGGATCGTTATGCACCAAACTCTCGAAAAGGCTTATAATGTTTTTAAATTCATCATGTTTTCCACTAAACTTGGGGAGATTCATTTTAGGCAGATGTGATGAATGATGCTGGTTACTCCTATCCCTCCTCTGTATTCGCTGAGTTTCGGGTCCTTTAAGTGCAGACATGTACAGAGCCTTTGAGGTAACACACATATCTTCGACCGATGCTCGTAGATCGTTGTTGGGACTTAAACAATCCACGTCTGCCTGTATATCCATAAACTTTTTACAATAATTTTCGGTCTGTTCGAGTCTGCATTTAATTTAAAGAGAGTCGAACAAAATAGTTTTTTCTTCAAATGCCGTTCTCACACGTCTTAGATCGCCCATCACCGTATCGTGTCTTTGCATTGCTGTTACTAACTTTTGCAAGATTTTTTGACCCCCTCCTTCTTTCGAACCTCCTTACCTAGTAACAATTTCCCTTTCCTTTTTACTTATTCTGGCTCTTTCTCTTAATTCAAGAGGGTCGAAAAGTAATGCACTGGGATTAGACAATGGTTAACCCATATACTGCAGGGTATGCAAAAACTATGCCGTCACAAAGTTTAAAGTAATTGATTTACAAAAAAACGAAAAAACGAGAAATTTCCACAAAAAATCTGTATCCGCTTCAATAGATAAATGGTCAATGGCAGGAACGGAAAAGTTGACAATTATTATGCCATTGTACGCATAAAAATGTTTTCCAAAAACTATGTATGGGCATCAGAGGGTTAACGCAGCGAAACAAACACAAATTATGCTGCCAATGCACACAAGCAAACGCCGCCAATTTATGCACAATTGCCGCAACGATAACGTTACCGAAGTATTGGCAGCACCAATAAGCGGTACTTCGCAAAAGAGAATTGAAAACAGCGGCAATGACCGGTGCGTCTGATTAGCGAGTACAGTAAACCTTCATCAATTTGCACTTTTCTTCATTTCACCAATATTCCACATATAATAATTATTTTATGTTTCTGGCTGTTCACTATGGTTAATTTTATTGTTTTATTTTGTATTTAATTGGTATTCCAATACAACAAGGTGCCAAAAATTGAGACCAGTGGCCAAATAGAGAAACACAACGCACAAAATGGTGGCTTGGTTCTAGCACTCAGTTTTTTCGCACTAAATACCTGTGAATTCGGCATAGATTTAACAAAAACCTTCCTTTTTTTTGTTTAAAGATTAATCCAATTCGTCGCACGAAACAAGCCAGCTAGAGCTCTATTCGCAACAAAATAAAAACCAATGACTTGTGCCGAGACAACGAAGATGCACTGTGGGTCACTGGTTTGTCGTGCGAATTTCCGCAGCGGGCTCTAGTTGCGTTTTTTGACTTCAAATTTTCAGGTAATTTCAGAACAATAAACAAGTGTTCGACTTCAAAGTATTTATTCGACTGGTTGCAGACTGGTCCCCAACTCCAACGCAGAGCTGATCTTGCATGCTCAGAGAGCAGTACAAGAGCGCCGCGTGTGAGAACAAAAGCTCTGCTCACAACATCGCACACGCCAAGCTGCATATTAGTAGGGTAATTAAGTTCTTCTGCTGCAACAACGGCACTACGTTGAGCCTAAAACAGTATTTAGCGTCAGATCATTCATGGGTCTAGCCAGCTATATCCGTTGTTTCAGCAGCAATCGCAAAACCAATCTCCGACATTCTGAAAGGAGAAAACGGATCCGTCAGCAAGTACAGTTCAAAACAGATTCAGGTACAGTTAAATCATGCCCAACGCAACGCGTTTGAAAAGTTAAGAAACATTCTAGCCTCGGAGGACGTTACCCTCATGTACCCAGACTACCAAAAGCAATTCGATCCGACCACAGAACGTTCTGTCCCAGAACGGCTGCCCAATAATAATGATATCTCGATCATTGAAATATAGAGAAGCAAATTACGCTACTAACGAGCGAAAACTGCTTGCTCTCGTCTGGGCCTTAGCCAAACTGCGGCACTTCCTCTACGGTGCGAAAAATATTAACACATTTACCGACCATCAGCCGCTCACGTTCTCAGCATCTGAGAGCAACCCAAATGCCAAAATCAAACGCTGGAAAGCGTTTTACAAACCAGACAAAGAAATCAGCGTGGCCGATACTCTATCGCGCCAAAACGTTAACGCCCTACAAAACAACCACGAGGAGCCGGAGTCCGATGCGGCCACGATCCACAGTGAGTTTTCCCTGACTTACACAATCGACACGACTTACAAACCGTTGAATTGCTTCCGTAACCAAATAGTGTTGGAAGAGGCCCGGTATTCGCTCCAAAAGAACTTTATCCTATTCGGCGGAAAAACTCTCACAGGCCGGAGTGATGTTACACGTTGACATCTTCTCCACAGACAAAAAATTCTTCCTCACCTGCGTAGACAAACTATCCAAGTTCGCAATAGTGCAACCCATTGCATCCAGGACAATAGACGACCAACGACCCCCTCTACTGATACTGATGAACGTCTTTACCAAGGAAAAGTAAGTTTATCGCGATAATGAGCCTGCTCTTAAGTCCGAGACCATAAGGTCTCTTCTTTTTAACCCTTGAAAAAGTTAACGTAATTAATCCAGAAATCATAGACCATTCAGATATCGAATCAATTCTCACTGATCAAGTCACAAGGACTTCTATTACTGATTTAATGAAAGTGTCTAATATTAAGATAGATCGTAAGGAAAACATCATCAATTTTATAATCCAATTCTCCATTGTAAGCAAGCAATGGTACTCCAGCTACAGGACAACCTGGTAGCCGAGTGCAATGGGAAGGTCATGGCCGCGACAAATTGCACCCAAACAGCGACAGCCACATTCTGCAAAGGGTCAGAGAACGTTACCTGTGCGCAAGGTCTCCATTCAGGGGACATCGCATAATGTCAGACGCAACCAAGCCACCTCAACCCTGTCACCGTGGTTGACGACGGCATCATTGTCGTAAACGATCATAGCGCCACCATCAGCTATGACGACTGCACCGCAATAAGGGTCCATGGAACAAACCTTCCTTAACCGAAACAGCATTCGGAATCGGGCTGCAGCTGCAGCCATCCGACACCACCCACAAGTCAGCAGTTCCCACGGGTGCCGAACAGCTGTTAGCGACGATGGAGTTCCTGGAACAGCGGCGACGGTTCTGTTGCGACGGCAGAGCAGCGGCAGCACCGGCCGCGAAGCCAGCCGAAATCATAGCTTTTAATTTCATTTATGATCAGCCTTAGTTGAATCTAATGCCCAGCGTACCGCTCGCAATAGATAACTAATTCTCATAATTCAAATCGGCCAGCCACTGCTACCGAAATTGATATCAATTACAACTCAATCAATTATATCCAATATAAGAATAAAGAAATAGCTAAAAAGCTAGCTAACGCTTCTAAGGGATTTTAACTAACGTAGTCAATAAGGAACTTAATGCACCAACTTGTTGTGTTTGTGTAATTAATTCATTTGTACGTATGTATGTATTCACACTTGAAGCAACATAACGATGTTGAGCAACATACGCTGCAGCATAGCTTTTTGTGATCGCAAATTTTTGTTTGGACCAGAAAGCTGTTCGCGAATAACAGTGTGTCGCGTCGTAAAAAACAGCCCTTCACAAAGGGGGGAACGCCAGCGCCAAAAGACCATCGGAGAAGGAAGTGACGGTTTTCTAGTTAACAGTAGCTGTAGGGTTAACGGTTCTGTTAAACGCATGGCAATTCCATTTAAATTGATATCCATATCGATGTCAGCATCGACATAAACATCGATAGTTTCAAGATAGCCAGACAAAAATAGGAAGCAACTCTTATTACCAATAAACACTATAAAACTACTGGAAAAGCCAGCCCTTCACAGTTCAGAAGTGGGATCATTAGAGTTGGTTATGTGTAGAGCGGAAAAGTTTTAAGCGAAACTCAAGAAAAGCGACAAGAATCGTGGGTGTGGGAAGTTTTTGTTCCCAAAGGTCTATGTGACAAAGTAGATTGCAAATTACGGATGTGTTCCTTTTCTACGTGGCAGACGGATTCAAAGTTGTGCGATCAGGAACCAGGAAAAAAGAGTTTCGAAAAATTGCATCAGGAATCTGTGTGAGCCTGTCGATGTACATACAATGAGCTTGTGTGTATATCACCTGGAATCACTTGTCAACATGAGGAGACGCTGACGTCACAAACGGCGGCGATTTCACATATGCAACACGAAATGACGGAGCTAAAGAATATGATGGCTCAGTTGGTCACCATGCAAATGCATAACGCAGAGACAACAGCGGCAGCAAAAACAGCTAATCAGCAGCAGCAAATCAGAGAAGAGGATACCCAAGAGATTTTCCACGACAGTAGCCGTGGTGGACAGGCTACCAGAAACGTTAGGTAAGCATCGGTCAAAAAAAAAGGCAAAAAGCTTGGCAGAGTTTGACCCAAGCGACGATAACGCCATCGGTCGAGAAATTTGTACTGCTAGCAATTTATACACGGCTTAAGGATCCCGCCGAAAAGTGGTTCGAATCTTTGCCGGTTCTACACACCACATGGAACAACTTCGCTGCAGCTATACAAGACGAGTTTGAAGCTAACCCATACGAGGCTGAAGTTCACTTTAATATGGCTATTGCAACCAGACGATAGAAAGAAACAGTGAAGGAATACTGTTTCCGGATGTCCGCCCTTGGCGTGCGGTACAAACTTAGTGAAGCAGCTGTCATAAGATATGTTAGATCAGGCCTACAGCACAGCGAATTGCAAAACAGTATTACAGCAATGTACTTTTGGACAATGAAGCAGACTTGTGATGCAGCTTAATCTTATTTCGTAAACAGAGGTCGGCCAATTGTGAACATAAAGGAATTCTTATCAAAAGGCAACAACTTCGAGACAAAACAGGACAAATATGTAAAGCCAATAAAACCGAAGGAAGTTCAGAAGGGCAACAATTGTGGAGAAGTGTGGCATTTCGCTAATTCATGCCCAAAGGAGAAGAAGAAGTTGCGCTATACCAAATGCAAAAAATTTCATGCCCCCAATGAAAATTGCCAAGCTTAAAATTTAATGCGTTTGGGTGCCTCAAATCAAGACATCATATTCACCAGGCAATTCTGCATAAAGTCGTGCAGGTATAGCGCGTTCATTGCTACTGGAAGTCAGGCTGCCCAATAAATCAACGCTGATCGGCACAGGTACTCTATGAAAATACGAAGCATTTGTGGGGGTTCTTGTATCCTTACCGAAGCAATGGTTGTGGATATAGACATCGATAGAAAAATCATTACAGCCAAAGTATACTTAGCAGGACGTAAGAGGACTTCCTGCTGGGACAGGACGTCATCATTAGTGCTCATCTATAGCTTAAGTTGGAGTCAGGCGACACGGAAGAAAAACGAGCAGTTCATCAGCCGGTTCCTCTTGCAAACGACAACATAACTAAACAACTTTTTGTTAATTTACAGAACGATCAAGAAAGAGACCAAATGCGCAGTTTGCTTGAGAAGTTTGCCAATGTTTTTTCTACAGGATTGCAAGGCGTAGGAAAAACAAACATCGTTCCAGCCAATATCATCGTTGAGAGTAGCCAGGTGGTTTGTCAATGGCCATACTGAGTTTGCCGAGCCAAAGAAAGAAATTGTAAACAGAATTGTCGTCGACCTGTTGGATCAGGACATTATCACTGCATCCGTATCAGAGTACGTCAGCCCGGTTTTACTCATCAAGAATCCAAACGGTAGGGATCGACTCTGTGTTGATTACCGCCGCCCAAACAAGCTGATCAAGAAGCAAAATTTCCCGGTACCAAATATTGAGGAGCGTCTGCAGGGGGCAAAGCAGTTTAAGTAATTTTCTTCCATGGATCTCAACAGCGGCTATTATCAGATTGAAATGGCACTGGAAAATAGAAAGTTTACTGCATTTATCACCACGGATGGACTATATGAGTTCAAGCGACTGCCGTTTAAGCTAAAGAAATGCATCTGCTGTTTTCAATCGAATCATGGCAGAATTGCGGTAGCGAGTGCAGAAAAGGCGATATGACATTACATGGACGACATCTTAATTGGTAGTCAGACGTTTGACGAGATGTATGAGAAGCTTGAGCGGATCCTCCAGGTATTGCAGGAGTCCGGATTAACCATAAATCTGAATAAATGTGAATTTTATAAGCAATCAGTTACATTCCTGGGTCATCGGATATACGCAGACGGCATCGGTCCTGGAGAGATTAAGACGAATGACATTTCATTGTTCCCGACGCCGAGCAATGTTACCGAAGTACGACAGTTTTTAGGCCTCAGCGGAAAGCTCAGGAAATTTGTTGCTGGATATGCCATTATTTCGGAGCCCTTGCAAACCCTATTGCGCAAAGACCAGAAATTAAGGTGGGAACTGCTACAGCAAGATGCTTTTGCCGATATAAACAGATGCTTGACAATCCTGTTGGTTATTGGTTATTTACTATACAATTACAAGATGAGAAAATCCAAAAAATATGGAGCTGAGATATCGATAATCTGAGAGCGACGAGTATGTGATTGAGCAAGATCGCCTTTTTCGCAAATATGACAGAAAGCTGTTATGGGTTGTGCCGAAGAAGCTAAGATTCTATATTCTACACGAATGTCACGACAAGTCCGGCCACATGAGCACAGAGAAAAAAATTATTCGCATTCTAAACATGTTTTGGTTTCCCTGAATGCGTAACTTCGTTAACAGCTACATAAAGTCATGTGTGGGCTGTGCACTGTATAAAATACCAGGAGGACGTCAGGAAGGTCAGTACCATTATGATGACATCAATCCCATCTCTTTTTCCACCTTTGTATTGTATATTGTAAATCGAATACTGTAAAGCATACACTCAATTCAGTAATGACACCAAGAGCTAACGGTCATGCAGAACGAACGAACCGGATCATTTTGTCAATGTTTTTGCCTTCAAATGGAAATAAAAAACGATGGGACGACCAGATACGATCAATCCAGTGGAGCATCAACACCATGGTAAGTATGTTAGTAAGTGCTCCCCATTTCAGCTATTGTATGGCTACGAGCCACGAGTTAGCCTTACGAACACATTGATGCAAGGTCAGAATCCGAAAATGATGACAGTTGCCGAGTTGTAGCAGATGCTGCGACTACAGTCAACGATTACTTATAGGGCGATAATAAAGAAACGTTACGATGCCAAACATTCCAAGTCAACCACATATAGCCTAGGTGACCTTTTTTTAGTCGAGAATGAGCCGAATAGTACGGGCATATCACACAAATTGGAGCCTCGCTATAAAGAACCATTTATTGTCAACAAGGTGCTGCCAAACGACAGATATCTAGTGGAAGATATTCCCCATGCACAACGGAAGCAAAAGCACTACATGTCGGTGTATTTATCTGATAGGATGAAACGCTGGTGCGAACTCCCACCCGATGATCCAGATGAAGATGACGATATGGAAGACGACTCATCCCACGAATCCCGCGTGGACGCTGTCAGGAAACCCCGACTGTGACGGTCTGCTAGTTAACAGGAGCTGTGAACCCTACGGTTATGTTATACGCACGGCAATTCCATCAACATTGATGTCCATATCGATGTCAGCTTCGACATCAACATCGATATTTTCAAGATAGCCAGACAAAAAGAGGAAGCGACGCAGAACAGATCAAATTAAGAACTCTATATACATTTACACCTCTTATTAATAAACATTATAATACTACAAGAAAAGCCATCGCTTCACAATAGTTAAGAGCTGAGACACCGCCAAGACTGGCTGGCGCAGTCTCTAAGGGTTAAACGTTGCTTGACAGTAACATCAGTAGGAAAGTCAAGCTCGGTCTCGAGGAGTGAAGTGTAGATTACAATATACGCCAATTTTTGGGTTCTCAGCAGCATTACGAACCAGTAGCCTGATAATAGTCTTCCCATCGAGCAATGGAAAATTCCGGCGAACGTGGAGTTCGTTGATTTAGCGTTCCATCGACCTCAAAAGGTAGACAGACATATTTTTCGAGTTTTTGTGCACCGGGCGAATCAGTAGTGGAAGTCCGTTACTGTAGAAAACTCTCCTGGGATGGGTAGTTTCAGGACGATGCAAGCAACAACAAGAAGCTGCGTGTTGTATCGCAGCTCCGTCAAAGGAAGACATGAAGTTGGGGGCCTTTTGAAAGGCTTTGGGAGCTACATATTGTTCCAGAAAATACAAAATTTGCAAAATATACTGCAGCACAAATTGCTTGTGAGGACCATTTTGTTTAAAAAGTGTCCAATTTTAGTTCAGGGTATTTTGAATTTCGCGGCCCTTTATATCTGATCCCCATATGCTTGGATCTTCGCAAAATGTACGTTGCTTTTATGAAGGATTACCTCGAGCTCGGTCATATGTCTCCAGCAGCGAGTATTTTTCCGCCAGCACCGCACTATTTAATAACACATCAATGCGTCCTGAGGCCTGATAGTACCTCAACCAAACTTCGTCAGAGAAGACTACTTCGGCGCAGTCATTAAACGACATTTTAATGGTGGGGCCCACTATTCAGAGGGAATTGGTATTATCTCTCGTCATATTTCGTTTAAATCGCTTCGCCTTAACAGCAGATTTATCGAAAATGTACAGGCAAGTGACTTTGACTGAAGACGATCGCAACATTCAGCTCATAGTATGGCGAGAGAGAGTGAGTTAATACTGTCACTTCATTTCTTGCCATCCGTTGCTTGCAAGAACTGGGAATTCGTCTATATGACGAACACATGAGATCGATTCCGACATATGTAATTCAACACGATTTTTATGTGGACGACTGGACGACTTACTGGAGCCGATGAGACTGACACGTTGAGTGTGATGTGATGTGTAATCAATGTCTAAATGGTTTTCAAACCATCCACAACTAGCTGAAGGGATCAGTGTGGAAAAATCCCTTAATTTAAATTCTCTCAGTGAGTGCGCGACTACTCTATCCTTTGGGATTGCTGTGCCCCACTGTCATAACGTCCACAATTTTCCTCCAACGACTTTGGCAACTCCAGTCGGGGTGGGATGAATCGAGCCCGATGAAATCGCATTCAGGTTGGGAAGGCTTGAGGAAGAATTTGCGGAGTCTTCACGCAGTGACCATTCCAAGATATATTTTGGCTAGTGTGTGTTCAGTTGTTCAAGTTCCCGGTAAAGCATACGGCTTTTGCCTTTATATTCGAGCAATCGAAAGTGGTCAAGTCTGTTGTCGATTGCTGGCAGCAAAAGCTAGTGTTGCTCCACTAAAGACGAAAACCATACCAAGGCTTGAACTATGCGCCGCCACTCTCTTGGCTCAATTTTGGTTGTACGTCAAACAAGTTCTTGACAAATTTCTGGACAGACTCCGAAATAACGCTACATTGTATAAAGACTACGCCATCGTCGCTTGCTGTTTTTGCGTCAAATAGAAACAATTCAGGAGCTTTTAGAAGGCATTACATAGCGTCATGTGTCTTCGCTGTCAAATCCAGGGGACTTGGCTTCTCGTGGATGCGACGTCCCTAACCTCCTTGAGTCAATTTGGGTAGAAGGTCCGAAGTTTTTATGTGAGCCTGAGCATTGTTGGCCAGAGAACTCGCATTTTAACATCCCACCCGATTCTAGGGATTCGGAGGTAAAAAGTCCGCCCAAGTTTTAATTGGTGTTGAGGAATCATTTCCTAATCAGATATTTTCTCATTTTTCGTCACACACTATATAAGTTCGAGTTTTTGCCTATGTGTTTTAAACATCGACAGGGAAAACGAGGGGGAACGTTGTGAGTTGCTGCTGCGACCGCAACTCTACTTTTATACCCGATACATCGTCAGTATGGCTACATTGAGCGACGAAAAGCAAGTGCAGGAGAGGCAGAAAACGTGTCTGACCATGTCGTCGGGCGCTCCGAAAAGAGGCGAACGTTTTTGTTTATCAGGGTGGGGGGAGGCAGGTTGTTGCATGCGCCTGTGCCATTTGAGGCCCAGTTTCCAATTTAACTGCCTGCCAAGAGTCACGTAGTCAAACATTTTTTTTATATATTTGCACATTAAAATTTTTGTTCTAACGCAACGACACTAGTTAGTCTGCTGAGATAGAAGATTTGGCTTGTAAATGCATGCATCACTGTTTTCGCTACAAACCGAAATTGATGAGTCAGATAATTGCAAATATGCCGGCCTTGAGAAGGTAGTTCATTCCTGATTTATGGTGTGAACTTTTGTTGCCCTATTAAGGTCTCGCTTCGGAATCGAGGAACTTCAAAATGTATATCGCGATATTTGTGTTTTTCGCTTCGAAAGCCATTCATTTAGAACTTGTCCCGGACCTGTCAACTAATGCTTTTCTTATATCGTGCAACAGATTAATCGCAAGACGTGGCGTTTCGCAAAGGATGTTTTCCGGCAACGGGACCAACTTTCTCGAAGCCCGGAGCTGAGGAGGCTGCAGGAAGCGTTCGAGGAGCAGGTTCAGCAAGAAGCAAGGGGTGGAGTGCAAGTTCATCCGCCACTAGCACCGCACTTCGGCGATTTGTGGGAGGCGGCGGTCAAGTCGGCGAAGCAAATCGACGTTCGGCAGTTCGCCGACGCCGAGGCAGTGGCCATTTTGAAATCCAGGTCACTGACTCCGGCCAGCACAGATCCCAAGGTGATCCCAGGTGCTCACGCCAGGCCATTTGCTGAGACAACGAGAAATACACGACAGTTTGTACACCGCATAGAC
The DNA here is from genome assembly GCF_003369915.1 of Drosophila miranda. Lineage (NCBI taxonomy): Eukaryota > Metazoa > Arthropoda > Insecta > Diptera > Drosophilidae > Drosophila > Drosophila miranda. The sequence goes on from NC_046674.1 coordinate 49,082,247, forward strand.
CGTATATGTGGAAGAACAAACATTGTAACACTTTTTTGCAATGCTAACGTAAAATTACACAATTATGCTTCGAGCTATTATAAGTGTAGCCGTTAAGCCACTGCGCTCATTAAGCTTATAAATAATGCCGGCGTCTCTGGCAGTGCAGCTACGCGGCCTTAGCCAAGTAAGCTCCATATTATAAGATTTCAAATCAGTTAATAAAGAACCGTAAAACTATTTACATGGCGACCGTGACTCTCGAGAAAAGTGAACCAAGAAAACAACAATAACGTTCTCGTGAAATGAATCCGCCTGAATTTGTACTTCTTGTAGAATTAACGAATAAAAAAAAGTAAAGTGTAATACAGAAACGGAGCAGCAGCAACAAGTGGAGGCAGAGACAAGACAGACGCAGCGTTCTTCGGCCACCCCAATCATCCATCAAAAGCCATCAACAAAGCCTTTGTTCGAGATGCCAAGCTTTTTTGGCACCTATGTGTTTCAAAAATGAAAAAATTTGGGTTAAGCTTTATAATTCGTATTTAATTTTGGTGGCTTAGCGGAAACCGATTGTTTGCTATGGCCAGATAAAATTTAGGCGAGATCGATATGCAACCAATGCGCAGATGGGTTAGCATAGAACTAAAATAGATGACGGCCTCCGATCAAAGTGATTGCCGAAGTGGTGGCGGCAGAGAGCCCCTTTAGCGGCACAGCGCAGCAGCTCTGCAGAAGTCAACGTTTTACAACATAGGCGGCTCTCTCTGCTCATACAATAATAATGCTTAAAGTTACGGTTATTATTTGGCGGCTGGCCCGAACATACTCCCCCCGTTGGGAGCTAGTCTCTCAACAGATTCCTTAAGGGGCAGCAAACATAGCCGAGTGACGGCCCTCCTGATGTTTCGTGAGGATGTCTTCAGGTCAGCGACGCGACACACTCCGTCCTTGCCCATAGCGACATCGACCATACTAGCCAGTGGCCAACGCATTGGAGGAAGATTTTCGTCCTTCACCAGAACGAGATCGTTCTTGCAACGGCTCCAAAATATTTGTTGTAGTTGGGTGACCCGCTGCCAGCCATCCAGACGATTGTAGTTCAGCTTCGTTAGGTCATGCTCGAGGATTTGCTCATGGGGGCCGCCTAGATGCAGATGAGCAGGAGTCAAAACGTCTAAATCATCAGGATTTTCTAAAAGGGAGAGCAAAGGGCGAGAGTTAACAATTACCGTGATCTGACAGATCAGAGTGCGCAGCTCGTCGAAGCTAACTGGTCCAACTGAGCGGTACAGGTGATATTTTGCGGTCTTCACGGTCGCTTCCCACAACCCACCAAAATGCGGAGAGCGTGGTGGGATGAAACGCCAGTCGATCGAGTCAGCCAAGCAGGATTCATGTACCTCCTTCATATGCGGTTCGCTCAGACAAAGCTTCTTTAGCTCCAGAAGCTCGTTCTTGGCCCCAACGAAGTTTGTCGCATTGTCCGACCAAATTTGACTTGGCTTTTCTCGAGTGGAAGTAAAACGCTTTAGTGCGCCTAGAAACGATGCGGTGGTCAAATCCTTTACGAGCTCCATGTGTATAGCCTTATAAGTGAAGCAGATGAATACGCTAATGTAGCACTTGATCGGAGGCCTCGTGCTGATTTCTGATCGGTAGAAAAAAGGTCCACAGTAATCTACTTCAGTGACTTCAAAAGCTCGACATCATTCCAAACGTTCCTTAGGTAGGTCTCCCATGATGTGTTCAACCATGACGACTCTTGAGACTGCTTTAATACCTCCAGTGGGCCAATATTCCAGCCGAATTTTGGATAGTAGGGCGCGAGATTCGGCATGGAGGTTTCTTTCGTGAGTAATGGAATGTGCCTTTGGCAGAATAAATGGCTGCTGAGCGTCAAATCCTAGCTATGAGTTGCCAAGACGACCTCCAACTCTAAGTAGTCCAGAATGATTGATGAACGGGTTGATGACTTGACCATTGCGTCGAATCTCCTTTATGTCCATCCACAAAATTTCCAGCTGATTGTGTCGAATCAGAAGATGCGTTCCTTGCCGAATATCAGAAACGGTGAGTCCTGGATACCTAAGAAGATGTATAAATTTATGCATGTAGGCGAATGTGCGCTGCATGCGAAGGAATGAATTCGCAAATTTGCATCCGGACGTGAGATCGGCATGTGGTGACGTGATTAGCAATACTCTCTTGCGAAGCTCCAAAGTTGCTATGTCGGTGGCTGGCTCGTCCCTAATCCAAGATAAATAAAATCAAACCGACCTGTAAAGATGGGAATCTTTAAACTCGGTTACCTTTACGATCCTTTACATTCTGCATGATTTTCCAAAGCAAATGGGCTCCACTTAATTCCAGGAATCGATATAGTCTTTAGTGGCACCACTCGTGAATTTGAGCACAAAACGTGGCTCGAAGAATGGGCTTCCCTGTACACGACATATACGCAAGCGCCATATGCTTCTAGGCTGGCATCACAGAATCCGTGAACTTCTGTAGCTACACTAGAACGAAGAACCAAGCGAGGAAATGAGATCCGAGAAATGCTTGCCAAACTATTTCTCAAGTCCATCCAAGTTGAATGCAACGCTGAGGGTAGGCTTTCATCCCAATCCAAATTTTCTCTCCAAAGCTGCTGAAGGAAGATTTTGCACCTGACAATGACTGGATTTATCAATCCTAGAGGGTCGTAGAACCGCGCAATCGTAGATAAAACCGACCGCTTTGATGGCTTTGAGTTTGTGTTCAGTGCGGACAAGGCAAAAAGCAGCTGATCCGAAGCAGGGTCCCACGCTAATCCGAGAGTTTTGGCTATGTCGCTTCCATCATTAAACTTTAGGAACTTCTCTATGTCATCTTCAGGGGTTCCCTCAAGTACTTCCTGGTGACTGGAGCACCATTTCCTAAGTCTAAAATGACCACGGGACAGTAAAGCTGATGTCTGGTGCATCTTGTCCATGACCTGTGCGACCGAATTACCGCCCGAAATAAGGTCATCCACGTAAAACTCCTGACGCAGAGCAGCTGGGCCAAGAGGGTAGGACTCACCCTCGTCGATGGCCAGCTGGTGCATTGCGCGGACCGCTAAAAATGATGCAGCCCTCGTCCCGTATGTGACGGTGTCTAATGTGTAGACTTGAACCTCGGACTCGATGGAATCTCGCCATAGGATGCATTGATACAAATTGTCGGGTGGAGACACAAATGTCCCCAGTGAGAGCGACTGGATATGTTCGAAGGCGAATCAATATATTAAACAATGCAGGCTGAATAACTGGTCCCGTCATCATCACATCATTTAGAGAATTATCAGATGGTGTAGCTGCGGATCCATCGAAAACGACGTGGATTTTTGTCGTCGTACTGTCCTCCTTTAGGACACAGTGATGAGGCAAGAAATATTTGCAGAGGCTACGGGAATCAAGGTTGACTTGGTGCATATGATGCAAATCAATGTAGGCGGCTTTCTCTGCTCATACAATAATAATGCTTAAAGTTACGGTTATTATTTGTCGGCTGGCCTTAAAACATCCGACGACGCACAGTGGCGATGCCGACGAAAAGGGGTGGCAAAAGTCCAAGATTTTAGTAGCGCTTTGGATACAATAAATACACGCATCTAATAGAGAATTTTCCAGAGCTTTTAAAAATCAAACTTTCAAAATTCTGACTTTTAGTTTATGTTCGGAGCAGAACCCAGCCGATTAGCTGCTTGCCAAATAGCACCTAATTCTTGGCCCTCAGCCGCTTATTTTGTTTGTTACTTATGTCTATGTCACTCATTTGTTTGTTAAAGCTCTGCGCTTGCTTGCCCTGCTAAACGCTCTCTGCCAGCTCGCTCTTCGCTATCTCCGCTTTGCGTCTGCCTACCGACGTCGGCCGAGCGAAGCTGCGCTTAGCGATCGGAGCGGCAATGTAAAGGGCAGGCAAGCCACACTTGCAATTTGGATGTCACGCATTAAAGAACATATCGTAATTTTATTTCTGCGCCGAGTTTTATTTAATTCGAAATAATTAGTCGGCCGATTGGGGATAAAAAACATTATCTCCACATAAAATTTGGTGACCCCGACGTGATCTCTGAGTTGCAGTGTCAATTAATAATCATTCGCGATCGACATTCGTTAGCCCTAGCAAATTTTCGGCGGTTAAGCACAATTCGGTGCTAAAACACACTTACATACACCTACATACACGCATTGCTGGCTATTAATTTCTCTGTCGCGACAATTCGGTCAGTGCAGTGCGGTAGGCAGTGCAGCGAACTCACTAATACACACAAGCGGAGTACAAAGCGGAATCGGACAGCTCGCACAGCCGCACAGCTAAAGGCATTAGCTGTAATCCCTTTGCTTTCGGTTCCCACGTTTATACGTATACAGGGTGTCTTTTTCGGTCGTGCTGAGTGACTCTTTTAAAACCTCAACATGGCCGCACCTGAGCCTACCAATGTCGCGAACGCAGCAATGCCGAGTGATGTAGATTTCTACAAGCACAAGGCCGAGTCCATCGCGCGCCAACTAAAGGCCATGGATCGCTTTCTCACCAAGGAAGAGCTTGCCGAGTTAGATGAGGCAGAACTTCAAGCTCGCTTAGAGCAGATCGAGTGAATGAATGCGGATTTCGATGCCGCTCAAACGAGCCTTGAAAGGCTGGATTTCCTGCAGTTAGCCCATGATGCCCGGCTGGACTTTTCGAATGTTTATGTCAAGGTTAGGTCCAGGCTGTCGCGGGAGTTGATGGCTGCTCGCACGGTAAATGTTGCCAATTCAACGGCTCGGCATACTCTCGAGGGGAATTCGTCGCTGTTCGCCTATAATAGTATAGGCCGTTCTCGAATGCCCGAGTTGCAGCTTCCGCGATTCGGTGGGAGCTACATGGATTGGCCAGAATTCCACGCGATGTTTTCGACAATGGTGCACAAAGACCATCGTATACCAATCATCGAAAAATTCCAATATCTTCGTAGATGTCTAGATGGTGCTGCGCTGGATACGATTCGTTCCTTGGAACTTTCTGAGGAGAATTACGACAAGGCGTTGAATTTACTAATGTTGCGATTCGATAATAAACTGTTACATTTTCAGGCACACGTCAAGGCTATTTTCGGGCTGCAAGGGGTGGAGAAGGGCTCGGCTATCGGCTTGCGCGCGCTAAGCGATAAAATCAATTCGCACTTGCGTGCACTTCAGACCTTGGCGACCCCGCAGGAGATTTCCGATGGGTTGCTGATCTTCATCATAGGCACGAAATTGGACCACAAGACCAAGGAGAAATGGGAAGAGAACTTGCCGACGTCAGGATTGCCTCGGTGGTCAAGCATGGCCTCATTCTTGGAAGCAAGATGTCGGATGCTGGAAAATTTGGGATCGGCTATGGTAACAATTCCTGGCCAGCAGGTGGGAGAAAGTAAACCTAGCACCCTAATCCCCTCCATTAACGATCATAATAGCTCAACATGCAAGTATTGCAAATCCTCCGATCACTACATATCCCGATGCCAGGCATTTATAGATCTCCCTGTTTTTTCTCGATACAAGGAGGTGAAGAAGCGCCATTTATGTCTAAACTGCCTCAACAAAGGCCATTCATTGCAACGCTGCAAGTCAGGGGCATGTAGAAATTGCCAAGCCAAGCATCACACACTGCTCCACATGCAGTTGGGCGCTGACGCTGAGTTGCCGTCGCCGAGCACGGAATCGACCCAGCATGATCCTGCAAGTGCCCTAGTAGCAAGCAAATATATTAGCCCTCCCCCCTCGAGTCAAAAATCTCTGCCTAGCCAAAACGTGCTGCTAGCTACTGCAATCGTATATGTCAGGGGCCGTTTTGGATCGCTTATTCCATGTCGTGCCATTTTAGATTCCGCTTCTCAGGTTAACTTTATAACATCGAGACTCGCCAATCAGCTGCAGTTAGATCCTCACCCGTCTCACGTTCAAATCGCCGGTATTGGAGAGTCAATTCTACCATCCAGCAAGGCTGTGGACATCGTCCTGCAATCTCAAGACGAAAGCTATCGCGGTTTCCTCTCTGCAATTATCACTGCCTCAATCACAGGAATTCAGCCTAACTTCGGCCTAGACGCAAAGGATTGGCCGATGCCAAATAATCTAAAACTGGCTGATCCTAATTTCGCCAAGCCCCAGCGTGTCGATCTGTTGATAGGTTCTGGTTTGTTCTTCGAATTAATGTGCGTTGGACAGATTCGACTGTCAGACCAATTGCCAACATTGCAGAAGACGAAACTTGGCTGGATAGTGTCAGGAAGTATTAAAAACTCTGAGAAAGCCCGTGCGGCGCTAGCAGCCGTTAAAGATCCCCCTGTCATCTCCGCTTGCGAGACTAATTTGTGCGATATTGTAAGGCGGTTTTGGGAAGTCGATGGAGATTATTCGCCCTCATCAATTTCGGAGGAAGATGTTCATTGCGAACAGCATTTCGTCACAAACTGCATTCGCCTAGAGTTCGGAGCTTACTCCGTGCGTTTGCCAACCAAATTCAGTCTAGAGGAATTAGGAGAAGCGTATCAGCAGGCGCTACGTAGATTTCTCGATTTGGAGAGGAAGCTAGCAAAAAATGCACAGCTTAAGGCAAAATATATGGAGTTTCTCCAGGAGTATCGTGATTTAGGACACATGTCGCCAGCTTCGCGGCAGTCAGACCTCCCGCAGTACTTCTTACCATTGCGTCTACAAGCAGGATAGTACAACCACCAAATTACGCGTAGTGTTCGATGGATCTGCCAAAACAGCGTCTGGAGTATCACTGAATGATGCGCTAATGGCTGGACCCACCATCCAACCTAAAATTCTGATAACTCTGCTTCGTTTCCGCTTTTTTAAAGTCGCCTTGTGTGGCGATATCTGCAAAATGTACCGCTGTGTACGCGTTTCCCATCCCGATACGCACGTGCAGTGCATCCTATGGCGCAATGACCCGAAGGAGAATATTCAGGTGTTCAAGTTGGAGACTGTTACTTACGGAACCAAACCTGCCGCTTTCTTAGCAATTCGTGCTATGCATCAATTGGCAAATGATGAAGAGTTGCGTTTTCCGCTTGGCGCTGATGTTGTTCGAAGAGATTTCTATGTCGATGATCTCATATCTGGAGGGGACAGCATTGATTCTGTCATCAAGATTCGTCAGCAGGTAAAGGAGCTACTTTCGAAAGGATGTTTTCCCATACGTAAATGGTGTTCCAATGAACCCGCTGCTTTGGAAGGCGTATCGGAGGCGGATCGCGAAAAGTTCCTTACCTTTCATGACGGGACTGAAGTAACCAAGGCGCTTGGTCTAGTTTGGGATCCCACCACGGACAATCTTCTGTTTGGCTTCGCTCACGTCGGAACCGCTGCAGGCCCAATATCGAAGCGTTCGGTCCTGTCTACACTAGCTAGGTTCTACGATCCTCTAGGGCTCATCTCTCCCATCATCACAAAAGCTAAAATATTTATGCAGTCGCTATGGAACGAAAGCCTAAAGTTGAATTGGGACGAAAGCCTGCCCCAGGATCTACATACGACTTGGATTGAGCTGACTTCGCAGTTGTCGATGGTTAAAAACTTTAAGTTTCCACGTTACGTGCTTCGGCAGCAAGCCAGATTAGAAATGCACGCGTTTTGTGATGCGAGCCAAGCAGCATATGGCGCCTGTGTATACATGCGTTCGGAAGCTCTTGGCATTGTGCAAAGTCATCTCTTATGCTCTAAATCCAGAGTCGCGCCCTTGAAAAGTATGACTATCCCCAAGCTTGAGCTATCCGCTGCCCTCGTATTAGCCGAACTAGTGTCCACCATAGTTAAGGGATTATCAGCTCCATGCCAAATACATTGCTGGTCGGATTCGTCCATAGCCCTTGCCTGGATTCGAGAATCACCATTGAATTTTAATATATTTGTTTCTAATCGAGTTCAGCGGATTCAGGAGCTCACCGCTGGAATGACTTGGCATCACGTGCCCACAAAGTTGAATCCTGCCGACATCATATCACGTGGATCCACGCCCGCTGAACTAATGGATAGCAGCCTTTGGATCTCTGGACCACCATTCTTGCGTCTTGAGAGCTCAGAGTGGCCTGCAGGCTTGCAATTGCCGACCGATGTACCAGAACGTCGTCATGCAGCATTGGTTGTTTCAAACGAAAGGGATGTATCGTACGATTGCAAATTTCAAAACTCATTCGGATCCATGCAGCGCGTCTTTGCTTACATATATCGATTCTACATTCTCAAGGACAAAGGCATAGCGCGGTCGAAGGGTCAACTTACCGTGAATCGACGTCAAAAATAGAACGCATTTGCTCATAAGGGCAATACAGCAGCAACAATTTTCGGAAGAGATAAGGGCCCTCGCCAGCAAACAGGCCCTACCCACAAAAAGCACGATGGCCTCACTGAATCCCTTTCTGTATAGCTTTGGATTGCTGCGTGTTGGAGGCCGCCTCCAGAATGCCGAATTGGACTACGACGCGAAGCACCCGATCCTGCTTCCTAAGGGACATCCTGTCACTGTCTCTATTATTATCTTCTTTCACGAAAGGTTTCTCCACGCAGGAGCTCAAGGATTGCTCGGACTGCTTCGGCAAAAATTCTGGCCTATTGGTGGACGCAAATATGTTGCGGGAATCATTCGCAAATGTGTTAGATGCTTTCGTTTGAAGCCAGTGCTGAGGGAACATATCATGGGAAACTTGCCTGCGGATCGCGTAAGGACTAATCCAGCATTCCACACAACGGGCGTGGATTTTTGCGGACCCTTTTATCACAAGTCGGAAGTCAGAAGCAGGCCTCCTAATAAATGTTACATCGCTGTCTTCGTATGCTTTAGCACCAAAGCAACTCATTTGGAAGTCGTTCGGGATCTATCTACAGAATCCCTTCTGGCAGCATTGAGGCGTTTTATAAGTCTACGTCCCAAACCTCGAATCATCTGGTCAGACAACGCTACAAATTTTGTAGGAGCAAAAAATGAGCTTTTGGAGCTTCGGCAAATGTTCCTCAGCGATCCTCATACGTCGGCTGTGTCACATCTCTGCGTTTCTAGTGGAATCGATTGGAAATTCATCCCCCCTCGCTCACCTCATTTTGGGGGTTTGTGGGAGGCGGCTGTTAAAGCAGCTAAATATCATTTTCATCGCATCGTCGGGACCTACATTTTTACTCTTGATGAAATTCAGACCTTGGCTTGTGAAATCTCTGCTTTGTTAAATTCCCGTCCGCTTTATGCAATTACAAAAAGTCCCGATGATCTAGATGTGCTCACGCCAAACCACTTTCTCAATGGAGCCCCGAAAGCTGCATTCGACGAGCCAGATGTGGCGCATCTCCGGGTCAACCTACTTAGTCGATGGCAGCGGCTGTGTCAAATGAAGCAGGCGTTTTGGAGAAAATGGAGCACGGCGTATCTTTCGATTCTTCAGGAGCGGAGCAAGTGGCGGTCATCGTCTCCAAACATCAAGCTAGGAGCGCTCGTCATGATCAAGGAGGAAACGCTGCCACCATTAAGGTGGCCGCTTGGCCGCATTGAGAGCGTCATCCCAGGAAAAGATAGAACCATCAGAGTAGCCGTCATCCGCACTCAAAAAGGCCTTTTCAAGAGGGCCGTTGGAAAAATAGCGGTTCTGCCCCTTCAGGATGGATCTGTTGAAAGCCTTTGCCTTCCAACGGGGGGTGAATGTTCGGAGCAGAACCCAGCCGATTAGCTGCTTGCCAAATAGCACCTAATTCTTGGCCCTCAGCCGCTTATTTTGTTTGTTACTTATGTCACTCATTTGTTTGTTAAAGCTCTGCGCTTGCTTGCCCTGCTAAACGCTCTCTGCCAGCTCGCTTTTCGCTATGCGTCTGCCTACCGACGTCGGCCGAGCGAAGCTGCGCTTAGCGATCGGAGCGGCAATGTAAAGGGCAGGCAAGCCACACTTGCAATTTGGATGTCACGCATTAAAGAACATATCGTAATTTTATTTCTGCGCCGAGTTTTATTTAATTCGAAATAATTAGTCGGCCGATTGGGGATAAAAAACATTATCTCCACAGTTTAGAAGATATGAGCACTCAAAGTTGAAAATTGTTTCAGGGCGCAACATTTTTTTTTTATTTTATTCAAATACTGCATCTTGCAGGTGGAAAAAAGGTAAACTACGTAACGTATGATTCTGTTTTTGGTATATTTTATTAGTTGCATTAATTCTTAAGAAAACTTTTTAAAAATATGGTCAGTTACATGGGCAGTTCTTTAGAAAAACTTGTTTTGCCAACCATCTAAAATTTAGGCTATTTTTCAACTTTGACTGGACTTTTAAAATATATATCCTCGCTCGAAAAACGGTCAAAAACGGCTATCACAGCTCTTAAATCCCATACAAAATCATATTTTGTGGTTTTGCGAGGTTGTGACAGGTAAATCGGTATAGAAGCCAAACGGCTCCGAAGCGCAGAAAGGGCTTTTAGACTTAGGTAGAGGTAGATTTTTGTAAAGTGCAGTCAAAGTTGGAAAACTGCGCAAAAGTTAGCTACTAATGAATCCATATGCTCAGGTACACTCAATATTAGAATAATTTTCAATCTCGCGCTACCTCAATTATGTTGTTGGTTATATATGTATGAATATGCAGGCTAGTATTTCTACCTCTACCTGTCGTTTTGACCAGGTTCTGCATGCAAGAATTAACATAGATGTATGGAGTTCATTTTAAAACTTGCATATACCATTCTGCGAGAGGGAGAATCTTTCGAAAACAGCACGCTAGCCAAGGAAATACAACAGACTAGGAAAAAAAATTATTCAAGAAAAATTCTTAGACAAACTATCACTGAAAATGTACTGCCCCAAACAAGGATTTGGAAACACAAGCGATAAAAGCTTTTCACCGACATTCTTTGAGAAAAACAAAATTACTGTATAAATAACTGGAGATATTGACATTATCAAAAGATTGGGTGTTATTTTAAATATTTTAAACTGCAAAGAACAAAAAATACCCGCAAGTTTTGTGAATATGCCTCGAAGACTGCTGAGCTGTTACTGGAAAAATATCCTGAAAAGAAGCTAACTCCCACGCTTCATAAAATTCTGGCACATGGTCAAATTTTAATTGAACATCAGAGCCTACCAATTGGAGAGATGTCAGAGGGTGCCCAGGAAACGAGAAACAAAGATAACAAAAAATACACGAATATGAATACGTGCATACATCACGAATTAGGCAAAACCAAGACCTTTTCAACATGTTGGCAGCCTCATCAGATCCATATATTTCATCCATTAGATATGTGAGATCACAAATTAAATCGGCAAGCAATTATTCTTCAGAAATGATAAGTTTATTAGATATTCCTCCCACTAAACAGGAAATAGAGGATTATTTTACAGAATTAAAAAACACCAACAATTTTTCAAATTTTCTTGTTTTAAATTTATTTAAATTAGGTAAGTTGAAAATTAAATAAAAAACAATATTTTATTGTAAAAAACCAGCATTAAAAGCACTTCATCGATACAAAAAAATAAAAATAGAGTATTTTACAGTATTTACATTATATTTATTGGAAAATATGCACCGGCAACAAAGTTCAACTCAAACTCTTTATTGTGAAGCTTTTAGACACTGTGGCATAATTTACTTAAGCAGATTAAATTTTGAAAATTTTTCTTTTAAATGCAGTTTGTTTCATGAAGATATTTTTATTTGTTCAGAAGCTATTAATTTAGCAAGCTGAAACGACGAAATTCCCCACTGTGCGGCGCTTCAAAGAGCGCATGGGAAACATAAAGCCTGTGCGAAGACCAGCACCGGCCCCGCCCAGCGCACCAAGCTGGGCCAGGAATAAAAGTGCGAGTGGCATAGGACCGCCTCTTGCCCCGCCGATGGACAGCAGAAGCATTACATTATAACCTAATTTATATATAAGAAAAAAATCTTGCTATCAGTATGGACCGTAAAGCCATACGAATTTTAGAGAGGAAAAGGTTAAAATAAGAAAAAATTCTTTTAAATTACGAAAATTTGCAATCTAAAATAAGCAAAAAAAAAAAACAAGGCCATAAAATAAAAAAATATATTAACGATATTATCATCTACTTAAAATCTGTCAATACCACCCAAAAACTTAAAGCGAAAAATTTTTTTACAATGGGCTGGCTTGGAGACGAAAGAGGCAAATGACAATACGGCCAATGTGGTCAATAATGTAAAAATAATAATAAGAAAAAAAATGTATTACCACAAAAATGCCAAAGTAACTACAATAATTATGTAAGATTACGTGGAAATTATAGAGGAAACAGTCAACACAGAGGTAAAAACTACAATAACCACCCAAACAGATCAAAGAATTATAGACAAAATGGTTATGTACGGCACGCTCAAAGCACGCCGCAAAACGAACAAGCCCCGTTAAGTACTCAAAATCAATAAAAACAACCATATATCTTAATTTAAATGTATTTATCAGCATACAAAATGAACATACTGGTAGGAAATTAATATTTTTAATCGATGCAGAAGCTGACATTTCATTGGTTGTTTTGAAAAGCATATGACCAAAAATATTACAAACGTTTTCGATCTATGCAGAAAAAACAACATCAAGTTGCACTCAGATAAGTGCTAATTCTTCATGAAGGAGGTCACTTTTCTTGGACACAAATGCACTGATGGCCTGACGACACTAAATATGATATTATTAGGAAACACCCAGTCCCTACGGACGCAGACAGCGCTAAAAAATTTGTTGCATTTTTGCAAATTTTATTTTTCTTGTCACATAACAAGATTATGTAAAAAAGATATAAAATTCGAATGGAAAGCTGATTGCCAGCATGCCTTTGAACACCTTAAAACATCATTTATGAATCCAACTTTACTACTGTACCCCGATTTTAGTAAACAATTTTGCATAATCACAAATGTAGCAAATTAACACAGTGCAAATTGATTTGTTCCTTTTGGCTATAAAAATGATCTGATCTGATCCAGATTCAGCAATCTGATAGATATGGTCATTATCTATGATTCTGCGTTTTTAGTTTTCTGTGCAATATTGTGGATGCAACAGATTTTCGTCCTTTGTGTGGGCGGAAGGGGGTGGGGCGAAATTTTGAGATATACGTTTTAAAGTGAGATCTAACAGGAGTGCGGATACCAAATTTGGTTACTCTAGCCTTTACTCTTTGCGGGGGCGGAAAGGGGTGTGGAAATTTTGAAAAAAACTCGTCTCGGTCCGATATATTAGGAGTGTGGATACCAAATTTGGTTGCTCTAGCTTTTATAGTCTCTGAGATCTAGGCGCTAATGTTTTACTCTAAGCAAAGCCGGCTACGTATGTGTTAGAGAGAGACAGGGCGAGAAAAAATGAAATTGTTTTCTTGATGCTGGCTATAATAATAATACGATCTTATTCAAATTCTGCAGTCTAAAAGATATAGTCATTCTCTACGATTCTGCGTTTTGGTTTTCTCGTATCTTTAAAATTGTGGATGCCACAGATTTTCGTCCTTTGTGGGAGCGGAAGTGGGCGGGGCGAAGTTTTGAAATATTTTTGTAGCAGTGACATATCACAGAAGTCTGGGTCCAAAACATCGTTGCTCTAGCTCTTATAGTCTTTGAGCACTAGGCGCTGAAGGGGACGGACAGACTGACAGACGGACAGACAGACAGGGCTCAATCGACTCGGCTATTGATGCTGATCAAGAATATATATACTTTATGGTGTCGGAAACGATTCCTTCTGGACGTTACACACATCCACTTTTACCACAAATCTAATATACCCCAATACTCATTTTGAGTATCGGGTATAAAAATTCAGAAGTCATTAATTTAGAAAGTTTTGACACCTTTACGAACTTCGTTTAAAAAAATATCCAAATCGGTCTAGCCGTTCAGGAGTGCTATAAGACTAACGGTAACCAAATGATTTTAATATAGGGTATATATACATATATGGGTATAAATTATTATATTATTGATCAACATCAACAGCCGCGTTAATATAGCCATGTGTGTCTATCCGCTCGTCCATCTTGATGAGAGCCTATATCTCGGCAACTAAAAAAGATAGAGAAACCAGATTTTGTATCCAGACTCTTGCGATATCTCACTGTTAAAATTTCGCGGTATCAACAAGACATGGAGAGCATGCGGCTTTATATTGAGTTCGTTACCAATTCAGGCGTTTACGTACAAAATACGAGGGTGCCTAGGTCACTTTTTATAAAAATGTTTCGTATTATTTGTGATAAGCCTGATTTTCTACCATATTGGATGTTGATTTTTAAGCCAAAAATGCTTAGATCAGCTTAGTTCACCTTATATTGATAAAGCTCCATGCATTGCCACTGTACAATGAATTCAATCAGGATTAATCTCTTGAGGTCGTTTAAAAACGGTTGTTGTACTAAGAAAAATTGTTGCTGTGCAGGATTGGCTATTTCGAGAACGTCATGCGACATGGAGAAATTTTTGGGCATTATAGGGACAGAGTATATTGTAACGAATGGATATACGAATACGGAGAGCTAAAAGTTGAACAGTTGAAGAAGGAATAAGCTGAGCGGGGTTTACCGACAAGTGGCTTGAAAGCCGAACCGCAGCTACGGTTAAAATCTGCAATGGAGAGAGCAGGCCTCAATTTCGAGGATTATGAGTTCTTGGATAAGCAAGGGTCCACGTCGACAGTGGAGGAGCAGCCGGTGGCAGACAATGGCCAAATGATGGCGATGTTGCAACAAATGATGTTGCAACAGCAACAGATGATGTTACAGATAAAGAATTAAGACGAGACGATGCAGGGTCAAAGTGACCAACAACAGATGATGCTGCAGATGACGGGTCAAGGTGACCTACACCAACAGATGATGCTGCAGATGAATGGTCAAGGTGACCAACAGCCACAGATGTTAATGGAAGTAAAGGATCAGGTGAAGGGTCAAGGTGAATCACAAGGCTCAATCACAGAAATTAGAAGCTATGACAGAACAGATGGAAGAGAAAAGGGCCAGCTGTAGCGCCATTTGGCGTATAATAATTGTTATTAG
The DNA here is from genome assembly GCF_003369915.1 of Drosophila miranda. Lineage (NCBI taxonomy): Eukaryota > Metazoa > Arthropoda > Insecta > Diptera > Drosophilidae > Drosophila > Drosophila miranda. The sequence goes on from NC_046674.1 coordinate 49,097,277, forward strand.
GATCGAATTTTATGAAGTCTAGTGTAAGTTAGGCTAGGGCAAAGCGGGAGCGCAATTAAAGCTCGCTCTGTCGCTCTTGGCGAATTCGCCCCGCTTTGCCACCGTAGGTAAGATAGGCGAATAAGAAATTGTTTTGAATATATGAAAAAAGGTCGAGAAGAATCTATTGAAACGATCGCACGCAATCCTTTTTTTTCGTCGTCGTAAAATACAATAATTTGCAGTCACCCAAGTTTTTCGGTCCCTTTTATTTAGAAAAACTATTCTAAATTTTCACGCCACTTTGGGAGGCCGGTGTGAAGTCTGCCAAGGGCCTACTCCTACGGTCAGTCGGAAGCGCTCTCCTCACTGCAGAGGAGCTGGAGACCGTGCTGGTCGGGATCGAGGCGGTACTCAACTCGCGCCCGCTAGGACCCCTAAGCCCAGACCCAAGCGACGGAGACGCGCTGACTCCCGGGCACCTGCTGACAGGCGGGCCGCTCATCGCACCCCCAGCACCCAGGACCCCGGACCAGGAGGGTCTGAGCTGCTTAAAGCGATGGCGGCTTGTCTCGTCAGCCAGGCAAATGTTCTGGCAGCGTTGGTCCCGGGAGTATGTGCTGGGATTGCAAATAAGATGCAAGTGGCACCAGGAGGAACCAAACATCAAGGAAGGCGACCTCGTAATCGTCGCCGACGACAACCTGCCCCCTCAACAGTGGCTCCTCGGAAGGGTGGTCGGAACAACCGCCGGGCAGGACGGAAGGGTCAGAGTGGTCGACCTAAGGACGAGCAGCGGAGCCACGTTCAGGAGGCCAATTCACAAGTTGGCGCTTCTGCCACTGGTTTGAAGCCTTCCAGGCCTTCAACGGAGCCGGTGTAGCGCCATTTGGCGTATAATAATTGTTATTAGTCTAGTCTATTATGAAGTCTAGTGTAAGTTAGGCTAGGGCAAAGCGGGAGCGCACCGTAGGTAAGATAGGCGAAGAAGAAGTTGTTTAGAATATATGAAAAAAGGTCGAGAAAAATCTATTGAAACGAACGCACGCAATCCTTTTTTTTTCGTCGTCGTAAAATACAATAATTTGCAGTCACCCAAGTTTTTCGGTCTCTTTTATTTAGAAAAACTATTCTAAATTTGTATCCAGACTCTTGCGATATCTCACTGTTAAAATTTCGCGGTATCAACAAGACATGGAGAGCATGCGGCTTTATATTGAGTTCGTTACCAATTCAGGCGTTTACGTACAAAATACGAGGGTGCCTAGGTCACTATTTATAAAAATGTTTCGTATTATTTGTGATAAGCCTGATTTTCTACCATATTGGATGTTTATTTTTAAGCCAAGAATGCTTAGATCAGCTTAGTTCACCTTATATTGATAAAGCTCCATGCATTGCCACTGTACAATGAATTCAATCAGGATTAATCTCTTGAGGTCGTTTAAAAACAGTTGTTGTACTAAGAAAAATTGTTGCTGTGCAGGATTGGCTATTTCGAGAACGCCATGCGACATGGAGAAATTTTTGGGCATTATAGGGACAGAGTATATTGTAACGAATGGATATACGAATACGGAGAGCTAAAAGTTGAACAGTTGAAGAAGGAATAAGCTGAGCGGGGTTTACCGACAAGTGGCTTGAAAGCCGAACCGCAGCTACGGTTAAAATCTGCAATGGAGAGAGCAGGCCTCAATTTCGAGCATTATGAGTTCTTGGATAAGCAAGGGTCCAGGTCGATAGTGGAGGAGCAGCCGGTGGCAGACAATGGCCAAATGATGGCGATGTTGCAACAAATGATGTTGCAACAGCAACAGATGATGTTACAGATAAAGAATTAAGACGAGACGATGGAGGGTCAAAGTGACCAACAACAACAGATGATGCTGCAGATGACGGGTCAAGGTGACCTACACCAACAGATGATGCTGCAGATGAATGGTCAAGGCGACCAACAGACACAGATGTTAATGGAAGTAAAGGATCAGGTGAAGGGTCAAGGTGAAGCTCAATCCCAGAAATTAGAAGCTATGACAAAACAGATGGAAGAAAAATGGGCTAGCGTTGACAAGAAACTCAAGGAAAACTCAAAAGCAGTTCAGCGTCTGGATGAAGAGATCACACGTCCTGATGAGAAAATTCGGCACGTTTCGTAGATGGGCTGCAGGACCGATTCCGTCAATTGGAATTGGATGTTCCAGTCAAAAACATGACAACCGCCAAACCGAAATTCGCTAAACCTATTTTTGATGGCATAAAAGCATTTGGAGTTTTCATGACACAATTCGCAATGTCAGCGTCAAAGAATAATTGGACGGAAGCTGAACGCCTGAATTACGAGGCTGTTTAGCGTACCCTGGAGCGTCAATCTGGAACGGGCCACAAGCGGGAAGTTCATCGCTTGGAACTAAAGTGCAGGATACAACATTACGGGGAGTTCGCGACGGACATAGAGCGACTCTCACGCCTGGCGTAGAATGATGCCCCAATCGACTTTTTAGAGAGATGCAAAATCAATGGTTTCATAGACGGCATCAGGGACTTAGACACGAACCGCACAATGTTTTTGATGCAGAGAAAAACGTACGAAGAAGCGGTCAGTCACGCATTGATCTGTGAAACATCACTATTGATATGCCGTCCATATCGTGCCGTCCATCACGATATGCCGTGTAGTGGTCGCTTGTCGGGCGGATAGGAAAGCATATTTGTGTTCTTCGCCTGAAAGTATGCCCGATGGTATTTGTACAATTTATATATTTATGTATATAATATATATATAAATATATTTATATATATTGTATTATTTATACAAGTATATATCACACCTCACCGAGATACTTATTAATTATTAAGTTTAGTCCCCATAGTTAGTGTATAGTTAGGTTGGCTTAATTTCTTGTTGTGGTGTTACATGTTAAATGTTCCTGGTCGTGTGAGGGCTAGCGCCATCTAGGGTTGACATTAAGAATATGCTTAAAAACGAACAAAAAATCTCCCCACCATGTCCATAACCATTCAAGGTGAATGGCGAAGGATCGTGCAAAGGCAGATCCGGAGAACAAAATTTTTGTTGGTCAGTAGATCCGCCCAAATCTTTCTTTCTCCTCGTGGCCGTACAAGCATTCAGTTGCGCGGTGAGAAAAAAAAATAATAAAAATAAAATTAAACCGCCGTAAATAACCGTGGTGTGAAACCAAAGTGCACTCGATCGGGAAAAAAGAACCCAAGAAAGCAGATTGGGCTCTAATCGAAAACGTGAGTACCGGCCTTCGACAGTGCTAGGAGCCTCGAAGTTAGATTTTCCGACTTTTTCTGTAGTTTCCGCTTGGAGGTGAGCAGCCCCAACACAAAAAAAAAAACCTCAACCCCATCCCCCTATTTTCGCAGTGCCAGTTCCAACCGGGTAAATATGTGCATGGAGTAACTGTTAGAAAAAGTAGCCTGATCAGTATTTTCAAATTCCACATTAGAATCGGCACTTAGTTTGGGAATTATCCAAAAGCTGCAGCCCGAGCTTTAAGCCCCCGCACTACGAACCAGCTGATCCACCAAGTCGCGGGCAGTGAACTTTGGCTGCGCGAGACGAGGACAGCCGTCTGAACGGGCTTAGTGCGGCGAAGTGGCGTAACCGTTTCGCATTCAAAACCGGGCCAAGAAACGGAAACCGGTGCTTGCAGTCAGCGTAGGACCGAAGCCGCTTAAATGTTCCTACCGGGCGGGAAAAAATAGTGCACCACGTGTGTACATAACCTCCCGGCGACCCCTAGTGGTATCGCCTCTCTTGTTCTTCTCGTGATTCGGCCTAGCTGTTCCAAACGTTTATTTAAAGTGCAGTGGAGGCCAGCGTTTGTCTTATGTGCACGTTAGTGTCATTATGTAGGCTGAATGAAAACTGTAAGAGATGTGCTCACATACATATGTATACACCGCCCACTGAAAGTCACTGAGGCCAGTAAGATCCCACCGTGACTCGCATTCCCTTGAACCTCGCAGTCCGTTGATATGTCTGTTTTTGTGTAGTTGGATATACTTAGTGTTAATTGTAACAGAAAAAAAACCAGAAAAAAACCCACCAACACATGGAAAGTTTGAAAATGCATTTGATAAAAGCTTAAAAGTTTGAGCTTAAAAGCGTCCGCTCGTCCGGGTCCCCTCCGCGAGCTTATGCCATGCAGCACGCGCTGTACGATTTTGTTTTTGGTTTGCAGGTAAAAGTTTAATGCACCCACACACAGCCACACGCCCAGCTACGAAAGATCTTTCGCCGCGGGAACACAAACAAAAACTGAGTGAGCTTTATAATATACCAACAACATTACATTTTATTGCCTCCCAAAATTCCGCGAGCGTGGCAAAAGCTTCGTTCTTTTTTGCTAGAGCTGTTTGTCGGTCGTTGACCTCACACTTTTAAAGTAGTCACAGCTGATTGGCCTTCTGCCTTTACAATACGCTTGGTAGAACGAATAGTATGTCCAACTACTCCCTGAAGCCGATGTGCTGGGACATGTGTACCTATATTGCGCTATAGTATTATCTTTCTATCTAAGGAAAAATCATTAGTTTATATCGCACTATAAAATATCGTATATGCACTTACACCTATTTACACTTATCGTATTTATTTATCTAAATATTCCCTAGTAATAATAGCTATATCTCTTGTGACGCTTTTCGTTCCTCCTTTTGTCCATTTATCCTTGTCTTGGAGTTCTCGGTTAGTGTTTCTTTTTTCTTGTAACATGAATATAGTATCTGAATATAGTTTCTAATAAAATGATTGTTAAGATGAATATGTGCTAGACGTTACCGCAGTTGGGGGAACCATGCCGCTCGTGAGCGAAATAGGATGACCAATACCGGACACTCCAGGGATCCTGATATTATTATTGGCTCTTTCAGTATCATGGTAGGGTGGGCGTGGCACGACTCCGTGCCAGCAAAACAGAGATGTCCGCCGCGGTGGTAGATCCCTACTCCTTCTCTGCACTATCTTTGCCCCACTATACTTTCCGTACCCCTAACGATCCTTTCCTTGTCTGTCCCCCTCCCATTACCAAAAAGAGTACGCGAATTTTAATAAAATAATACCAGCAGGAGCGAAGCAACCTAACTGGAGGGTTACCCCAAAGAACCCATCCCCATTTCCGACCAGAGATCAGCCGTGGAAGCGAGCGTGTACTCCTTCTCAGTTAGCCGACCACCAGCTTCATCGTGCGAAGATTCTCTTCGTTACTCGTTACAGTAATAATTATTTTATTTGGCGCCCAACGTGGGGCCGAAAGGCCTGAAGGTCAGGGTTGACGTAATTGTAAACGTTACAAAGCGGAGTTACATTAACTTATATGGTTGTGTGTGACCCCAGCCAAACTTGACCCCGAAGCAGAAAAATTGTTGAGAAAGTCCATAACACCTGCGAGCAGTGCATAGTCATGCACTGGCTTAAGACTTTTGTTCCCTGTTTCCCACCCCCCTTCCTTAAAGCCTTCCTTTTGTCCTGGAATTGGATCCTGTGATGGTGGATGCTTATTAGTTTCCGATAACGGTTAGCCCGCATCGGAGTATGATCCATAACCCTTGCTCGATGGTAAGCTGCTCTGGAATCGATAATAGCTTCACCATAGCTTTATTGCCGAGCAGTATATGCCATAGCAGTGAAATCTAGATGGATTCCCTGGTATGTGGAAGTTGGCTGGACACAGGGTTATTAGTGGAGTAAATCTACGACCTGCCGCTATACAGAAGCATATTAGTGAATACATTCGCCCGTATCCCTTGGAAATTGACAGGTACCTTGGGTAGCTTTGGTTCAGTTGTCACCGGAGTCAGCTAGAAGAATCAAAATTATTTTTTTGTTGCCGCTCAACTCGAATCGGGGTTATTAGGGTGCCTCCGTCTTTTGTTTCTCTCTCTACTTTCTAGTGATTGGTCTATTCGTGCGCCGATTTATACAGCAGGTTATCGCCGGCCGAACGTGGTACCCCTGGTGCTGGTGCGTTTCTTCGTGCTACGTTTCCGGCCCGGACCGATAATGGCTGCGAAAAAGGTATAGTTCGTAGCACGCAGAGACTATTACAAATTCCCCGTAACCGCTTCGGTAATGTTTCCTCGATGGGCGGCTGACGAACACCGTCGTGATCCTGGTATGGGCACGCGGGCAAGAACGTCGTCCGTCCCTATGTTTAGGCGTTCGCCGCAGACAGGAAGGGGCCTAGAGCTACTACTTGGGTCACGATTGCCGAAGATACCTTTTCTTTATTTCCCCCTTTTTCGCTCTACCACGCATAGTTATTGGCAACCTTTCGGAGGGAAAGGGTTGCATGGTTTCCCCCAAAATCTCTCTATCAAAGATCGTTTTTTTTTGCTTTCCCCGTTATTATTGTTTTTTTTGTTAATATTTGTCTGAACTAGATTTATAGGAACGTGCTTAAAGCTAGTTAATATATAGGATAACTTTACAATGCCGGTAGACCGAAGCCCGGATTATAGGATTCAGCCAAAAGAGAGCGAAACCTTTTGCTGTGTATGCACGCAAGAAGTCGAATACCCAGGCCAACTATTAGCTACCAGCTGTAACCATTATTTCCATCACACCTGCTTTAGTGCACGTTCAGGAAATAAGAAAGTCTGTCCAGTGTGCAGAACTGCGCTGAGCAAATCGACCCTTAATTTGGCAGAAGAACTAGAAGCAGCTCAAGCCTCGGGCAGCCAACCAGGGGCAGTTGCAGTGACCAGATCCCGTTCGAAAACACTTAAATCACAGCAAAACCAATTATCCGCTGCCAATATGCAGAGTGGGGTCCGAAGTGTTAGCCAACCCGAAGGGCCTAGCGTGTCCGGTCCAATGGCCGCTCCAGATCGTCCTAGAGGCCAACCGCCAAACTCTGCGGCAGCAGTGGTGTCAGCTTCAGCAGCTCGAACGGGTCTGCCAGCCACGGATGGTAGCTTGCAACAGACCATTGCGGACGCAGTGACAGCCGCACTAGCACAGCACACTCAAATGCTAGCTAACGCGATTGAAGCGGGGTTTCAAAGATTGTCGCTCCAGAATGCAGCTCCAGTTCCAACGGAAAGGGTACACCCAGCCCATAGGCAGTCCTCTCCCGTTAGGTCAAATCAATCCTTTGAGCAACTCTTTAGGTTATCCGCCAGGGAAAACGCAGCATTGCCAAACTCAGCGTCCGAGCGACCGACTAACTTGTCAGCCCCACCCGAGTCGCAGCAATCACATCAGTTGCGCGCGGATCGGATTAGCCAGATAATCGCGAACTGGAAGTTGAGATTCTCAGGGCGCTCCTCTATGTCAATAGATGATTTTTTGTATCGCGTCGAAGCTCTGACCAGCCAGACATTAGATAGCAATTTTGAATTGTTATCTCGCTACGCGAGCAACCTGTTCGAAGGAAGCGCGGGTGAATGGTACTGGAGGTATCATAAAAGCGTACCAAGAGTGCGCTGGATTGATCTCTGTATTGCTCTGAGATCGCAGTTTTCGGACGGCAGAACAGATTTAGAAATCAGAACCGCGATCACCCAGAGGAAGCAGAAAGTCAACGAACCGTTTGACAGTTTTTATGAGGCCATAGTGGCGCTTGCAGACAAGCTCGTGCAGCCGATGACCGAGCAGTCCTTGTTAGAGGTGTTGCGAGCAAATCTGCTCAATGAGATACAACATGAGATTTTATATGTGCCCATACCGAACATTGTGCAGTTGCGACAAGTGGTCCGCAAGCGTGAAAGGTTCATCGAAAATACTGCTAAGCCAATCCCGGCTACTCGACGATTTGTTCCTCGCAATCAGGTGAACGAAATGTCCATCCAGACAGAAGGTCTGGCAGAATCCGATTCGGAAGAAGCTGACGCTTTTGATATCGACGCGATGACGCTTTCTTGCTGGAATTGCAATAAACAAGGCCACCGATATCAAGAGTGCGAAGCAGAGCGTAAAGTATTCTGTTATGGATGTGGTAAGCGGGACACATATAAACCATCGTGCCAAAAATGTAGCTCGTCAAAAAACGAGTTGGCTCGTGCACCGATATCGAGTGCACGCAAGTTAGTGTCGAAGGCAACGAATACGGAGTAACCGGGGCTACGTCAAGCTCACTCCCCCTACCTCCTGACATGATAACGACCACTATGATACCAGTACAGGACGACGATCAGGAAACGACCCCTGCGCCTAGCAAAACTCGAGACCGTAAGCGTAGGAAGCTGTTCCGCACGCAGAGTAAAAATGCGCGCAGAGCATTATTAGCCTCTGTTATTAGTAATATCACTGACCTACGACCCTACGCCAATGTCACTCTGTTTGGCAAGACGATAAGTGGATTAATGGACACAGGCGCCTCAATCAGCTGCCTTGGGGGTAAATTTGCAGAAGAGTTATCTCGAACAAACCCTGAGGTCAAGCCGATGAAGTCAGCCGTGCGAACCGCAGATGGGAAAAAGCAAGTTATTCTAGGTAGGATCTCCACACTCATTTGCTTTCGTGGAAATTCCAAACGAATATGCCTTTATCTTGTACCATCGTTATCGCAGGAGTTATATCTAGGAATAGACTTTTGGAGAAGCTTTAATCTACTGACGTTCTTCTTAATGAGCAAAGCGAATAACAACAGTTTGGCGGCTATAAACTTTGACAACCCGATGCAAATACCTTTGTCGGAATTACAGCAGAAGGAACTAGTAGCGATAGTACAGATGTTCCCTTCGTTTGCCGAAAAAGGATTAGGAAAGACAAACTGGCTTACACATGACATAGAAATTTCCGAGACTCGGCCCATAAAACAACGCCACTACGCAGTGTCGCCTGCAGTCGAAAAATGTATATACGAAGAGTTGGACCGAATGTTAGGCCTTGGGGTGATTGAAGAATCAGATAGCCCGTGGTCTTCCCCGGTAGTAATTGTGCGTAAGCCAGGTAAGGTTCGCCTTTGCCTTGATAGCCGGAAAGTTAACGGAGTAACAGTCAAAAATGCTTACCCTATGCCCCTCATTGATGGCATTTTAAGTAGACTTCCAAAAGCGCAGTTCATTTCAAGCATCGATCTTAAAGATGCTTACTGGCAGATTCCGCTTACTCCAAGGGCTCGGGAGAAGACGGCTTTTGCTGTGCCTGGGAGGCCGCTATATCAATTCACGGTGATGCCGTTTGGTTTATGCAATGCCCCACAGACCATGTCCAAACTGATGGATAAAGTTATCCCACCATCTTTGCGAAATGAGATTTTCATTTATCTCGACGACTTATTGGTGATTTCGGAGTCCTTCGAGAAGCACATGTCCGTGTTGAAAGCGCTGGCCGACCGACTGTCTCAAGCTGGACTGACGATAAACGTAGAGAAGAGCAAATTTTGCCTGAAGGAAGTGAAATACCTGGGCCACGTGATAGGGTATGGGATGATACAAACGGATCCCGAAAAAGTTGCTGCTATTCGGGAGTTTCCAGTGCCACGATCGGTGAAGCAAGTGCGACGATTTTTGGGAACCACTGGATGGTACCATAAATTTATTAAAAACTATGCCGGAATTGCTGCCCCAATATCAGATACACTAAAGCAACGTCGATCGTTTGTATGGACCAACGAAGCGCAAAGGGCGTTTGAAAGTTTAAAAGACCAAATGTGCGAGGCACCAGTCCTACATAGCCCCGACTTTACCATTCCATTTGCCATTCATTGCGATGCCAGCCACACCGGAGTTGGCGGCGTGTTAATGCAAACGGATAGCGATGGTAATGACATCCCAATCGCATTCATGTCTCGCAAGCTGAATCAGTGTCAGCGAAACTATTCAGTCACGGAGAAAGAGTGTTTGGCAGCCATAATGTGTGTGAAGAAGTTTCGAGCTTATGTGGAAGGACACGAGTTCTCCATCCATACCGACCATGCATCATTGAAGTGGCTAATGTCACAATCGGACCTAAGTTCTAGATTGGCAAGATGGGCTCTCAAATTGCAGGGGTTCAACTTCAAAATTTTCCACCGCAAAGGTAGCCAAAATGTTGTCCCAGATGCTCTGTCGCGGGTGCACACCGAAGATCTATCGGCATTCAGCTGCGATGGATTGGTAGACTTGCAGTCTGATTGCTTCAAGTCGGCAGAATATTTGGAACTAATTCGAAAAATTAAACGCAACCAGACACAGATGCCTGACATTAAGGTGATCGATAATCTCATATATCGGCGAGCAGAACACGCGGCTGCTGATCAGATCGCTGACGACCTGTGTTGGAAGCTGTGGGTTCCAACGGAGCTGGTGTCCGATGTACTAAAACAGAGTCACGAACAGTCGCTAGCAGCTCATAGCGGCATTAATAAAACGTTGGAGAGAGTTCGACGTTATTATTATTGGCCAAGTTTAGTAACCGATGTGAGAGCGTTCATAAACAGCTGTTCGGTCTGCAAGTGCACCAAGTACCCGAATCGTTCGTTACGATCCCCATTAGCTCCAGTGAAGGAAACTCAACGAGTGTTTCAGAAGTTGTTTGTGGATTTCCTGGGTCCGTATCCACGAAGCAAATCCGGAAATATCGGTATCTTCGTTGTTTTGGACCATCTTTCAAAATATCCGTTTTTAAAACCCGTAAAGAAATTTACAGCGGAGGCGATAACTCGATTCATGGAAGAGGACCTATTCCATTGCTTCGGGGTACCCGAAGTGGTTGTGTCCGACAATGGAGTACAATTTAAGTCCCATCACTTCAATTCGCTGTTGAAAAAGTACAATGTGCAGCATTTTTATACGGCTGTGTACGCACCTCAAGCCAGCGCATCGGAACGCGTTAACAGATCCGTTATTGCCGCCATTAAAGCTTACATCAAGCCAGATCAAACTAATTGGGATGAGCAGCTTTGTTCTATTAGTTGTGCCTTACGATTTAGTCTGCATTCAGCCCTAAACGACAGCCCCTATCGGGTTGCATTTGGACAGCACATGATCACCAATGGAGACACCTATCAGCTCTTACGAAATTTGCAGGTTTTAGAAGATCGTACCGTGAGTTTTGGCCGGGAAGATTCGTTTGATGTGATTCGAAAAACAGCCCAACGAACAATACAAAAACAACACCAACGAAACGAACAGCAGTACAACCTTCGAAGTCGTGAAGTGGCGTTCAAAGTTGGCCAGGAGGTCTACAGACGCAACTTTCAGCAGAGCAATTTCGTTAAAGGTTTCAGCGCAAAACTAGCTCCTACTTTTGTAAAAGCTAGAATAAAACGTAGGCTTGGTCACAGTTATTACGAGTTGGAAGATCCCCAAGGTAGACTTATCGGAAAATACCACGCTAAAGACATAAAGCAGTGACCATCCTAATACAGGTTAACGGTTTTCCTCCAAGCGTCTATCACCCTTTGATGTGATTAACACCAAAGTGTGATCTTGGCCGGGGGGATTTGTAGTGGTCGCTTGTCGGGCGGATAGGAAAGCATATTTGTGTTCTTCGCCTGAAAGTATGCCCGATGGTATTTGTACTTACTTATTAATTATTAAGTTTAGTCCCCATAGTTAGTGTATAGTTAGGTTGGCTTAATTTCTTGTTGTGGTGTTACATGTTAAATGTTCCTGGTCGTGTGAGGGCTAGCGCCATCTAGGGTTGACATTAAGAATATGCTTAAAAACGAACAAAAAATCTCCCCACCATGTCCATAACCATTCAAGGTGAATGGCGAAGGATCGTGCAAAGGCAGATCCGGAGAACAAAATTTTTGTTGGTCAGTAGATCCGCCCAAATCTTTCTTTCTCCTCGTGGCCGTACAAGCATTCAGTTGCGCGGTGAGAAAAAAAAATAATAAAAAAAAAATTAAACCGCCGTAAATAACCGTGGTGTGAAACCAAAGTGCACTCGATCGGGAAAAAAGAACCCAAGAAAGCAGATTGGGCTCTAATCGAAAACGTGAGTACCGGCCTTCGACAGTGCTAGGAGCCTCGAAGTTAGATTTTCCGACTTTTTCTGTAGTTTCCGCTTGGAGTGGAGCAGCCCCAACAAAAAAAAAAAAAAAAAAAAAACACCTGGAGAAAGAAGGAATTAGCACCTCAACCCCATCCCCCTATTTTCGCAGTGCCAGTTCCAACCGGGTAAATATGTGCATGGAGTAACTGTTAGAAAAAGTAGCCTGATCAGTATTTTCAAATTCCACATTAGAATCGGCACTTAGTTTGGGAATTATCCAAAAGCTGCAGCCCGAGCTTTAAGCCCCCGCACTACGAACCAGCTGATCCACCAAGTCGCGGGCAGTGAACTTTGGCTGCGCGAGACGAGGACAGCCGTCTGAACGGGCTTAGTGCGGCGAAGTGGCGTAACCGTTTCGCATTCAAAACCGGGCCAAGAAACGGAAACCGGTGCTTGCAGTCAGCGTAGGACCGAAGCCGCTTAAATGTTCCTACCGGGCGGGAAAAAATAGTGCACCACGTGTGTACATAACCTCCCGGCGACCCCTAGTGGTATCGCCTCTCTTGTTCTTCTCGTGATTCGGCCTAGCTGTTCCAAACGTTTATTTAAAGTGCAGTGGAGGCCAGCGTTTGTCTTATGTGCACGTTAGTGTCATTATGTAGGCTGAATGAAAACTGTAAGAGATGTGCTCACATACATATGTATACACCGCCCACTGAAAGTCACTGAGGCCAGTAAGATCCCACCGTGACTCGCATTCCCTTGAACCTCGCAGTCCGTTGATATGTCTGTTTTTGTGTAGTTGGATATACTTAGTGTTAATTGTAACAGAAAAAAAACCAGAAAAAAACCCACCAACACATGGAAAGTTTGAAAATGCATTTGATAAAAGCTTAAAAGTTTGAGCTTAAAAGCGTCCGCTCGTCCGGGTCCCCTCCGCGAGCTTATGCCATGCAGCACGCGCTGTACGATTTTGTTTTTGGTTTGCAGGTAAAAGTTTAATGCACCCACACACAGCCACACGCCCAGCTACGAAAGATCTTTCGCCGCGGGAACACAAACAAAAACTGAGTGAGCTTTATAATATACCAACAACATTACATTTTATTGCCTCCCAAAATTCCGCGAGCGTGGCAAAAGCTTCGTTCTTTTTTGCTAGAGCTGTTTGTCGGTCGTTGACCTCACACTTTTAAAGTAGTCACAGCTGATTGGCCTTCTGCCTTTACAATACGCTTGGTAGAACGAATAGTATGTCCAACTACTCCCTGAAGCCGATGTGCTGGGACATGTGTACCTATATTGCGCTATAGTATTATCTTTCTATCTAAGGAAAAATCATTAGTTTATATCGCACTATAAAATATCGTATATGCACTTATAACTATTTACACTTATCGTATTTATTTATCTAAATATTCCCTAGTAATAATAGCTATATCTCTTGTGACGCTTTTCGTTCCTCCTTTTGTCCATTTATCCTTGTCTTGGAGTTCTCGGTTAGTGTTTCTTTTTTCTTGTAACATGAATATAGTATCTGAATATAGTTTCTAATAAAATGATTGTTAAGATGAATATGTGCTAGACGTTACCGCAGTTGGGGGAACCATGCCGCTCGTGAGCGAAATAGGATGACCAATACCGGACACTCCAGGGATCCTGATATTATTATTGGCTCTTTCAGTATCATGGTAGGGTGGGCGTGGCACGACTCCGTGCCAGCAAAACAGAGATGTCCGCCGCGGTGGTAGATCCCTACTCCTTCTCTGCACTATCTTTGCCCCACTATACTTTCCGTACCCCTAACGATCCTTTCCTTGTCTGTCCCCCTCCCATTACCAAAAAGAGTACGCGAATTTTAATAAAATAATACCAGCAGGAGCGAAGCAACCTAACTGGAGGGTTACCCCAAAGAACCCATCCCCATTTCCGACCAGAGATCAGCCGTGGAAGCGAGCGCGTACTCCTTCTCAGTTAGCCGACCACCAGCTTCATCGTGCGAAGATTCTCTTCGTTACTCGTTACAGCCGCTTGCATTCTGTACAAGCTGAGGTGAATAATGGTAATAGACCGACAAGAACAAGGAATATTCAACGGATGGTAATTCATTTGCAACAAAATGGGTCATATGGCGAGACGACAAAAAAGAGCGAGACCCTGGTCCATGTATCAAAAAGTTGGGACTAGAGACCCCCGAGGCAATTGGTGGATCAGCACAAGCATATGCAAAAACAAAGTCTGTCCGAACTCGAGGGCTGTTAAAAAGAATTGATCGAGGCACAGTCCCGGCTCTAGGATAGCAGCCAACTCAATGCCCAAAAGGATCTTCAGCGAATCCACTGAGACGCTATCCCAATTGGGGCTGGAACAGGAAAAGAAGTCAGAAGCATACGAAATCCTGCTGACGGAAGTCGCATTGCTGAGGAAAAGCCGCGAATCGACCATCCAAGCGCAGTCGGACAGAATCAAAGAGGCTCTACAGACTGTCGACGACCAACTGGAGCGACTGCAACAGCAGGTGGTAGACTCCGATGAGGAGGGCAGAAGATCTGTCGAGACAAGAAACACTGCAGAAGCTCTCGTCTCCAGCCAGGCGGAAGTGGAGCAGCTGGAAACCACAAATGCGGCACTGGAGAAGATCAACAAGGATTTTGCAGAATCTCGAGCAGAGCTCACCCAGTTGGAGGAACGTCTACAGCAAATCTCACAGCAGCTCCAATCCGAGCTGCAGGCAGAACGATCATTGTCAGGGTTATGCAGAATCTCGAGCAGAGCTCGCCTAGTTGGAGGAACGTCTACAGCAAATCTCACAGCAGCTCCAATCAGAGCTGCAGGCAGAACGCTCATTGTCAAGCAACCTTCACATCATGATGACCAAATTCAGCGAAAAAATGATCAGCAGCCAGAAGGAGCTGACCAGCAAAGCCGATACCTAGGGCTAGGAGATGCTGCAGATGCAGCGCGAGAACAACGGGAAGAAACGCTGAACGAGTCAATCAAGCATCTGAATGAGGAACTGGACAAGATCCAGGCGGACCAACAGTTTTTGAGCAGCGGCACCCAGGAGACCGTCAGGGAGCTGAATGATCTCCAGCACAAGGAGAAAATGGCTTTAGAAGATGCACAAAAGATCAACGACCAGAGATACAGAGCTGTACACGGTGCTGGAGGTGCTCCAAGCAGAGAACTGCAAAACGAATAACATCTTCGAGATTAGGCGGAGGGCAGTATAACGAATGGACATTAAGTAGGCTGACTATTTTTGTCATGCCAGATATATTGGAAATAGTCAGTCTTGGCTCGGAGTTGTTTGGAACACCACAAAAATTATTTTCGAAATAAAGTCTCTGTTCAAATTCCTGTCTCCGTTCCTCAATGCGGAATACGAACTATATAAACGACCTATCAAACTGGAAGAAGACTCGGGGTCTTTTTACAAAAGCAATTTCCTTCCAGCTCCCTCCGCAGTTCTCGAACGGTCTCCCACGCTTGACCGAAGGAAATATTTCCAAAATATTCACTGTATGAAAGCTCAACGCTCCGTTCCGAATTCAAGCCTGAACTTGAATGTGAAACCGTCCTTAGATCAACACAACCTCAGCAGACCATGTAACCGGGCGGGTTTTTTCCAATGTCCTAAATTTGTCTTACACCCGTTCCAAGATCTCCTGAGCCCCGAGGAGAGACTCCGAGCTGTCCTTTTCAACAAGTATTGCGGGAACTGCCTGGCTCACCAGCACTCCGGCAAGGATTGTCGCAGTGGCGGATTGTGCAGGGTGTGTGGCAAGAACCACTACACGCTACTCCACGTATGCCGCCCTCGACGTCCAGGCCGCTCAGCCGCGACTGCATCGTCACCATCTACATCGGCCCACGACGAACGACACACTTGTCTCCATGTGAGCAGCCCCGTCGTAGGAACCACGCTGCCGTCCATAGACTGTGGAGCGATACTGAGCCGACGTCTTTGTCAAGTCCATAGCACTGTTTTTGGATGAGTCGTGTCCGGGGCGTGGGGGAGGGGCACTCGGAAGATCTCCACGATCCACACTCCACGATCCACACGGCGCTCACCGCAGCATAAAGCATAGATCATAAGGCTTAGAGTTAGTTACGTTTTCACCCCTGCTTCAACCGGCCGACCTACCGCGCGAATATCCACATACACGAACCATATACATATATGTATATAAATATACAACAAAACCCACCTGCCTTTCTTTTCTTTGACGACTGCTAGGAGCGAAACTGGAATATACACCTCGTCGTTGGATAATTGAGCCTCGATCCGCCCCCCTACAAACAGAGGTATAGGAAAGAGTGTCGATGATTGTTGCCCTCTGACCGAAGAGCAATCGGCCGAATTAGGGAACGATGTAAAGAAATTTCCCTCTTTCGCCCAGGAAGGGCTCGGAAAAACCAGCCAAATCACCCACTCTATCAATGTGAGAAACGCTAAGCTTCGCCAGCAGTAGAGAAAGCATGTATACCGAGATAAATCGGATGATTCGGTTATACCGAAAAGGATGCATGCCCTTTACCCCAGATTAATGGAATTCTGAGTGGGTTGCCTAAAGCGGAGCTTATAACAAGTTTGGATTTAAAGGATGCCTATTGGCAAGTGCGATTAGATGAAAAGTCCCGAAACAAGACGGTATTCACGGCCATCCTTTGTACCAATTCAAGGTAAAGCCGTTCGGAATATGTAATGCCACTAGCACGATGTCGCGCTTGACAATGTGATCCCAGCCGATCTCAGAAACGAGGTTTTCATATATCTAGATGACTTGCTGGTGGTTTCATACAGTTTCCCGCGGCATCTGGAAGTGGAGAAATAGCTAAACAAGGTAAGAATAGACCACGCTGAATATAAAAAAGTCACTTTTGTAGGTACCGAGTGGTCTATTTAGGTCACATCATAGAAGACGGAGGGATTCGAACATACCCGGAAAAGATCAAGGCAATAGTGCCTAAGAGCCTGAGGAGTCTAAGGAGTTTTATGGGGATTTGCGGAGGGTTTCGCTAGCTCGTCCCGAACTTTGCCTCGCCCTCTTTTCAGCTGACTGATATAATGACGACAAAGAAGAAATTTAGTCTGGCCGAGGAAGCTGTGGAAGCCTTCGAAGAGCTAAAACGTAGACTGGTGAAGACCCTCGTTTTACGTAGTCGCGACTTTTCGAAACCATTCTTCATTCACTGTGACGCAAGTAAAGCAGGAGTGGGAGGAATCTTAGTACAACTTTCCGAGGAAGGAGACTGCCCTGTGACTTTTGTCTCGAAGAAGTTGAACAATGCACAGCGTAACTACGCCGTGACAGAGCAAGAGTGTCTCGTGGCCATAGTGTGACTGAAGAACTTCAGAGCCTACGTAGAAGGACACGACTTTACTATCATTACAGACCACGCGTCCCGGAAGTGGCTGATGTCCAATAACGATCTAAGTTCTAGTCTCGCCCATTGGGCCCTGTACTTGCAAAAATATCGTTTCAAGATCGAAGATAGCAAGGGTTCTCAAAATGTAGTTCCAGACATTTTGTCACTGGTCCATGCGGAGACAATAGAAGCGGTAGAGTTAGTAGGAGGTGAATCTTGAATCTGATCACTTCAAATCCCCAGATTATAGGGACATGGTCGATCGCGTTTCAGGCCGGAAGATGGGTTAATGTAACGTCGGGTCGAACATTTGGACAAAGAATTAGTTAATGAGGTACAGTCGCGGAAATTATGGATTCCTAATTCTTTAAAATCTTACGTGCGCTTACGAGCTCACTATGGTTCTTCCCACGGTGGAATTAAAAAAACTATCGAAAGAGTACGAAAATACTATTATTTACCTGGGCTGGTAGCCGACGTAAAGTCATACATCCAGAAAGTCATAAGTTTTTCCATCGTTTATTTTTAGATTTTCTTGTAACTCATCCGAGGTCGCGGAATGGTAACATTGCTATTTTCATCGTCTTGGATCACTTTTCAAAAGATGTGTTTCTGAAGACCGTCAAAAAGATCAATGTCGAAGTTGTGGTTAAGTATCTCGAAGGAGATCTATTTATGACCTTTGGCGTGCCTGAGACTGTGGTGTCCGACAACGTTCCCAATTCCGGTCCGAAGAGTTCCAAAAACTCTTGTACTGATTCGAGGCGTCACACACGCTGACAGCCGTACATTCACCGCAAGTGAATGCTTCCGAGCGGGTGCATCGATCCGTGCTTGCGAGTATTCGAGCCTATTTGCGGCCCGACCAAAAGAATTGGGACGAATGCCTAAGTAAGATATCGTGCGCCTTGAGATCCTCGCAGCACTCCAGCATAGGAACTACTCCTTACTACATGGCGTTCGGTCAAAACATGATCAACTCGGGATCGACATATGCCTTGTTGAGAAATGCTGGAGGATCGTACAATGACCTTCAATCGCCCCGATTCCTTTGAAATTGTTCGTGAGCATGCTCGACAAGTGATGCAGAATAAGCACGAGGACAATGAGAAACCGTACAATTTGCGTTCGAAAACTGTAGCGTTCTCGGAAGGGCAGGAGGTGTACCAGCGAAACTTCAAGCAGAGTTGCTTCCAAACAGGTTATAGCGCCAAATTTGGCCCCACCTTCATAAAAGCTCCAGTACGGAAACGGATCGGTAGCGCATATTACGCTTTGGAAGACTTGCTGGGACGGTTTTTGGGAAATTATCACGGCAGTAAAGCCGCGGGATCTGCCAGGGGTACACCCTGTTCCACCCTAGTCTGATTTGGAAGGGGGGCTTTGTAATGGCGCCTAAAGCAATCAGATTGCTAATTTTGCCTCATTCGATGGTACATTCTGTTGGGATCTGTTGGAGCTGTAATCAAGATAAGTAGGGATTTGACAGATCACAATATAAGAAGCGTGAGGTAGGGTCTTGCACAGGGTTGCTAAGACAGTTCAGGGTATAGAAATACAAAAAGAAGAGGTCCACGCTACAAAAAAAAGGTTGACAGGCCAAGCACTTCCTCTTCCGTCACGACCAAGCCGCCGAATAAGTCGCTTTTTGATCAGCTCTCGGAAAAAAATCGAAAAACATACGCGTGTGCTAAAGGAAAATACATACATTTAGTAGAATTTAAAAAAATTAAATTAGATTACTTCCTATAGTATTTTCCTGCATACGATTCGTCGTATTATTAGTAATAACGCATCCAGTACGGTGCATGACTCCTATAGGCTACCGTGGGGTTCGGTAGCCGGTAGTCGGTAGTCTTGTGAAATATAAAAATCTTCGTAACAAGTACTATAAACGGGCTCCTGTGAACTGGGCGAGGTATGCGCAGCATAAGAGGGACTTTGCTTTTTTAAGCAAATTTTTGTATATCCAAAATATTGCCGACGTTGAAAGGGGACTTAAAATCAATCCCAGGTCGTTTTGGCATTTCATAAATTCGAAAAGGTCGACGAGCTCTCTTCCTTCAGCTATGAGCCTGGGTAACTTGAGCGCTAATACGGATAGTGGTATAGCAAACCTTTTTATCTAATTTTTTAGCTCAAACCATATTCATATCGGAGGTGGATATTTTAGAGGCAATTGATGAGTTCGATAATTCTAATAAACCCGACAGTGATGGCATTTCTGCTTTCCTGCTTCGCAACAGTGATGTTGCACCTCTCAAAATTCTCTTCACAAATTCGCTGTTAACGGGTCGCTGTTGCCACGATTACGCCAATTTTTAAGAAAGGTGCCAAAAATTTCACCTCCAACTATAGATCAATTGCCAAACTCAGCAGTTTTTCAAATATTCTACCCAGAAAGATCACTTTCTTCATGAAGTCGTACATTGGCTCAAATCAGCTTTCAGTAATTTCTGCACTCGTGTCTTTGGAATGCACTCTCAAGTAGATGTTGTGTATTCTGACTTTGCTATGGCCTTTGACAAAGTCCCCACTGTGTCTTAATAGCCAAGCTGCATCGGTTAGGGATTCATTCCTTCCTGCCCAGTTCGTTTAGGTCATATCTTGAGCGGCGAGAGTATGTCGAAGTGGTAAATGGAAAGCCTTCGGACCCTCTTCGTTGGTGCAGACTTTATTCGCTCCCTCTCAACATAAGCAAAAGTTAATTTGTTACCTTGATCTAGTGTGTGTTCAATGTGCTGGCCTCATATTCAATAGATGGCTATCTTCTCTTAAAGCTGACGGAGATACATGACCTACAGGTTCTTATTTGACTCAAGATTTCTTTGTGTTGAGCATCTGAATTTTGTATTGCCAGAAGCCTGTGTTTGGCTTTGTTAAGCGCAATTCATTCCAGTTCGGGGACCCATATACGAGGCTAAGTCTGTACTCATTCCATGTGCGCTCGTGCCTTGAATACGCTTCTATGGTGTGGAGTCCCACTGGGGTCGTTCTAATTTCACGCATCGATAGACTGCAAAGAAGGTTTCTGAAATATGCACTCCAGCCCTTGCGCTTTTTCATTCCGTTGCCGTCTTATGAGTGCAGATGTCTACTCGAGCATCTCTCCTCTCTCGAGAATCGAAGAACCATTGCGGCTCACATCTTTATTTATGACTTTCTAGTTGGTAACATCGGTTGCCCTGATCTGCTTAGTAGGATGTAGCATACAACGTACAGGTTCTGGGAGCCGATGTACACTAAACTGGAGTAGGAAGTACGCGCTGGCTTCGGCTTTTGTCTCTGGTCGGCGGGGTGTGGGCATAGAGGACAGTTTTCTACCAATTTAGAGCTCTGGCAAAGGGTCGAGGTAAGAATTTATAAAAATCGCGTACGAATTGGGAAAGGATACTAGGAAATGGGATAAAGGGGTTCAAAGGGACAGATCAGCATATATACATGAACGAAGAATATCACCCGTCAGCTCTTTGTTGGCTGCGGTATCGCCCATTGGCGAGAACGCCCACCCTACCATGATCTTTCAGGGCCACCTATGAATAGTCAGGATCCCTCCAACAAAGACTGCGGTGGGTCACATCTCCTTTAAACGACGCTGCATGGTTCCGATATAGTCTATTTAGTCTTGTTTCATTTCAAAACTAATTTTATTTAAGCAATCCATGAATATTCATCTACTTTCCTATAAAACCCAACATAAAATAGAACCTAGACCCTAATATTAGCATGATATTCGATACTTTCTTAAATTTACATGCGCGAGGTAGGGTATAATGATCTTAAATATGTAAAAATGGTTATGAGTATGTATAGATGTGTGCAAGAACTAGATTACGTGTTAATTATAAAAACACTAAAACTTTAAACTTTGTTAATTTAACTTGGTCCGTGCAAAACCAGAGAAAAACCGGGTATATGGCAAGTCGCTTAAGAGCATGAGTAATACGTGTATAAGATCATGGTTGAAGACCAACGAACACATCAGCTGTTGCCGAGGCCAGGGGTCCATGACCGCGGTCCATCTGCGTGAGGTTATATACGCTGGCACATATGGATCGATCGTGGGGCGACTGGTGTATTTAAAGAGTCCCTCAGCTCATCACCATGGGTCGAACTTGTCCAGGTGAAGAGCACAGGTAGCCCTCGGCTACCGCCTCATCCGAGTGTCGAACGGTGGGGTTACGTACCGGTGGTACGTGACCAATAGAGGTCTCCGGGAATTCCCAGTCCGCAAATTCTAGACCAGCTTTTCAGTACGTAGGTACTAGTGGTGCTAATCCTAAGCGGAAGGAACAGAACATTTTTCAACGGGTCGCTGCAGCTGGGTGGATAATTACTTCAACAGAATTGTACCACTATTTGAGAAAAATGTTAACACACTGCGGCGCTCGTTTTCCAGAACGGCTGCCCACGTATTGGCGATATATATTTTCTCCGTCCACGGCGTGGAACTACCACTTTGCCCTGGTAGGAATCTTTGACTTTGGCTTGACCTTGGAACGGACACTGAGCCGGCTTTAAGCGTATATATTTTCACTACCGGTCACGACGACGGCCACGAGGAGAAAAAGAAAGAGGCTGGGCCTACTAAGTACAGCAACCCACGTAGTTTTCACACTTTCTATGGTCTGTTTCTGTTATACCGAATGCAGGCACAGCAATATTTAATAAAATATGATGCAAAGCAGAAACATTGCATATTAAAGTGTTGCCACTTGATCGCAAAACATATTTTTATAAGCTTTATCAAAGCTCACAAAATCTTAAGCTCGAATTTTGTTATGGCCTAGTTTTAGGCTGTTCTTTCGGAGTTAGGCTTTGATATTTCCAATAATTAAGGACGACAAGCGTCGAATATTACAAAGATTAGCTTCAGTGCGCCTGACAGGAGCCTAAGGACCCATGCACCCTTTGCATTTGATCTCCACCGGACCAATGGGCCCATTTTTAGGGCGCTTCGGCAGCACATGCGCTGCCAGCTGGGATGCGTTTTGACGTTTGCCAGGGGAAGGGAGCCGTCAGACGGTTGCTTGTAGATCTCTTCCTTTTCCATAATTAATTTTTGTATTTCCAGTTACTATCTTAGGTAAGAAATAAGTTAGAAGCCAGATAAGGCTGTTTTGATTCCGGTGGCGAATAATAAATAAATGAATAAATATGAAGAGCTCCTGGTGGGATAAAACGCCACAAAACTTGCTGATGGGTATAAGCATCACCGAGCCCTTCAATTCAAACACCCGTACTTATCAGGCACGTTCTTTATAATTCCGTATTTCGAGGTGGCCCGCGTAGTCAATTCCGGTGTGCGTGAATGGTCTGGAAAAGGAAGCTCGCTCAGTTGGAAGATCACCAAACATTTGGGTTTGCAACTTCTTTTTATGGATGAAGCATTTCTGGCAGGAATTTACGACCCATTTCATAAGCTTCTGAATCTTTGACATACTGTGCTTGCATCGAATACGGCTCACTATTAATTGGTTGCCGCCATGAAGAGTTATCCGGTGGGTGAATTGTGCGACAAGACTTGACAGCCAACAACTGTATGGAAGAATAATTGCATGCCGTTCGTCATAAAGGCAGAAGTTGCGACAAGGCCACATGCTCTTATGAGCCTATGTTGGTCTAGGAACGGCTTCAAATTCAGGATAGAACTTGACCTTGGCACTGGCCAATTCTCACTTAGGCAGAGATCCTCTTGGGGGTACTCCCAGTTTCGCTGGGTCTCTAGGATAAGAGTGCGCTCAGCTTCGCTAATTTCTCCGCCTGCAAGGTGGTCCTCTTGTCAGGGACTACCTTCCGGCAGCGTTGGGTGAAGCAAATAACATAAGCATGGCAGAGCTCTCTCAAGATTGAACAACCGGTCAAGGAATTCTTCGGATGGGCTCGGTGCGAAATGAATCTTTACATCACGTTGCTCGAGGGTCATAACGGGAGATTCCTCAGATTGTGCTGGCCATTGATAGCAGGGCTCTTGCAGCGTGCCACCAGAGTTTGCTATCGACTAGCTTCTGTACGGTGGTGCTTCTACTGGCTAAGTCCACGGGGTTCTGCGAGGACGGTACTTGACCTCGGTGTCTTGGGAAACTTTTGTTACTCGGTTGGCCACTAAGGTATTCCAGTGGCGAGCAGGCTTTTTCAGCCAGGCGAGAACTATGGTGGGATTGCCCAAAAATAACACTTCGTACGTTTCGTCGGCATGTTTGGCAGGATAGACGTCTCCATTTCGGACAGTATTACGGCATAGCTCTAACCGGAGAAGCGATACGGTCTTCACAGAACTCGTGTTTTGCGACTCATGTTTTTGCAGTGAGCAGTTGCACCTCGATTAGATGGTCAATCTCGACGCGTACGTAGGCATCGGCACCGTACGCCTTTTCAGATGCATCGCAGAATCCATATTGCTCGGCTTTTACCGATTGTTGGGAGACAATCCATCTGGAGAAACAAAGATGAACTCGTTTGAGGTCACCTTCCAGCGGGTTTCGAGGTTCTTGGCCGTGCTCTCTGCATAAATTTCATGGAAGAGATGGTAACTCGGAGCTCTGGCCAAAATAGCTTTGTGGTTGGACGGCCATTTTCTCAGCGGAAACTCAGCAGAGCTAAGTGCGGCCTGTAACTTGCGTATAACTAGCTTAGCCTCAGTTGTGGAGTCTGCTCCTGGTAAGACGTCGTCTTTGTACATAAAGGACCGATTAATAAGACTAGCTCTTGAGAATCGGGACTGGACATCGTCTGATAGCTGTGGCAACATACGGATGGCGAGAAAGGGAGCACAATTGACTACAAAGGTAACGGTCTTCAGCTTATAGTCGCGATTTTCTCCCTCCTTGTTGCGAAATATTCAATGGTCATACAATGGCCAAATGATGGCGATGTTGCAACAAATGATGTTGCAACAGCAACAGATGATGTTACAGATAAAGAATTAAGACGAGACGATGGAGGGTCAAAGTGACCAACAACAACAGATGATGCTGCAGATGACGGGTCAAGGTGACCTACACCAACAGATGATGCTGCAGATGAATGGTCAAGGCGACCAACAGACACAGATGTTAATGGAAGTAAAGGATCAGGTGAAGGGTCAAGGTGAAGCTCAATCCCAGAAATTAGAAGCTATGACAAAACAGATGGAAGAAAAATGGGCTAGCGTTGACAAGAAACTCAAGGAAAACTCAAAAGCAGTTCAGCGTCTGGATGAAGAGATCACACGTCCTGATGAGAAAATTCGGCACGTTTCGTAGATGGGCTGCAGGACCGATTCCGTCAATTGGAATTGGATGTTCCAGTCAAAAACATGACAACCGCCAAACCGAAATTCGCTAAACCTATTTTTGATGGCATAAAAGCATTTGGAGTTTTCATGACACAATTCGCAATGTCAGCGTCAAAGAATAATTGGACGGAAGCTGAACGCCTGAATTACGAGGCTGTTTAGCGTACCCTGGAGCGTCAATCTGGAGGTGGCCACAAGCGGGAAGTTCATCGCTTGGAACTAAAGTGCAGGATACAACATTACAGGGAGTTCGCGACGGACATAGAGCGACTCTCACGCCTGGCGTAGAATGATGCCCCAATCGACTTTTTAGAGAGATGCAAAATCAATGGTTTCATAGACGGCATCAGGGACTTAGACACGAACCGCACAATGTTTTTGATGCAGAGAAAAACGTACGAAGAAGCGGTCAGTCACGCATTGATCTGTGAAACATCACTATTGATATGCCGTCCATATCGTGCCGTCCATCACTATATGCCGCTTGCATTCTGTACAAGCTGAGGTGAATAATGGTAATAGACCGACAAGAACAAGGAATATTCAACGGATGGTAATTCATTTGCAACAAAATGGGTCATATGGCGAGACGACAAAAAAGAGCGAGACCCTGGTCCATGTATCAAAAAGTTGGGACTAGAGACCCCCGAGGCAATTGGTGGATCAGCACAAGCATATGCAAAAACAAAGTCTGTCCGAACTCGAGGGCTGTTAAAAAGAATTGATCGAGGCACAGTCCCGGCTCTAGGATAGCAGCCAACTCAATGCCCAAAAGGATCTTCAGCGAATCCACTGAGACGCTATCCCAATTGGGGCTGGAACAGGAAAAGAAGTCAGAAGCTTACGAAATCCTGCTGACGGAAGTCGCATTGCTGAGGAAAAGCCGCGAATCGACCATCCAAGCGCAGTCGGACAGAATCAAAGAGGCTCTACAGACTGTCGACGACCAACTGGAGCGACTGCAACAGCAGGTGGTAGACTCCGATGAGGAGGGCAGAAGATCTTTCGAGACAAGAAACACTGCAGAAGCTCTCGTCTCCAGCCAGGCGGAAGTGGAGCAGCTGGAAACCACAAATGCGGCACTGGAGAAGATCAACAAGGATTTTGCAGAATCTCGAGCAGAGCTCACCCAGTTGGAGGAACGTCTACAGCAAATCTCACAGCAGCTCCAATCCGAGCTGCAGGCAGAACGATCATTGTCAGGGTTATGCAGAATCTCGAGCAGAGCTCGCCTAGTTGGAGGAACGTCTACAGCAAATCTCACAGCAGCTCCAATCAGAGCTGCAGGCAGAACGATCATTGTCAAGCAACCTTCACATCATGATGACCAAATTCAGCGAAAAAATGATCAGCAGCCAGAAGGAGCTGACCAGCAAAGCCGATACCTAGGGCTAGGAGATGCTGCAGATGCAGCGCGAGAACAACGGGAAGAAACGCTGAACGAGTCAATCAAGCATCTGAATGAGGAACTGGACAAGATCCAGGCGGACCAACAGTTTTTGAGCAGCGGCACCCAGGAGACCGTCAGGGAGCTGAATGATCTCCAGCACAAGGAGAAAATGGCTTTAGAAGATGCACAAAAGATCAACGACCAGAGATACAGAGCTGTACACGGTGCTGGAGGTGCTCCAAGCAGAGAACTGCAAAACGAATAACATCTTCGAGATTAGGCGGAGGGCAGTATAACGAATGGACATTAAGTAGGCTGACTATTTTTGTCATGCCAGATATATTGGAAATAGTCAGTCTTGTCTCGGAGTTGTTTGGAACACCACAAAAATTATTTTCGAAATAAAGTCTCTGTTCAAATTCCTGACTCCGTTCCTCAATGCGGAATACGAACTATATAAACGACCTATCAAACTGGAAGAAGACTCGGGGTCTTTTTACAAAAGCAATTTCCTTCCAGCTCCCTCCGCAGTTCTCGAACGGTCTCCCACGCTTGACCGAAGGAAATATTTCCAAAATATTCACTGTATGAAAGCTCAACGCTCCGTTCCGAATTCAAGCCTGAACTTGAATGTGAAACCGTCCTTAGATCAACACAACCTCAGCAGACCATGTAACCGGGCGGGTTTTTTCCAATGTCCTAAATTTGTCTTACACCCGTTCCAAGATCTCCTGAGCCCCGAGGAGAGACTCCGAGCTGTCCTTTTCAACAAGTATTGCGGGAACTGCCTGGCTCACCAGCACTCCGGCAAGGATTGTCGCAGTGGCGGATTGTGCAGGGTGTGTGGCAAGAACCACTACACGCTACTCCACGTATGCCGCCCTCGACGTCCAGGCCGCTCAGCCGCGACTGCATCGTCACCATCTACATCGGCCCACGACGAACGACACACTTGTCTCCATGTGAGCAGCCCCGTCGTAGGAACCACGCTGCCGTCCATAGACTGTGGAGCGATACTGAGCCGACGTCTTTGTCAAGTCCATAGCACTGTTTTTGGATGAGTCGTGTCCGGGGCGTGGGGGAGGGGCACTCGGAAGATCTCCACGATCCACACTCCACGATCCACACGGCGCTCACCGCAGCATAAAGCATAGATCATAAGGCTTAGAGTTAGTTACGTTTTCACCCCTGCTTCAACCGGCCGACCTACCGCGCGAATATCCACATACACGAACCATATACATATATGTATATAAATATACAACAAAACCCACCTGCCTTTCTTTTCTTTGACGACTGCTAGGAGCGAAACTGGAATATACACCTCGTCGTTGGATAATTGAGCCTCGATCCGCCCCCTACAAACAGAGGTATAGGAAAGAGTGTCGATGATTGTTGCCCTCTGACCGAAGAGCAATCGGCCGAATTAGGGAACGATGTAAAGAAATTTCCCTCTTTCGCCCAGGAAGGGCTCGGAAAAACCAGCCAAATCACCCACTCTATCAATGTGAGAAACGCTAAGCTTCGCCAGCAGTAGAGAAAGCATGTATACCGAGATAAATCGGATGATTCGGTTATACCGAAAAGGATGCATGCCCTTTACCCCAGATTAATGGAATTCTGAGTGGGTTGCCTAAAGCGGAGCTTATAACAAGTTTGGATTTAAAGGATGCCTATTGGCAAGTGCGATTAGATGAAAAGTCCCGAAACAAGACGGTATTCACGGCCATCCTTTGTACCAATTCAAGGTAAAGCCGTTCGGAATATGTAATGCCACTAGCACGATGTCGCGCTTGACAATGTGATCCCAGCCGATCTCAGAAACGAGGTTTTCATATATCTAGATGACTTGCTGGTGGTTTCATACAGTTTCCCGCGGCATCTGGAAGTGGAGAAATAGCTAAACAAGGTAAGAATAGACCACGCTGAATATAGAAAAGTCACTTTTGTAGGTACCGAGTGGTCAATTTAGGTCACATCATAGAAGACGAAGGGATTCGAACATACCCGGAAAAGATCAAGGCAATAGTGCCTAAGAGCCTGAGGAGTCTAAGGAGTTTTATGGGGACTTGCGGAGGGTTTCGCTAGCTCGTCCCGAACTTTGCCTCGCCCTCTTTTCAGCTGACTGATATAATGACGACAAAGAAGAAATTTAGTCTGGCCGAGGAAGCTGTGGAAGCCTTCGAAGAGCTAAAACGTAGACTGGTGAAGACCCTCGTTTTACGTAGTCGCGACTTTTTGAAACCATTCTTCATTCACTGTGACGCAAGTAAAGCAGGAGTGGGAGGAATCTTAGTACAACTTTCCGAGGAAGGAGACTGCCCTGTGACTTTTGTCTCGAAGAAGTTCAACAATGCACAGCGTAACTACGCCGTGACAGAGCAAGAGTGTCTCGTGGCCATAGTGTGACTGAAAATCTTCAGAGCCTACGTAGAAGGACACGACTTTACTATCATTACAGACCACGCGTCCCTGAAGTGGCTGATGTCCAATAACGATCTAAGTTCTAGTCTCGCCCATTGGGCCCTGTACTTGCAAAAATATCGTTTCAAGATCGAAGATAGCAAGGGTTCTCAAAATGTAGTTCCAGACATTTTGTCACTGGTCCATGCGGAGACAATAGAAGCGGTAGAGTTAGTAGGAGGTGAATCTTGAATCTGATCACTTCAAATCCCCAGATTATAGGGACATGGTCGATCGCGTTTCAGGCCGGAAGATGGGTTAATGTAACGTCGGGTCGAACATTTGGACAAAGAATTAGTTAATGACGTACAGTCGTGGAAATTATGGATTCCTAATTCTTTAAAATCTTACGTGCGCTTACGAGCTCACTATGGTTCTTCCCACGGTGGAATTAAAAAAACTATCGAAAGAGTACGAAAATACTATTATTTACCTGGGCTGGTAGCCGACGTAAAGTCATACATCCAGAAAGTCATAAGTTTTTCCATCGTTTATTTTTAGATTTTCTTGTAACTCATCCGAGGTCGCGGAATGGTAACATTGCTATTTTCATCGTCTTGGATCACTTTTCAAAAAAAGTGTGTTTCTGAAGACCGTCAAAAAGATCAATGTCGAAGTTGTGGTTAAGTATCTCGAAGGAGATCTATTTATGACCTTTGGCGTGCCTGAGACTGTGGTGTCTGACAACGTTCCCAATTCCGGTCCGAAGAGTTCCAAAAACTCTTGTACTGATTCGAGGCGTCACACACGCTGACAGCCGTACATTCACCGCAAGTGAATGCTTCCGAGCGGGTGCATCGATCCGTGCTTGCGAGTATTCGAGCCTATTTGCGGCCCGACCAAAAGAATTGGGACGAATGCCTAAGTAAGATATCGTGCGCCTTGAGATCCTCGCAGCACTCCAGCATAGGAACTACTCCTTACTACATGGCGTTCGGTCAAAACATGATCAACTCGGGATCGACATATGCCTTGTTGAGAAATGCTGGAGGATCGTACAATGACCTTCAATCGCCCCGATTCCTTTGAAATTGTTCGTGAGCATGCTCGCCAAGTGATGCAGAATAAGCACGAGGACAATGAGAAACCGTACAATTTGCGTTCGAAAACTGTAGCGTTCTCGGAAGGGCAGGAGGTGTACCAGCGAAACTTCAAGCAGAGTTGCTTCCAAACAGGTTATAGCGCCAAATTTGGCCCCACCTTCATAAAAGCTCCAGTACGGAAACGGATCGGTAGCGCATATTACGCCTTGGAAGACTTGCTGGGACGGTTTTTGGGAAATTATCACGGCAGTAAAGCCGCGGGATCTGCCAGGGGTACACCCTGTTCCACCCTAGTCTGATTTGGAAGGGGGGCTTTGTAATGGCGCCTAAAGCAATCAGATTGCTAATTTTGCCTCATTCGATGGTACATTCTGTTGGGATCTGTTGGAGCTGTAATCAAGATCAGTAGGGATTTGACAGATCACAATATAAGAAGCGTGAGGTAGGGTCTTGCACAGGGTTGCTAAGACAGTTCAGGGTATAGAAATACAAAAAGAAGAGGTCCACGCTACAAAAAAAAGGTTGACAGGCCAAGCACTTCCTCTTCCGTCACGACCAAGCCGCCGAATAAGTCGCTTTTTGATCAGCTCTCGGAAAAAAATCGAAAAACATACGCGTGTGCTAAAGGAAAATACATACATTTAGTAGAATTTAAAAAAATTAAATTAGATTACTTCCTATAGTATTTTCCTGCATACGATTCGTCGTATTATTAGTAATAACGCATCCAGTACGGTGCATGACTCCTATAGGCTACCGTGGGGTTCGGTAGCCGGTAGTCGGTAGTCTTGTGAAATATAAAAATCTTCGTAACAAGTACTATAAACGGGCTCCTGTGAACTGGGCGAGGTATGCGCAGCATAAGAGGGACTTTGCTTTTTTAAGCAAATTTTTGTATAACCAAAATATTGCCGACGTTGAAAGGGGACTTAAAATCAATCCCAGGTCGTTTTGGCATTTCATAAATTCGAAAAGGTCGACGAGCTCTCTTCCTTCAGCTATGAGCCTGGGTAACTTGAGCGCTTATACGGATAGTGGTATAGCAAACCTTTTTATCTAATTTTTTAGCTCAAACCATATTCATATCGGAGGTGGATATTTTAGAGGCAATTGATGAGTTCGATAATTCTAATAAACCCGACAGTGATGGCATTTCTGCTTTCCTGCTTCGCAACAGTGATGTTGCACCTCTCAAAATTCTCTTCACAAATTCGCTGTTAACGGGTCGCTGTTGCCACGATTACGCCAATTTTTAAGAAAGGTGCCAAAAATTTCACCTCCAATTATAGATCAATTGCCAAACTCAGCAGTTTTTCAAATATTCTACCCAGAAAGATCACTTTCTTCATGAAGTCGTACATTGGCTCAAATCAGCTTTCAGTAATTTCTGCACTCGTGTCTTTGGAATGCACTCTCAAGTAGATGTTGTGTATTCTGACTTTGCTATGGCCTTTGACAAAGTCCCCACTGTGTCTTAATAGCCAAGCTGCATCGGCTAGGGATTCATTCCTTCCTGCCCAGTTCGTTTAGGTCATATCTTGAGCGGCGAGAGTATGTCGAAGTGGTAAATGGAAAGCCTTCGGACCCTCTTCGTTGGTGCAGACTTTATTCGCTCCCTCTCAACATAAGCAAAAGTTAATTTGTTACCTTGATCTAGTGTGTGTTCAATGTGCTGGCCTCATATTCAATAGATGGCTATCTTCTCTTAAAGCTGACGGAGATACATGACCTACAGGTTCTTATTTGACTTAAGATTTATTTGTGTTGAGCATCTGAATTTTGTATTGCCAGAAGCCTGTGTTTGGCTTTGTTAAGCGCAATTCATTCCAGTTCGGGGACCCATATACGAGGCTAAGTCTGTACTCATTCCATGTGCGCTCGTGCCTTGAATACGCTTCTATGGTGTGGAGTCCCACTGGGGTCGTTCTAATTTCACGCATCGATAGACTGCAAAGAAGGTTTCTGAAATATGCACTCCAGCCCTTGCGCTTTTTCATTCCGTTGCCGTCTTATGAGTGCAGATGTCTACTCGAGCATCTCTCCTCTCTCGAGAATCGAAGAACCATTGCGGCTCACATCTTTATTTATGACTTTCTAGTTGGTAACATCGGTTGCCCTGATCTGCTTAGTAGGATGTAGCATACAACGTACAGGTTCTGGGAGCCGATGTACACTAAACTGGAGTAGGAAGTACGCGCTGGCTTCGGCATTTGTCTCTGGTCGGCGGGGTGTGGGCATAGAGGACAGTTTTCTACCAATTTAGAGCTCTGGCAAAGGGTCGAGGTAAGAATTTATAAAAATCGCGTACGAATTGGGAAAGGATACTAGGAAATGGGATAAAGGGGTTCAAAGGGACAGATCAGCATATATACATGAACGAAGAATATCACCCGTCAGCTCTTTGTTGGCTGCGGTATCGCCCATTGGCGAGAACGCCCACCCTACCATGATCTTTCAGGGCCACCTATGAATAGTCAGGATCCCTCCAACAAAGACTGCGGTGGGTCACATCTCCTTTAAACGACGCTGCATGGTTCCGATATAGTCTATTTAGTCTTGTTTCATTTCAAAACTAATTTTATTTAAGCAATCCATGAATATTCATCTACTTTCCTATAAAACCCAACATAAAATAGAACCTAGACCCTAATATTAGCATGATATTCGATACTTTCTTAAATTTACATGGGCGAGGTAGGGTATAATGATCTTAAATATGTAAAAATGGTTATGAGTATGTATAGATGTGTGCAAGAACTAGATTACGTGTTAATTATAAAAACACTAAAACTTTAAACTTTGTTAATTTAACTTGGTCCGTGCAAAACCAGAGAAAAACCGGGTATATGGCAAGTCGCTCAAGAGCATGAGTAATACGTGTATAAGATCATGGTTGAAGACCAACGAACACATCAGCTGTTGCCGAGGCCAGGGGTCCATGACCGCGGTCCATCTGCGTGAGGTTATATACGCTGGCACATATGGATCGATCGTGGGGCGACTGGTGTATTTAAAGAGTCCCTCAGCTCATCACCATGGGTCGAACTTGTCCAGGTGAAGAGCACAGATCATGCCCTCAGCTACCGCCTCATCCGAGTGTCGAACGGTGGGGTTACGTACCGGTGGTACGTGACCAATAGAGGTCTCCGGGAATTCCCAGTCCGCAAATTCTAGACCAGCTTTTCAGTACGTAGGTACTAGTGGTGCTAATCCTAAGCGGAAGGAACAGAACATTTTTCAACGGGTCGCTGCAGCTGGGTGGATAATTACTTCAACAGAATTGTACCACTATTTGAGAAAAATGTTAACACACTGCGGCGCTCGTTTTCCAGAACGGCTGCCCACGTATTGGCGATATATATTTTCTCCGTCCACGGCGTGGAACTACCACTTTGCCCTGGTAGGAATCTTTGACTTTGGCTTGACCTTGGAACGGACACTGAGCCGGCTTTAAGCGTATATATTTTCACTACCGGTCACGACGACGGCCACGAGGAGAAAAAGAAAGAGGCTGGGCCTACTAAGTACAGCAACCCACGTAGTTTTCACACTTTCTATGGTCTGTTTCTGTTATACCGAATGCAGGCACAGCAATATTTAATAAAATATGATGCAAAGCAGAAACATTGCATATTAAAGTGTTGCCACTTGATCGCAAAACATATTTTTATAAGCTTTATCAAAGCTCACAAAATCTTAAGCTCGAATTTTGTTATGGCCTAGTTTTAGGCTGTTCTTTCGGAGTTAGGCTTTGATATTTCCAATAATTAAGGACGACAAGCGTCGAATATTACAAAGATTAGCTTCAGTGCGCCTGACAGGAGCCTAAGGACCCATGCACCCTTTGCATTTGATCTCCACCGGACCAATGGGCCCATTTTTAGGGCGCTTCGGCAGCACATGCGCTGCCAGCTGGGATGCGTTTTGACGTTTGCCAGGGGAAGGGAGCCGTCAGACGGTTGCTTGTAGATCTCTTCCTTTTCCATAATTAATTTTTGTATTTCCTGTTACTATCTTAGGTAAGAAATAAGTTAGAAGCCAGATAAGGCTGTTTTGATTCCGGTGGCGAATAATAAATAAATGAATAAATATGAAGAGCTCCTGGTGGGATAAAACGCCACAAAACTTGCTGATGGGTATAAGCATCACCGAGCCCTTCAATTCAAACACCCGTACTTATCAGGCACGTTCTTTATAATTCCGTATTTCGAGGTGGCCCGCGTAGTCAATTCCGGTGTGCGTGAATGGTCTGGAAAAGGAAGCTCGCTCAGTTGGAAGATCACCAAACATTTGGGTTTGCAACTTCTTTTTATGGATGAAGCATTTCTGGCAGGAATTTACGACCCATTTCATAAGCTTCTGAATCTTTGACATACTGTGCTTGCATCGAATACGGCTCACTATTAATTGGTTGCCGCCATGAAGAGTTATCCGGTGGGTGAATTGTGCGACAAGACTTGACAGCCAACAACTGTATGGAAGAATAATTGCATGCCGTTCGTCATAAAGGCAGAAGTTGCGACAAGGCCACATGCTCTTATGAGCCTATGTTGGTCTAGGAACGGCTTCAAATTCAGGATAGAACTTGACCTTGGCACTGGCCAATTCTCACTTAGGCAGAGATCCTCTTGGGGGTACTCCCAGTTTCGCTGGGTCTCTAGGATAAGAGTGCGCTCAGCTTCGCTAATTTCTCCGCCTGCAAGGTGGTCCTCTTGTCAGGTGACTACCTTCCGGCAGCGTTGGGTGAAGCAAATAACATAAGCATGGCAGAGCTCTCTCAAGATTGAACAACCGGTCAAGGAATTCTTCGGATGGGCTCGGTGCGAAATGAATCTTTACATCACGTTGCTCGAGGGTCATAACGGGAGATTCCTCAGATTGTGCTGGCCATTGATAGCAGGGCTCTTGCAGCGTGCCACCAGAGTTTGCTATCGACTAGCTTCTGTACGGTGGTGCTTCTACTGGCTAAGTCCACGGGGTTCTGCGAGGACGGTACTTGACCTCGGTGTCTTGGGAAACTTTTGTTACTCGGTTGGCCACTAAGGTATTCCAGTGGCGAGCAGGCTTTTTCAGCCAGGCGAGAACTATGGTGGGATTGCCCAAAAATAACACTTCGTACGTTTCGTCGGCATGTTTGGCAGGATAGACGTCTCCATTTCGGACAGTATTACGGCATAGCTCTAACCGGAGAAGCGATACGGTCTTCACAGAACTCGTGTTTTGCGACTCATGTTTTTGCAGTGAGCAGTTGCACCTCGATTAGATGGTCAATCTCGACGCGTACGTAGGCATCGGCACCGTACGCCTTTTCAGATGCATCGCAGAATCCATATTGCTCGGCTTTTACCGATTGTTGGGAGACAATCCATCTGGAGAAACAAAGATGAACTCGTTTGAGGTCACCTTCCAGCGGGTTTCGAGGTTCTTGGCCGTGCTCTCTGCATAAATTTCATGGAAGAGATGGTAACTCGGAGCTCTGGCCAAAATAGCTTTGTGGTTGGACGGCCATTTTCTCAGCGGAAACTCAGCAGAGCTAAGTGCGGCCTGTAACTTGCGTATAACTAGCTTAGCCTCAGTTGTGGAGTCTGCTCCTGGTAGGACGTCGTCTTTGTACATAAAGGACCGATTAATAAGACTAGCTCTTGAGAATCGGGACTGGACATCGTCTGATAGCTGTGGCAACATACGGATGGCGAGAAAGGGAGCACAATTGACTACAAAGGTAACGGTCTTCAGCTTATAGTCGCGATTTTCTCCCTCCTTGTTGCGAAAAATTCACTAGAAGAGGGTGTGCTTCGGATCTACCCAAATCTGTCGACACATCTTAGTGATATCAGAATTGCACAAAAACCGGAATCAGCGAAACTTCAGGATCTGAAAGGTTAATTCATCCAAGCTCATGCCGTTGGTGGACGGGATGGATGCGTTGAATTCCTTGAATACCCCAGATCGGAATCACGATTAAACAGTTAAATGGTTTCCTGCCCGAGGAGAGAATCTCAGAGGTTGGTCTGTGAGCTGCTTAACAGAATGGATGGAAGGATGTCAACTCATATCAAGACATCTATTTTTGCACTCTCGTAGAATGTCAGATGCACTCTAAATAAGTCGAAACGGCAACTTGATGATATTGAAGAGACGTTCCGTAATGAACGTCGCGGGTCGTACCCAGGTGGCAAATATTAATGATTGACGTGCCAAGGAGGACAGCCCTGTTGCCGGTGGCGAAATAATTTTTGAACGCTGGGCGGCGAGTCGAAAGAACTTGGATTTGGTACGACTGTGGAAGTGGACTCGCTGGAAATTGGATTGCAACGGTACAGCAGCGTGTAGTGTTGGTCCCCACACGTAATGCAGTTATGGAAGCTGCGGCATTCCCGAATCTGATGGCCTCTTGCGAAGCAGTGGATTCCATTTCCTTCCATAAAGACATTTCTTTCTTAGTGGTGGCGGAATCTTCCAACAATGCCCGGGTCAACCTTGGTAATTTGGAGGCGTAGTCCCAATTTTCGGCTGAGACCTTGGATTGGGCCAGTGCGGTTAAGAATCCTTGGATCATATTAATAAGCGCACTACTCGACTCGAAACCAATAGAAGCCAACGAAAGAAGAAACCTAAAACGGTTCGCTACAATGCCTCTCCCAACATAGTATAATACATATATTATTCGCCATACGTACTTCCTAACTCTAAGAACACCCCAGACAATATTCTTTGCCCTAAGAAATGCCAACGTAGCTACTAAGACAGGCGCCGGCCCCAAACCGCCGATTAAGCCCGCCTGGTCACGCGGATTTTCCTCCACCCCAAACCGAACGACCGATCGGACGCGTTTTCCCGGGCTCGTCATCCGAGTTCACCAACCACGGAAAGACGAGACCGGCACAAAGAAAGCTCTAAGAGGTCTCAGCATATGAAGACCCCACGAACGCTGACCAAACACACCAGGCCGTGCGAGCCTCCTCCCCCCTACTCCAGACTACAGCGACGATCGAGTGCAATGGTCCGAGTTCTTCAACCAAAAAGAGATAAGACCGCGAAAACTCACGACACGCGCCAACGGCAAATCCGCCTAGTCACCAAAATGCGAGGAATAAGACCCGGTCGACCCACGATCACCAAGTCAGCGAAATGCGAGACCTGCGCGGAGGTGCATTTTTGCACAGCGGAAGAATCTTAAGGCTGCACATTAACCTTAAAAAAAAAAAATAAACATGAAACATCTTGAAAGTCAGAAATCTATAATAAAAAGTCTTCTCGGGGAAATACCCCCAAATACTGTGCAACTTAATGACCGCAAAGCCAGCGCAACTGTCGGAATGGACAGAATCGCGCGGCCTGGGAGAAAATCCCTCAAAAACGGAACTCGTATTATTCACAAATAAATACAAGGTCGCGCCGCTCAACCCACCAATACTACATGGATTAGCGCTATTACATAGCGACAGTGCCAGTTACTTAGGGTTGGTAATTGACAAGAAGCTTAACTGAAACCTGAAGAAGGCAACGACTGCACTCTACACATGCAAAAAAGCTATTGGGCTAAGATGGGGTATGAACCCAAGCATAGTCCAATGGATATATCTAGCTATAGTTAGACCAATACTACTCTACGGAGTTACGGTGTGGTGGCCGGCCCTATCAAAAAGGGCGATCACCAAGACAATGGGCAAAGTTAAGCAAACTGCCGCCCTATGCATCAGCGGAGCTCTTCGCACCACCCCAAATTATGCGCTAAATGCCATCCTATGCCTACAGAGCCTTGACCTCGCAGGAAAGGAACGGGCAGAAGCAGCAGCAGAAGCAATACGTCTAAGAGACTCAAATTAATGGGTGACACAGTGCATAGGTCACTCAGCCATATTAAATAATTCAATACCGTTCTCTCAAAAACAGACTACCAAGTTCCAAGAGAGTTCGCAGTTACTCCCTTCAACACAATCATCCCTCACAGAGACGAATGGCTCGAGGGACTCCCAAGACCACATGGGGCCATAAACATCTTCACGGATGGATCAAAGCTGGACG
Organism: Drosophila miranda; assembly: GCF_003369915.1. Lineage (NCBI taxonomy): Eukaryota > Metazoa > Arthropoda > Insecta > Diptera > Drosophilidae > Drosophila > Drosophila miranda. Next base: position 49,134,722 of record NC_046674.1, read on the forward strand.
ACATAGACATAGACATAAGACATAAGACATACTCGAAAGTTGCTAAGCCATTGCAAGCTCTGACAAAAACTATGGGGAAATTTGAGCTAGATGACACATGTGTGACAGTATTTAATTATCTTTGTAAGAGACTGGCCTCAGCACCAGTTCTAGCCCTATATAGTCCGAATAAAGAAACAGAATTGCATTGTGAAGCTAGTGCCGAGGGGTTTGGAGGAATTTTATTTTAAAAAAACAGGATGATAACAAATTTCATCCAATCTCATATTTTTCTCAAGCAATATATCATAGTAATGAATTAGAATCTACTCATTGAATCAATTTAAGATTTAACTCAAAGGAATACAGTTCCGAATAATAACCGATTTTAGTGCCGCTACTCTACCCTTATGTAAGAAAACTGTAAACTCAAAAATGGCTAGATGGGCCCTTGAACTTAAAAGTTATGACTACACAGTGAATCATTGAAATGGTAAATATATGCCCCATGTCGATGGTTCAAGTAGATACCTCACAATAAGTCCAGAGTTCAGTTACGAACCAAAAACAAAACAAAAACAACAGGAAAACAAAAATAAGGATCGTATAGTTTCAGTTATAGATATAGATGACATCAATTTTCAGCTTCAGGTTACGCAAAATAGAGATAGCACTATAAGTCAGTTGAAGGATAAGTTAGAAAGAAAACCAGTGAACAATTTTTTTTTGGATGATGGTCTTAATAGAAAAGATGCTGATTTCGAATTGCTTTAGGTTCCGTCAGAAATGGAAAATTATTGAATAAGAATTGTTCACGAAAAATTGTGCCATTTGGGAGTTGACAAATGTATAACCGAAAGTAAGAAACATTATTGGTTTCCGAATATGTCCGCAAAAGTTGATACTTTTATAAAAATTGCATACACTTAGTATTAAATTTAGCCTTCCGTGCTATTCCAACAATCGCTCATTGCATAGTATACCGAAAAAACTAATTCCATTCGACACATTGCATATTGACCATTTCAGACCCCTCCCCTCAGTCATTAATAAAAAGAAACACATATTGGTAGTCATTGATGGGTTCACAAAGTTTTTTAAATTGTATTCTGCAAACACAACTGGTACTAAGTAAATATTTTGAAAATTATAGTAGACCGAGGAGAATTGTCAGTGATAGCGGCTCATGTTTCACATCGTTGGAATTCAGTGAGTTTATGCTAATTAACAACATTGAAAATTTTAAAGCAGCAACTGCCTCACCACAGTCAAATGGGCAAGTGGAGAGAGTAAATAGAACAATGAAAATTATGTTAGCAAAAATAGCTGAATCATTGCTACATTCAGATTGGTGTAAACTACTCACAAAAGCGGAATATGCAATAAATAATTCGAAACATTCGGTTGCTGGGGAAATACCATCGGTAGTACTCTTCGGTGTTCAGCATAGAGGCTATGATATTGACGCTTTAACGGAATTTCTAGAAGACAAAACTAATTCAAAACCAAAAAGAGACTTAATAGAAATTCGGAAAGGAGTATAAGAAAAAATAACTGAAAACCAAACTAAGATAAAATACTATTATGATAAAAATATTAAGAAACACACAGAATTTCAAAAAGAGACTTTGTTCTCGTACGAAACGTTGACACTGCGATAGGTACAAATAAGAAATTTATTCCAAAATTTAAAGGACCATACATTATCAAAAAAATTTACCAAATGATCGGTATGTCATGACTGACATTGATAATTGTCTAGTATCACAAATTCCGTATGACTGTGTAATAGAAGCCTGTCGACTTCGGAAATATATAAATTGGCGTGATCTGTGTAGAAGTATCTCTAATACTAATATGTATTTCTACTCAAAATGAGTATAGGGGTATATTAGATTTGTGGTAAAAATGGATGTGTGTAACGTTCAGAAGGAAGCGTTTCCCACCCCAAAAAATATATATATTCTTGATCAGCATCAATAGCAGAGTCGATTGAGCCATGGCTGTCTGTCCGTCCATCCGTCCGTCCCTATTGCTGAGATACTATAAGAGCTGGAGTAAGACTTCTGTAATATGTCACGGTTACAAGTATATTTCAGAACTTCGCCCGGCCCCTTTCCGCGCCCAAAAAGAATGAAAATCTGTGGATTCCACAATTTTGACGACACGAGAAAACCAAAAACGCAAAATCGTAGCGAATGACAATATCTTCTAGACAGCGGAATATGAATTATTATATCGTATTATTATTATAGCCAGAATCAAGAAAGCAATTTCATTTTTTCTCGCTCTGTCTCTCTCTAACACACATGTTTCATGGCCGGCTTTGCCTATCGCAAAAAGTGAGCGCCTAGATCTCAGAGACTATAAGAGCTAGAGCAAACAAATTTTTGATCCACACTCCTGTTAGATCTCACTGTTACAAGTGTATTTCGAAATTTCGCCCCACCCTTTTCCGCCCCCACAAAGGACGAAAATCTGGGGCATCCAAAAGTCTCAGAGACTATTAGAGCTAGAGCAACCAAATTTTGTACCCACACTCCTGTTAGATCTCACTGTTACAAGTGTATTTCGAAATTTCGCCACACCCTTTTCCGCACCCACAAAGGACGAAAATCTGTGACATCCACAATATTGAAGATACGAGAAAATTAAAAACCGTAAAAACACAATGTTCCCCCTCGTTTATAACTTTAGCCCGGTAAATAACAAATTTAACTAACTGTAAGGATCAAGGGCGATCTATTGCCGAGCTGTAAGGCTAATGTGTTAACCGTTACCAACACCTCAATGTTAGCCTTTACCGATACTCTAGTGCGATAAGTTTTATGCGATAATGCGATAAGTCGGATTTACGATCGACAAAAGGAAAGAACAGACGTGAAAATAAAGAAACTAATAAAACTAAAACCAAGAACCGCGCCAAAATATATTGATCTTTCATATGCAAAATGTATAGTTTGCGAACATCAGGCATCTCTCTCTGCTCTGCTACTCCCCTGATATTTGACCTTTGACATTTCTCCTTCACTTCACTCGTTGAAGGATATACCGGACCAGTACTTCGTCAGTACTGTGCTCTAGCGAAAATAAGGCTTATTGGATTTTGCACCAAAACCGTCCTGATCCTCCGACATAGTTATATGCTGCAGACGACAACATGGTTTCCCAGCAAATCTTCTCCTCTTTTGCTTTAGCATTTTACGAAAATTTTACTGAGACTGTTGTTTGTTGCTTTACCAGTGAGCTTAAGCTTCACCTATATACAGTTGGGAGCATTTTTGTTTTTGAGTGGCTACGTATGCTGGCTCTAATAAAGCTTTTAACATCAGTCCAGTCATCAGCAAAAAGCATCAATGGCTTCTCCACGTGCTCTTCAAAAAATCTTTTAAACATAATGAATTTTTTTATCATAGAATAGAGACTCTTCTGTGGTTAAATCACTTAGAAGAAACAAATGTTAATTAAACCATTTCATATAGAAAATAAGTTTTAAAACTCAACTGTGTGAAGGTGTTTTTTTTAATTTGAAACATTTCTCTCGCTCTGTTGATAAAAGTAGGTGATCCAAGTGGTTTGTAACACAAGAATTCTTTTATTGCCAGCTGCAACTGCAGCACCCACCCAAGCTTACAGGCTGGGGGACCCACATAATTATTTGTGCCGTATCTGTAGAGACGAGGAAGAGGAGGAGACAGTGGAACACCTGTTCTGCTCCTGCCCAGCTCTCTGCAGAAGAAGGCTACAACACTTGGGCTCAGCCTTTCTAAGCGACATTTCGGAGATGTCCAAACTATGTCCCAGGAAGATGGCGAACTTTGTAAGAGCGTCTGGATGGGATGATTGCTGACAGTAAGTCTCATAACGCAGGAAGGGAAGATCCTAAGCGGTATCACAACGGGCCGAAACTGGCCTATGTATGACGGGTTCCGAGCGAGCCCGGCAGCCGCCTCAAGCAAACCTAACCTAAACAGTAAGCGTAGAACGTCCGCGCATCCATCCTCGCCATCATTTTGTAATACGTCGGCAAATAATCCGGCAATCGCCGATCTTTTTGCCCAAATTTTCCGAACCACCTATTCTGAGGTTGTGTACTCAGGTACAGCGCCGAGGCACTGTGTGAACCCTTGCTTAAACTATTCATGCGTTCGTTGCTTGGAAGGCTATTGCTAACACTTTTACCAAATCAGCTATCGTATAGCCAGTTTTAGCTATTTTGTAAGTTCCATTTCTATACAAATTTTAAAATTGATATTAGCCGGAAATCTGAACATCTAAAATATTTAGTTACATATGTTTTGCAATGTATTTTTTTTTTTTTTTGGAACTGCAAAACCTGCACCATAAAACAAGATATTATATCATTTTATCACAAAAACAGCTATTTTTCTTCTTAAAAGTTGACAACACTGACTGCTGCCCAAATGTAGAGGCAAAAGTCGTGCCAAGACGTTTGAGTGTGTGAGATGAGTTATACGTCATCGAAATCATTTACTCAAACTCTGAAGGCGTAGCATTTGAAATCATTCAATTCATTTTGCGCATGGTTAATTCGAATGCCGGTTTTTTGCTATTGCTGCAGACCTCTACTACATATGTATGTACCAGTAATAGAAAATGTGTTAAGTGGATTTCCTGAATAGGACCCAAAGTGGACCTGTCACTGCACCCAATTCTTATTACAAAAGAATTTCCATTTTCCAAAAGTATTGTAAAATTGGGAGACACTTTGAGACCCAGACAAAGATTTGGCTTTCATACTTATACTTAAACGATCAATTGTTAATTCTGCAACGAAGCGACACAAATCAGCTCATACAATACGTTTTTTACTCATGTTCTATACTGTATTGTTAAAAAAACCAAAATTTTCAACAGTAAGAAATTTAATTAATTTTAATTTTATTTCAAAAGACTATATAGACTTTAAAAAATCGACCTCATAAATGTCTGTAAGCACATATTAACCTACATATGTACATACCATGCGCCGGCGCCACAAACACCACAACAAGACCTTAGAAACACCAAGGCAAGCCATGAAGGCAAAAATATAAGTATTAGTAGGATAAGTAGAACGTAAGCGACAATACATGAAGACCTGCCACAGAAGGATAAAAGAAATAAGTATAAATAAGTTCGAAATCAGTTCGACTCCGGCCAGTGGAGAGGTAAGCATCAGTAGCAGCCATCAGCAGCCCCAGCGATCCTCCCATTCTCCTCGGAGCGCATTAAACCTCCGCCGCCTTTCCTCTCCTCGGAGCGCATTAAACCTCCGCCGCCCTTCCTCTCCTCGGAGCACATTAACCCTCCGCAACATTTATTCTCCTCGGAGCGCATTAACCCTCCGCAACATTCCTCTCCTCGGAGCGCATTAACCCTCCGCAACATTTTTCTCCTCGGAGCGCATTAACCCTCCGCAACATTTCTTCTCCTCGGAGCGCATTAACCCTCCGCAACATTTCTTCTCCTCGGAGCGCATTTGATCTCCGCATCATTTATTCTCCTCGGAGCGCATTAACCCTCCGCAACATTTCTTCTCCTCGGAGCGCATTTGATCTCCGCATCATTTATTCTCCTCGGAGCGCATTAACCCTCCGCAACATTTCTTCTCCTCGGAGCGCATTAACCCTCCGCATCATTTGTTCTCCTCGGAGCGCATTAACCCTCCGCAACATTTCTTCCCCTCGGAGCGCATTTGACCTCCGCATCATTTATTTTCCTCGGAGCGCATTAACCCTCCGCAACATTTCTTCTCCTCGACCGACCGACCGGACGACTACCGGAACGCAACCATCCGCCACGTGCGGCCAATCCGAAGGACGACCCCGGCAGCCGACCCCGAAGGAAGAGCCAGAAGAAAAACCCGCGCACCTACCAAACTTTGTACCTTTTAAGAACAATAAAAATAACTCTATCTCTTTTGTTACCGCTCAAGCCCCGCCTTATTCTTGAACCACGAGACTCTCTTTCAGCTACCACACCCAGAGATCAAACAAATTTCTGTGGAACCCGGCGCGACGAGCATACCCCGGCCGAAGCGCCGTCACAAGATTCAGGTGAAAACAGCTGATTTATTGAGCTGGCAGATGTTCCACTGCAAATGTTATCGAAATGAGTACAAAAGAAGGAACGAAAAAGCTGAATATTGCAGTGGCGTCCATTAATTGAGTTCACTTTTTCTAAGGGACGAGTGCGTGAAGATGAAAAGATAAGATAAACAAGTATGTTAATAAATAAATTAACAAAGCCTTTTTATTTGGAACAATAGTTTGCCTACTGCAATAATCTAATAATTGCCGCGGTCAAACGCGGAAATTGAGCGGGTATTATGCCAGATTAATCTGGTTAAGACAAAAGGAATTCCATGAAACTAAGCAGTACCAATAACATTTTTGTGCGTAAGGTAAAGTTTTATTGTCAGTGAAAAAATATTACTAGTTTTTATTTTAATCTACAGGTATGGCTTGCGCAGAAAATGTTGTTTTGCCACATAATTACCCAAGCATGATTGGTACGACCAACCAACGTAAGGCGAATCAGAAGCTAGCCCCACAGAGATGAACGAGTTAATAAAAATTATATAAAATACATATTAAATATAACGTTTTAAAAAAATTGTTAGCACACATTATTTACGCTTTTTTATATTTTTTTTTTAATTTTCAGATTTTTTTCGTTTTTTTCAAGTTAGAAACCGCTTATTTCTGATAAAAAGTTGGCAGCACTGCTGGTGGATGATCTCGGTGTTATTCCAGACGCTAAGCTAAAGTTTTTTGAACACATTTTTACCATCGTAAGTAAGGCCATGGGCGTGCTAGGGTTTATAAAGAGGTGTTCAAAGGAATTTTACGATCCCATATATAACAAAGACTCTCTATACCTCGCTAGTTCGTCCGATTTTAGAATACGGCTCCTATGTATGGTGTCCTCAGTACGAAGTACACCAGGACCGTATAGAAAATCTTTTTACTCTTTGCTCTGCGGGGCCTTAACTGGGATGCAGGTATGAGACTGCCATCTTACTCTTGTAGACTGCTATTAGTTAACCTCGCATCCTTAGTTAACCGTAGAAAAATGCTTGGTGTGATTTTTATGCACACACTAGAACCTATACACCGTTGTCTCTTCCTCTTTGTAGATCGAATTATACCTTGTATGAACCGTTTAGGGTATTATGCTCGGATTATAATTCCCTCTACCATATTATATCCACCACTAATTCCCTTCCCCTTATTAAATTACTAATACTCACATACGTTTCTCGTAATTAGTAAGTGTAGTGATATTTGTATTTTGAATTCATGCTTATTTCTCCTAGTAATGTTTAGCTATAATTTTCCTCGCATATTAGTTGGTTCGTTTTGCCTGGGATCCGTGCGTATCAGTCTTCTGCTGGTGACACGGGGGCCACTTGGCGGTGCAGTAATTGCATCGCCTCTTGAAAGATGCAGTCATTGAATAATGTTTTGGACGTTGACATGCAATCACGTGAATTGCTATTTATATAATGGTAGTGAGCTTGGCTAGGGCCACTCCAAGCGTGGCACCGTCGATATCACGGCTGCGTGTCTGATTTCGATTAATGCCTCATACGCCACACTCAACTCCGAACTCGACGTGACCGCCCTTCTCTAATATTAGCCACTAGACGGTAAACTTTGCGTCGGTGCGATGCGCTGACTCCATTATCGTTTCCTCTCCGTAAAGTGAACCTCCTTTAATGTCCCAGGGTTGGCTAATGGATAGCCTTCTGCTGCTCCTCTCTCTCAATTTGAGCACACGCCCAGGGTCCCGCCGGGTATACCCACCCACAGCGCTTCTCCGGATACCTTGACAGTATGTCGGCACTACGACCCGCCGACACTCCGAGCTTTCAACCGAAAATGGTGCCGGCTCGAGATTATGCCCATTGTCGAGATTTCCGCGAATAATCTCGGGTCCTTCTTACAATAGCGCTTTACTAAAGCAATAAGCTGCATCTTCATAGCCGGGATCTCGCCCTCAGCCGCACCGACTGTGCTCGCATATTATCCACTCGTAATTCAATGATTATTCTGTCTCGGGTTTCCAAATAGTTTCCTAGCCGTTCTTTATTTCGTTCCATTGTCCGACTCGGTCCCACCGTATCCACGGTCTATAAGCCGCCGGACCTGGATGCGGATCTCCACGTGGATACCCACCTTATCTCCTACTCTTGCCACAACCCTGACCAGACTTTCTTGCTATCGCGTTTCGCCAATTTCGTGCCTGACGGTGCCTAACATCGTTGATGCTGCTCACTGGATGCGGTCGCCCCATACTCCTGAAGACGTTTTCGGTGGTGGCCAAATCGAGCCAAAAAAGGTATTGGTGCCGGAATTGGCGCATCAGTCGTACTGAACGGATTCCTTTCCGGGATTGCTCCTCGATGCCCCTGCTCATGGAGAACCCCTTCCCGTTGCGGTACATTCTGCGGTGGCAACTGTCTAACCGGCTGGAGTACCTCATTGAGTTCATGCATCATCTTCATAAACCCCTTGCGCGATTCGCCCTGCAACACCCGACTTATCGAGTCAGTGTTCGCATCTCTATCTGTCGCATGAGCTTGTGTCGCAGCGATACGTTGACTGCTAACGCAAGTTCGGAAGCAAGCGTGGGCGTGTAATCGGACATTCGCCACTCTTCTGTCCTGACCTGGACCGGTGTTCTCGGCAACCCACTCATAGCTCAAAGTTGCTCCCGATCTTGATCAAACATCGCACCGGCCACTTCTGTCCGAAGAGTCCTCTGTTTCGTGTATGAAAGAACGCGTATGATACGGTCGACTGCCTGCTTCTTGTGGCATCTAAAACACGAGCAACACGAATATTACCAATAGTACCTCATAAAAATCAGTCCTTAGCTAAAATAAATGTATATTAATAAATACCCAAATAAATAAATAGCAAAATAAATAACAGCGCGCTCCGGACCAATAAGTACTCAGATAAATAAATAAATTCGTATGTACTTAATTTAATATTGCGCCAAATAGCGCAGTTAACGAAATATCAGCAACTAAATATTTGAATAAATTTATAAATAATATTATATATGTTTATTCAGCCGACACCTAAAAGACTACAACTTTACACATATTCAACACAAAACACCACCCAACATTAAGCATTTCTTACAATTCTTCTTATTCTTACAAGATTCATTTAGAGGGGCACACCAGCAACCGCTCCAGTTTCCGCGGTACATTTGTCAGTCGACCTAAGGATATCTTAGCCTTACAAACACCTTTTGTGCGACCTGTCACCTACTCTAGTAATCGCCCTAAGCTATTTCCGATAAGGAAGAAGCCTCACGGTACATGAGCCCACTTTCCGTGTGTTTGCCCCTGTCATCCATCCTACCGATCTGCCATGACAGCTCTTCTTCTCGCTAATTCTAAAATCATGCTCTTCTGAGGAAGGACAACATCTAACAAATAAAAAAAAAAACTAGGGGGAACGTTGTGAGTATCTGCTACGGCCACAACTCTACATTTATATCCGATACTTAGTCAGTATGGCGCTCCTCCACCAAATGACGCTAATATATTCTCGTATCTTTAAAATTGTGCATGCCACAGATAATCGTCTTTTTTTGGGGACGAAGAAGGTGGTGCGAAATTTTGAAATATAATTGTAGCAGTGAGATCTAACAGGAGTTTGGATACAAAATTTGGTTAGTCTAGCTCTAATAGTCTTTGCGATCTGTGGATCCCATAGATTTTCATCCTTGGGGCGTAATAATACCCGATACTCAAAATGGGTTTTGGGGGTATATTAGATTTGTGGTGAAAATGGATGTGTGTAACGTCCAGAAGGAATCGTTGCCGTTGTCGAGTATATATATTCTTGATCAGCATCAATAGCCGAGTCCATTGGGCCCTGTCTGTCTGTCCGTCCATCTGTCCGTCCCTATAAGAGCGAGAGCAACCAAATTTGTATCCACACTCCTGCTCTCCTGTTGCAACATTCCGACCCCTTTGAAGACCTCCGACGCACCGTGGGGCATTCCGCCGTTTTTAGCTTTCTAAATTAATAACTTCTGAACAAATAAAGATATTTTCATGAAACAAACTGAATTTGACCGACAACGGTACATACGCCAAAGCTGCTTATGTTGTAATGTAATATGTAATTCTTTCTCCTGTTGCAACATTCCGGCCCGGTTGAAGACCTCCGACGCACCGTGGGGCCTTCTGCCGTTTTTAGCTTTCTAAATTAATAACTTCTGAACAAATAAAGATATTTTCATGAAACAAACTGCATTTGAAAAAAAAATCTTTCAAAATTTAATTTTTTTTAGTATACTATGCTACAGTGTCTGAAATCTTCACAATAATTGGTTAAAGTTTAACTTTGTTCATATGGTGCAAATTTTCCTATGTAAAATACTCTATTTTTATACCCGATACTCAAAATGAGTATTGGGGTATATTAGATTTGTGGTAAAAGTGGATGTGTGTAACGTCCAGAGGGAATCGTTTCCGACCCCATAAAGTATATATATTCTTTATCAGCATCAATAGCCGAGTCGATTGAGCCATGTCTGTCTGTCCGTCTGTCCGTCTGTCCGTCCCCTTCAGCGCCTAGTGCTCAAAGACTATAGAAGCTAGAGCAACGATGTTTTGGATCCAGACTTCTGTGATATGTCACTGTTACAAGAATATTTCAAAACTTTGCCCCGCCCACTTCCGCCCCCACAAAGGGCGAAAATCTGTGGCATCCACAATTTCGACGATACGAAAAAACTAAAAGAATCGTAGAAGATCGTTTACCGAAACCTGGCTTAACTCCTCTGTCAATGATCATGAAATTTTCATTGATAGTTACACTATTTATAGAATGGACCGCCCATCTTTTGCAGGTGGGGCTCTGATTGCAGTTAAATCTGTTTTCTCATCTGAGCTATTCCCATTCAATAACATTCATGGAATTGAATTTGTTGCAGTCAAAGTTCGTGTTGACTCCGCATTTTTCTATTTAACCTGCTCTAACATTCCTCCCAGGTCTGATGCTGAGCTTTACTTACACCACCTCTCAGCAATTAATAATGTTGTTTCTGCATTAGGGTGCAATGATCGAATTATTGTCATGGGGGACTTTAACCTCCCATTTCTTTCTTGGCTGCCTTGTGATGACGCTAACCTGTTGTTTCCCAATTGCCATAATGACTTTATCAATGGTCTAACGGATATTTCCCTTGTCCAAATTAATGCCGTTAAAAACATTAGGGACAGACTTCTTGACCTCGTTTTTGTTAACGATGGTTCTCTTGCTACGGTATCTAGAGCAAGCCCAATATCTCTCCCTGAAGATCCTTACCATCCAACTTTGTTGATAACCCTGGAGTGTACACAATCTGGAGGTGCTGACAGTTCCATGGCTCCTTGTCACATAAAGTGTTTTCGCAAGACAAACTTTATCGATTTAGATCTACATCTCTCGCGTGTTGATTGGTCGTTTCTTTATTCATTACCGAACATAGATGCAACTGTTAACTCGTTTTAAAGTTCTATTTACTCCGCCCTTAATACATTTGTTCCAGATATCACTGTACCTGTATCGTCCAAGCCTCCCTGGTTCTCCAAGTATTTGTCATACTTAAAAAATAATAAATCCCGGCTCTATAAAAAGTACCAGAAGTCGGGCTCCACGTTGGCCTTAGCTCTATACTCCTCCGCTCGCTCTCTGTTCCTTGCCGTCAATAGTCAGTGTTATAATCATTACCTTTCACAATGTAGTAGTAACTTTCGTAGTGATCCTAAAAAATTCTATTCGTTCGTTAACTCTAAGCGTAAGTCAAACGTTTTTCCTCCGTCCCTTCATTACCAGAACAAAACAGAAGCTTCTGCTGTTTGTATTGCAAATTTATTCGCTAACTTTTTCCAAACAACGTACTCGTCTCATATTTACAACGCATCCACTCCGTATCCGTACCAGCTACCTCAAGCTAACAGCATTTTTCTGCCCTTTTTCGAGGAAAGCGTTGTTCTGGAAAGTTTGTCATCTATAGAAATATCGTTTTCTGCGGGTCCAGATAAGGTACCAAGTTGCATCTTAAAACACTGTGCCCAGTCCCTTTGCGAACCCTTGACCTTTCTCTTCAACCTCTCCTTGGAACAGTCTTGTCTTCCAGTAATTTGGAATGAGTCCTACATCATTCCGCTTCACAAAAAAGGTTCAAGATCAAACATTGAAAACTATCGTGGTATCGCAAAGCTTTCCGCCATCCCGAAGCTTCTTGAGTTCCTGGTCACCCGGCAACTGCAACATCTTTGTTGCAGCTTGATATCTCCGTCGCAACACGGTTTTTTCAGACATCGTTCAACATCGACTAACCTTCTTGAGTTTTCTAACCTAATCCACCGTGGTTTTCAAATTGGTTTGCAGACGGATGTAGTTTTTACGGACTTCAGCAAGGCATTCGATTCTGTGAACCATGCTCTGCTTATTCAAAAGCTCTCTTTATTAGGGTTCCCAACGAATCTTCTAGATTGGATTTTGTCCTATCTCTCTAACCGTACTCAACGTGTTTTGTTTTCTAACGTGTTGTCAAATACTGTTAATGTTATTTCAGGTGTGCCACAGGGAAGTCATCTGGGTCCGCTTCTGTTTATTTTATTTGTGAATGACCTTCCTCAAGTTATAACATACTCTACTCACTAATGTATGCTGATGATGTCAAAATCTGTCTTTCTTACTCTGATTGGTATTTGCACACACGCCTTCAACTTGATCTAAGTGAACTACTATTGTGGTGTTCAACTTCTTTTTCTGAACCTTTCCAAATGCAAACTTATGACATTTTACCGTCGCGCTCCTCATTTTGTCCCATATGTTCTAGGAAATCATGTCCTTGAGCGAATTTCGAATTAAAATGACCTCGGAGTCCTTTTTGATCATAAGATGTGTTTTAACACCCATATAGCTGCAACTGTAAATAAAGCTAAGGGTGTTTTAGCGTTCATCAAGCGTTGGTCCAAGGAGTTTGACGACCCGTACGTTACGAAACAACTGTACATCTCGTTAGTACGTCCTATATTGGAGTATTGTTCTTGTGTGTGGAGCCCGCAGTATAAAGAGCAGCAGGCTGTTATTGAATCCGTGCAAAAGAAATTTTTAATTTTTGCCCTTCGGAACTTTAACTGGGACTCGGGTAGAATCTTGCCACCCTACCGGTCTAGGCTAAATCTTATTGACCTGCCGTCGTTGCACCATCGCAGAATATGCAATGGCGTAATGTTCGTGCACAAGCTCCTTCTTGGGACTGTTGACTCCCAAACTCTCTTGGGTCAGATTGACTTGGCCGTTCCATCTAGACCTACCCGTACTTTTAGGCCTATCCGTCTACCCATATGTAGGTCTAATTATGCTGATCATGAACCTTTTAGGGTTTTATGCCATAATTATAACTCCCTCTGTCAAACCCTATCCCCTGAACTGTCTCTTAAACTAATTGCATGCAATATTTATAATCATTTAAATTTAGCTAACTTTTAACTTATCTTTTTCCGCCTTTAGTAACTAAGTACCATTTGTTCAGAGCAGAACCCAGCCGATTAGCTGCTTGCCAAATAGCACCTAATTCTTGGCCCTCAGCCGCTTATTTTGTTTGTTACTTATGTCTATGTCACTCATTTGTTTGTTAAAGCTTTGCGCTTGCTTGCCCTGCTAAACGCTCTCTGCCAGCTCGCTCTTCGCTATCTCCGCTTTGCGTCTGCCTACCGACGTCAGCCGAGCGAAGCTGCGCTTAGCGATCGGAGCGGCAATGTAAAGGGCAGGCAAGCCACACTTGCAATTTGGATGTCACGCATTAAAGAACATATCGTAATTTTATTTCTGCGCCGAGTTTTATTTAATTCGAAATAATTAGTCGGCCGATTGGGGATAAAAAACATTATCTCCACATAAAATTTGGTGACCCCGACGTGATCTCTGAGTTGCAGTGTCAATTAATAATCATTCGCGATCGACATTCGTTAGCCCTAGCAAATTTTCGGCGGTTAAGCACGATTCGGTGCTAAAACACACTTACATACACCTACATACACGCATTGCTGGCTATTAATTTCTCTGTCGCGACAATTCGGTCAGTGCAGTGCGGTAGGCAGTACAGCGAACTCACTAATACACACAAGCGGAGTACAAAGCGGAATCGGACAGCTCGCACAGCCGCACAGCTAAAGGCATTAGCTGTAATCCCTTTGCTTTCGGTTCCCACGTTTATACGTATACAGGGTGTCTTTTTCGGTCGTGCTGAGTGACTCTTTTAAAACCTCAACATGGCAGCACCTGAGCCTACCAATGTCGCGAACGCAGCAATGCCGAGTGATGTAGATTTCTACAAGCACAAGGCCGAGTCCATCGCGCGCCAACTAAAGGCCATGGATCGCTTTCTCACCAAGGAAGAGCTTGCCGAGTTAGATGAGGCAGAACTTCAAGCTCGCTTAGAGCAAATCGAGCGAATGAATGCGGATTTCGATGCCGCTCAAACGAGCCTTGAAAGGCTGGATTTCCTGCAGTTAGCCCATGATGCCCGGCTGGACTTTTCGAATGTTTATGTCAAGGTTAGGTCCAGGCTGTCGCGGGAGTTGATGGCTGCTCGCACGGTAAATGTTGCCAATTCAACGGCTCGGCATACTCTCGAGGGGAATTCGTCGCTGTTCGCCTATAATAGTATAGGCCGTTCTCGAATGCCCGAGTTGCAGCTTCCGCGATTCGGTGAGAGCTACATGGATTGGCCAGAATTCCACGCGATGTTTTCGACAATGGTGCACAAAGACCATCGTATACCAATCATCGAAAAATTCCAATATCTTCGTGGATGTCTAGATGGTGCTGCGCTGGATACGATTCGTTCCTTGGAACTTTCTGAGGAGAATTACGACAAGGCGTTGAATTTACTAATGTTGTGATTCGATAATAAACTGTTACATTTTCAGGCACACGTCAAGGCTATTTTCGGGCTGCAAGGGGTGGAGAAGGGCTCGGCTATCGGCTTGCGCGCGCTCAGCGATAAAATCAATTCGCACTTGCGTGCACTTCAGACCTTGGCGACCCCGCAGGAGATTTCCGATGGGTTGCTGATCTTCATCATAGGCACGAAATTGGACCACAAGACCAAGGAAAAATGGGAAGAGAACTTGCCGACGTCAGGATTGCCTCGGTGGTCAAGCATGGCCTTATTCTTGGAAGCAAGATGTCGGATGCTGGAAAATTTGGGATCGGCTATGGTAACAATTCCTAGCCAGCAGGTGGGAGAAAGTAAACCTAGCACCCTAATCCCCTCCATTAACGATCATAATATCAAGTATTGCAAATCCTCCGATCACTACATATCCCGATGCCAGGCATTTCTAGATCTCCCTGTTTTTTCTCGATACAAGGAGGTGAAGAAGCGCCATTTATGTCTAAACTGCCTCAACAAAGGCCATTCATTGCAACGCTGCAAGTCAGGTGCATGTAGAAATTGCCAAGCCAAGCATCACACACTGCTCCACATGCAGTCGGGCGCTGACGCTGAGTTGCCGTCGCCGAGCACGGAATCGACCCAGCATGATCCTGCAAGTGCCCTAGTAGCAAGCAAATATACTAGCATAAACGTGCTGCTAGCTACCGCAATCATATATGTCAGGGGCCGTTTTGGATCGCTTATTCCATGTCGTGCCATTTTAGATTCCGCTTCTCAGGTTAACTTTATAACATCGAGACTCGCCAATCAGCTGCAGTTAGATCCTCACCCGTCTCACGTTCAAATCGCCGGTATTGGAGAGTCAATTCTACCATCCAGCAAGGCTGTAGACATCGTCCTGCAATCTCAAGACGAAAGCTATCACGGTTTCCTCTCTGCAATTATCACTGCCTCAATCACAGGAATGCAGCCTAACTTCGGCCTAGACGCAAAGGATTGGCCAATGCCAAATAATCTAAAACTGGCTGATCCTAATTTCGCCAAGCCCCAGCGTGTCGATCTGTTGATAGGTGCTGGTTTGTTCTTCGAATTAATGTGCGTTGGACAGATTCGACTGTCAGACCAATTGCCAACATTGCAGAAGACGAAACTTGGCTGGATAGTGTCAGGAAGTATTAAAAACTCTGAGAAAGCCCGTGCGGCGCTAGCAGCCGTTGAAGATCCCCCTGTCATCTCCGCTTGCAAGACTAATTTGTGCGATATTGTAAGGCGGTTTTGGGAAGTCGATGGAGATTATTCGCCCTCATCAATTTCGGAGGAAGATGTTAATTGCGAACAGCATTTCGTCACAAACTGCATTCGCCCAGATTCCGGAGCTTACTCCGTGCGTTTGCCAACCAAATTCAGTCTAGAGGAATTAGGAGAAGCGTATCAGCAGGCGCTACGTAGATTTCTCGATTTGGAGAGGAAGCTAGCAAAAAATGCACAGCTTAAGGCAAAATATATGGAGTTTCTCCAGGAGTATCGTGATTTAGGACACATGTCGACAGCTTCGCGGCAGTCAGACCTCCCGCAGTACTTCTTGCCTCACCATTGCGTCCACAAGCAGAATAGTACAACCACCAAATTACGCGTAGTGTTCGATGGATCTGCCAAAACAGCGTGTGTAGTATCACTGAATGATGCGCTAATGGCTGGACCCACCATCCAACCTAAAATTCTGATAACTCTGCTTCGTTTCCGCTTTTTTAAAGTCGCCTTGTGTGGCGATATCTGCAAAATGTACCGCTGTGTACGCGTTTCCCATCCCGATACGCACGTGCAGTGCATCCTATGGCGCAATGACCCGAAGGAGGAGATTCAGGTGTTCAAGTTGGAGACTGTTACTTACGGAACCAAACCTGCCGCTTTCTTAGCAATTCGTGCTATGCATCAATTGGCAAATGATGAAGAGCTGCGTTTTCCGCTTGGCGCTGATGTTGTTCGAAGAGATTTCTATGTCGATGATCTCATATCTGGAGGGGACAGCATTGATTCTGTCATCAAGATTCGTCAGCAGGTAAAGGAGCTACTTTCGAAAGGATGTTTTCCCATACGTAAATGGTGTTCCAATGAACCCGCTGCTTTGGAAGGCGTATCGGAGGCGGATCGCGAAAAGTTCCTTACCTTTCATGACGGGTCTGAAGTAACCAAGGCGCTTGGTCTAGTTTGGGATCCCACCACGGACAATCTTCTGTTTAGCTTCGCTCACGTCGGAACCGCTGCAGGCCCAATATCGAAGCGTTCGGTCCTGTCTACACTAGCTAGGTTCTACGATCCTCTGGGGCTCATCTCTCCCATCATCACAAAAGCTAAAATATTTATGCAGTCGCTATGGAACGAAAGCCTAAAGTTGAATTGGGACGAATGCCTGCCCCAGGATCTACATACGACTTGGATTGAGCTGACTTCGCAGTTGTCGATGATTAAAAACTTTAAGTTTCCACGTTACGTGCTTCGGCAGCAAGCCAGATTAGAAATGCACGCGTTTTGTGATGCGAGCCAAGCAGAATATGGCGCCTGTGTATACATGCGTTCGGAAGCTCTTGGCATTGTGCAAAGTCATCTCTTATGCTCTAAATCCAGAGTCGCGCCCTTGAAAAGTATGACTATCCCCAAGCTTGAGCTATCCGCTGCCCTCGTATTAGCCGAACTAGTGTCCACCATAGTTAAGGGATTATCAGCTCCATGCCAAATACATTGCTGGTCGGATTCGTCCATAGCCCTTGCCTGGATTCGAGAATCACCATTGAATTTTAATATATTTGTTTCTAATCGAGTTCAGCGGATTCAGGAGCTCACCGCTGGAATGACTTGGCATCACGTGCCCACAAAGTTGAATCCTGCCGACATCATATCACGTGGATCCACGCCCGCTGAACTAATGGATAGCAGCCTTTGGATCTCTGGACCACCATTCTTGCGTCTTGAGAGCTCAGAGTGGCCTGCAGGCTTGCAATTGCCGACCGATGTACCAGAACGTCGTCATGCAGCATTGGTTGTTTCAAACGAAAGGAATGTATCGTACGATTGCAAATTTCAAAACTCATTCGGATCCATGCAGCGCGTCTTTGCTTACATATATCGATTCTACATTCTCAAGGACAAAGGCATAGCGCGGTCGAAGGGTCAACTTACCGTAATCGACATCAAAAATGGTACGCATTTGCTCATAAGGGCAATACAGCAGCAACAATTTTCGGAAGAGATAAGGGCCCTCGCCAGCAAACAGGCCCTACCCCCAAAAAGCACGATGGCCTCACTGAATCCATTTCTGGATAGCTTTGGATTGCTTCGTGTTGGAGGCCGCCTCCAAAATGCCGAATTGGACTACGACGCGAAGCACCCGATCCTGCTTCCTAAGGGACATCCTGTCACTGTCTCTATTATTATCTTCTTTCACGAAAGGTTTCTCCACGCAGGAGCTCAAGGATTGCTCGGACTGCTTCGGCAAAAATTCTGGCCTATTGGTGGACGCAAATATGTTGCGGGAATCATTCGCAAATGTGTTAGATGCTTTCGTTTGAAGCCAGTGCTGAGGGAACATATCATGGGAAACTTGCCTGCGGATCGCGTAAGGACTAATCCAGCATTCCACACAACGGGCGTTGATTTTTGCGGACCCTTTTATCACAAGTCGGAAGTCAGAAGCAGGCCTCCTATCAAATGTTACATCGCTGTCTTCGTATGCTTTAGCACCAAAGCAACTCATTTGGAAGTCGTTCGGGATCTATCTACAGAATCCTTTCTGGCAGCATTAAGGCGTTTTATAAGTCTACGTCCCAAACCTCGAATCATCTGGTCAGACAACGCTACAAATTTTGTAGGAGCAAAAAATGAGCTTTTGGAGCTTCGGCAAATGTTCCTCAGCGATCCTCATACGTCGGCTGTGTCACATCTCTGCGTTTCTAGTGGAATCGATTGGAAATTCATCCCCCCTCGCTCACCTCATTTTGGGGGTTTGTGGGAGGCGGCTGTTAAAGCAGCTAAATATCATTTTCATCGCATCGTCGGGACCTAAATTTTTACTCTTGATGAAATTCAGACCTTGGCTTGTGAAATCTCTGCTTTGTTAAATTCCCGTCCGCTTTATGCAATTACAGAAAGTCCCGATGATCTAGATGTGCTCACGCCAAACCACTTTCTCAATGGAGCCCCGAAAGCTGCATTCGACGAGCCAGATGTGGCGCATCTCCGGGTCAACCTACTTAGTCGATGGCAGCGGCTGTGTCAAATGAAGCAGGCGTTTTGGAGAAAATGGAGCACGGCGTATCTTTCGATTCTTCAGGAGCGGAGCAAGTGGCGGTCATCGTCTCCAAACATCAAGCTAGGAGCGCTCGTCATGATCAAGGAGGAAACGCTGCCACCATTAAGGTGGCCGCTTGGCCGCGTTGAGAGCGTCATCCCAGGAAAAGATGGAACCATCAGAGTAGCCGTCATCCGCACTCAAAGAGGCCTTTTCAAGAGGGCCGTTGGAAAAATAGCGGTTCTGCCCCTTCAGGATGGATCTGTTGAAAGCCTTTGCCTTCCAACGGGGGGTGAATGTTCGGAGCAGAACCCAGCCGATTAGCTGCTTGCCAAATAGCACCTAATTCTTGGCCCTCAGCCGCTTATTTTGTTTGTTACTTATGTCTATGTCACTCATTTGTTTGTTAAAGCTTTGCGCTTGCTTGCCCTGCTAAACGCTCTCTGCCAGCTCGCTCTTCGCTATCTCCGCTTTGCGTCTGCCTACCGACGTCGGCCGAGCGAAGCTGCGCTTAGCGATCGGAGCGGCAATGTAAAGGGCAGGCAAGCCACACTTGCAATTTGGATGTCACGCATTAAAGAACATATCGTAATTTTATTTCTGCGCCGAGTTTTATTTAATTCGAAATAATTAGTCGGCCGATTGGGGATAAAAAACATTATCTCCACACCATTATTAACAGATAATTTGTTAATTTAATAAATAAATAAAATAAAAAATGACTATATCTTCTAGAGTGCAAAATCTGAACCAGATCGTATAATTATTATAGCCAGAATCAAGAAAACAATTTCATTCTTTCTCGCTCTGTCTCTCTCTAACACACAGGTTTCATGGTCGGTTTTGCCAATTGCAAAATATGAGTTCAAGGATCTCAGAACCCATAAGAGCTAGAGCAACCAAAATTAGTATCCACACTCCTGTGATATCGGACCTTGACCGTTTTGTGTCAAAATTTCACCACACCCCCTTCCGCCCACGCAAAGGACGAAAATCTGAGACATCCACAAATCTCAGAGACTATTAACGCTAGAGTAACCAAATTTAGTATCCGCACTCCTGTTAGATCTCACTATAAAACGTATATCGCAAAATTTCGCCCCACCCCCTTCTGCACACACAAAGGACGAAAATCTGCTGCATCTACAATATTGCAGATTTGAGAAAACTAAAAACGCAGAGTCATAGATAATGACCATATCTCTCAAATTGCTGAATCTGGATCAGATCAGATAATTCTTATAGCCAAAAGGAACAAATCAATTTGCAGTGGCTACGCAGCGCCCGACGTCACGCTCAGACTGATTTTCCGTCTCTCTCGCACGCACTCTTTGTCGTGTCGTTTAATATTAGCGGCGTCTGCCGGAGGAGAGCTCTACTGACTTAGTATCGGGTATAAATGTAGAGTTGCGGTGTCCGCA
Organism: Drosophila miranda; assembly: GCF_003369915.1. Taxonomy (NCBI): domain Eukaryota; kingdom Metazoa; phylum Arthropoda; class Insecta; order Diptera; family Drosophilidae; genus Drosophila; species Drosophila miranda. The sequence continues at coordinate 49,155,338 of NC_046674.1, forward strand.
GCAACTCACAACGTTCCCCCTCGTTTTTTTTATCGATAAAGTACTTTTAATGCTGGTTTTTACTATAAAATATTATTTTTTATTAAATGTTAAACTTAACCTAATTTAAAAAAAATTTAAAACAAGAAAACTATATTTTTTTATTTTGAAAAAATGGTTGTTTTTTTTTATTTCTGTAAAATAATCCTCTACTTCCTGTTTAGTGGGAGGAATATCTAATAAACTTATCATTTCATCATGAAGAATAGCTGCTTGCCGATTTAATTTGTGATCTCACATATCTAATGGATGAAATATATAGATCTGAAGAGGCTGCCAACATGTTGAAGAGGTCTTGGTTTTGTTTAATTCGTGATCCCTTGCACGTATTCATATTCGTGTATTTTTTGTAATTTTTGTTTCTCGTTTCCTGGGCTTCCTCTGACATCTCTCCAATTGGTAGGCTCTGATGTTCAATTCAAATTTGACCATGTGCCAGAATTTTGTGTAGCGTGGGAGTTAGCTTATTTTCAGGATATTTTTCCAGTAACAGCTCTGCAGTCTTCGAGGCATATTTACCAAGCTTGCGGGTATTTATTTTCTTTGCAGCTTAAAATATTTAAAATGACACCCAAAATTTTGATAATTTCAATATTTATTTATTTTTTATTTATTTATTTATGCAGTAATTTCGTTTTTCTCAAAGAATGTCCGAGATGAGCTGCCATCGTCTGTGTTTCCAACTCCTTGTTTGGGGCAGTCCACTTTCAGTGATAGTTTGTCTTAGACTTGTTCTTGTATAATTTTTTTCCTAGTCTTAGTCGCCCTAAGCTATTTCCGATAAGGAAGAAGCCTCACGGTACATGAGCCCACTTTCCGTGTGTTTGCCCCTGTCATCCATCCTACCGATCTGCCATGACAGCTCTTCTTCTCGCTAATTCTAAAATCATGCTCTTCTGAGGAAGGACAACATCTAACAAATAAAAAAAAAAACTAGGGGGAACGTTGTGAGTATCTGCTACGGCCACAACTCTACATTTATATCCGATACTTAGTCAGTATGGCGCTCCTCCACCAAATGACGCTAATATATTCTCGTATCTTTAAAATTGTGCATGCCACAGATAATCGTCTTTTTTTGGGGACGAAGAAGGTGGTGCGAAATTTTGAAATATAATTGTAGCAGTGAGATCTAACAGGAGTTTGGATACAAAATTTGGTTAGTCTAGCTCTAATAGTCTTTGCGATCTGTGGATCCCATAGATTTTCATCCTTGGGGCGTAATAATACCCGATACTCAAAATGGGTTTTGGGGGTATATTAGATTTGTGGTGAAAATGGATGTGTGTAACGTCCAGAAGGAATCGTTGCCGTTGTCGAGTATATATATTCTTGATCAGCATCAATAGCCGAGTCCATTGGGCCCTGTCTGTCTGTCCGTCCATCTGTCCGTCCCTATAAGAGCGAGAGCAACCAAATTTGTATCCACACTCCTGCTCTCCTGTTGCAACATTCCGACCCCTTTGAAGACCTCCGACGCACCGTGGGGCATTCCGCCGTTTTTAGCTTTCTAAATTAATAACTTCTGAACAAATAAAGATATTTTCATGAAACAAACTGAATTTGACCGACAACGGTACATACGCCAAAGCTGCTTATGTTGTAATGTAATATGTAATTCTTTCTCCTGTTGCAACATTCCGGCCCGGTTGAAGACCTCCGACGCACCGTGGGGCCTTCTGCCGTTTTTAGCTTTCTAAATTAATAACTTCTGAACAAATAAAGATATTTTCATGAAACAAACTGCATTTGAAAAAAAAATCTTTCAAAATTTAATTTTTTTTAGTATACTATGCTACAGTGTCTGAAATCTTCACAATAATTGGTTAAAGTTTAACTTTGTTCATATGGTGCAAATTTTCCTATGTAAAATACTCTATTTTTATACCCGATACTCAAAATGAGTATTGGGGTATATTAGATTTGTGGTAAAAGTGGATGTGTGTAACGTCCAGAGGGAATCGTTTCCGACCCCATAAAGTATATATATTCTTTATCAGCATCAATAGCCGAGTCGATTGAGCCATGTCTGTCTGTCCGTCTGTCCGTCCGTCCGTCTGTCCGTCCCCTTCAGCGCCTAGTGCTCAAAGACTATAGAACCTAGAGCAACGATGTTTTGGATCCAGACTTCTGTGATATGTCACTGTTACAAGAATATTTCAAAACTTTGCCCCGCCCACTTCCGCCCCCACAAAGGGCGAAAATCTGTGGCATCCACAATTTCGACGATACGAAAAAACTAAAAGAATCGTAGAAGATCGTTTACCGAAACCTGGCTTAACTCCTCTGTCAATGATCATGAAATTTTCATTGATAGTTACACTATTTATAGAATGGACCGCCCATCTTTTGCAGGTGGGGCTCTGATTGCAGTTAAATCTGTTTTCTCATCTGAGCTATTCCCATTCAATAACATTCATGGAATTGAATTTGTTGCAGTCAAAGTTCGTGTTGGCTCCGCATTTTTCTATTTAACCTGCTCTCACATTCCTCCCAGGTCTGATGCTGAGCTTTACTTACACCACCTCTCAGCAATTAATAATGTTGTTTCTGCATTAGGGTGCAATGATCGAATTATTGTCATGGGGGACTTTAACCTCCCATTTCTTTCTTGGCTGCCTTGTGATGACGCTAACCTGTTGTTTCCCAATTGCCATAATGACTTTATCAATGGTCTAACGGATATTTCCCTTGTCCAAATTAATGCCGTTAAAAACATTAGGGACAGACTTCTTGACCTCGTTTTTGTTAACGATGGTTCTCTTGCTACGGTATCTAGAGCAAGCCCAATATCTCTCCCTGAAGATCCTTATCATCCAACTTTGTTGATAACCCTGGAGTGTACACAATCTGGAGGTGCTGACAGTTCCATGGCTCCTTGTCACATAAAGTGTTTTCGCAAGACAAACTTTATCGATTTAGATCTACATCTCTCGCGTGTTGATTGGTCGTTTCTTTATTCATTACCGAACATAGATGCAACTGTTAGCTCGTTTTATAGTTCTATTTACTCCGCCCTTAATACGTTTGTTCCAGATATCACTGTACCTGTATCGTCCAAGCCTCCCTGGTTCTCCAAGTATTTGTCATACTTAAAAAATAATAAATCCCGGCTCTATAAAAAGTACCAGAAGTCGGGCTCCACGTTGGCCTTAGCTCTATACTCCTCCGCTCGCTCTCTGTTCCTTGCCGTCAATAGTCAGTGTTATAATCATTACCTTTCACAATGTAGTAGTAACTTTCGTAGTGATCCTAAAAAATTCTATTCGTTCGTTAACTCTAAGCGTAAGTCAAACGTTTTTCCTCCGTCCCTTCATTACCAGAACAAAACAGAAGCTTCTGCTGTTTGTATTGCAAATTTATTCGCTAACTTTTTCCAAACAACGTTCTCGTCTCATATTTACAAGGCATCCACTCCGTATCCGTACCAGCTACCTCAAGCTAACAGCATTTTTCTGCCCTTTTTCGAGGAAAGCGTTGTTCTGGAAAGTTTGTCATCTATAGACATATCGTTTTCTGCGGGTCCAGAGAAGGTACCAAGTTGCATCTTAAAACACTGTGCCCAGTCCCTTTGCAAACCCTTGACCTTTCTCTTCAACCTCTCCTTGGAACAGTCTTGTCTTCCAGTAATTTGGAATGAGTCCTACATCATTCCGCTTCACAAAAAAGGTTCAAGATCAAACATTGAAAACTATCGTGGTATCGCAAAGCTTTCCGCCATCCCGAAGCTTCTTGAGTTCCTGGTCACCCGGCAACTGCAACATCTTTGTTGCAGCTTGATATCTCCGTCGCAACACGGTTTTTTCAGACATCGTTCAACATCGACTAACCTTTTTGAGTTTTCTAACCTAATCCCCCGTGGTTTTCAAATTGGTTTGCAGACGGATGTAGTTTTTACGGACTTCAGCAAGGCATTCGATTCTGTGAACCATGCTCTGCTTATTCAAAAGCTCTCTTTATTAGGGTTCCCAACGAATCTTCTAGATTGGATTTTGTCCTATCTCTCTAACCGTACTCAACGTGTTTTGTTTTCTAACGTGTTGTCAAATACTGTTAATGTTATTTCAGGTGTGCCACAGGGAAGTCATCTGGGTCCGCTTCTGTTTATTTTATTTGTGAATGACCTTCCTCAAGTTATAACATACTCTACTCACTAATGTATGCTGATGATGTCAAAATCTGTCTTTCTTACTCTGATTGGTATTTGCACACACGCCTTCAACTTGATCTAAGTGAACTACTATTGTGGTGTTCAACTTCTTTTTCTGAACCTTTCCAAATGCAAACTTATGACATTTTACCGTCGCGCTCCTCATTTTGTCCCATATGTTCTAGGAAATCATGTCCTTGAGCGAATTTCGAATTAAAATGACCTCGGAGTCCTTTTTGATCATAAGATGTGTTTTAACACCCATATAGCTGCAACTGTAAATAAAGCTAAGGGTGTTTTAGCGTTCATCAAGCGTTGGTCCAAGGAGTTTGACGACCCGTACGTTACGAAACAACTGTACATCTCGTTAGTACGTCCTATATTGGAGTATTGTTCTTGTGTGTGGAGCCCGCAGTATAAAGAGCAGCAGGTTGTTATTGAATCCGTGCAAAAGCAATTTTTAATTTTTGCCCTTCGGAACTTTAACTGGGACTCGGGTAGAATCTTGCCACCCTACCGGTCTAGGCTAAATCTTATTGACCTGCCGTCGTTGCACCATCGCAGAATATGCAATGGCGTAATGTTCGTGCACAAGCTCCTTCTTGGGACTGTTGACTCCCAAACTCTCTTGGGTCAGATTGACTTGGCCGTTCCATCTAGACCTACCCGTACTTTTAGGCCTATCCGTCTACCCATATGTAGGTCTAATTATGCTGATCATGAACCTTTTAGGGTTTTATGCCATAATTATAACTCCCTCTGTCAAACCCTATCCCCTGAACTGTCTTTTAAACTAATTGCATGCAATATTTATAATCATTTAAATTTAGCTAACTTTTAACTTATCTTTTTCCGCCTTTAGTAACTAAGTACCATTTGTTCAGAGCAGAACCCAGCCGATTAGCTGCTTGCCAAATAGCACCTAATTCTTGGCCCTCAGCCGCTTATTTTGTTTGTTACTTATGTCTATGTCACTCATTTGTTTGTTAAAGCTTTGCGCGTGCTTGCCTTGCTAAACGCTCTCTGCCAGCTCGCTCTTCGCTATCTCCGCTTTGCGTCTGCCTACCGACGTCAGCCGAGCGAAGCTGCGCTTAGCGATCGGAGCGGCAATGTAAAGGGCAGGCAAGCCACACTTGCAATTTGGATGTCACGCATTAAAGAACATATCGTAATTTTATTTCTGCGCCGAGTTTTATTTAATTCGAAATAATTAGTCGGCCGATTGGGGATAAAAAACATTATCTCCACATAAAATTTGGTGACCCCGACGTGATCTCTGAGTTGCAGTGTCAATTAATAATCATTCGCGATCGACATTCGTTAGCCCTAGCAAATTTTCGGCGGTTAAGCACAATTCGGTGCTAAAACACACTTACATACACCTACATACACGCATTGCTGGCTATTCATTTCTCTGTCGCGACAATTCGGTCAGTGCAGTGCGGTAGGCAGTACAGCGAACTCACTAATACACACAAGCGGAGTACAAAGCGGAATCGGACAGCTCGCACAGCCGCACAGCTAAAGGCATTAGCTGTAATCCCTTTGCTTTCGGTTCCCACGTTTATACGTATACAGGGTGTCTTTTTCGGTCGTGCTGAGTGACTCTTTTAAAACCTCAACATGGCAGCACCTGAGCCTACCAATGTCGCGAACGCAGCAATGCCGAGTGATGTAGATTTCTACAAGCACAAGGCCGAGTCCATCGCGCGCCAACTAAAGGCCATGGATCGCTTTCTCACCAAGGAAGAGCTTGCCGAGTTAGATGAGGCAGAACTTCAAGCTCGCTTAGAGCAAATCGAGCGAATGAATGCGGATTTCGATGCCGCTCAAACGAGCCTTGAAAGGCTGGATTTCCTGCAGTTAGCCCATGATGCCCGGCTGGACTTTTCGAATGTTTATGTCAAGGTTAGGTCCAGGCTGTCGCGGGAGTTGATGGCTGCTCGCACGGTAAATGTTGCCAATTCAACGGCTCGGCATACTCTCGAGGGGAATTCGTCGCTGTTCGCCTATAATAGTATAGGCCGTTCTCGAATGCCCGAGTTGCAGCTTCCGCGATTCGGTGAGAGCTACATGGATTGGCCAGAATTCCACGCGATGTTTTCGACAATGGTGCACAAAGACCATCGTATACCAATCATCGAAAAATTCCAATATCTTCGTGGATGTCTAGATGGTGCTGCGCTGGATACGATTCGTTCCTTGGAACTTTCTGAGGAGAATTACGACAAGGCGTTGAATTTACTAATGTTGCGATTCGATAATAAACTGTTACATTTTCAGGCACACGTCAAGGCTATTTTCGGGCTGCAAGGGGTGGAGAAGGGCTCGGCTATCGGCTTGCGCGCGCTCAGCGATAAAATCAATTCGCACTTGCGTGCACTTCAGACCTTGGCGACCCCGCAGGAGATTTCCGATGGGTTGCTGATCTTCATCATAGGCACGAAATTGGACCACAAGACCAAGGAAAAATGGGAAGAGAACTTGCCGACGTCAGGATTGCCTCGGTGGTCAAGCATGGCCTTATTCTTGGAAGCAAGATGTCGGATGCTGGAAAATTTGGGATCGGCTATGGTAACAATTCCTAGCCAGCAGGTGGGAGAAAGTAAACCTAGCACCCTAATCCCCTCCATTAACGATCATAATATCAAGTATTGCAAATCCTCCGATCACTACATATCCCGATGCCAGGCATTTCTAGATCTCCCTGTTTTTTCTCGATACAAGGAGGTGAAGAAGCGCCATTTATGTCTAAACTGCCTCAACAAAGGCCATTCATTGCAACGCTGCAAGTCAGGTGCATGTAGAAATTGCCAAGCCAAGCATCACACACTGCTCCACATGCAGTCGGGCGCTGACGCTGAGTTGCCGTCGCCGAGCACGGAATCGACCCAGCATGATCCTGCAAGTGCCCTAGTAGCAAGCAAATATACTAGCATAAACGTGCTGCTAGCTACCGCAATCATATATGTCAGGGGCCGTTTTGGATCGCTTATTCCATGTCGTGCCATTTTAGATTCCGCTTCTCAGGTTAACTTTATAACATCGAGACTCGCCAATCAGCTGCAGTTAGATCCTCACCCGTCTCACGTTCAAATCGCCGGTATTGGAGAGTCAATTCTACCATCCAGCAAGGCTGTAGACATCGTCCTGCAATCTCAAGACGAAAGCTATCACGGTTTCCTTTCTGCAATTATCACTGCCTCAATCACAGGAATGCAGCCTAACTTCGGCCTAGACGCAAAGGATTGGCCAATGCCAAATAATCTAAAACTGGCTGATCCTAATTTCGCCAAGCCCCAGCGTGTCGATCTGTTGATAGGTGCTGGTTTGTTCTTCGAATTAATGTGCGTTGGACAGATTCGACTGTCAGACCAATTGCCAACATTGCAGAAGACGAAACTTGGCTGGATAGTGTCAGGAAGTATTAAAAACTCTGAGAAAGCCCGTGCGGCGCTAGCAGCCGTTGAAGATCCCCCTGTCATCTCCGCTTGCAAGACTAATTTGTGCGATATTGTAAGGCGGTTTTGGGAAGTCGATGGAGATTATTCGCCCTCATCAATTTCGGAGGAAGATGTTAATTGCGAACAGCATTTCGTCACAAACTGCATTCGCCCAGATTCCGGAGCTTAGTCCGTGCGTTTGCCAACCAAATTCAGTCTAGAGGAATTAGGAGAAGCGTATCAGCAGGCGCTACGTAGATTTCTCGATTTGGAGAGGAAGCTAGCAAAAAATGCACAGCTTAAGGCAAAATATATGGAGTTTCTCCAGGAGTATCGTGATTTAGGACACATGTCGACAGCTTCGCGGCAGTCAGACCTCCCGCAGTACTTCTTGCCTCACCATTGCGTCCACAAGCAGGATAGTACAACCACCAAATTACGCGTAGTGTTCGATGGATCTGCCAAAACAGCGTGTGTAGTATCACTGAATGATGCGCTAATGGCTGGACCCACCATCCAACCTAAAATTCTGATAACTCTGCTTCGTTTCCGCTTTTTTAAAGTCGCCTTGTGTGGCGATATCTGCAAAATGTACCGCTGTGTACGCGTTTCCCATCCCGATACGCACGTGCAGTGCATCCTATGGCGCAATGACCCGAAGGAGGAGATTCAGGTGTTCAAGTTGGAGACTGTTACTTACGGAACCAAACCTGCCGCTTTCTTAGCAATTCGTGCTATGCATCAATTGGCAAATGATGAAGAGTTGCGTTTTCCGCTTGGCGCTGATGTTGTTCGAAGAGATTTCTATGTCGATGATCTCATATCTGGAGGGGACAGCATTGATTCTGTCATCAAGATTCGTCAGCAGGTAAAGGAGCTACTTTCGAAAGGATGTTTTCCCATACGTAAATGGTGTTCCAATGAACCCGCTGCTTTGGAAGGCGTATCGGAGGCGGATCGCGAAAAGTTCCTTACCTTTCATGACGGATCTGAAGTAACCAAGGCGCTTGGTCTAGTTTGGGATCCCACCACGGACAATCTTCTGTTTGGCTTCGCTCACGTCGGAACCGCTGCAGGCCCAATATCGAAGCGTTCGGTCCTGTCTACACTAGCTAGGTTCTACGATCCTCTGGGGCTCATCTCTCCCATCATCACAAAAGCTAAAATATTTATGCAGTCGCTATGGAACGAAAGCCTAAAGTTGAATTGGGACGAATGCCTGCCCCAGGATCTACTTACGACTTGGATTGAGCTGACTTCGCAGTTGTCGATGGTTAAAAACTTTAAGTTTCCACGTTACGTGCTTCGGCAGCAAGCCAGATTAGAAATGCACGCGTTTTGTGATGCGAGCCAAGCAGAATATGGCGCCTGTGTATACATGCGTTCGGAAGCTCTTGGCATTGTGCAAAGTCATCTCTTATGCTCTAAATCCAGAGTCGCGCCCTTGAAAAGTATGACTATCCCCAAGCTTGAGCTATCCGCTGCCCTCGTATTAGCCGAACTAGTGTCCACCATAGTTAAGGGATTATCAGCTCCATGCCAAATACATTGCTGGTCGGATTCGTCCATAGCCCTTGCCTGGATTCGATAATCACCATTGAATTTTAATATATTTGTTTCTAATCGAGTTCAGCGGATTCAGGAGCTCACCGCTGGAATGACTTGGCATCACGTGCCCACAAAGTTGAATCCTGCCGACATCATATCACGTGGATCCACGCCCGCTGAACTAATGAGAGCTCAGAGTGGCCTGCAGGCTTGCAATTGCCGACCGATGTACCAGAACGTCGTCATGCAGCATTGGTTGTTTCAAACGAAAGGAATGTATCGTACGATTGCAAATTTCAAAACTCATTCGGATCCATGCAGCGCGTCTTTGCTTACATATATCGATTCTACATTCTCAAGGACAAAGGCATAGCGCGGTCGAAGGGTCAACTTACCGTAATCGACATCAAAAATGGTACGCATTTGCTCATAAGGGCAATACAGCAGCAACAATTTTCGGAAGAGATAAGGGCCCTCGCCAGCAAACAGGCCCTACCCCCAAAAAGCACGATGGCCTCACTGAATCCATTTCTGGATAGCTTTGGATTGCTTCGTGTTGGAGGCCGCCTCCAAAATGCCGAATTGGACTACGACGCGAAGCACCCGATCCTGCTTCCTAAGGGACATCCTGTCACTGTCTCTATTATTATCTTCTTTCACGAAAGGTTTCTCCACGCAGGAGCTCAAGGATTGCTCGGACTGCTTCGGCAAAAATTCTGGCCTATTGGTGGACGCAAATATGTTGCGGGAATCATTCGCAAATGTGTTAGATGCTTTCGTTTGAAGCCAGTGCTGAGGGAACATATCATGGGAAACTTGCCTGCGGATCGCGTAAGGACTAATCCAGCATTCCACACAACGGGCGTTGATTTTTGCGGACCCTTTTATCACAAGTCGGAAGTCAGAAGCAGGCCTCCTATCAAATGTTACATCGCTGTCTTCGTATGCTTTAGCACCAAAGCAACTCATTTGGAAGTCGTTCGGGATCTATCTACAGAATCCTTTCTGGCAGCATTAAGGCGTTTTATAAGTCTACGTCCCAAACCTCGAATCATCTGGTCAGACAACGCTACAAATTTTGTAGGAGCAAAAAATGAGCTTTTGGAGCTTCGGCAAATGTTCCTCAGCGATCCTCATACGTCGGCTGTGTCACATCTCTGCGTTTCTAGTGGAATCGATTGGAAATTCATCCCCCCTCGCTCACCTCATTTTGGGGGTTTGTGGGAGGCGGCTGTTAAAGCAGCTAAATATCATTTTCATCGCATCGTCGGGACCTAAATTTTTACTCTTGATGAAATTCAGACCTTGGCTTGTGAAATCTCTGCTTTGTTAAATTCCCGTCCGCTTTATGCAATTACAGAAAGTCCCGATGATCTAGATGTGCTCACGCCAAACCACTTTCTCAATGGAGCCCCGAAAGCTGCATTCGACGAGCCAGATGTGGCGCATCTCCGGGTCAACCTACTTAGTCGATGGCAGCGGCTGTGTCAAATGAAGCAGGCGTTTTGGAGAAAATGGAGCACGGCGTATCTTTCGATTCTTCAGGAGCGGAGCAAGTGGCGGTCATCGTCTCCAAACATCAAGCTAGGAGCGCTCGTCATGATCAAGGAGGAAACGCTGCCACCATTAAGGTGGCCGCTTGGCCGCGTTGAGAGCGTCATCCCAGGAAAAGATGGAACCATCAGAGTAGCCGTCATCCGCACTCAAAGAGGCCTTTTCAAGAGGGCCGTTGGAAAAATAGCGGTTCTGCCCCTTCAGGATGGATCTGTTGAAAGCCTTTGCCTTCCAACGGGGGTGAATGTTCGGAGCAGAACCCAGCCGATTAGCTGCTTGCCAAATAGCACCTAATTCTTGGCCCTCAGCCGCTTATTTTGTTTGTTACTTATGTCTATGTCACTCATTTGTTTGTTAAAGCTTTGCGCTTGCTTGCCCTGCTAAACGCTCTCTGCCAGCTCGCTCTTCGCTATCTCCGCTTTGCGTCTGCCTACCGACGTCGGCCGAGCGAAGCTGCGCTTAGCGATCGGAGCGGCAATGTAAAGGGCAGGCAAGCCACACTTGCAATTTGGATGTCACGCATTAAAGAACATATCGTAATTTTATTTCTGCGCCGAGTTTTATTTAATTCGAAATAATTAGTCGGCCGATTGGGGATAAAAAACATTATCTCCACACCATTATTAACAGATAATTTGTTAATTTAATAAATAAATAAAATAAAAAATGACTATATCTTCTAGAGTGCAAAATCTGAACCAGATCGTATAATTATTATAGCCAGAATCAAGAAAACAATTTCATTCTTTCTCGCTCTGTCTCTCTCTAACACACAGGTTTCATGGTCGGTTTTGCCAATTGCAAAATATGAGTTCAAGGATCTCAGAACCCATAAGAGCTAGAGCAACCAAAATTAGTATCCACACTCCTGTGATATCGGACCTTGACCGTTTTGTGTCAAAATTTCACCACACCCCCTTCCGCCCACGCAAAGGACGAAAATCTGGGACATCCACAAATCTCAGAGACTATTAACGCTAGAGTAACCAAATTTAGTATCCGCACTTCTGTTAGATCTCACTATAAAACGTATATCTCAGAATTTCGCCCCACCCCCTTCTGCACACACAAAGGACGAAAATCTGCTGCATCTACAATATTGCAGATTTGAGAAAACTAAAAACGCAGAGTCATAGATAATGACCATATCTCTCAAATTGCTGAATCTGGATCAGATCAGATAATTCTTATAGCCAAAAGGAACAAATCAATTTGCAGTGGCTACGCAGCGCCCGACGTCACGCTCAGACTGATTTTCCGTCTCTCTCGCACGCACTCTTTGTCGTGTCGTTTAATATTAGCGGCGTCTTCCGGAGGAGAGCTCTACTGACTTAGTATCGGGTATAAATGTAGAGTTGCGGTGTCCGCAGCAACTCACAACGTTCCCCCTCGTTTTTTTTATCGATAAAGTACTTTTAATGCTGGTTTTTACTATAAAATATTATTTTTTATTAAATGTTAAACTTAACCTAATTTAAAAAAATTTAAAACAAGAAAACTATATTTTTTTATTTTGAAAAAATGGTTGTTTTTTTTATTTCTGTAAAATAATCCTCTACTTCCTGTTTAGTGGGAGGAATATCTAATAAACTTATCATTTCATCATGAAGAATAGCTGCTTGCCGATTTAATTTGTGATCTCACATATCTAATGGATGAAATATATAGATCTGAAGAGGCTGCCAACATGTTGAAAAGGTCTTGGTTTTGTTTAATTCGTGATCCCTTGCACGTATTCATATTCCTGTATTTTTTGTAATTTTTGTTTCTCGTTTCCTGGGCTTCCTCTGACATCTCTCCAATTGGTAGGCTCTGATGTTCAATTCAAATTTGACCATGTGCCAGAATTTTGTGTAGCGTGGGAGTTAGCTTATTTTCAGGATATTTTTCCAGTAACAGCTCTGCAGTCTTCGAGGCATATTTACCAAGCTTGCGGGTATTTATTTTCTTTGCAGCTTAAAATATTTAAAATGACACCCAAAATTTTGATAATTTCAATATTTATTTATTTTTTATTTATTTATTTATGCAGTAATTTCGTTTTTCTCAAAGAATGTCCGAGATAAGTTGCCATCGTCTGTGTTTCCAACTCCTTGTTTGGGGCAGTCCACTTTCAGTGATAGTTTGTCTTAGACTTGTTCTTGTATAATTTTTTTCCTAGTCTTTTGTATTTCCTTGGCTGGCGAGCTGTTGTCAAAAGATTCTCCCTCTCGAGGAATGGTATATGAAAGTTTTAAAATGAACTCCATACATCTGATTCTTGCATGTAATGGGGAAATGCCATATTCTGACTTTTCCTCTTCAATTATGGAATCATCAAAATTTTGAAATTCCTTCTGTGTTTTTTTTTCAAAATGCGCATTTCAAGGTCGATTTAGTATTAGTAAGCTCGTTAAGAACTTTTCCATCAATCATAGTAACGAAAAATTCAAAATTGACACTAATGGATTTTTCTTCGTTGACTTTATGTACAAACGGTCTTATATTTGAAATCTGATTCTTAATATAACTTACAGTGGATTTTATTAGTTCGGAAGATTCCTTGGCGTAGTTGAATAACATGGGACGGCAATAATGAGCAGACAAAGGTCGAGGATTTTTCCAATACTCCGATGTATCCGACTTAAGCCGCAGTGGTACAAGAGAAGCCATAAACATGTTAGAGTCTGTAATAGTTTAATCGTCTGTGGATATTACTTGCTTATATTCACTTTGCCCAGAAGATCCATCACAGCCCCATTTGCTGATCAATGTGAGATTTGGTGGCAGACTCTCAATTTGATGGTGAGGTAAGCTTTTAATGAGCCGTTTCGTAGTATGTTGCACCAGGTCTTGCAGTTTTACTACTGCTGATTTACTAAATTTTCTTCCGGCCTTGCCATCAATTTGGCATCTGTAATATGTTTGTATTCAGGAAGAACATAGACTTGATGCTGCTGTAAGGAATACCGAAGTATTGAATACTTCTCCTTAGACATTCCTAAGTCTGAAAACAACGACAAGGCCTCTTCATCGGTATACGACTTCGGTTGTAATTTTGGTGGCGTGAGGATGCTATTCTTTATCCTGACAAGTCTCACCGGGCTTGCCTCAGATACAGCTTTTGTAATGTGCGACCTCTTGTTTTCCTTGTTGTTCGTATATTTAATTGACAGTGCCTCCGATAAATGATCCGTATCTATATGACATGTTGCATCTACAAGTTTTCACTTTCTAGTTTAATCTGAACACTTATCCAGGGATTTTGTTGTTCTCCCTTTTTGTCGTCCTGTGGATGTGGAGGGTCCATCATATAGCAAGCTGTTTCCAATAAGTCAGCTTGCGTATTTGCTATTAAACTATTCAACCTTACGGTGTGAGATCACCCATTTCTTTTTAATATTAATATGTACACAAATAATTTTCTTTCTTGTACTTGTATGCTGCTCTGGGCTGTCATATTTTCGTATTCGTATGATGGTATGAGGTGCTTGAATTTCTAAATATCTCGAACAACTATGTATTAAATTCTTGAATTATATATAAAAATTGTATTCACTAATATTGTCTTATACGCAACTGAATCGTTTGAAAATCCAAATAAGACTATAGAGCTGCGCTAAAATGACTAACCGAAAAACGGTAAAAAAATGATTTTGTATGGGATTTAAGAGCTGTGATAGCCGTTTTTGACCGTTTTTGTGCGAGGTTGTGACAGGTAAATCAGTATAGAGGCCAAACGGCTCCGAAGCGCAGAAAGTGCTTTTAGACTTAGGTAATAAATAGATTAAGGAACATATAAAAAGAAAATTCTCGGGAAAATTTAAGGATATATTTTTTAAAAGCCCAGTCAAAGTTTAAAAACAGCCTAAATTTTAGATGGTTTGCAAAACAATATTTGTAAACAACTGCCAATGTAACTGATCATATTTTTAAAAAGTTTTCCTACAAATTAATGCAACTAATAAAAGATACCAAAAACAGAATCATACGTTGCATAGTTTACTTTTTTTCCAACTGAAAGATGCAGTATTTGATAAAAGTAAAACAAAATGTTGAGCACTGAAACAATTTTCAACTTCGAGTGCATATCTTTTAAACTAAAAGTCAGAATTTTGAAAGTTTGATTTTTAAAAGCTCTGGCAAATTCCATTAGATGCGTGTATTTATTTTATCCAAAGCGCTAAAAAAATCTCCGACTTTTCAAACCTCTTTTCGACGAAATCGCAACTGTGCGATGCTTCAACTGTCTATTGGAAATTTTGCCAGCTTGTGGAAGGGGCGTTTAATTATGCCTGTGGGTATTCGCACATCGGCCATAGGCACTCTGCCATCTTCTCCCGCGATTGCGGCCACCACTCATGTTGTCCACTTCTGTGGCGGTGTGTTGTCCTCGTGGACGAGCATCAGATAGTCAATGTCCAAGTCTGGCCCTTTGGTGGCCCACTGCTGACGCTTCTGCAGGCTGATCGGGTAGTCCTTGGACCAGCTCTGCCAAAACTGCTGCTTGAGCGCTGACAGCATTCGCCACCGTTTCAAATACGCGAAGCTTCCCCTGCTGCATCTGTCGTCTTGATCTGATTCGGGCGGCAGCGAAAGAAGCGGCTGCCCGATCAGCAGGTGCCCTGGCGTTAGCGCTTCTCCATCGCAGGGATCGTTGCCTCTACCTCTACCAGGTAGGTGCACAGCTCGTCCGCGGTAAGATTGGCGTTGCCCACTCCGTGTACCAACCTCTGCTTGGCGGATTTGACGGCTGCCTCCCACAATCCGCCGAAGTGCCGTGCTCTCGAAGGTATGAAATACCACTCGACGCCTTGGCGCGCTGCGTACGCCTTGAGCCGGTCCTGGTTCCTCTGGTACGCTTGGTGAAGCTCGTTTAGCACTTTGCTCGCGCCCACGAAGTTGGTGGCGTAGTCGCTGTCTTCTCCGGACGAACCTTTTAAAGACAGATAAAAAACTATCAGTGGAAAAATCTGCAACAAACTCCAGGTGAACAGATTTTGACACAAAACAGTCGAAGACGGCTACATATGGGCCGACGAGTTCGCTCGTATGTATGAACGGGCTGAGTCGGTGGAGATGTGGTGACAGGATTTTCGACCTCGCTAGATTGCGGAATTCTGGTTCCTACTCATCTCTTTGGATTACTTCTACCAGCCTTAGAAATGAGACCTTCAGTTCTTTGACTGATAAAACGACCTCTCGACTACGCTTGCTTCCTTGAAGGAACCGATTTACAAATTCCATAATCCAAGGCAATTTCTCAAAAGACGAGCATCTTTCAATCAACTCGATGAACTTATTGGCTTGACACCTTGCCACTAAATGTCTTGCCAAACACTTCTTGTTCTCCGACCGTTTCACTCCTGGGGACAACTCAACATGAAGTAGACATGACCCCCCTCAGAATTCCAGAGCAGAAATTGTGGACCATCAGTCCAAAATGAGCACGTTACACCGTCTACGTCTGTGACACTAAATCGGCTGGGTTTCGCTCTGTAGGAACGTGACGCCAAATCACACCCTTTGACGACTCCTGGATTTCAGCAACCCTATTGGTCACAAAGGCTGCTGCGTGGCTGGATCCCATTCCAGCCAGAACAAGGTGACTTAGGAGTCCGACCAAAAGTTTACACTTTGGATCATGAATTTGTCCAGGAGCGGTTTCACTTGAGCCCACAATTCAAGTTTTGGAATCGATTTTGTTTTGAGACGAGATACTCGAGACTAGACACAATATGTTTACCATTACTGGTGCGTCCGCGAATCCGTGAATCTGAATGCTTTTATGCGTGGCAAGACCAATGTAGCGCGGCATGGGAGCTGACTCGTCCCAATCCAACTTTTGCCGCCAAAATTGCTGCAGCAAGATTTCATCACTAGTTATTAAGGGACATAATAAATATATTTTGCATTGTAGGGGTCAATGAGTCAAAGGAGTGATCTAAATGATAATGGAAAAATCATTTTGCGGATTCCATCGAATTCCGACCGTTTTAACTGACGACGAAGGATCAAACTGAAGAGATTTCTCCAGGCTACTATCGGACAGCAGCTGGGGATGATTTGACGCCCACTAGGCCAACTTAAAACCCCGAGCTTCTGAAACCGCACACACTTCCAGCCGAATACGTTCTAAGTTTTCCAAACTATTTGTTCCTGGCAGCATATCATCAATGTAAAAGTCACTTTTTATGACTTGTGCTGCAATGGGATGTGACTTAGCATAAACGTCTGCCAATTCGACGGGACAGCGGATGGCCAGAAATGGAGCTGAGGCTGTCCCATAAGTAACCGTGTTCAGGCGATACGTTTGAACAACAAGATTAGCCTTCTCCCTCCACAGAATCAATTGGAAATTTCGGTGTTCATCGGCGACATGATCTTGACTATACATTTTGGAGATGTCAGCTGTGAGTGCAAAACGATTTAATCGAAATCGGGCAAGAGTTGCGTAAACAGTCTTGGAACAGTCTTGTCTCCCAGTAATTTGGAATGAGTCCTACATCATTCCGCTTCACAAAAAAGGTTCAAGATCAAACATTGAAAACTATCGTGGTATCGCAAAGCTTTCCGCCATCCCGAAGCTTCTTGAGTTCCTGGTCACCCGGCAACTGCAACATCTTTGTTGCAGCTTGATATCTCCGTCGCAACACGGTTTTTTCAGACATCGTTCAACATCGACTAACCTTCTTGAGTTTTCTAACCTAATCCACCGTGGTTTTCAAATTGGTTTGCAGACGGATGTAGTTTTTACGGACTTCAGCAAGGCATTCGATTCTGTGAACCATGCTCTGCTTATTCAAAAGCTCTCTTTATTAGGGTTCCCAACGAATCTTCTAGATTGGATTTTGTCCTATCTCTCTAACCGTACTCAACGTGTTTTGTTTTCTAACGTGTTGTCAAATACTGTAAATGTTACTTCAGGTGAGCCACAGGGAAGTCATCTGGGCCCGCTTCTGTTTATTTTATTTGTGAATGACCTTCCTCAAGTTATAACATACTCTACTACACTAATGTATGCTGATGATGTCAAAATCTGTCTTTCTTACTCTGATTGGTATTTGCACACACGCCTTCAACTTGATCTAAGTGAACTACTATTGTGGTGTTCAACTAATCTTTTTTTTCTGAACCTTTCCAAATGCAAACTTATGACATTTTACCGTCGCGCTCCTCATTTTGTCCCATATGTTCTAGGAAATCATGTCCTTGAGCGAATTTCGAATTAAAATGACCTCGGAGTCCTTTTTGATCATAAGATGTGTTTTAACACCCATATAGCTGCAACTGTAAATAAAGCTAAGGGTGTTTTAGCGTTCATCAAGCGTTGGTCCAAGGAGTTTGACGACCCGTACGTTACGAAACAACTGTACATCTCGTTAGTACGTCCTATATTGGAGTATTGTTCTTGTGTGTGGAGCCCGCAGTATAAAGAGCAGCAGGCTGTTATTGAATCCGTGCAAAAGCAATTTTTAATTTTTGCCCTTCGGAACTTTAACTGGGACTCGGGTAGAATCTTGCCACCCTACCGGTCTAGGCTAAATCTTATTGACCTGCCGTCGTTGCACCATCGCAGAATATGCAATGGCGTAATGTTCGTGCACAAGCTCCTTCTTGGGACTGTTGACTCCCAAACTCTCTTGGGTCAGATTGACTTGGCCGTTCCATCTAGACCTACCCGTACTTTTAGGCCTATCCGTCTACCCATATGTAGGTCTAATTATGCTGATCATGAACCTTTTAGGGTTTTATGCCATAATTATAACTCCCTCTGTCAAACCCTATCCCCTGAACTGTCTCTTAAACTAATTGCATGCAATATTTATAATCATTTAAATTTAGCTAACTTTTAACTTATCTTTTTCCGCCTTTAGTAACTAAGTACCATTATTAACAGATAATTTGTTAATTTAATAAATAAATAAATAAATACACGGTCTCATTTACAATGCGCTCAAGCTGTTCATGGAGATGGATCAGCGGTTGTTCGACGAGTGCAGCAAGAACTACAAGCAAGATAAGCAGATGGAGCGGGAGAAGCTGTCGCACCGGGAGGAGCTTTGGCAGCAGGTGGAGAGCCTGGCCAGGACCAATCCAGGGTGGTCCAGGTCGAGCTATTTCAATAACAGCCGCCTGCAGCAGCAGCAGCAGCAGCTAATCGATAGTCAAAATCTGTACGATCAATACAATGAGAATGATCTAACGTACGATCAGCTACCGCAGCAGTCGCGCCAGCCACCGCCGCCGCTACCACCACAGAAACAGTCGTCGCTGCAGGAGCCCCGAGAGGTGAGACAGGCACTTGCCACACTAACCATACTAAACAACTACTAATCCCGCCAATGTGTGATCTGATCCATGGCGTCTGCTGTGAGCTGTGCACAGCGAACACCTACTCTAATTTAACTCTAATTCTAATCGAACGAATATCTGTTAAAATTAATGACACTCATGTCATTTAAACAATAAACAAACAAAAAAAAAAAAAAAAAAGCTCCCTCTGAATAGTTGCACGCACCATCAAAGTCTCATTTAATGAGATTGAAGTCGACGTTTTGCTCGATGCATCGATAACGACGACTAGCTTGGTGGTTTTACTATCAGGTCTCAGGATATATTGATGTGGACTAAAGTAATGGTGTCCTGGAAGAGTGACTGGAATTAATGACATAAGGCCAAGGATGAGATGCTCCATTATAAACTCCATATACATGTCATGCAAATACTGATCCCTTGCAAGTTTGCCAATTGCTTAGCTGTACAGCCTTCGACTTCTCTGGGACATGTTCCAATTCCCAAAAGCGCTCCACTAGAGAGTCGAGACAGCAATGATCGCTACCAACAGCGATATTGCATACAATATGCTGCGTTGATGCTTTATATTTTCCTGATACAATGCATCCCAACAATGTTTTTTGGATTGATGGATGCTCGGAACTTGCTTTTTATTGGACTACACACATTAACTAAAAAAAAGTTTATGCCCCTATCAATAAGTTAACCTTAACAGGATGTAAAAATACGTGTCTGCCAGCTGAAGGTTTGCTGGTATCTTCTATTGGGCGAAATTATCGATATGATCGGGTTGGTATGTGGAAATCGACCTTAATACCCAAAAATCGTAATCAAAGTTGTAAGCGTTGATACGAGATTGGACAGAAGTATGAATCTTGTGCATTATGACGGAAGAATGTTTTCCAACAGTTGTGATATTAAGGCACAAATCATCACGGCGCAGTCTTAGGCGCTGTGCTAGATCCTCGAAATGGCTTACAAAGTTTTAAAATTCAGCATGTTTTCCACTAAACTTTGGGAGATTCATTTTGCGCAAATGTGATGAATGATGCTGGTTACTCCTAGGTCTCCTCTGTATTCGCAACGTCTCGGGTTCTTTAAGTGCAGACATGTACAGAGCCTTTGTGGTAACACACATATCCTCGACCGATACTCAAAGATCGTTGTTGGGACTCAAACAATCCACGTCTGCCTGTATGTCCATCAACTTTTCTAGGGCCGTTCTCATACGCCTAAGATCACTACTTTTTTCAGGGCTTTTTCACCCCCTCCTTCTTTCGAACTTCCTTCCCTGGTAACTATTTCCCTTTCCTTTTCACAAATTCTTGCACTTTTTCTTAATTCAAAAGGGTTATAGAAAATGGCTAAGCGAAATACTTCAGGGTCACTGCCGTCACAAAGCGTGCAACGGTATTGATTTACACAAAGAGCAAAAAGAGCGCAATGCTGTCAATGCACACAACCAAACTCCGCCAAATTATGCACAACTTGGGGCAACGATAGCGTTACCGAAGTAAAGGCTGCACCAATGGGCGGTACTTCGCAAAAGAGAATTGAAAACAGCGGCAATGACTAGTGCGTCTGATTAGCGAGTACAGTAAACCTTCATCAATTTTCACTTTTCTTCATTTCACCAATATTCCACATATAATAATTATTTTATGTTTCTGGCTGTTCACTATGGTTTATTTTATTGCTTTATGTTTTATTTGATTGGTATTCCAATTCAGAAAGTGCCAAAAATTGCGACCAGTGGGCAACTAGAGAAATACAGAAATACTCAGTTTTTTCGTACTAACATAACTGTGAATTCGGCATATATTTTCCGAAAACTTTCCTTTATTTTAAAGATGAATCCTATTTGTCGCATGAAACCAGCCAGCTGGTGTTCGCAACAGAACAAAAAACCAATGCCTTTAGCCGAGACAACAAAGATGCACTGTCCACGAAAATGCTGGATGCCGATGGTCTATAGGTGCTACTTTCATAAAATGTGAGGGAACAGAAGAACAAAAAACAGGCGGTCGACTTCAAAGCATTTATTCAACTGGGCGCAGCCAGAGATATCAAAAACTCCAAAGCAGAGCCGATCTTGCATGCCCAGAAAGCAGTACAAGAGAGCCGCGTGCGAGAACAGAAAGCTCCGCCGACAACATCGCACACGCCAAAGCTGCTTATGTAGTAATGTAATATGTAATTAATGTATCCTGTTGCAATACGGTTGCTAATACGTAATGAATGTAATATATGTAGATGACTGAATATAATATGTATATGATTTCATTTCATTCAGACCCTTACCGAGGCTAACCTACCAAGAGCTCTTGTTAAGGGTCCCCGGGACAGAAAACAATGGATCAA
The DNA here is from genome assembly GCF_003369915.1 of Drosophila miranda. Taxonomy (NCBI): domain Eukaryota; kingdom Metazoa; phylum Arthropoda; class Insecta; order Diptera; family Drosophilidae; genus Drosophila; species Drosophila miranda. The sequence goes on from NC_046674.1 coordinate 49,176,710, forward strand.
TTGTTACAAATATTTTATAAAATACGGTGGGCTGGTTTGACCCCCGCGTTACCCACAGCTAAACTGCGGTCCAATGGCTGATTGCAGATTTTATTGGTTTCTGTTCGTGAAATGTGTTGGTTTTTTTTTACAGATGTAGGTCAATGCCCGGTCAATGGATCTCTGCTCCCTCCGATATCACCAAAACCTACACCATCGAGCCTTCCCTTAATTCCGACAGATTGCGCTTCACCTCAGCCCTGGGATCGACAACTAGCCGTTGTTGCCCACATGACTTAATTATTTTTCAGAAAACACCTTAACTTAAGTTATCTTACTGCAATTTAATAAATTGTCATCTGCTGCTGTTGTTGACGCTGTTTCGTGCTCCACTTCACTTAATAACTTCTCGATGCCGGAGATAATTGTTTTACTTTCGATGTACCAGATACGCCACCGCTTACTTCTGTTTAAAAACTGTTTTTATTTATGACAATCCAAGCCGTATATCAACTTGGACTATATTAACCATACAGATAAATTATTATTATTGTTGAAAGCTGCCGAGCTTTTTCGGCAACTCTGACTCCACATTTACAAATTAACGATGGGGAACGTTGTGAGTTGCTGCGGACACCGCAACTCTACAGTTATACCCGATACTAAGTCAGTATGGCTCCCCTCCGGCAGACGCCGCTAATATTAAACGACACGACAAAGAGTGCGTGCGAGAGAGACAGAAAATCAGTCTGAGCGTGACGTCGGGCGCTGCGTAGCCAGTGCAAATTGATTTGTTCCTTTTGGGTATAAAAATGATCCGATCTGATCCAGATTCAGCAGTCTGATAGATATGGTCATTATCTATGATTCTGCGTTTTTAGTTTTCTCGAATCTGCAATATTGTGGATGCAAAATTTTTTCGTCCTTTGTGGGGGCGGAAGGGGGTGGGGCGAAATTCTGAGATATACGTTTTATAGTGAGATCTAACAGAAGTGCGGATACCAAATTTGGTTACTCTAGCCTTAATAGTCTCTGAGATTTGTGGATGCCCCAGATTTTCGTCCTTTGCGGGGGCGGAAGGGGGTGTGGCGAAATTTGGACACAAAACGGTCAAGGTCCGATATTACAGGAGTGTGGATACCAAATTTGGTTGCTCTGGCTCTTATAGGTTCTGAGATCCTTGAACTCATATTTTGCAATTGGCAAAGCCGACCATGAAACCTGTGTGTTAGAGAGAGACAATAATAATTATACGATCTGGTTGAGATTTTACACTCTAGAACATATAGTCATCCTCTACGATTCTGCGTCTTTGGTTTTATCGTATCTTTAAAAATGTGAATGCCACAGATTTTCGTCCTTTGTGGGGGCGGAAGTGGGCGGGGCGAAGTTTTGAAATATTTTTGTAGCAGTGACATATCACAGAAGTCTGGATCCAAAACATCGTTGCGCTAGCTCTTATAGTCTTTGAGCACTAGGCGCTGAAGCGGACGGACAGACGGACAGACGGACGGACGGACAGACGGACAGACGGACAGACGGACAGACGGACGGACGGACAGACGGACAGACAGACATGGCTCAATCGACTCGGCTATTGATGCTGATCAAGAATATATATACTTTATGGGGTCGGAAACGATTCCTTCTGGACGTTACACACATCCACTCTTACCACAAATCAATATACCCCAATACTCATTTTGAGTATCGGGTCTAAAAATTGCTCCGTTGTTACGGTTACAATTTGGCGTTTATTGTTCGATATTGATTGTGTGTAGAGTTGTTGGAGGCCGTGGCCGTGGACTTCAATTTTAGGTGTTAGGCGTTTTGGGCGACGAAGAGGACTGCTGACCGACTGCCTCAAAGAGGAACGACCGACTATACAGAGGGAAGGGTCGAATCAGTGGCTTATAAGAAGTAAGAACGTTACATAGGTGTGTGCGTGTATGCACTGAGAGCGTACTTAGGATGCGCGCAATAACAGAAAACTTAAGAGAGACGTGACTTAAGAGCTATTAACGGCTGCTGCTCCGAACAGACTCCCCCCGTTGAAAGGCCAGGGCTTTTAACAGGATCCTCAACTGGAAGGACGCACAGCTTGTTGACAGCTCGACGAGTGGTTCCAGAGGGGTCTGCAGGATGGCAACTCTCACAGCGATAACTTCGATCACCCGCGCCAAGGGCCACTTCAACGGTGGCAAGTTGTCATCCTTGATGAGGTCGAGGTGTTGAGGGTTGAGGTGTGCGCCATTTGGCACGTTGTTGAAGCAGCATCAGGTACTCCTCACTCCAACGCTTCTAAAAGATCTGCTGGGCACAGGAGACTCGCTGCCAGCGATCGAGTCGATTTAAGTTGAGACCCGTAACGTCTGGCTCAGGAAACTCCATCAGCGGACGACCAATTAAAAAATGTCCGGGTGTAAGGACGCCAAGATCTTCAGGGTTTTCTGAAATCGAGATAAGAGGACGAGAATTCATTACAGCCTGGATTTTGCAAGCCAATGTCCGCAGCTCGTCGAATCCAAAAAGTGACGATCCCAAGGAGCGATAGAAATGCTGGTTGGCCGTCTTCACTGCTGCCTCCCACAATCCCCCGAAATGCGGCGAGCGAGGCGGTATGAATCTCCAGTCGAAGCCGTTGAGCACGCAGATATAAGATTTCATCGGAGCTCGACTGCGCCCATCTGGCTTATAGTGGAAGGGACCGCAGTAGTCAATTCCAGTGACGCTGAATGCAGGCGAATCCTGTACTCGATCCTTCGGTAGGTCAGCCAAGATGTGTTTCACAAGACGAGGTCTGGACCGGCAGCAGATGACGCATTTTCGTAAGGCGCTAGCCACAGTTTTCATGCCGCCGATGGGCCAAAACTGTAAGCGAACCGCTCCAAGTAGCGACTGCGGACCAAGTGATGATTTCGATGAAAGTGCGTAATGTTGGCGAACGTCCTTGGGTAAAATGATTGGGTGGCGTGCATCGAAGCCGAGAGATGAGTGATGCAGGTGGAACCCAACACGAATTAGACCAAAGTCATCTATGAACGGCGAGAGCAAGATAATTCTGCAGGAAGCCTCTACGCAGGTCCCTTTCCGCAGAGCAAGGTACTCAGGATACAGGTGGGCCCGTTGAACGATTCGACATAGCAAGTGATCCTTTGCGAAGGTCCTCAGATGAGAGATCCGGTGACTTCGTCCTACTGATAAACTTCTGAACGTAACCAAAGATGCGCATAATGTCTCCAAATGAGTTGATGTGCTTAAACGAAAGTGTACGAAAACGGATGAGTGTGGGAAATAGCTTGGCTTGAATGGTGGGAACAGACATAAGCAGATCATTTAACGAAAGACCAGATGTGGTAGCTGCAGAGCCGTCGAATACGACCCTCAGCTTTGTTGTGGAGCTGTCCTCTTTGATGACGCAATGATGTGGCAAGAAATATTTGTACTTGTGCCTATCTTCCTTGGGCACCAAAGACAAATGATCGAGGGACAGGCTGGGGCCCGAGTGCCCGCCACCAGTTTGAATCCATCCGAGATATGTCTTCTGCAGCAAAGGTAATCCAGGCGCCAGCTGAATTTGTCCCACACACAGCAACTCAAAGAAAGGTCCGGCTCCGATGAGCAGATCAATCCGCTGCGGCTTATGGAACGAAGGGTCAGCAAGCTGGATATTCAAAGGTATAGACAGAGACGCAGAGTTGACTGTCCGTAATCTTCTGGGCAACAACGGCAGTGGTGCCGAAATCTGCGATTTCAGAACGAGATCCACCAATAAACCTTCAGTTGAGAAGCTAGCATCTCCTATGACAGAGTCTTAACGTTTCGCAGTTGAAGCTGACTAGCTTGACGAGTAGTTACGAAATGCAATTGCAAGCCCGAGTCCAACAATGCGCTACATGGCATGAAAGTTCCAGCGCTGTTTTTGACGAAAACGACGACGGTGGCTAATAGAACAGGCTCAGACGGACGCTGGGATATATGAGCTTGCGTCGAGGAGGGCGACAATGCTACCATGGCGGTATGATTTGGCTGCGGCTCAATTGAAGAAAGAGTATGGAAGGGCTCTGTTGGACGAAGAAAATGCAGAAGAGTGTGGTGCTTCGATTGGCAAGTACGGCAGGGACCTGATTTACAATCCTTCACGTGATGACCCTTTCGTAGGCAATTGACGCATAACAAGAGCCTCTTTGCTTCCTTGTGTCGATCATTCGGCGATAGAGTTTTGAACCGTTGACAATTGGCAATCATATGGTTCGTGCCCTCACAAAACACACAGGAAACAGAAGCGCACGATGCTACAAACGATTTTCGATGATGCGTACTCACGGTTTTTCCTGACTTGCTAACCTGACCATCTTGCCCTTGCATGGAGTGGTGAATACCTTCAAGGGTACGACATCTTTGTTCCAGAAAGGCAGATAATTTCTCCCTGGATGTAAGATCGTGATTCGACGACGCTGCTTCCCATTTAACTTGAGCCAGCCTGTCCAAATTCTTCGAGAGTGCGTAGACGATAATGCAATCAGCTATTTCTTCCTTAGTTGCCAGCGCTTTCAACGCGCGCAGATGTGAGGTGGCGGCGTCCGTAAACGCCCGCAGCTGAACAACAGATGAGTCCCCACGCGCCACCCCAAATATTTCTCTAACGTGTGTCTGTAGAATGAGACGTTTATTAGCAAATCGTTTTTTGAAAATATCCCAATGCGGCATTGTAATTAGCCTCGCTAATCTCCAACGATCTAATGGTGTCCAACGCCGCTTCGCTCAAACAAGACCGCAAATGCTGTAAATTCTCGATAGAAGTCAGCTCAGCTTCACTATCAACGAGGGGGAACGTTGTGAGTTGCTGCGGATACCGCAACTCTACATTTATACCCGATACTTAGTCGGTATGGCTCTCCTCCGGCAGACGCCGCGAATATTAAACGACACGACAAAGAGTGCGTGCGAGAGAGACAGAAAATCAGTCTGAGCGTGACGTCGGGCGCTGCGTAGCCATGCAAATTGATTTGTTCCTATTGGCTATAAAAATAATCCGACCTTATCCAGATTCAGCAACCTGATAGATATGGCCATTATCTATGATTCTGCGTTTTTAGTTTTCTCGTATCCTCAATATTGTGGATGCAACAGATTTTCGTTTTTTGTGGGGGCGAAAGGGGGCGGGGCGAAATTTTGAGATATACGTCTTATAGTGAGATCTAACAGGAGTGCGGATACCAAATTTGGTTACTCTAGCGTTAATAGTCTCTGAGAGTTGTAAATATCCCCAGATTTTCGTCCTTTCCGGGGGCGGAGGGGGTGTGGCGAAATTTTGAAACAAACTTGTCTCGGTCCGATATCTTAGGAGTGTGGATACAAAATTTGGTTGCTCTAGCTTTTATAGTCTCTGAGATCTAGGCGCTAATGTTTTACTCTAAGCAAAGCTGGCTATGCTACGTGTGTGTTAAAGAGAGACAGGGCGAGAAAAATGAAATTGTTTTCTTGATGCTGGCTATAATAATAATACGATCCAATTCAGATTCTGCAGTCTAAAAGATATGGTCATTCTTTACGATTCTGCGTTTTTTGTTTTCTCGTATCTTTAAAATTGTGGATGCCACAGTGACTGGATCCAAAGCATCGTTGCTCTAGCTCTTATAGTCTTTGAGCATTAGGCGCTAATAGGGACGGACAGACGGACGGACGGACTGACAGACAGGGCTCAATCGACTCGGCTATTGATGCTGATCAAGAATATATATACTTTATGGGGTTGGAAACGATTCCTTCTGGACGTTACACACATCCACTTTTACCACAAATCTAATATACCCCAATACTCATTTTGAGTATCGGGTATAATAACAGCTGTGAACAGGGAATAGAAGCGTGTCCACTCTGTATAGTCTTCGCTGAACTTGGGCAGCTGCAGCTGTGGCAAGCGGGATTCACTTGGGTTCATTTGAAAGTGGAACAATGCGTGGGCGGCGAACGATTGCCCAACTCAGGCTGTAGAATGGTCCTCAAAGATAAGATGGACGAGTCAAATTTTCCTGGTATTTCACTGGACATAGACTCAAAATCCACTACCTCCAAACTGGTGTGTGCCATAATAAAATTAGATTTAAGCTCCGTGAATGATTCCAACAATCCTCGCAGATCATATTCAATCGTTTGGCGCAGCTTTTCAGAACCAGCTCTGTGCGTATCGACTCTAGTCTGTCGAAAATGGTTCTAGCCTTCAGCCTCATGAAAGAAATCCGAGATGCAGGGAATTGGGTGCTGGCTGCGTTTGCACTACCCCTTTCACCAGATAGAGCATCGCCAACTGTCACAGTATCACTATCATTGCCCATAGCCAACTATCCACTCCTTCTATTATTTTTCCTCTTGCCCATGGTTTCGGCGCGATCTCAGACATTTTTCGTTCACCTTTGCGGCACTTTTTATGTATGTCCAAAATGTATGCGCCGGCAAAGCAACGAAGCGACGACCAAAAAAAAGAACCAACAGTTATGCACAAGCGAACGAACAAAATGTTTAGCACTGTTTCGAGTTCGAATTCGAGAGAGAGTTGACTGAAGCAAACGGCGAAGGAGGAAGCGATCTCGGCAGTGCGCTGCGCAGGCAGAAGCAGACGGCGAAAGAGAAGCGGAAAAGAATACCGGGTTGCTAGAACTTCCACGGTCGGCCGCAACGATCTTTGGTTCTTGGTTCAACGATCTTTTCACGTTAAACCTTCGAATTTGATTAAACGAACTGCACGAAACATCATTAACACACGACAAGTCCACGGCGATCACGTCGGGGTCACCAAAATGTTGGAACCTGCCGAGCTTTTTCGGCAACTCTGACTCCACATTTACAAATTAAAAATTGCTCCGTTGTTACGGTTACAATTTGGCGTTTATTGTTATATTGTTTGTGTGTTAGAGTTGTTGGAGGCCGTGGCCGTGGACTTCAATTTTAGGTGTTAGGCGTTTTGGGCGACGAAGAGGACTGCTGACCGATTGCCTCGAAGAGGAACGACCGACTAGACAGATTGAAGGGTCGAAGCAGTGGCTTATAACAGGTAAGAACTTTACATAGGTGTTTGCGTGTATGCACTGAGAGCGTACATAGGATGAGCGCGATAACAGAAAACTTAAGAGAGACGTGACTTAAGAGCTATTAACGGTTGCTGCTCCGAACAATAATTATTATTAAATAATGCTAATAGGTAGCTAAAAATTAAATTAACAAAAGTTGGAGCTATAGCTACTGAGGCCTTAAGCTCCAGGGTTATCGGGTCAGATTTGATACATATATGTTATTTATTTACAATATGTTAGGTTATATATTATGAGGGATATTTGCGGTTTCTAGGAATTTTAGGATAGTTTTGGAATTTGAGTTGGTGCATGGGGTCGTTGTTATTAAATGATAGAGACCTTTGTGGGGAGAGTGAGGGGAAGGTGTATAGTATGTGTCGTATGTCTATGTTCGCGTTGCGGCACACAGGACAAGTGTTGGGCAATGTTTTGTCAATGTAGTGGGCGTTGGTCAGCTTAATGTGGCCCAGTCTCAGTCTATTAATTATGACCTGGTGCCTTCTAGTTTAAATTTGAGGATTTTTTTTAGGAAGTGTGCAATGTCGGTAGTTTGGTTGCGGTTGTGGTTTAGGGTGTAAATGAGGGGAAATTTGGCGTTCATCTTGGCTGTAGAGTCGGCGAATTCGTTGCCTTTTATGCCTATGTGACTGGGTATTTAGATTTTTAAGATAATAGGGAAGTGGGTGGATAATAGATTTCTGATCGGGGAGACGTAGTAGGTATGATTGTTGGGGTTTCTGATTGCGGTAATAGAGGAGAGGGAGTCGGTGCAGATAGCATATTTTCCACGTTTATTTCGGGTAAATAAGATGGCTTCGTGTATTGCAATTATCTCGCTGGAGAGTACAGATGAGTATGCTGGCAGCAGTCCAGTTTTAATTACTGTAATACAGTAGCTGGTAATGCCCCCAGCTGTGGAGCCGTCTGTGTAGAGGAAGCTGTTTTTGGGGAGAGCTGATTTAATAGAGTGGAAAAGTTGGTTGAAGACTATTGTAGGTGTAGTGTTTTCCGTGGATGAGGTTTTTGGAGATTTTCCTGGCTAGGTATTCTCGTTTGCTTTGAATGGTGAAGATGTTAGTTTCAGATAGCATATTATTTATGGGGGTGGTACGAAATGCTCCAAGGTAATGCTGTATTTAGGATGGTTTTTAGGCGGTTAAGTTGGGATTTTTCTCCCAAGTCCATATATGGGAAGGTAGAAATCTTTTTTTAGAAATGATTATGGATTTGATGATTTGGAGTAATAATGTAATGTGACAGTTATATTTATATGAAGACAGGTGTTTGATGATGCCTAGTGCCTTAGCAAGGTCAATTTTGAGTTTGTTGATATGAGAGTTCCAATTGTGTTTGTGTTGATTGTGAGTCCTAAGATTCTGAGTGTGTCGATAGCTTGGATGGTTGTGCCACCGGTGATGATCTTGGGATTGCAGTTTTGTTTGCGTCATACATGAGAAGTTGGGATTTTTCTTTAGAGAGAATTGAGCCTGAGTGATTGCACCAGTCGTCTATTTGGTTAAATAATGTTTGGATGTTCGTTGTGGGACTATTTTGTTTGTTGTGATTGATGAGTAGGTGGAAGTCGTCGGTGTACGCGCAAAATTTGATTTGTTTGTGGAGGGAGATGATATCGGTGAGTGAGTTGTAAGCTATGAGGAAAAGGATAACGGAGATGAGGGAGCCTTGGGGAATGCCATTACTAAGAGGAAAGATATTTGATAGGCTTCTGCCAGTTTTAAGAAGGATTTTTTTTGGACATAAAGATCTTAAGATAATTGAGTATTCGTGGTCCTACTTTACATTTTTTTTTATTGGTTTATTACGGTGTGAATACAAATTTTGTCGAAGGCTTTGGTAAAGTTCAGCGAGATGACTGTAAGGTGTTTTTTCTAGGGCGATGGCTCTGGTAGCTAGGTGATCTACATAAAGTATGTAGTGGCCAGTTGTGACTCTAAAACTCCAGAGAACAGCTTGGGAAGTACGGCCCTCGCGTTTAACATTAACTCTGCTCTATACAAAAACAAGATAAGAGATCAATTACAAGAGAGCAGTAGTTAAAGCTTCCATTGAAGAGCTTAATGTCTAATTTAGAGAAGCAGCGTGGATCTGTGGGAGTTATGTTTTAAAGCTTTACTAGAAATCATACGATTACTCCGTTAGTCGTGGAAGCTATGTGTAAGCTTTGCTTAGCATCGTACGATTACTCCGTTATCTAGGGAAGCAAGGTGTAAGCTTTGTCTAAAATCGTACGATTACCCCGTTGGTTGTGGAAGGTAAAGTTCCGATCGTAAGGGCTAATGCAAGTAATAGAACTTCTGGCTAGATCATTGCTATAGTGAAGCTGTGCGAATTCGGATGTGTCTTTTTATACAAATATATAGATCCATGTGAATTTGAAAACGTTGTGCAATCAAACACGTGCCAAGTAAATTGAAGTTCTGGTGGACTACATTATTCCTTTTGGATTAAGAAAAAATAAAAGGTATTTGGACCTTACAATAGTGACACAGCTTTAACAGTCTCGTATCATAGGGCTGGAAATCTTACTACGTTCGACACTAGGAAAGAAAAACCAATTGACCCCCCTCCAAGAACGAGGTCGTCAAAGTCCATCGATTTCTTAGTAGATCTGGGAAAGACCTCGGATTTCCCAGGAACCAGCATCTACATAAACCAACGATAACTACAACCAAATAAACCAGAAAGAGCCGTCCGAAGATATACTAGAGTGAAACCCGAAGTTATGTGGAGGCATACTTGAGCTGAAGTACATTTTGGAGTAAGACGAGAAGAATAGTTTTCTTGCGAATTCGGAGAAACTAATATGCCGCACTCGTCTCCCTTCTCGCTTATGAATCAAGCGCGCGGCTAAGGCTTTCGCATGTAGTTCTTCGCAGTGTGTGGAGTGGTTCTCAAACTGTGAAAATAAAACATTATTCTGCGGCGATCCACACTGCCGTTTAATAGTCGTCGTGTGAAAATGTACCAAAGTATTAGTTTTGAGTCTCGTCATGAGATTTTCCATTTATTAAAGATTAGGCTACGCACTAACTATTTTTGTATTGTATAGATTTAAAAAGAAAAAAAACCAATAATGTATATAATTACCCATAATTAGAAATTAGCGCAAATGAAAACCACATTTTTTTTAAGATCAGCCGTTGAGTGGCAAATCGTCGTCGTACGGGTATGGAAATGGAAAGAAAATCGGTGTTTCATCCGAATTAGAAGTGAAGACCTGTATATTCATAATTTTTCTCCCTTCCTCAGAATATGTTCCTACGTCGCCCCTTGAGCTCAACGGACACGCCGGATAATTCGTATAAAGTATGAGTGAGTTACGAAACTTCCTTAAACGGAATTCTCGAGTATTTTCGAAATATATATCTGTCTTATAAAACTTCTATTCCGGTATATGAAACAACCCTATCCGTGCCATAGTTTAAAGCGGATCGGCTACTACTTTTTCTTTCACGTTTGCCTTCTAGTTATATAATTATCACATTTTTCTCTTCTTTCCTCTCTACACATAAGTCCTATATACATATACACATATAACTAGGTATAAATGAATACTATTTCCTCCTTCTTTATTTAATTACTTTATGCTAAGTTTATACTTATCTGGAAAACCATGAAGTCCAAACCCTTAAATTTTGAATTATTAAATAATAATTAGTAGATAATAATGGAACATTAAACCTTTCGTGTTTGTCCTGAGTAGAGCCTGAGGAAGTCGGATGATCAAATAGAGATGCGCTCGATTAGGGTTATGCTGTCGATTAAACGGCATACAAAGGTAGGGAGGGTAGAGAAGGGGTCAAAGTCATCTGAGTTCCCCAAGAGCGACGGAATATAGCCTGACTATTTGTCGGTAGTCGGTTAAACAGTTAGTTAAAATTCACATTCTTTTCTTTTTGATTTCTTTTGTAGAGTTCCTTTTGAACATTAAATCAAGTGTACCTAAAACATCTTTGCGAATGTGTTCGTATAGCAGATAGGAGAGTAGGAAAGATCCCACGACATTCCGGCGAGCTAGTTAGAGCATAGCTAGAGGTACACGTTCCGAAATCCTGCTATACTATTGGTGTCTGACCGTCAAAAAAAGTATGTACAACCTCCATCCGTACATACAATCTCACACCTCTACGAATATGAATTTCTGGCACATTACATAGATTGGCGCCCAACGTGGGGCCAGAGTACGAGTTACTACTGGTTAAAACCCCCAAAAACTTTGCTCGTTGCAATTTTAAATTCCACATTAAAATTAATACTTCCCGTCCAACTACTGTAACGGAGGATATTGATGGAATTTTGGGTTTAAGATTCTGAGTTTCGGAATACCTAACCAAATAGAATCCGCCAGGTAGCAAGGGATGGAAACTGATTTTTTTTTGTTACCAGAATTAATTTGCGAATATACGACAGCTATTCACAAAGGCGGATAGGTCGGCCAAATTATAATAGGATAACCCCAAAAGAGTTTATGAGGGAAGAGTATCGATGGCTTTCGGAAGTCTAATTTTCTAGATATAGATTTGGAAATTAGCCATTGCCAAGGTTACTGACCACATAAACATACCATAGACCAAATTAGATTTCATTGAGGTTATATTCCGGCGACAAGAGAAAGCGTATATCGGACGGAGTCAAGCTCGAAAAGGACAAATATTGGGTATTTAGGAAAATTTTTGTAGAATTTATTGAAGCTTTGGTCCTATAATTAGGAATTTCCACATTTAGTGATCAGAACTCGTATTACTGGGTTACCTTAACATGTCACCAGTACAACGTACCCCAGGGGGCAAGGCGTCGGGTGACGTGGACGCCCAGATCTGTGGTATATGTCAAGAAGCCATAAGAAGAAGTCAACTAATATGTACTGCATCTTGTGGGCACAGGTATCATGATACTTGCATGAAAGAATTCGTGAAAAATAACAGAAATTGCCCCGTATGTAGGGCGGAGTTGAATCCGGAGGAACTTTCGTTTGATGAGAATACTCTAGCAGCCGAATTACCACCCGACATGGGTTCGGGTATAGTGCCGTTAGAAGGGGGATCCAACCCGGAGTCAAACGCTTCAGAGAGAGGACTTCAAAAGTCAAGAGGGGCTAGGCCTAAACAGGGACGAGGAACTACATCGCGCAGAGGGATGCATACTAGGTTGCAGTCTCAACAATTTCGGGATAATTCTTTGGGCAGCATCAGCCATAGGTCGGGCGAAGGAGATATGTCGGAAAGAACCCTTGAGGTTATACAAGCCCTGATAAAAGGTGAGCAGAAAGATATGATGGTGGAGCTAAGTTCATTCGTTAAGAATTTGATATGATACTACACCAAATTTGTACAGGTATAGATGTAGCGACTCAAACGATGGAGAGCAAAGAGTTAGATTCAGAAAATGTGAATACGTGGTTTAAATTGATAGTTAAGCCCAAACGATCAACGGTCCGGAGACGAGCGTTCTGGAAAAAGGTCCAATCTGTTCGAAAACGTTTAGTCTCAACAGTTATTCTGAGTTCAGATAACCGATTGTACACGGAGGTAATGATCGAAGGGCAAACTTATAAGGCTTTGCTGGATTCAGGAGCAACCATTAGTTGTTTGGGTGGGAGAGCAGCAACCTTTTTAGCACATCACCCACAGTCTCAGAAGTGTTTGGGAACCATACGCACTGCCAGCAACGAAGCTTGTACCGTAGTGTCCAAATTGGTGGTCCCGATTGAATTCCGTAAAATAGTTAAGGAAGTAGAGTTCTTTATCATACCAGATTTAAAGCAAGATGTTTATTTAGGAGTTGACTTTTGGAAAGATTTCGGTCTTCTATCCCAATTATTGACCCGAGAAGGAACTGTGAGCTGTTTGGAGAATAGAGACGACACGATTATGAAGGAAACGCCTAAAATGCATTCCCTAAATGAAGAACAAAGGAACCAATTAGAGGCGGTAATAAGAACCTTCCCGTCATATGAATGCGACAGACTAGGTCGTACACACCTAATTCAACATTCTATGGTAATCAATGCCGAAGTACCCGTCAAACAACGACATTGGCCCATTTCCCCCGCGAAAGAGAAAGTGATGTTCGAAAAAGTAGAGAAGATGATTAAGCTGGGCGTGATAGAACCTTCAAATAGTCCATGGAGTAGCAATTGCGTCCTAGTAAAGAAAGGGAACAAGAATAGGTTATGCCTTGATTCTCGAGAGATCAACAAATATACCCGAAAAGATGCATACCCCCTTCCCCATATAGATGGGATACTCAGTCGATTGCCACATGCCAAATACATAACGGGACTCGATATGAAGCATGCTTATTGGCAAATTCCCCTAGAGGAGTCTTCACGCCAATACACCGCGTTTACCATACCTAACCGACCGCTGTATCAATACAAAGTTATGCCTTTTGGTCTAACCAATGCCTCACAAACCCTCTGTCGTTTAATGGATAAGGTAATACCTGCTAACTTGCGTACGAGAGTGTTTGTTTACCTCGATGACTTACTAATTTTATCAGACGATTTCGAATCCCATTTAATGTTACTGAGAGAAGTTGCAGTACACTTACGAAAGGCTAATCTTACGATAAACATTGCCAAGTCGCACTTTTGCATGCGTGAGATTAAGTATCTGGGGTTCATCATTGGATACGGACAGGTAAAGACGGATCCGAGTAAAATTGAAGCTATTAAAGAATTCCCCGTTCCCAAGACGGTGAAACAATTGCGACGATTCCTTGGTCTTGCTGGGTGGTACCGTCGTTTCGTCGACAATTATGCAACGGTAAGTTGCGCCCTCACAGAACTATTAAAGAAACCGAAAGCGTATGCGTGGAACCCTTTGGCCAATCAGGCATTTGAAAAACTTAAACAGTGCTTGACGTCAGCTCCCATTTTGTCTACTCCTGATTTCTCAAAACCCTTTTTGCTGTTATGTGATGCTAGTACTGTAGGAATTGGTTGTGTGTTAGCTCAGAAAAACGAAGAAGGAGAAGAATTACCCGTAGCATTCATGTCCGAGAAGCTATCTAAAGCTCAGAAAAACTACTCAGTCACGGAATTAGAATGTTTAGCGGTGATAAAGGGAATTAAAAAGTTTCGTGCTTATGTAGAAGGTCAGGCATTCGAGGTGATAACCGATCATGCCTCATTACAATGGCTTATGCGTCAGAAGGAGTTGTCTGGTAGATTAGCTCAATGGGCCATAAAACTACAGGGATTCTCTTTTGAGATAACGCACCGGAAGGGCTCACTAAACGTGGTAGCGGATGCCCTATCGCGTAAAGAGGAAATTACTGTTTCTGAAATGGAAGAGCAGGGTCCGATAGTTGATCTATCTGCCGCAGAATTTAAATCACCAGAATATATGACCTTAATTGATAATATTCGCGCTAAGCACGACAAATTACCAGACTTGAAGATTCTCAATGATTTTGTCTACAAAAGAACCGAACCTGATCAGGGAAATAATGGTGTAGATAATCTATCTTGGAAATTGTGGATTCCTAGGGAACTCACCCAAGGTGTAATCTCACGGGCCCATGACCCGCCCAATGCCGCCCACAGTGGAGTAGGGAAAACCATCGAAAAGATTAAAAGATATTTGTTTTGGCCAAAAAAGAACAAGCAAATACGTGAGTATGTAGCTCATTGGCAAAGACTATGAGTTGCTTCGCCACTTAAGACTCTTATCGGAGGATAGCCGCATTAGTTATCCGGAAGCACTACAAATTATTCGCGAATCGGCAAAGAAAAAGGTGAAAGAGTCACATGAACAAAATGCTAGGTGATATAATCTACGCTGTCGGAAAGTAGAGTTTAAGGTTGGAGAGCCAGTACTTGCCCGCAATTTCTGCCAAAGCAATGCTATTAAAAAGTTCAATGCAAAGTTAGCGCCGGTTTTTATTTCAGCCGTGGTATCTAGACGAGTTGGCTCATCCTATTATCAACTAAAGAACGAACAGGGTAAAAACTTAGGAATATTTCACCTCAAAGACATACAAGTGAAACACTAGGCAACTGTCCTTTTTCCGTTTAGGCTTCGCCAGTTAAAACTAGCGCTTCCTCAACTGTGGTGTAGTGGCCAGTTGTGACTCTAAAACTCCAGAGAACAGCTTGGGAAGTACGGCCCTCGCGTTTAACATTAACTCTGCTCTATACAAAAACAAGATAAGAGATCAATTACAAGAGAGCAGTAGTTAAAGCTTCCATTGAAGAGCTTAATGTCTAATTTAGAGAAGCAGCGTGGATCTGTGGGAGTTATGTTTTAAAGCTTTACTAGAAATCATACGATTACTCCGTTAGTCGTGGAAGCTATGTGTAAGCTTTGCTTAGCATCGTACGATTACTCCGTTATCTAGGGAAGCAAGGTGTAAGCTTTGTCTAAAATCGTACGATTACCCCGTTGGTTGTGGAAGGTAAAGTTCCGATCGTAAGGGCTAATGCAAGTAATAGAACTTCTGGCTAGATCATTGCTATAGTGAAGCTGTGCGAATTCGGATGTGTCTTTTTATACAAATATATAGATCCAAGTGAATTTGAAAACGTTGTGCAATCAAACACGTGCCAAGTAAATTGAAGTTCTGGTGGACTACATTATTCCTTTTGGATTAAGAAAAAATAAAAGGTATTTGGACCTTACAATAGTGACACAGCTTTAACAGTCTCGTATCATAGGGCTGGAAATCTTACTACGTTCGACACTAGGAAAGAAAAACCAATTGACCCCCCCTCCAAGAACGAGGTCGTCAAAGTCCATCGATTTCTTAGTAGATCTGGGAAAGACCTCGGATTTCCCAGGAACCAGCATCTACATAAACCAACGATAACTACAACCAAATAAACCAGAAAGAGCCGTCCGAAGATATACTAGAGTGAAACCCGAAGTTATGTGGAGGCATACTTGAGCTGAAGTACATTTTGGAGTAAGACGAGAAGAATAGTTTTCTTGCGAATTCGGAGAAACTAATATGCCGCACTCGTCTCCCTTCTCGCTTATGAATCAAGCGCGCGGCTAAGGCTTTCGCATGTAGTTCTTCGCAGTGTGTGGAGTGGTTCTCAAACTGTGAAAATAAAACATTATTCTGCGGCGATCCACACTGCCGTTTAATAGTCGTCGTGTGAAAATGTACCAAAGTATTAGTTTTGAGTCTCGTCATGAGATTTTCCATTTATTAAAGATTAGGCTACGCACTAACTATTTTTGTATTGTATAGATTTAAAAAGAAAAAAAACCAATAATGTATATAATTACCCATAATTAGAAATTAGCGCAAATGAAAACCACATTTTTTTTAAGATCAGCCGTTGAGTGGCAAATCGTCGTCGTACGGGTATGGAAATGGAAAGAAAATCGGTGTTTCATCCGAATTAGAAGTGAAGACCTGTATATTCATAATTTTTCTCCCTTCCTCAGAATATGTTCCTACGTCGCCCTTGAGCTCAACGGACACGCCGGATAATTCGTATAAAGTATGAGTGAGTTACGAAACTTCCTTAAACGGAATTCTCGAGTATTTTCGAAATATATATCTGTCTTATAAAACTTCTATTCCGGTATATGAAACAACCCTATCCGTGCCATAGTTTAAAGCGGATCGGCTACTACTTTTTCTTTCACGTTTGCCTTCTAGTTATATAATTATCATATTTTTCTCTTCTTTCCTCTCTACACATAAGTCCTATATACATATACACATATAACTAGGTATAAATGAATACTATTTCCTCCTTCTTTATTTAATTACTTTATGCTAAGTTTATACTTATCTGGAAAACCATGAAGTCCAAACCCTTAAATTTTGAATTATTAAATAATAATTAGTAGATAATAATGGAACATTAAACCTTTCGTGTTTGTCCTGAGTAGAGCCTGAGGAAGTCGGATGATCAAATAGAGATGCGCTCGATTAGGGTTATGCTGTCGATTAAACGGCATACAAAGGTAGGGAGGGTAGAGAAGGGGTCAAAGTCATCTGAGTTCCCCAAGAGCGACGGAATATAGCCTGACTATTTGTCGGTAGTCGGTTAAACAGTTAGTTAAAATTCACATTCTTTTCTTTTTGATTTCTTTTGTAGAGTTCCTTTTGAACATTAAATCAAGTGTACCTAAAACATCTTTGCGAATGTGTTCGTATAGCAGATAGGAGAGTAGGAAAGATCCCACGACATTCCGGCGAGCTAGTTAGAGCATAGCTAGAGGTACACGTTCCGAAATCCTGCTATACTATTGGTGTCTGACCGTCAAAAAAAGTATGTACAAACTCCATCCGTACATACAATCTCACACCTCTACGAATATGAATTTCTGGCACATTACAAGTAGAATGTCTATTACAGATTTGCCTCTTTTGAAATTTGGTGGTTGTGGATCAGGTTGTTATTTAAAATAAGACACCACAACTTTTTTGCAACAATCTTGTCCAGAGTTTTGGCTAGGCATTAGTTTAGAGAAATGGGCCTGTATGATTTGATATCGGCTTGGGGTTTTCGTGGTTTTAAGATGGGATGGACTGAGCTGAGTTTAAGGGATTGTGGGATGGAGGAGTCGAGTATCTTGTTGTAGAGGGTTAGGATTCTGGTTTTGAGGGGGTATGGTGATTTCTTTAGCATAGAGTAAAAGATCCGGTCAAGATCAGGAGTGTTTCCTTTCAAGGAAGAGAGTGCTGGTGTGTATTCGATGAGTGTTATATCTTTCTCGATTTCTAGTGCTGTTGGTGTTGGGGTATAGTTACAAGGGATATTAATAAGGAGTTTGTTTGACAGGAATGTTGGGGAGAAGTTGAAGTCGTCTGCTTCTTCTGACCATGTCTGGGCTAAGGAGTTGGCTATTTCAGATTGGTAGGTTGTTTGTTATTGGGTGTAAGGATTATGAATGGCATGGATATTTTTAGTGGGGTAAAGACCGTAGAGACGTCTGATGTTGGACCATGTTGTGGTTGGATCTGAGTTAGGGTGTATTTGGGTTGTGAACTCAAGGATCGATTTACGTTTGGCTTCCCTGTGGAGTTGAACTTATGGGTGAGTTTTTGTTAAGGATCCACGTCAGCACTTTTTAGTTTGAAGGACGGTTTTGAGGTAAATTTTGGGGGGGATGGGTTGTTGTAAAGAGAGATTAGTATGGGAAAGTGGTCGCTACCGTGGAGGTCGTCCCAGAAGAGCTCTGGAGCAATAGTGGCTGATGCTAGGAGGAGATCAATGTGGGTGAATGTTATATGTGTTGAAAGGTGTTTGGAATGGTCTAGGAAAGACGCTAAGGTTTTTCCTCTTAGTTTGGCCTTAGGTGAGCCCCAGTAGGGGTGCCAGCTGTTAAAGTCTTCTAGTACTAAAGTGGGGTCGTTTGTGGTTAGGGTTAGAACGTTGTGTAGGTTGCTGGCGTTGAAGGGTTTATTTGCGGATATGTAGGAGGATATAATGTTGACTTTAGATTTGGATTTGATGTTGACACCTACTGCGTCAAATTCAGAGTTGAGAGGGATTTGGGTGTGGGATATAGAGTTGTGAATAAGGATGGCTGTGCCTCCAAATGCTTTATTGTGGTTATTGCTGCAGTATAGTGAATAGTTGGTAGGGATAGGGAGAGAGTTGGGGTTGAATATATAGGTTTCTTGTAGGGCTACTATTAGGGGGTTGTATGATTTCATACGACTTTGTAATTGTAGCTGTTTTTGTAGCCGTGTATGTTCCATTGGATTATTTTAAGTTGCATACTAGTGTTGGTATTTACTTATAAGAGGCTAGAAATTAATATTAAAACTATTATTATTATGCGGACGTGCCAACGACCGATTGGAGGATCTTACACATTGGTAGCCCACTACCCAACTAGGGGGTCCAATGTGTGATTCTCCAAATAAATAAGGAAGGAGAGGATGCTGTACCCCAAATTCGGTAAGATCGCTTGGGGCATGGGTAGCGTCTACCTGCGCCTCAAAAAGCGCCACCCCGAAGACAAGGACGCGCACACCCCACAGGCAGGTGAGGTGGAAAGGGACCCGGTGGTAGTCAACCCGTTAGTTGCAACTGAGCCAGCCACCAATGATGCTGAGTGTGCTGCAGCTCAACTTGCATAAAAGCAAGGTGGTGTCGGCGGAGCTCCACATCGCCATGGAGTAAGGGCTCGCCGACATAGCTCTAGTTCAGGAGCCCTGAATTGCGACAGGCAACTCAGTGGCCGGACTAAAGTCTTCAAATAACAACTTGTTCTTTTCAACATCGGTAAGCAGGAACAGAACCGTCGTACTCCTACGAAAGGGAATCCATGCTTACCTTATGTCTCATTACAGCACGGATGACCTGCCAGTAGTGATGCTGGAAAGTGAGGAAAAGCGCCTTCGGGTAGCTTCCTGCTATATGGCTCATGACAGACCCACACCACCCGACGAACTTAGGAGTCTGGTGACAGAAGCCGGCACCAATGCCCACCACAATGTGTGGGGATGCACCGACATCAATGACAGAGGTGAGTCACTCTTATTGAATGCCACGTTATTGAATGCTCCGGAGATGTCCACAAATACTCCCAGTGCATATTTTTTATTGAGAAGGGCGTTCTCAATGGTGGCTACTAACGAGTGTAGTGCCGTCTCCACCAATTTCCCTTTTGTGTAGGCATATTGGTTTGTTGACATCAGTCCCCCTACCTCATTCCTGATGTGTAAATCCAAGAGCTTTTCCAGTGTTTTTAGTAAAAAGGAGGTAAGGCTTATCGGTCTGTAATCCTTGGGACTCACGTGGCTGCACTTAATTGCGTTTTTTTATGTATTATTCAATTAAAAAATTATCTGTTAATAATAGTACTTCATTACAAAAGACGGAATAAAGAGAAGTTAAAAGTTAGCTAAATTTAAGTGATTATAAATATTGCATGCAATTAGTTTAAGAGACAGTTCAGGGGATAGGGTATGACAGAGGGAGTTATAATTATGGCATAAAACCCTAAAAGGTTCATGTTCGGCATAATTAGACCTACATATGGGTAAACGGATAGGCCTAAAAGTACGGGTAGGTCTAGATGGGACGGCCAAGTCAATCTGACCCAAGAGAGTTTGGGAGTCAACAATCCCGAGAAGGAGCTTGTGCACGAACATTACGCCTTTGCATATTCTGCGATGGTGCAACGACGGCAGGTCAATAAGATTTAGCCTAGACCGTAGGGTGGCAAGATTCTACCCGAGTCTCAGTTAAAGTTCCGAAGGGCAAAAATTAAAAATTGCTTTTGCACGGATTCAATAACAGCCTGCTGCTCTTTATACTGCGGGCTCCACACACAAGAAGAATACTCCAATATAGGACGTACTAACGAGATGTACAGTTGTTTCGTAACGTACGGGTCGTCAAACTCCTTGGACCAACGCTTGATGAACGCTAAAACACCCTTAGCTTTATTTACAGTTGCAGCTATATGGCTGTTAAAACACATCTTATGATCAAAATAGACTCTAAGGTCATTTGAACTCGAAATTCGCTCGAGGACATGATTTCTTAGAACATATGAGACAAAATGTGGAGCGCGACGGTAAAATGTCATAAGTCATTTAGTCATTTAGAAAGGTTCAGAAAAAGAAGATTAGTTGAACTACACAATAGTAGTTCACTTAGATCCAGTTGAAAGCGTGTGTGCAAATACCAATAAGAGTAAGACAGACAGATTTTAACATCATTAGCATACATGAGTGTAGTGGAGCATGTTATAACTTGACGAAGGTCTTTCACAAATAAAATAAGCAGTGAAGAAACAGAAGCGGGCCCAGATGACTTCCCTGTGGCACACCTGAAGTAACATTAACAGTATTTGACAACACGTTAGAAAAGAAAACACTTTGAGTACGGTTAGAGAGATAGGACAAAATCCAATCTAGAAGATTCGTTGGGAACCCTAATAAAGAGAGCTTGTGAATAAGCAGGGCATGGTTCACAGAATCGACGGCCTTGCTGAAGTTCGTAAAAACTACATCCGTCTGCAAACCAATTTGAAAACCACGGTGGATTATTTATTTTTTTTTTTTATTTATTTATTAAATTAACAAATTATCTGTTAATAATGGTGCTTAGTTACTAAAGGCGGAAAAAGATAAGTTAAAAGTTAGCTAAATTTAAATGATTATAAATATTGCATGCAATTAGTTTAAGAGACAGTTCAGGGGATAGGGTTTGACAGAGGGAGTTATAATTATGGCATAAAACCCTAAAAGGTTCATGATCAGCATAATTAGACCTACATATGGGTAGACGGATAGGCCTAAAAGTACGGGTAGGTCTAGATGGAACGGCCAAGTCAATCTGACCCAAGAGAGTTTGGGAGTCAACAGTCCCAAGAAGGAGCTTGTGCACGAACATTACGCCATTGCATATTCTGCGATGGTGCAACGACGGCAGGTCAATAAGATTTAGCCTAGACCGGTAGGGTGGCAAGATTCTACCCGAGTCCCAGTTAAAGTTCCGAAGGGCAAAAATTAAAAATTGCTTTTGCACGGATTCAATAACAGCCTGCTGCTCTTTATACTGCGGGCTCCACACACAAGAAGAATACTCCAATATAGGACGTACTAACGAGATGTACAGTTGTTTCGTAACGTACGGGTCGTCAAACTCCTTGGACCAACGCTTGATGAACGCTAAAACACCCTTAGCTTTATTTACAGTTGCAGCTATATGGGTGTTAAAACACATCTTATGATCAAAAAGGACTCCGAGGTCATTTTAATTCGAAATTCGCTCAAGGACATGATTTCCTAGAACATATGAGACAAAATGAGGAGCGCGACGGTAAAATGTCATAAGTTTGCATTTGGAAAGGTTCAGAAAAAGAAGATTAGTTGAACACCACAATAGTAGTTCACTTAGATCAAGTTGAAGGCGTGTGTGCAAATACCAATCAGAGTAAGAAAGACAGATTTTGACATCATCAGCATACATTAGTGTAGTAGAGTATGTTATAACTTGAGGAAGGTCGTTCACAAATAAAATAAACAGAAGCGGGCCCAGATGACTTCCCTGTGGCACACCTGAAGTAACATTAACAGTATTTGACAACACGTTAGAAAACAAAACACGTTGAGTACGGTTAGAGAGATAGGACAAAATCCAATCTAGAAGATTCGTTGGGAACCCTAATAAAGAGAGCTTGTGAATAAGCAGAGAATGGTTCACAGAATCGAATGCCTTGCTGAAGTCCGTAAAAACTACATCCGTCTGCAAACCAATTTGAAAACCACGGTGGATTAGGTTAGAAAACTCAAGAAGGTTAGTCGATGTTGAACGATGTCTGAAAAAACCGTGTTGCGACGGAGATATCAAGCTGCAACAAAGATGTTGCAGTTGCCGGGTGACCAGGAACTCAAGAAGCTTCGGGATGGCGGAAAGCTTTGCGATACCACGATAGTTTTCAATGTTTGATCTTGAACCTTTTTTGTGAAGCGGAAGATGTAGGACTCATTCCAAATTACTGGGAGACAAGACTGTTGAGGTTGAAGAGAAAGGTCAAGGGTTTGCAAAGGGACTGGGCACAGTGTTTTAAAATGCAACTTGGTACCTTATCTGAGCCCGCAGAAACGATAGATGACAAACCTTCCAGAACAACGCTTACCTCGAAAAAGGGCAGAAAAATGCTGTTAGCTTGAGGTAGCTGGTACGGATACGGAGTGGATGCGTTGTAAATATGAGACGAGTACGTTGTTTGGAAAAAGTTAGCGAATAAATTTGCAATACCAACAGCAGAAGCTTCTGTTTTGTTCTGGTAATGAAGGGACGGAGGAAAAACGTTTGACTTACGCTTAGAGTTAACGAACGAATAGAATTTTCTAGGATCACTACGAAAGTTACTACTACATTGTGTAAGGTAATGATTATATCACTGACTATTGACGGCAAGGAACAGAGAGCGAGCGGAGGAGTATAGAGCTAAGGCCAACGTGGAGCCCGACTTCTGGTACTTTTTATAGAGCCGGGATTTATTATTTTTTAAGTATGACAAATACTTGGAGAACCAGGGAGGCTTGGACGATACAGGTACAGTGATATCTGGAACAAACGTATTAAGGGCGGAGTAAATAGAACTATAAAACGAGTTAACAGTTGCATCTATGCTCGGTAATGAATAAAGAAACGACCAATCAACACGCGAGAGATGTAGATCTAAATCGATAAAGTTTGTCTTGCGAAAACACTTTATGTGACAAGGAGCCATGGAACTGTCAGCACCTCCAGATTGTGTACACTCCAGGGATATCAACAAAGTTGGATGGTAAGGATCTTCAGGGAGAGATATTGGGCTTGCTCTAGATACCGTAGCAAGAGAACCATCGTTAACAAAAACGAGGTCAAGAAGTCTGTCCCTAATGTTTTTAACGGCATTAATTTGGACAAGGGAAATATCCAAAATATCCCAAAAGATGGGCGGTCCATTCTATAAATAGTGTAACTATCAATGAAAATTTCATGATCATTGACAGAGGAGTTAAGCCAGGTTTCGGTAAACGCGATGGCATCGAAATCAAAGGACGCGCTATTAGTATGAATTTGACGCAATTTTCCCAGCAAACTGCGGACGTTCTGATAGTGCATGGAAAAATAGTACATCAGTTTTTTGGAGCATGTTCGGTAATTCTTGGACTCGAGTTCGAATCTTTGAGAAGGAACTCATGCATAATTGTATGCTCAGGCCATATTGACGGTTCTAGAGAACAGGATAGTAAAGAATCAGGGAGAAGAATTTTAAAGGATGATAAGTTGCGCTTATGTTTAAATGTAAATTTAGTCACAACTATATCAACAGGCGAAGTGTTAAGTTTAGCGGCAAGATGTTGTTTAACATCCTCCGTTGTAGCCTCAGGAATAAGACGAGAAACAAATATTGCTTTCCGAGGGACCACTGCTCTAAGTTGAAGTCCCGAGCGAGAACGAGATGGAGGAGCCACTCCTAAAAGAGATCTCGGTACAAGGGCAGAGGAATTGGCAGCAATGGCTGTAGCAGGAATTGGAGTAGGAATTGGAGCAGGAATTGGAGCAGGAATTGGAGCAGGAATTGGCAAGACGTCGTCAGCAACCAGCACACCCGCACTAGGAGCACTCACCGCGTCAGAAGTGACGGCCACAGAAACTGCAGGGATGGGATTGATGTTGGGTGCTCGAAGGAAGCACATTGCTCGGTGTAAAGAACTCCGGAGCCACCGTTGGCGGATTTACAGACAACGGCGTGGCATGACTACACGGAAATGCTTCCGATGGATGAAGGTGGGAGGCAGGCGTACCAATCGGATTAGGTTGCAAGAGATTGGTATCATTATGCGGAATTTTCCGTCTAGGCGATTCGCTCAAGAGTTTGAGCCCAAGAAACTGTGATTCAAGGGCAAGAAATTTCTCGTTGAGAGCCACAAATTGTTTCCGGACATCCAGAAACCCAGTTCGAGTCTGTCTCATAAATGTGCGCATTTCGGCCTCAATCTCCTGACAAGCCAGACATGACCAAGACAGGCCCATGCGTTTCGAGATCAGATCATTCAGCCGGCCAAAATTTCCACCACCAGCACATTTTATGTGGGCAAAATTGTCGCACAGCCAGCAGCTAAGAAATGAATCACCAATGATAACACCACCGAATTCACATTTCTTTGCACTGCAAACAATTGCCATTATGGACAGTAGTAGAATCACTGTGCACGAATAAAAAATGAACGGAGTGAGATAGCAGGTAAAGTAGGAGAGCAGACAGCAGAGCGAGCCAGACAATCAGCTGCAGCGGCAATAATTCAAAGCAGATGATCCAACGAAGTGCAGAAAACGAGCAGTAAACTCACCAAAGCAGAGACACAAAAGAAAAGTCCACAGAGAGGGAGAGTATAGGCAATCCAGAGAGAGTGAGAGCAACAATGCGAGCAGCAGGCCCGCTTATGCTGACGAGAGAGTGTGGGCGATGCAAACGCTGATGCGCGAGAACAGTGCACACCGAAGAAGCGATAACGAAAAGCAGACTGGGCAAAAAACAATAACAAATTGCCTGCACGAGTCCGATGTGTTACGTTGCAATATTGAATTTATATTAAACACTTGTTCACCAAGAAAACACTGGTGGTTAACACAAAGTAGAATCAAATTAAAGAGATGCGATAATATATCAAAACAAAGTCACAACAATGTTGTATGATATTTAGGCAAAGGGCGGAGAATGCGGGAGCAAGAAAAAAACACAACCGGCTTAAGCAAGAGCTAGAAGCGAACTGAGTAAAGTAAACTGAGTAGGTTAGAAAACTCAAAAAGGTTAGTCGATGTTGAACGATGTCTGAAAAAACCGTGTAGCGAAGGAGATATCAAGCTGCAACAAAGATGTTGCAGTTGCCGGGTGACCAGGAAGTCAAGAAGCTTTGGGATGGCGGAAAGCAGTGATGTCTGGAACAAATGTATTAAGGGCGGAAGAAATAGACCTATAAAACGAGTTAAAAGTTGCATCTATGTTCGGTAATGAATAAAGAAACGACCAATTAACAAGCGAGAGATGTAGATCTAATTCGATAAACCAAATCGGGTACACTCAAGGGATATCGACAAAGTTGGATGGTAAGGATCTTCAGGGAATGATATTGCGCTTGCTCTAGATACCGTAGCAGGAGAAGCATCGTTTACATACATGCGGTCAAGAAGTCATTGTGGCAATTGGGAAACAACAGGTTAGCGTCATCGCAAGGCAGCCAAGAAAGAAATGGGAGGTTAAAGTCCCCCATGACAATAATTCGATCATTGCACCCTAATGCAGATCCGACAGTATTAATTGTTGAGAGGTGGTATAACTATCTCTCAGCATCAGACCTGGTAGGAATGTAGGAGCAGGTTAAATAGAAAAATGCCGAGCCAACAGTAACTTTGACTGCAACAAATTCAATTCCATCGATGTTATTGAATGGGAATAACTCAGATGAGAAAACAGATTTGACTGCAATCAGAACCCCACCTGCAAAAGATGGGCAGTCCATTCTATAAATAGTGTAACTATCAATGAAAATTTCATGATCATTGATAGAAGAGTTAAGCTAGGTTTCAGCAAAAGCGATGGCATCGAAATCAAAAGACGCAGTATTTGTATGAATTTTACGCAATTTGCCCAACAAACTGCGAACGTTCTGATAGTGAATAGAAAAATGGTAAATCAGTTTTTTGGAGCAGCAGGTTTGGTAATTCTGGGACTCGAGTTCGAATCTTTGTGAAGGAACTCATGCATAATTGTATGCTCAGGCCATATTGACGGTTCAAGAGATTTGGATGGTAAAGAATCAGGGAGAAGAATTTTAAAGGGTGATATGTTACGCTTATGTTTAAATTTAAATTTAGGCACAACTATATCATCAGGCGAAGCATTAAGTTTAGAGGAAAGATTTTGTTTAACGTCCTCCGTTGTAGCCTCAGGAACAAGACGAGAAACAAATATTGCTTTCCGAGGGACCACTGCTCTAAGTTGAAGTCCCGAGCGAGATCGAGATGGTGGAGCCATTCCTAAAAGAAATCTCGGTCCTGGGGCAGAAGAATTGGCAGCAACGGCTGGAGCAGGAATTGGCAAGACATCACCAGCAACCAATACACCCGCACTAGGAGCACTCACCACGTCAGAAGTGTCGGCAGCAGAAACTGCTGGAATGGGATTGATGCTGTTGGGAACTTGGATGCTCGAAGGAAGCACATTGCTCGGTGTAAAAAAGACCGGAGCCACCGTTGGCGGATTTACAGATAACGGCGAGGCATGACCACACGGAATAACAAATGCTTCCGATGGATGAAGGTGGGAGGCAGGCGTACCAATCGGATTAGGTTGCAAGAGATTGGTATCATTATGCGGAATTTTCCGTCTAGGCGATTCGCTCAAGAGTTTGAGCCCAAGAAACTGTGATTCAAGGGCAAGAAATTTCTCGTTGAGAGCCACAAATTGTTTCCGGACATCCAGAAACCCAGTTCGAGTCTGTCTCATAAATGTGCGCATTTCGGCCTCAATCTCCCGACAAGCCAGACATGACCAAGACAGGCCCATGCGTTTCGAGATCAGATCATTTAGCCGTCAAAAATTTCCGCCACCAGCACATTTTATGTGGGCAAAATTGTCGCACAGCCAGCAGCTATGGAATGAATCTTCAATGATTACACCAGCGAATTCAAATTTCTTTGCACTACAAACGATTGCCATTATCGACAGCAGTAGAATCACTGTGCACGAATAATAAAAGAACAGAGTGAGAGCGCAGGTAAAATGGGAGAGAAGACAGCAGAGCGAGCCAGACAATCAGCTGCAGCGGCAATAATTCAAAGCAGATGATCCAACGAAGTGCAGAAAACGAGCAGTAAACTCACCAAAGCAGAGACACAAAAGAAAAGTCCACAGAGAGGGAGAGTATAGGCAATCCAGAGAGAGTGAGAGCAACAATGCGAGCAGCAGGCCCGCTTATGCTGACGAGAGAGTGTGGGCGATGCAAACGCTGATGCGCGAGAACAGTGCACACCGAAGAAGCGATAACGAAAAGCAGACTGGGCAAAAAACAATAACAAATTGCCTGCACGAGTCCGATGTGTTACGTTGCAATATTGTATTTATATTAAACACTTGTTTACAAACGAAACACTGGTGATTAACACATTGTAAAATTAAATTTAAGAGATGCGATGATATATCAAAACAAAGTGACAACAATGTTGTATGATATTTAAGCAAAGGGCAGAGAATGCAGGAGCAAGAAAAAAACACAACCGGCTTAAGCAAGAGGTAGAAGCGAATGGAGGAAGACAACTCTCGAGGTTCTCCATTGGATAGGGATGTCGCCCGTAGCTAGCTATGCTGAGTATATTGCGGAAAGCCATGGGGTTATTACGTCTTTGGTCACCTGCGTCATGGATGTTGCTCTTTGGCATCAGTGACCTCAGTGCATCTAGGAAAAAACGCCTTCTTTACTGCTGTTAAGGATTCTGCCCTCTGTCCACTGTCTGTCATATAGCTCTAATGGACTCTGTATGGTGGGTTGCATTGAAAGCAGTTTCTGAAGCCTTTCCGTTTCAGGTACTTTCTCGATATTGGAGTAGAAGGATCGTATTCCTCATTGACAATCTGTTCGTTAACTTTTTTGGCGATCTTAAAGAATTTCTTGACGTTGTTCCTTTGGAGAGATAGATCCCGGTTCCACCGGAGTGGCTTGGACCTCTTATTTGTTCTTGGAGGTTCGAACGATGCGTGGTAGGCATCCAGTAACTACGTGGATATGTTCCTTAGTCCTTATTTCTTTATATCATTCGCTGGATTCGCGAGCTTCGAAGTAACAGTCTTTTTAAACTTTTCTCACTTTGAATTCCGGGGTTTTCTATAGACTCTTTTCTTTGAAGAGTGGTTGAAACCGCAATTAGACTGAATGTACTTATGATCTGAGAAGGATGCTGTTTCGAGGACTCTCCAGCCAGATACAACTACTCTTTCCCGTTACGAGAGATAGGTCTAGAACCTTTGAAGAGGGTTGTTCCTCCTCCACGTTTGCTACGTCGAAGTTAGTTGATACTAATTGATGTCATTGATGTTGGGCATTGGCATCCGCACCAATGAGAAGTTGGTGGTGTTTGGAGCCGGCTTCTGTCACCAGACTCCTAAGTTCTCCTGAGTTGCAGCTCCCTTAGTATCATGATGGCTGAATCAACCTCAACCGACGGGTTGACCATCACTGTCAGTTCACGGTCCTCCTCTTTCTCAGAGTCGTCCAGCGCAAGACCCTGGGCTGCCTCCTCGATGGTCGCCAGACCTAGGTCTGGCATCACTGGTGTTATAGCGTTGATTTCGGAACGAATGTTTGCCTTAATCTAGTCTATAGTCTGAGCCTTGTTGGCGTAAACCTTACTTTTTAGAAAGCCGGCGATCTGGGTGTCCAGTCAAAATCGCCTCTTTTTGATAGCAGACGTCCTGGGAATTTTCGTTGCAGAAGCTGAATTGTTTCATTGGCTGTGTGGCATGGCGCACCGTCTGTTGATACCAGTAGCCGTTTAGACCATTATTTCGCATTTGCGGGCAGACATAATGAGCCAACATCCATCAATATCGTTAGTTATGGCAAACGCAGAAAAAAGAGCGCAATTTGTAATTGCTAATAGAGGGGGCCATTTAATTGATATTGTTTTCAAAACATAGTCTAAATATATTGTAAAAAACCAAACCAAATAAAAATACCTCACTTATGGAAATCGGTTGTTTTTTTTTTAAGTTATTCGATGTTTTCATACCGTACTAAAAGATGGTGCTCCCTGTATATAATATATTTAACACATTTAAACACTATTTATTTTCAAAGTTTTCTGTTTTAATTTTGATTGATTAAATTTGAAGAGGGTTTGATCAGGAGGAGAATCATATGATTTGTTTGAAACAGGTTTCTTACAAGTGAGGATTACACAAAACTAATAAGTGGATTTCAGGTAGAATAAAGGTACATGTTACATCCAGTAGCAATCGTTTGAAACAGGTTTGTAAGCAGATACTGTTCGTTTTGGGTACAAAATATTAGGAAGGTGTTTGGGGGCGATAAAAAGAATGCCATTTAGAAAGAAACCCTTTAGTCCTATTTCAATAGGAAAATTGGTCAGTTAAAAAAAAAAAATAAAACTTAAAATGGCATCAGAAATTAAGTGCAACATGTGTGAAAAGTCCGTCGACTTTATAGAGTTTGATTCTCATTATGAAGCATGCTTGGGACCTCGGAATGCTTTTGAGATTCGTATGAGCAGAGGATCTAATTCAAGTGATCTCCACTGCCCTTCAACTTAGGATTATTGACTGTTCAATTTGCGGTGAAAGTTACTCTCCGTCTAGGGAAAGACGCCTTATGATGTCGGACAAACACAAGAATGCAAGAGCAGCTCAACTAGAGGAAAATGAAAACGTCATTTTAATTTCAACGGAATCGCGATTTTTCTTTAAAATCATATCGTGTTCACTCAAATAAAAGTGAACAGATTGATTTAAAAGAGTGTTTTCATGATTGCAAAAATGATATTATCAATTTATTGAGGCACTGTATGAGTGAGTACAGAATCTGTACTGCAGATCAATAAAATATACTTTAAAAGTATATGGATTATACGTTAAAAAAACTGATGATGAAAGCTTAACAGAAACAATGAAGCATTTCAGGAGGAGGATCAAAAAGTTTTAAATATTTTGAGCTAACCATGATAAAATTGGAGCATATCGATGCAAACAGGTTTATTCAAGCTCCCAAAAAAATTAAGTCACGAAATGCACTAATAAATGTTAAAAACGAGGGGGAACGTTGTGAGTTGCTGCGGACACCGCAACTCTACAGTTATACCCGATACTAAGTTAGTATGGCTCTCCTCCGGCAGACGCCGCTAATATTAAACGACACGACAAAGAGTGCGTGCGAGAGAGACAGAAAATCAGTCTGAGCGTGACGTCGGGCGCTGCGTAGCCACTGCAAATTGATTTGTTCCTATTGGCTATAAAAATGATCCGATCTGGTCCAGATTCAGCAATCTTATAGATATGGTCATTATCTATGATTCTGCGTTTTTAGTTTTCTCGTATCCTCAATATTGTGAATGCAAAATTTTTTCGTCCTTTGTGGGGGCGGAAGGGGGTGGGGCGAAATTTTGAGATATGCGTTTTATAGTGAGATCTAACAGGAGTGCAGATATCAAATTTGGTTACTCTAGCCTTAATAGTCTTTGAGATTTGTGGATGCCCTAGACTTTCGTCCTTTGCGGTGGTGGAAGGGGGTGTGGCGAAATTTTGACACAAAACGGTCAAGGTCCGATATCACACGAGTGTGGATACCAAATTTGGTTGCTCTGGCTCTTATAGGTTCTGAGATCCTTGAACTCATATTTTGCAATTGGCAAAACCGACCATGAAACCTGTGTGTTAGAGAGAGACAGAGCGAGAAAGAATGAAATTGTTTTCTTCATTCTGGCTATAATAATTATACGATCTGGTTCAGATTTTACACTCTAGAACATATAGTCATCTTCTATGATTCTGCGTTTTAAGTTTTCTCGTATCGTCAAAATTGTGGATGCCACAGATTTTCGCCCTTTGTGGGGGCGGAAGTGGGCGGGGCAAAGTTTTGAAATATTCTTGTAGCAGTGACATATCACAGAAGTCTGGATCCAAAACATCGTTGCTTTAGCTCTTATAGTCTTTGAGCACTAGGCGCTGAAGGGGACGGACAGACGGACAGACGGACGGACGGACAGACGGACAGACAGACATGGCTCAATCGACTCGGCTATTGATGCTGATCAAGAATGTATATACTTTATGGGGTCGGAAACGATTCCTTTTGGACGTTACACACATCCACTTTTACCACAAATCTAATATACCCCAATTCTCATTTTGAGTATCGGGTATAACTACGATGATTTTATTTATTTATTTATTTATTATTCGCCAACGGAATCTTATTATTTCTATCTTACCACACAACAAAAAATAACATTAATAAATTAATTATGGAACAGGAAGAAATCTACAAGCGGGCGTAGTGAGCTAATCCTACTAAGCAGGTCAGGGCAATCGATGTTACCCACTAAAAGGTCATAAATAAAGATCTGATCCGCAATGGTCCTTCGATCAGAGAGATAGAAGAGATGCACGAGGCGACATCTGCACTCATAGGACGGCATCGGAATGGAAAAGGGCAGAGGCTGGAGTGCAAATTTCAGAAACTTTCTTTGCAGTCTCTCGATGCGCGAAATTTGAACGATCCCGGTGGGATTCCAGACCATGGAAGCGTACTTAGCCTCGTATATGGGTCCCTGAATTGGGATGAATTGCGCTAAACAAAGCCGAACATTGCATAGGCTTTTGGCAATATTAAATTCAGATGATCTGCAAAAAGAAATCTAGAGTCAAATAAGACCCCGAGGTCAAGTATCTCCGTATGATTTAAGAGAGGATGGCCATCTATTGAATATGAGGCCACCACATTGAAGACACACTTGCTAAAAGAAACAAAGTAACACTTACTATTACTAAGTGGGAGCGAATTAAGTCTGCACCAACGAGCAACTCTATCCAGGTCGCGCTGAAGAAGGATACTGTCGCCTAAGGTTTTGACAGATCGGAAGATTTTAAGATCATCAGCATAAAGAAGATGCTCAGAAGCTTGAATGCTGAGACATATGTCGTTGATAAAAATTAAGAACAGAAGTGGACCAAGTCCACTTCCCTGTGGAAGGACGGAAGTAGCCAAGAATGGGTCCGAAGGCTTTCCATTTACCATTACGACATACTCTCGCAGCTCAAGATATGATCTAAGCCAACTGAGCAGGCAGAAATGAATCCATAACCGATGCAGCTTGTCTATTAGGGCACAGAGGGAGACTTTGTCAAAGGCTTTAGCAAAGTCAGTATACACAACATCTACTTGAGAGTGCATATCAAAGACACGAGTGCAGAAATTACTGAAAGCGATGAGATTAGTGGTCTTTGATTTACCCGGCATCAAACCATGCTGATTTGGGCCAATGTACGACTTCATGAGGAAGGTGATCTTTCTGGCAATGATACGCTCTAGAAGTTTTGAAACATTGCTGAGTTTGGCAATTGGTCTAGAATTGGAAATGCGATTTTTGGTACCTTTCTTAAAAATTGGCGTAATCGTGGCAGCTTTCCACTTGCCAATAAACCGACCCGTTAACAGCGAATTTGTGAATAGAATTTTGAGAGGTTCACAGAACGCTACAACACAGTTGCGAAGCAGGAAGGCCATCACAGTCGGGTTTATTAGAATTATCGAACTCATCAATTGCCTCTTCCGATACATCAAGTGTGCCAATATTGACCACCGAGGGAATAGAGTTTAAGACATCGAAACTGTGCCAAGCTGCGTATGGCTCAAAATTTAAGCTAAAGAAAGAAGCAAAAAGGTTTGCTATACCATTATCCGTATTAGCGCTCAAGCTACACAGGTTCATAACAGAAGGAAGAGAGCTCGTTGACCTTTTGGAATTTATAAAATGCCAAAACGACCTGGGATTGACTTTAAGTTCCCTCTCAACGTCGGCAATATATTGGTTATACAAAAATTTGCTTAAAAAAGCAAACTCCCTCTTATGTTGCACATACCTCGCCCAATCCACAGGGTCCCGGGTCTTACCAAATCGTTTAAGGTACTTATTACGAAGATTCGTATATTTCATAAGACCCTTCGTATACCACGGTAGTCTATAGGAGCCATGCACCCTTTTGGAAGCATTGTTACCAATAATACGACGGACCGTATGCAGGAAAACATTATAGGACGTGTCTACACTAGGGTGCGAGAGAACAGAAGCCAAATTAACATTTAACATACTATCCCGAATAGCATTCAGGCTTACAGTAGAAAATAAGCATTCATAATATGGTGTTGCAGCAGACGATCGTAATTACCCTATCGTAGCGTGTGCGATGTTGTGAGCAGAGCTTTTGCTCTCACACGCCGCGCTCTTGTACTGCTCTCTGCGCATTCAAGATCGGCTCGACGGTGGAGTCGGGGAGTTTTGCTATCTCTGGCTGCGACCAGTCCAATAAATGCTTTGAAGTCGAGCACTTGTTTTTTTTTAGTC
Source organism: Drosophila miranda (assembly GCF_003369915.1). Classification (NCBI taxonomy): domain Eukaryota; kingdom Metazoa; phylum Arthropoda; class Insecta; order Diptera; family Drosophilidae; genus Drosophila; species Drosophila miranda. The sequence continues at coordinate 49,210,343 of NC_046674.1, forward strand.
ATACATTACCTGACAATTTAACGTAAAAACCGAAACTAGAGCCCGCTGGACCGGAGTCATCATCACGTTTGTTTTTGGAAAAAGTCTTCCGAATTTTCATTGGCGCCCGAGCAGGGACATCGGCATCCAGCATTTCGTGGAAATTCGCACGACAAACCAGTGACCTACAGTGCATCTTCGTTGTCTCGGCACAAGTCATTGGTTTTTTTTGTTCTGTTGCGAATAGAGCTCTAGCTGGCTGGTTTTGTGCGACAAATTGGATTCATCTTTACTCAACAAAAAAGGAAAGTGTTCGGCTAATCTTTGCCGAATTCTCAGGTATTTAGTGCGAAAAAAATTGCGTGCAAGAACCAAGCCACCATTTTGTGCGCTGTGTTTCTCTATTTGGCCACTGATCTCAATTTCATTGGCACCTCGTTGAATTGGAATACCAATTAAATAAAACACAAAGTAATAAAATAAACCAAAGTGAACAGCCAGCAACATAAAATATTTATTATATATTGGTGGATTGAAGAAAAGTGCAAATTGATGAGGGTTTACGGTACTTGCTAATCAGACGCTCCGGTCATTGCCGCTGTTTTCAATTCTCTTTTGCGAAGTACCGCTTATTGGTGCTGCCTTTACTTCGGTAACGCTATCGTTGCGCCAAATTGTGCATAATTTGGCTGCGTTTGGTTGTGTGCATTGGCAGCATAATTTGTGTTTGTTTCGCTGCGTTAACCCTTTGAAGCCGATACATAGTTTTTTGTGGAAATTTCGCGTTCTTTCATAGTTTTTTGCATACCCTACAGTATTTTGGTTAACCATTGTCTAAACCCAGTGCATTACTTTCCGACCCTCTTGAAGTAAGAGAAAGCGCCAGAATGAGTGAAAAGGAAAGGGAAATTGTTACCAGGGAAGGAGGTTCAAAAGAAGGAGGGGGTCCAAAAGTCCTGCAAAAGTTAGCAACAGCAATGCAAAGACACGATAGGGTGATGGGCGATCTAAGGCGTGTGAGAACGGCCTTTGAAGAAAAAACTATTTCGTTCGACTCTCTTCAAATTAAATGCAGACTCGAGCTGATCGAAAATTATTGTGAAAAGTTGATGGATATACAGGCAGACGTGGATTGCTTAAGTCCCAACAACGATCTACGAGCATCGGTCGAGGATATGTGTGTTACCACAAAGGCTCTGTACATGTCTGCACTTAAAGAACCCGAAACTCAGCGAATACAGAGGAGGGATAGGAGTAGCCAGCGTCATTCATCACATCTGCCTAAAATGAATCTCCCCAAGTTTAGTGGAAAACATTCTGAATTTAAAAACTTTATAAGCCTTTTCGAGAGTTTGGTGCATAACGACCCAATATTATCAAATGTGGAAAAATTCAACCACTTACTGTCGTGTCTCGTTGACGATGCATTGGGAACAGTGAAGGCGTTTCAGATCTCTGCAGACAATTATGAGAAGGCTCTTGATAGTTTGAAGGAGGTTTACGACAAAAAATATTTGATCTTTTCTGATACTGTTTCGCAGTTGTTTGACATTCCCAGCACAACAAAAGCTTCTGCTTCATGCAGAAGGTCCCTCATTGACACGGTGTCAGCCATATATTCTTCTCTGCAGTCGTTAGGAAGCGAAAAAGACATAAATAGCGCGATGCTAATTCACATAGCGCTGTCTAAAGTAGATCCCACAACGAAGTCTCGGTTCGAAGAGCAACTGGATTACGATAAACTACCGTCTTGGTCCGAGTGCGCAGCCCAGCTGAATCGGCGCTATCAGCATCTAGCTGCCGAAGAGTCAACACGGAATAAGGGTAAAACTAAACAAAAGACAAGTAAAGGACCCACTAAATCGTCTTTTTCATGTGCAAAGACGGATAGGCGAGCTGATTCGAAATGTAGCTATTGCCACGCGGGGAATCATACCATAAGCAATTGTCAATCGTTTAGTGCTCTTCCTGTTCTTCAACGGTTCGATATCACCAAGCAACTCCGACTGTGCATAAATTGTTTGAAGCCAGGTCATACAGTGACGAGGTGCAGGACAGCAAAATGTCGAGTGTGCTCTAAGCCCCATAACACTCTGCTTCATCGATACGGGGTTGAGCCCCAGCAAAATGGGCCTAGTTCTGTGCCAGTAGAACATTCGTCATCGTCTGATCCTCAGACAGCTTATTCTAGTCATGTTGCTAGTGCTGACCAGGTTATTCTTGCTACCGCTGTTGTAAAGGTGCAAGATCGGTCCGGACAATTTCAGTATGCACGGGCACTTCTAGATTCCGGCTCCCAAATTAATTTTATATCCGAGGATCTAGCCCAGCGCTTACGATTGCGCCGTGATGAGTCGTGCCTTAATATCACAACTGTTGGAAAAAACTCGTCCGTCATAAAGCACAAGATTCATACTTCTGTCCAATCTCGTATCAACGATCACAACTTTGATTCCGATTTTTGGGTGTTAAGGTCGATTTCCACATACCAACCCGATCATGTTGTCAATTTCGCCCAATGGAAGATACCAGCAAACCTGCAGATGGCAGACCCGCAGTTTTACAAGCCTGCTAAGGTTGACTTATTGATAGGGGCAGAAACCTTTTTTGAGTTAATGTGTGTAGGGCAATTAAAGGCAAGTTCCGAACATCCAACAATCCAGAAAACATTGTTGGGATGGATTGTATCAGGAAAATATAAGGCATCAGCACAGGATGCTGTATGCAATATCGCTGTTGGTAGCGATCATTGTTCTCTCGACTCTCTGGTAGAGCGCTTTTGGGAATTGAAACAGGTCCCAGAGAAGTCGAAGGCTGTATATACAGCTGAACAATTGGCTTGCGAACAAAACTTTAAGCAGACTTTACGCAGGCTCGAATCGGGTCGTTTTGAAGTGGGGCTGCCATTTAAAATAAATCCCAACGTGTTTGGTTTCTCGTTCGAGACGGCAAAACGCCGCTTTCTATCCCTAGAACGCAGACTTGCACGAGATCAGTATTTGCATGATCTGTATATGGAGCTTATGAAAGAGTATCTCATCCTTGGCCACATGTCATTGCTTCCAGACACTCCTCCAGGACGCCATTACTACATTCCACATCAATGTGTCCTGAGACCTGATAGTAAAACCACCAAGCTACGCGTCGTTTTCGATGCATCGAGCAAAACATCGACTTCAATCTCATTAAATGAGACTTTGATGGTGGGTGCAACTATTCAGAGGGAGCTTTACGCAATTCTTGCCCGATTTCGATTAAATCGTTTTGTGCTCACAGTTGACATCTCCAAAATGTATAGGCAAGTTCAGGTCGCCGAAGAAGACCGAAATTTCCAATTGATTCTGTGGAGGGATAAGGCAAATGTAGATGTTCAAACGTATCGCCTGAATACGGTTACTTATGGGACAGCCTCAGCTCCATTTCTGGCCATCCGCTGTCTCGTTGAATTGGCAGACGTTTATGCTGAGTCCCATCCTATTGCATCACAAGTCATAAAAAGTGACTTTTACGTCGATGATATGCTTACTGGAGCAAACAGTCTGGAAGATTTAGAACGTATTCGGCTGGAAGTGTGTGAGGTCTTAGAATCCGGGGGTTTTAAGTTGGCCAAGTGGGCGTCAAATCATCCCCAGCTGCTGTCCGATAGTGGATAGAAATCGCTGCAGTTTGATCCTTCGTCGTCTGTTAAAACGGTCGGAATTAGATGGAATCCGCAAAATGATTTGTTCCATTATCATTTAGATGACTCATTTGATTCATTGACCCCTACAAAGCGAAACATTTTGTCAGTTTTGTCCCTTAATAACGAGAGCAAAAATATTGCTGCAGCAATTGTGGCGGCAAAAGTTGGATTGGGACGAGTCGGTTCCCATGAGTTTGCACACGAGTTGGAACCACTTCAAGCAAAATTTGTTTGAATTAGACAAGATAACCATACCTCGCTACATTGGCCTTCCCACGCATAAAAGCGGTCAGATTCACGGATTCGCAGACGCATCAGGTGAAGCGTACGGATGCTGCATTTACATCCGTACCAGTGATGGTAAAAATGTCGTGTCTAAGCTTCTTACCGCAAAGTCTCGAGTAGCTCCTCTCAAAACGAAATCGATTCCAAGACTCGAATTGTGCGCAGCACTCCTGTTATCCACTTTATGGGCTCAAGTAAAACCGCTCCTGGACAAGTTCATGATCGAAAGTGTGAACTTTTGGTCGGACTCCCAAGTCACCTTGTACTGGCTGGAAAGGGATCCAGCCACGCTCGCAACGTTTGTGGCCAATAGGGTTGCTGAAATCCAGGAATCGTCAAGCGGTGTGACTTGGCGGCACGTTCCTACTGAGCAAAACCCAGCCAATTTGGTGTCACGTGGCACAGACGTAGACGGTGTAACGTGCTCATTGTGGACTGAGGGTCCCCAATTTCTGCTCAGGAATTCTGAGGAGTGGCCATGTCTACATCAGGTTGAGTTGTCCCCAGAAATGGAACGGTCGGAAGACAAGAAGTGTTTGGCAACACATTCAGTGGCAAAGTGTCAGGCCAATGATTTCATCGAGTTGATTGAAAGATGCTCTTCCTTTGAGAAATTGCTTCGGATTAAGGCATATGTAAACCGGTTCCTACAAGGAAGCAAGCGTAGTCGAGAGGTCGTTCTGTCAGCCAAAGAACTTAAGGTCTCATTTCTAAGGCTGGTAGAAGTAGTCCAAAGACACGAGTTGGGACCAGAATTCCACAAGCTAGCGAGGTCGGAAATCCTGTCACCGCATCTTCAACGACTAAACCCGTTCATACATACGAGCGAACTCGACGGAGTAACGCTGCGACTGATTCGAGTGGGAGGAAGGTTGCTCAACGCAGAGATTCCGTATGACGCCAAATTTCCTCTGCTGCTGTCGCAAAAGTCGCAGTTCGTGACGCTTTATCTTCGCAATTTGCATCGGACTCACTACCATGCAGGCGCCAAAGTCATGGTTTCGTTGCTAAGGCAGCAGATATGGCTAATCAATGCTCGAGAAGCATGTACAAGGATCCTGAGAAATTGTGTGCACTGCTTCCGATACAAGCCAGTCCTACAGGAACAGATCATGGGAAACCTGCCAGCTGATAGAGTGCGAAGAGCGACAACGCCACCAACTTCGTGGGCGCGAGCAAGGTGCTGAACGAGCTGCATCAAGCGTACCAGAGGGACCAGGACCGGCTCAAGGCGTACGCAGCGCGCCAAGGCGTCGAGTGGTGTTTCATACCACCGAGAGCACCACACTTCGGCGGATTGTGGGAGGCAGTCGTCAAATCAGCCAAGCAGAGGTTGGTACGCGGAGTGGGCAACGCCAAGCTCACCGCGGACGAGCTGTGCACCCACCTGTTAGAGGTAGAGGCTCTTCTCAACCCCCGGCCAATCGCGTCCCCAGGCAACGATCCCAGCGATGGAGAAGCGCTAACGCCAGGGCACCTGCCGATCGGGCAGCCGCTTCTTTCGCTGCCGCCCGAATCAGATCACGACGACAGATGCAGCAGGGGAAGCTTCGCGTACTTGAAGCGGTGGCGAATGCTGTCAGCGCTCAAGCAGCAGTTTTGGCAGGGCTGGTCCAAGGACTACCTGGTCAGCCTGCAGAAGCGTCACCAGTGGGCTACCAAAGGGCCAGACTTGGACATTGGCTGTCTAGTGCTCGTCCACGAGGACAACACACCGCCACAGAAGTGGACCACAGGACGAGTGGTGGCCGCAATCAAGGGAGAAGATGGGAGAGTGCGCGTCGCCGAGGTGCGAACACCCGCGGGCGTAATTAAACGCCCCATACACAAATTGGCAAAACTGCCAATAGACGGTTGAAGCACCGGAGGTCTTCAACGGGGCCGGAATGTTGCAGCAGACGATCGTAATTACCCTATCGTAGCGTGTGCGATGTTGTGAGCAGAGCTTTTGCTCTCACACGCCGCGCTCTTGTACTGCTCTCTGCGCATTCAAGATCGGCTCGACGGTGGAGTCGGGGAGTTTTGCTATCTCTGGCTGCGACCAGTCCAATAAATGCTTTGAAGTCGAGCACTTGTTTTTTTTTAGTCATACATTACCTGACAATTTAACGTAAAAACCGAAACTAGAGCCCGCTGGACCGGAGTCATCATCACGTTTGTTTTTGGAAAAAGTCTTCCGAATTTTCATATGGTTCTGCCTAGTGCGAATAAAAATGGAAATTAACTAAGAATTCCAACGGCATATGATGCATGTCACATTCAGCGATGGGGAGTTCGCAACATGTAACACGGCAATCTATATCCGAACTAACAAAAACTAATGTAGAATCTTATTTAGCCTATTAAAAACATTATTTACTTGGGATAAGCCCATACTAAAACAGTCATCTAGGAAAAGAATCTCGTTCGGCAAATGTACATTACTAGGTATCATAGCCGACGACTGCGGATCGCCGGACCATACCAACGAACGCAAATTAAAGTCGCCAACAACGCAGAGGTGCTGACGGTCTATAATTAGATTACTATAATTGTTAGCAATATTCTGTGTGTGCGCCTTGTATATTTCATAGCTGCTATTCGGTGGAATGTACGATGCGCTAATAAATAGCTAATAAACCAATCTGATCCAGAACAGAGTCTCCATCCAGGAGACAAATCCGATCACAGCGTAGGGCGCGTCTGACGGCCACAATGACCCCACCTCCTCTGGAGCACTTCGTTTTGGCACAATCTCTGTCCTTACGAAACGCCTGGAAAAAGCTAGGATCGAAGTATTCGTTGTCGAAAAAATTTGAATTGAGCCAGGTTTCAACCAAAATGACAATGTCGAAGTCACACGTAGAGGTAGCGAAGATGACAGCCTGAGCCTTGGTGCGCATGCCCGCTATATTTTGGAGAGAAATTCGTAAAGACTTGGCACCATCCATCGGCACGGTCGCAGAAAGTGGCGGTGTCGTCCTGTTAGCGGCCACGGAAGATGGGTCCAGACGAGGGTCAGCCTTATCCAACTGAGTCGGAGGAGCGAGGCCCATGCTTAGAGCCTAAGAGCCAATCTCTGTGACGATGCTGAAGAGAGTGTTGAAGAGAGTGTTCCACATAAGAGCGCACGACGGGCTGCTGACTCTTCCCAAATGTCGAGAGCAGCGACGGCGCAAGCATAGCATACGAAGCAATGCATTTGCGTTTGTTGTTGTAATGATGACGTTAGAAGCGCACGTAGTCGGGAGAGAGCGCCAGCAAGAGCATCGTCATCTGATCCAGCAGCAGCCGAGCGAATATCGCACAAAGCGCAGATCGAAAAGTCAATGTTTTGTTGTTGTGTCGAAGAGGATTGCCAAAAATGAAACAACGGGCTGTTGCTCATAGCAAAAAGGCGAAAAAGTGCAAGTAGAATATGTTGCGGAGAAGCGGCGATCATAAAACCAGAAGCGCCGCTCACTGGGGGTTTTTTGAAGTGAATGGAACTGGAGCTTTCTGAGTCGGCGTGGACGTCCGCAATGGCACAGCTGCACATAGATTAACTACCGTTAAATCAGCTTCCGGCCTCTGTCTATGCACAAAGCGGGAAACCCTTACCGATACTGGCCGGAATCTATCATCAAAGACCACGGGGAATAGAGGTTCAGGGATCAGCAGCTGATCCCAAGTCAATGACCTCAGTCGAGGTGGCGGCCACTAACCGTGGAGACATTAAGTCGATCGCCGGCTTTGGCCTATTGGAATCCTTTCTTGGAGCCATCGGCTTCACCCGCTCATGAGAATTGATCGAAAGAGTCTGAAAATCAGACTTCAGACCCCGATAAAGGTTTTCAAGCTTCAGAACCTTGTCGTTAAGCTCATCTATTTTCGAATGCGAGTCATTCGCAACCACACGTCATGCACGTCAAATGAAACGCTCGGCGGCACAAAGAAGAACAGCGGACAGCCTCAAAGCAACGAAGCTGAGCGGCAGTTACGTCCGAATTGCATTCCGAGCAGTAATAAAGCGACATAGCAAAACCACGACCGAACGCAGTGAGAGCTGACTAATCACAATTTTTGTTTCAAGTGGTGTGTTTTATCATATCCTGCAGTACCAGCAGTGAGCGATGACGAATGTCATCTACAATGTCATCTAGGCGTTGACGCCAGCCAAATCGAACCCTTTGTTTTTTCTTTTGTTTCTTTCTTTTCCGCGCGTGCCGAACGTAATTCGGTTCTGCCGACCGTGCGCAGTAGCAGAGAAATTCGTTTTATCTTTTCGTCTCCTTTGCGCCTGCGTCGACAGAACTCTTTTGCTTTGATCTTTGCTATTTGCAAGCGTCAAACGAAGTTTTAATAAGTGAAATTAAGTAATCTGTGATTATTATTAATATCAGGAAAGTGTAGTTTTTAAATAATTAATAATATGTGTTGTGCGCGTGTGTTGAATAAAGAAAATTCAATTGTATAAGAGGTTAAATTTATAAAAAAAACTGTGTTCAAATTATATTAATGTTTCGCTGCATTCAAATTCACATTTCTTTATTCTTCTCTTATGCTCGGGAATAAAAGAAGAATAAAGAAATAGAATGTAGGTTTAAAGAAAACTTAAAAAAAAACATAATAATTAATTAATTAACATATCCATATTATTTCAGCGGCGGTGAAGATGAAAATACCCAACGAGCCAGCAGATAAAGTGATTAGGAAGGCTATTCGCAATGTTAAGAATAGCCATTTTCATCCTTAGACAATAATTAATAATAATTTTTAATAAATAAAACTAATTGGAAAAATAAACAATTGAATGCTAATTTTTTATATTAATTGCATGATTTTTCGTGAAAAATCATTGTGGAGATAATGTTTTTTATCCCCAATCGGCCGACTAATTATTTCGAATTAAATAAAACTCGGCGCAGAAATAAAATTACGATATGTTCTTTAATGCGTGACATCCAAATTGCAAGTGTGGCTTGCCTGCCCTTTACATTGCCGCTCCGATCGCTAAGCGCAGCTTCGCTCGGCCGACGTCGGTAGGCAGACGCAAAGCGGAGATAGCGAAGAGCGAGCTGGCAGAGAGCGTTTAGCAGGGCAAGCAAGCGCAAAGCTTTAACAAACAAATGAGTGACATAGACATAAGTAACAAACAAAATAAGCGGCTGAGGGCCAAGAATTAGGTGCTATTTGGCAAGCAGCTAATCGGCTGGGTTCTGCTCCGAACATTCACCCCCCGTTGGAAGGCAAAGGCTTTCAACAGATCCATCCTGAAGGGGCAGAACCGCTATTTTTCCAACGGCCCTCTTGAAGATGCTTGCTTGGGCGCAGCTGGCGGCTACGCTGGGATGATCGTCGAACGCAGCAATCGGCGCTTCTTTACGAAGGCGGCTTGTCGTGATTACGTCTTGATCATCGGGAACCTCTGTAATTGCATAGAATGGCAGGAAATTTGGCAATGTAGAAACTGTTGAAAGTTGAATTTAATTTGGCGTGGATATGTAGGTTTTTAATATATGGAAAAGTTCGCGCTGCAGTTCCTGATTCTCCAATCGCAGTTTTTCCACTTGCACCTGGCACTCGAGCAGCTGCTTCCTGCATTGCTGCTCTAAGTTTTGGTACTCCAGCGTTGTGGGTCGAAAATCGTCAATAGAGATGCACGAGGAATTTTCAAAAGCGGTTAAAGCTGCACGCTTATTCTCCGAGCTATCAATGCTTCCTGATACTATCCAACCAAGTTTTGTCTCCTGCAATGTTGGCAATTGGGCTGATAGTCGAATCTGTCCGACGCACATTAAATCGAAGAACAAACCAGAACCTATCAACAGATCGATACGTTGGGGCTTGGAGAAATTAGGATCAGCTAGTTTTAGATTATTCGGCATTGGCCAATCCTTTGCGTCTACGCCGAAGTTAGGCTGCATTTCCGTAATTGAGTTGGTGACAATTGCAGCGAAGGAAGCTCGATAGCTTGCGTCCTGGGATTGTACAACTATATGTACAGACTTGCTCGAAGGTAGAATGGAATCTCCGATTCCAGAGATGTGAACATAAGACGAGCGATGATCCAACTGCAACTGATCAGCAAGTCTAGATGTTACAAAATTTGCCTGTGATGCAGAATCCAAAATGGCACGACATGGGATAAGTGCTCCATAACGATCTGTTACATGGACGAGGGCAGTAGGTAGCAACACGTTCTGGCTATGCTGAGATTTCTGGATCGAGGGGGGAGGGCTAGAACACCCGCTTGCTAGAAGCACAGTCGCGGCCTCTTGCTGGATCGATTCCTCGGCCGGTGAAGAGGAAGATGAAGCACCAGTTCCCGATGGAATGTGGAGTAGCGTGTGATGTTTGGCCTGGCAATGCCTGCAAAGTCCTGACCTGCACCTCTGCAATTCATGGCCTTTGTTGAGGCAGTTCAAACACAAGCGGCTCTTCTTTGCTTCTTTGTATCGTTCAAACGCAGAGAGATTCAGGAATGCCTGACATCTAGATATGTAATGCTCGGAGGAATTGCAATGGTTACATATGGGGTTAGGATGGTCGTTACTGGAGGTGATAAGGGTGACAGGTTTCTCTTCTCCCACCTGTTGACTAGGACTTGTTGCCATGGCTGATCCCAAATTCTCCAGCATCCGACATCTCGCTTCCAAAAATGAGGCCATGCTTGACCACCGAGGCAATCCTGACGTCGGCAAGTTCTCTTCCCATTTCTCCTTTGTTTTGTGGTCCAGTTTCGTGCCTATGATGAAGATCAGCAACCCATCCGAAATCTCCTGCGGGGTCGCCAAGGTCTGAAGTGCACGCAAGTGCGAATTGATTTTGTCGCTGAGCGCGCGCAAGCCGATAGCTGAGCCCTTCTCCACCCCTTGCAGCCCGAAAATAGCCTTGACGTGTGCCTGAAAATGTAACAGTTTATTATCGAATCGCAACATTAGCAAATTCAACGCCTTGTCGTAATTCTCCTCAGAAAGTTCCAAGGAACGAATCGTATCCAGCGCAGCACCATCTTGACATCCACGAAGATATTGGAATTTTTCGATGATTGGTATATGGTCTTTGTGCACCATTGTCGAGAACATCGAGTGGAATTCTGGCCAATCCATGTAGTTCCCCCCGAATCGCGGAAGCTGCAACTCGGGCATTCGAGAACGGCCTATACTATTATAGGCGAACAGCGACGAATTCCCCTCGAGAGTATGCCGAGCCGTTGAATTGGCAACATTTACCGTGCGAGCAGCCATCAACTCCCGCGACAGCCTGGACCTAACCTTCACATAAACATTCGAAAAGTCCAGTCGGGCATCATGGGCTAACTGCAGGAAATCCAGCCTTTCAAGGCTCGTTTGAGCGGCATCGAAATCCGCATTCATTCGCTCGATTTGCTCTAAGCGAGCTTGAAGTTCTGCCTCATCTAACTCGGCAAGCTCTTCCTTGGTGAGAAAGCGATCCATGGCCTTTAGTTGGCGCGCGATGGACTCGGCCTTGTGCTTGTAGAAATCTACATCACTCGGCATTGCTGCGTTCGCGACATTGGTAGGCTCAGGTGCTGCCATGTTGAGGTTTTAAAAGAGTCACTCAGCACGACCGAAAAAGACACCCTGTATACGTATAAACGTGGGAACCGAAAGCAAAGGGATTACAGCTAATGCCTTTAGCTGTGCGGCTGTGCGAGCTGTCCGATTCCGCTTTGTACTCCGCTTGTGTGTATTAGTGAGTTCGCTGCACTGCACTGACCGAATTGTCGCGACAGAGAAATTAATAGCCAGCAATGCGTGTATGTAGGTGTATGTAAGTATGTTTTAGCACCGAATTGTGCTTAACCGCCGAAAATTTGCTAGGGCTAACGAATGTCGATCGCGAATGATTATTAATTGACACTGCAACTCAGAGATCACGTCGGGGTCACCAAATTTTATGTGGAGATAATGTTTTTTATCCCCAATCGGCCGACTAATTATTTCGAATTAAATAAAACTCGGCGCAGAAATAAAATTACGATATGTTCTTTAATGCGTGACATCCAAATTGCAAGTGTGGCTTGCCTGCCCTTTACATTGCCGCTCCGATCGCTAAGCGCAGCTTCGCTCGGCCGACGTCGGTAGGCAGACGCAAAGCGGAGATAGCGAAGAGCGAGCTGGCAGAGAGCGTTTAGCAGGGCAAGCAAGCGCAAAGCTTTAACAAACAAATGAGTGACATAGACATAAGTAACAAACAAAATAAGCGACTAATCGGCTGGGTTCTGCTCCGAACAATCATCACTTATAAAATGCATGATTTTTCGGCTAAAATCATCGCTTATTAAGTGCATGATTTTTCGGCAATGCTCGATGACAATGTCATCGATTATGGCCTAGGACATCTCCATGTTAAAGAAAACAGCTCAGCGTATGGCCGGTCATCAACTATGTCATCGGCGTGTCAGCAGCTGAGTCATCGATGACCCGGGTACTTAGCCTATGGAAACTATATATGAAACAGCAACATTAAAAACGAGGGAGAACGTTGTGAGTTGCTGCTGGGATCTACATTTATACCCGATACATAGTCAGTATGGCTACATTAAACGACAAAGAGTGCGTGCGAGAGAGACAGAAAATCAGTCAGAACGTGTCGACGGGCGCTGCGTAGCCACTGCTAATTGATTTGTTACTTTTGGCTATAATAATAATCCGATCTGATTCGGATTCGGCATGATTCGGCAATCTGGTAGATATGGCCATTCTCTATGATTGTGCGTTTTTAATTTTCTCCTATCTTCAAAATTGTGGTTGCCACAGATTTTCCTCTTTTGTGTTGGTGGAAGGGGGTGGGGCGCAATTTTGAAACACACTTGTAGCTGTGAACTCTCTACAGTGAGCAAAAAGAAATACACTTGTAACAGTGAGTTCGGCAGTGAAAAATTACAAATAGTTTTGTAACAGTGAGAGCTCTACAGTCAGGTATAATAGTCTCTGAGATCTGTGGATGCCACAGACTTTCGTTATTTGCGGTGGCGGAAGGGGGTAAGGCGAAGTTTTGAAATACACTTGTGCAGGTTCGATATCATAGGAATATGGATAAAAAATTTGGTTGCTCTAGCTCTTATAGTCTCTGAGATCTAGTTGCTAATGTTTTGCGCTAAGCAAAGCCGGCTATGATACTTTTGTGTTAGAGAAAAAATTGTTTTCTTCCATCATCACCATCATCCTATCGGTGCCAGAACATACGGCAAGACATCATTTATTATGAAGGAGAAAGAAGATTATGAAGTCGATGAGAATGGAATAAAAACATTGTGGGACCCACAGTGAGGACTAAGAAAACTCGGACTCACCACATAAACTTGCTTGGAATTAAAAGTGATAACATGCAAATTATGCATTATGCATATATAACGTGCATGAGGAAATTATGTTATTCACAACATAGTAAATCCCATAATACTGCGAGAACTGTTTGCAATTTTATAGTACAACAAATACTATTCATGACACTAAAGAGTGTGGAAAAGTTGCTGATTTGTATTCTGAACCTAATACCAAAACTGTATTCAAAAGTTTTTCTAAAAAACTATCTCCACCAGTAGTAATTTATGCTGACATCGAAGCAGTTTTGGAAAATTACCTTATAAATCTTAATGAACCATCAAAATCATCAACTACTATGGCACAGAGGCATACAGCATGTGCAGCATCATTTTATATTGTACATAAATACAATGCTCATCTAAATGAGATGTGGACATACGAAGGTAAATATTTTTACAATCCAGCAAAGATAATAAACTCATAAACATTATGATTTCGTTATTTCAGGACCGGATTGTATCCAAAACTTTGTCAAGCGCTTAGGATTAAAACCGATGGACTTTATGAGAAGTTCTGGAAGTCCTATAAAAAAACAATCTATCAGTTTAACATTTTGGATGAGGGATATCAGGAAAATGGCGTGTGCTATGCCTGCGAGAAACAAATTTCTGATGATCATCGCGAAAAATTTATTGATCAGCTTACAGGCCAGTATATAGGACCTATTCAGAAGGTGTGTAAACAGACATTTAGATTAAGCCTTTTTCCCTGTAGTTTTTCATAACTTGTCACGTTATGTAATACAGTTATTTGTTACATCAAGAAAAGATGAACTAAGACCCATTCCTTGTGTTTGTAGTGGGGCGGATCGAAGCTCAACTCTCCCAAAACGCAATTGATGTAGCCGTCATAAGAAATGAAAACCGTTGTGTTTCGTGGTATATATATAATTATGTGTGTGTATTTGGTTGGGGGACGCGCGGTAGATCGGCCGTCCGAGCGCGCGAGAGCGAGTTGGGACTGGGGCGCACGGAGTTGGCACAGTGCGCGGAAATTGTTTACTGCTGGAACAACCTCCGAGTTCAGGCTTGAATTCGGACCGGAGCGTTGAGCTTTCATACAGTGCATATTTTGGAAATATTTCCGTCGGTCAGGAGACCGTTCGAGAACTTCTGCGGAGGGAGCTGGAAGGAAATTGCTGTCGTAAAAAGACCCCGAGTCTTCTACCAGTTTGATAGGTCGTCTGGAACTTTGACTCGAAAACGATGAGATTTGATTCATCACCTGAGGCACTGGACCTGTGAGTACCCAGTCAAAAATGGTCTCCTGCCCGAGGAGAGCGCCACAGATGTTGGTCAGTGAGCCACTTAACTGAATGGACGGAAGGATATCCGCTCCAATCAGGACATCTATTTGTGAACTCTCATAGAAGGTCGGATCCGCCCATGAGAGGTTTGGCAGGTCTCTCAAGAACCTTTGCAAGATGGGATGCGATGGAATATTCGCGGCAAATTCCGGAATAACGTAGGCTGTGGCATTTAGTTATAAGCCCGGCTTAGTCGGAGAGCGGATGGAAAAACTGCAGAGCTTCTTTGACTGAGCGGATACGGCATTATTTAGGCCGGAGACCTGTGCCTGGATACGTTAGAATGGCAAGTTGATAATTTCCACAAGACGATCTGTAATGAACTGAGAACTGAGCCTCTGAGCCAGAGTCGATCAGAGCGCGGGCGTGGAAAGTTTTTCCCAGGTGGCAAATATTAACGATGGCCGTGCCTAGAAGGACAACACTCGTGCCGGAGGCGAAATACGACTGAACGTTTGGCTGGGCTTCGGACGAACTTGGATTTGTACGCTTGGTACTCGTAGATGTAGCTCGGGCCACGCTGAGGAATTTTGTGCCGTTGTGAAAATCGCCTCGCTGGAGTTTGCTGGATTGCTACGGTGTAGAAGCGTATGGTCTCCACAAGATATGCAATTGTGGGCGCTTTGGCATGCTCGTATCTAGTGGCCCTTTGCAAAGCAGTTCAAACAAAGCTGCTTTTGCTTAATGAAGTCGGAGCGAGCGTTAGCGGGCATTTAAAGGAAGTAAGGGCATAAACGGATTGGATGATACTCTTTGGAGCAGAGATCACACGTGCTTTTCGTTTGATTCACTGTGGTCTCGAACGAGTGGGCATTCCTAGGATAAGGACTTCCTTGAGTCCGAAACGGATTGCTTCTGGAATTGTCTGAAGTGCGTATGCTCGCCCTGGAGTGGGCCTGAGTCTCCATGCCTGGCTGGCCGTCATCGGTCACTTCGAGAGACAGGTACCGCTCCGCCAGGAACTTGTCCATGGCGTTCCAGGTCACGGATTGCACCCAAAGCTCTAAGGTCGTCTTTGGCAGCCTAGCGGAAATGAGGCACACTAACACTGCGTCAGCGACCTCGGAGTGGATGAGTGTCGTGAGGCACTTGTGGACGGCCCTCTGGAGCTCTTTTAGCGCTGCTGCTGACTCGGTACGGATTAGGGGCAGACTGAAAAGGATCTTCAGCTGGGCCTTGAGTATCAGCCTCTTGTTTTGGAAACGCTCACGGAGGGCGTTCCATGCGGACGCGAAACCCTCGTTCGTAAGTGGAGCTGTGCCACTATGTCGTGGGCTTCACCGCTGGTCTTTTTGTTGAGGTGGAACAGTTTTTCCACTGGAGCCAACCTGGGGTTTTCTATGTAGATGGCGGTGAACAGGTCTCGGATCGTGGGCCACTGCTGGTAGTCCCCACTGAAAACTTCAGTGTCACATGGAGGGAGGCGGCAACCGCCGGAAGTCGGCACTTGAACGGCCAGTTGCGGCGTGTGAGCTGGGCGGATGGGTCAAACTCAGCGAACTCACCCGCTTAAACTTCTTGCGAGATTTCTTCTCAACAGTGGGCATGTTTTGCTGATGGATTTGCGATAACGCGTATTAGAGTCGCAAAGGTAGGTGAGCGGAAATGGCGACGTGGAAGTTCAGAACTACGAACCGTGGATATGTGGTTTTGGTGGAATTTATTGCGAGTATTTATATTATGGAAATAGTACACCGTGGCCGGAATATATAGATATAAATACTACGATCAACAAACAAATGTCCAACCAAGAACGAAAATTGAGGATGGACGATAATATTGAGGCACGAGGTACCAATATATAGAATCGGTTGCAAACGTCCGTTCAAATCAATATACTCTCGAAATGCAGCGCGTCACTTGGCGTTCCGTTACGGTCAAGCGCGGCACCGAAAAATATTCTCCCAACAACTACAACGCAGGCAAAGAAACGGTAGAGAAGCGAAAGCGAAAAGAAAAACGAAAAGAATTCACCGCTGCTGCTGCTTGTATGTGTGTATGTGTGGCTGTAAGTGCTATGTACCGGGGCTTGGGTTAACGAACCCTCCCTTTTGGCGAGATTTAAAAAAACGGCTAAAGACGGTGTATAACCGTTTTATATACAATACAATACAATATATACAGATGTGCAAGAATATGCTCCCTGTAGAACCAAAGGCGTCAATTGACCCCAGATGTGCAAGAATATGCTCCCTGTAGAACCAAAGGGGTCAATTGACCCCTCTCGAACTAGTTCTGCGCTGTTTACCGCGCAACTAGCTACGCAACTAGTTACGCGGGAAGCGAACGCGGACCAGGTCTTCGTCGACTACAATGTACTAGTTCTGCAACTAGTTACGCGGGAAGCAAACGCGGACCAGTCGAAAAAGAACCGAAAAACGAAGCCGCCTTCGGTTTGTTTTTGAAGGCGGCAAATAACCGCAATTCCGTGGAGTTACAGTGCCCACTCAGCTGGTTTTTACCGAGCCACGACATGCAATAAGCACCGAAATGGTAAGTTAATCGTGATATTTTACTGTAGTTGCGCTCGTGGAATGAAAGAGACAAGAATTTACACAAACAAAATGCATTTGTTTTCCTCGTTTGCTTTATGCGTTGATTTTGTTCACTTCTGTACAACATCTAATCGCTGGAAGAGTCTTTTGTGTAAACATTTATTAAAAAAGTGGAAAAGAATTAATAAATAAATCAAATTAATATAAACAGGTACGTGCAAATATATATTATATATTTCAAATAAAATTATGAGCAAAAGGCATTTGCGTAGACTCCGTAAGAGTGAAAGGGAAGCTAACATTGCAAAGTTAGCGTTGTGCAGGAAAGATAACAGATAACAGCAATGAAATCGATTCTCCAGCCAGCTGGCGTTTTGAGCGGCTTAAACTTTATTTTGAGTGAGGAAATTGTTCTAGCCTATAACGTAAGGGAAGAAGGCCCTTAGGACCCACAAAGAATTTTTTGCAGCTTTGCTAGGTAAAATACCATTTACACTTCTAGAGATTTAAAAATTTTTCATATAAATTAAAACAAATATTAATTACAGAATGTATTCCGCCTGGCGATGAGCCCCCCGAAAACACTGTGCGGAAGGCAATGCAAAGGATGAAGAAAAGGGTGTTTAAGAAGAAGTGTCTTGCCAAAAACCAGGAGTAGGCTAAGCATCATATAATTAAAAATTATTCGTTATAATGAAAGACATTGTGTTTTTATTTTTGTATTTTTATAGACTGCCAGATTGACTACTACCAATAGTCAGTTCGGAACTAGTTACTGGTAACTAGGTCAGACCTAGCTACAGGTAATCGAAGGGTAATCGAGAGGGAACCAGGGGTGGTTCCGCCATAGGACATGCATGTGTTAAATTCTCCGCTGAAATACATTGCGGGTAATCGATCTGGAACCAGGGAGGTGAGAATGGTAGCTAGTGCGGCACCAGTGCGGAACTAGTTGCCTGGTACTAGAGGGCTAGTTGAAAATGCGTACGTATATGTAAGACCGTGTGTATGTGCCGTATGTATGGAATCGTGTTTTATTTTTATTGGCAATATAATTAGTTAAATAAAGATTGATTGTGATTTGTTATTCGATATCTTTAAAAAAAACCGAAAGAACTATAGAACGTTGAGCATGCACGGAATGAACAACAAATTAATTGCAAGAATATGTCTTTATGTTTGTTGCCAGCCGCTTGGATTGCGTTGCTTACACATATGTATGTTTGTGTGCATGTGCATTTGTCAGCAACGAACGCTCAGCTGGTAGCTGGGAGCGGTAGGAATATTACTTACAGACAGCTATATTAACGAATGTGGGCACTGGATCGGAGGAGGAACGCAGGAGCTAGCTCGGATCTAATTAAACCTTTGGAGAAATAGGAGGCCACAACCGTTTTCTGAACGAAGTATGGTTTAATTTGGAGCTAGAGCGAGAAATGAATACATATGTATGTACATATGTATGTATGTACATATGTACATATGTACATATGCCGCGGGAACTCGGACTGGGATGGAAACCTCGCACAAAATCACTGCACTGGTGTTGGGCACAATCGAAGGGTTGTACTTATCTTGCACTTGGAGCGATCCGCCGATGCTGGCTGGGGTGAGCTTCTTATGGGGAAGGCGAAGATCCGGCTCGAAGGACCAATGTTTGTAGTGGGGCGGATCGAAGCTCAACTCTCCCACAACGCAATTGATGTAGCCGTCATAAGAAATGAAAACCGTTGTGTTTCGTGGTATATATATAATTATGTGTGTGTATTTGGTTGGGGGGTCGCGCGGTAGATCGGCCGTCTGAAGCGGTGGTGAAATCGTAACTAACTAACTCTATGCCTTATGATGCTTTTGCTGCCGTGAGCGCCGTGTGGATCGTGGATTGTGGATCCAAGCGCCCCTCCGAGCGAGCGAGAGCGAGTTGGGACCGTGCGCGGCAATTGTTTACTGCTGGCCTGAACACCTTGCAATAAAGAGTTATATTTTGCGTTAACTCAAATTTGTAAGCTCAATGAATCTTATCTTCATCAATATAAAATCAGATCAGATTTTATAATTCACCACATGATGAGGAATGTAGTGTTGAAGATTTCAACTCTGCTCAGAAGGTTTGCAGCGCATTTTATTGCAACTGTATCAGAGATTATCTAAAATTATATTTGGAATGCGATGTTTTAATTCTTGCTGATGTATTTGAGAACTTTAGGAGTCTTTGTTCCCGAGTGTACAGGTTAGACCCCATTAATTATGTTGCTGCCCCTTTAGTTTCATGGGATGCAATGCTAAAATACACAAAGGTAGAATTAGAACTTGTTAGTGATCCTGACATTTATAATTTTTTAGAAACTGCTGTTCGTGGAGGGTTGACCCAATATACTCAACGGATTGCAACAGCAAATAAAAAATATTTAAATAATAAAAGCCTACCGAACCCATACATTTCCTTTCATATATTGACGCCAACAACTTATATGGATGGGTTATGAGTCAACCCCTTCCATTTTCTAATTTTTAATTTCTAAGTAACAATGAAATTTCATCTTACAACGTTCTTAGCATATGGGCATCTAGTGTTGTAGGATATGTTTTAGAAGTAGATATGCGATATCCTGATGATATTCATAATAAGCATAATAGTTTACCTTTTTTGCCCCGAAAATAAGATTCCACCAGGAGGAAAGCAGACAAAACTAATAGTTGACTTAACTGATAAAAAGAACTATATAATCCTTTTGAAGCAGCTACAGTTATGTAAAGAGCAAGGTATGATTTGAAAAAAAAAATATCTCGAGTTTTATCATTTAATCAGTCCTGTTGGTTGAAACCTTATATTGCCCTCAATACATCTCTTAAAAAATTAGATAAGCTTTGAGATAAGCTTTTATAAATTAATGGTTAATGCCGCTTACGGAAAAACAATGGAGAATGTATAAAAACGTCGTGAGGTTGCATTAGTTAAACATTATGATTCAAGACAGAACTCAGCAGGGTTTAGACAACGCATAGCGAGACATAATTTCCACAATGTTGAAATTTTTGGAGATAATTTGGCTGCAATTGAATCAACTAAGTCCAGAATTTTGTATGATAAGCCCATATACATTAGAGTTAGTGTATTGGAACTTTCAAAATGGTTAATGTATGACTATTTCTATAATTTTCATTCTATAAAATGTCCACCGTCAAAAATACTCTATATGGATACAGATTCATTTATTATATCATTAGAAGAAGATTTGTATGATTTAATTAAACACAATCCTAATCGCTTTGATACATCCAATTACCTAGCCTCAAACAGATTCGGTATAAATCTCGCTAATAACAAAGAGCTTAGATTAATGAAAGACGAAAATGCAGGAAAAATAATGACGCCGTTTGCAGGATTAAAAGCGAAAGCATACTCATATTTAATTGCTAAAGATGATAACACTGACTATAACGTAAAAAAGGTTCAAGGTGAGAAAGTCAGTAGTGAAACGATTAACTCATACTCATTATATTGAATGCATTAAAAATAAAAAAACCTATTATGGACAACAGAGAGTTATTAGAAGTAGGGTTATTTATACTGACATTGTAAATAAGATAAGTCTAAATTATAAGGATGACAAAAGATTTATATTACCTGATAATATTTCAACATTAGCTCATAATCACTATGAAATTACAAATATTTTAGATGCTAGTAAGAATACACGAAATATGGTATAAGTAAATTGAACATTATATTATTATTATTTCTAATTTTTATATAATTAAAACTATATTTCGATGTGGAAAATATACAAAATAAATAAAATCTGATAAATATTTTGTGGGCTGAACTATTTTAATATACTCTTTTTATCTATCCATGAATTGTGTGTTTCATCGAAACCTAACCATTTAACAAAAACTTGTTATTTTTTCCTTCTGAGTATTTTTTCAGAAATAATTTTCATCTTTAACTTTTTGGAGTTCTTGATCATAAAATGAGCCTTTGATCATTTCCCCCTTATAGTCCTCCAGTTCATATGTTACAGGATAAGTAGACTTTACTTTTAAAATTTTAAAAACTTCGGTTGTCCAGTTTGGATCATAGCCCTTTGTAAAAATACCTTTATATTTACTTATTCTAACAGGAGCACCAATGGAAAACTTGTGTTTAGTAAATACCTTACAAATATTATAAGCTGTTTTCAAAATAAACTCTTAGTTTTGTTTGTTTACATCTATAGGCTTAATTTTTATAGTACGGTGATATGAATTATTGTAATCATTTAGTAAGTCATGCAAGGTATAAATTCACGTATGATTACCCTGCATACTAAACATTTTCCACATACGATTTTTTAATGTTCTATTAAAACGTTCACAAATAGATGCCTTAAGGTGTGTATATGTATGGTAATGGTTAATGTTATTCTTTTTCATTAACTCTGCGAAAGCTACATTAAAAAACTCCTTTCCTTGATCAGATTGAATATTTTTTGGTTTATGTTTAGATATTTTTAATATTTTCTTTAATGCTGATAAAACATCTAAAGCTGTTTTAGACTTAACGGGAACTGCATATGCATACTTTGAGAACGTGTCAATTACTGTCAGCAAGTATCTATATCCTTTGTTTTCCTTATAAAAGGGTATCATTTCAACTAAATCGATTTGCCACGTGTCATTAATTCCGTGTTGTACGAATTTGCGACGAATAAAATTTCTTCTAGCAGGCTTATGTATTTCATTAACAACTTGTTGCTTACTCATTTTTAATATAATTTTTATTTTTTATTGTTCTGTTGGGATGATTGCTTATTTAAAAGTGTTTGCTTATACTCAAGAACATCGCGTTTTATTTGATTACACATTTTTTTGGAAATTTCAAAGCATAAACGCGTTAAATTTTGACATTGAGTTGGTAAAAGCATTAGTGGATATAGTGTTGAATACTTTACGTGGAAATCATAAGATATCAAAAAAGCAACTATATGCTCTAAAAAAGTATTAAAATGCATTACGTTTTATTTCATGTCCAAAACGGTCAATAAATTCTCATCCAAAAAGGACGATTTTTACCTGCTTTAATAAGTTCATTGCTTTCGGGGATTTTTGGAAAAATATTGAACAATGCTTTGAAATAAGCACCAATTAAACAAAGTTATTTTAATGCTTTCGAATGCATATCAAAAATTAGAAAATATTGCCCAGAAAAACGATTTAATAAATATAACGATTTTATTATTTTATTGATACAAAACTAGTGACTTTAATAAATGCATTAAAGAGAAGGTCTAGGAAAAATATATCTCATTTATCATCTAAAGAAGGACGCAAACATACGCAGTCGGGACCCATAAAAAAAAATCAACAAAGAAATTAACTATAAGAGACATTTTTTCTAAATCAAAATGACCACCCATATTGAATGTATGAAAAGTGAATTGGATCTCTTTGAGCCACATCCTACACAAAGCTCTATTCTGAGAACAGAAGAAGTTTCATATAACCCCATAGCTTCGTTGGACAGTGCTTCTTCAATGGAATTCGTTTGCTTAGGAAATGGGGAAGCATATCGAGACCTATCAAGTGTTTACTTAAGACTTGTTGTGCAACCAAAAAAAAGTGACAATGCCAACATTGAAGAAACGATGTTGGAGTGGTGAATAATATTTTGCATTCCATATTTAGAAGTTCGTCCGTATATTTAAATGGTGTTTTGGTTTCTCAGAGTGATAATAACTATCATTATAGATCGTATTTGGAAACGATTTAAAACTATGGTAGTGATTCCAGTAAAAGTCACTTAGCCACTCAAGGTTATTATCCTAAGTATGTTAAATTATTATCTGATACGTTATTATCTAGATAAGTTAACACCGATGGATCCATTATGCTCAAAAATATTTTTCAAAACAGTAATAAGGTTGAACTATTCGGACAATTTCATGGAGATATATTTAATCAACCAAAACTGCTTATAAATAATGAAGATTTAAAGATTACTTTTAACATTGAAAAAACAGCATTTTATTTAATGGAATCAGAAACTGAATCAAATCATAAAATATTGGAGGCACAACTATTCATGAACCACATAACAATTAATCCGAGCATTTTATTGGCTCATCATCATGTTTTACAAACTAAAAATGCCATTTATCCATACAGCAAAGTTCAAGTAAAACCATTTACAATATATCCAGGAAATAATACATTATCAATTGACAATGCAGTTATTGGACAGCTTCCCAATTTATTGGCTTTTTGCATGGTAAAAAACAAATCATATTCTGGAAATCGGGCATTGAGCCTTTTCAATTTTGATTATTATAAAATTCAACGCTTTAATCTATTGGTTAATGGATTACAAGTACCATCGCAGGCACTTGAGTTTGATTTCTCGAACTCTGAAAATGCTCAAAGCTCTAGAGGATATAATATGCTATTCAGATCAAGTGGAATAAGACATTATGATCGATGCCTAAAAATTACAGAGGAAAGGAAATTGCTCTTACAGAAGCAGTTATATGTCTGGTATACTGTGAATATGACTCAATGATTTATATTGATAAGCACAGAAATATTCGTGTTCTATTGTAAAAATTAATACATTGCAAATCGATAAGGTTCTTTCCAAGCATTCAAAAACAAAAACAATTTTTAAAGGAGTTTATCCCTCTGATCAGCTGCCCAAAGTAATTTCGAAATATCTTGATTTAATAATAGCAAACACAGATTCCTCAAGCCATCCAGGAACTCATTGGATTTTTTGATTCATATGGTCAAAATAAAGAATTTTTAAAAATATTAAGGAAAAATTCAACAAAGTTTACATTTAATGGACAACCACTGCACGGATATTTTTCAAATACATGCGGTCATTACTGTATCTGGTTATGAATTAGTTGACTGTATAATCTTTTAATATATCGAGCTTATTTATTTTCATATATTGGTTATTTAATATGGGTGCTTATGTTACACATGTATATGAATAGCGGGGGTTGTCTATGATGCGGCGGTAAAAACTATGCGTGCGGTTGGGTTCATCTAGAGATTTCGACTAACTTCCACTCCACAAAAGAAGTCGAGCCAAAAGGGAATTGAAAGATCAGGCGATGCGACGGTCCAATGCAAAACGGTACACATCGTTGTATGCGTGTGCAGCTGCGGGCTTTAGCTATACGTGTGAGAATATTACAGCTATGTTTTGGACACGAGCAATAACAACACAGCTATAAGAGGTGCAATACACTCATGAGCGTATGAATAGGGCAGTTGTAATATACATGAACATTGAACTAAAAACTACGAGGCTCATTTCTCAACATACCGGCCCCCCTGAACAACTGTTCAGATCAAGGGAAGCACAGCAAGTTTGGTAATAGGTCTCTTGTAAACTCCTCGGACTGTTTTGACGGTGACCACTCGAACCCTCTCGTCTTGGCCAGGATGAACTTCGGTGATTCGCCCAAGCAGCCACTTGCTAGGCGGTTGATTCGGCTCCTTCAGGAGCCTGGTGCCATTTCGTGCGAGGTTGCAAGGAAGTAAGGTATTCCAAAATCCAACGTTTCCAGAATCCTTGAACCTTGGCTTGCAGTTGTCTCCAACGCTACAGTCTGTTAATGTTGACGTCTAACAAGGACGCCTCCGGCACCGACATGTGAGGTTGACCTGTAAGAAAATGAGCGGGGGTAAGGGGATCCAAGCTGTGATCGCTGGGCGCGCACAGTGGGCGAGAGTTGAGTAAACCTTCAATCTGAGTTAAAATTGTTGAATATTCCTCGAAAGTCAACGCACTGCTACCAATTACTCGGCGAAGGTGGAGTTTGATAGATCGTACGCCTGTCTCCTAAAGACCTCCAAAATGCGGGGCTGACGGCGGAATGAAGTGCCAGTTGATTTCCTGACTCGTCAGAAAATTAGCAATTTCCTCGTCCTGACTTTGAGATACAGCTATCCGTTGCATCTCCGTTAGTTCCTTTCTGGCTCCATGGAATGTTGTGCCATTGTCTGAGTACACATCGGATATGGGGCCACGTCGAGACCAAAACCGTTTGAAGGCGGCGATAAATGCAGGAGTCGTCAAATCACTGACGAGCTCGATATGAATTGCTTTGGTGGACAGACAAACAAAGATGGCAAACCAAGCTTTGCCAAACTTCGGTGTCCGACCTGCTGATGTCTTGATGGTAACTGGTCCTGCGTAATCCAATCCAAAATGTAGAAAGCAGCGGGTGGGCTGAACGCGAAAGGCGGGAAGATCAGCCATGAGTTGTGTGCTCGTTCCTTTGCGTTGGAGGAAACATATCTTGCAGTTGAATACAATTTTGCGGACTATGTTACGGGCTCCAAGGATCCAATACTTCTGTCTCAACGTGTGGAACATAAATTCGACTCCAGCGTGTAACGATGTGACATGCTGGTGCCTAGCTAATAAAACAGCGACTGGTGATTCCTTTGGAAGAAGTATGGGATGTTTTGCATCATAGGTTGCCATCGAATTTCCAATGCGACAAATGGAGTGTAGTGAATCAACTTGGATTTTTGAGAAAGGGCTTGTGAAGAACTCCATCTGGACATGTTTGATTACCCTAGAGCGGGCATATTCAAGCTCCCATGACGATAAAAACGATGACAGGCGGTCCTTGCAACGAAGTCGATGTACAAAACGAAAGCAATAGCTAATCGTCCGCAAGAGATGTGACCAGGAGGAAGCCTTGTTGATCATACAATTAAGATCATTTCCTTCATCGGAAATGTGTAGATTAACTTGGGGCTTGACCTTTACTTCCATCCGCTCAGCGTCCTCAGTCGACGGTGCGAACTTTGTCTTAGCAGGTGGCCAAGTGCGATGTGATTGGGAAAGCCATGGTGGTCCATTCCACCACAGTTGATGTTCTACCAACTCCTTTGGTAGAAGTCCGCGTGATGCACGTGTGTCCGCGGGATTGTCCTCAGTGCGAATGTGTTGCCAGCAGCTACGTGGGCAAGCTTCCAGAATCTCCGCAGTGCGATTACAAACATAAGTGTTCCAAGTCCGTGAGGGTGATGAGAGCCAATGCAGTCCAATTTCTGAGTCGGACCAACACGAAATACTGGAAATAGCAAGAGTTAGAGCTTGCGGCAATGTGGACCCCATCGGCGGAGCAGAATCGTTGCTCTGATGTTGGACGATGTACACGCCATCGTTTCTGCAGGTGTGCGTAGGAACGAAGTGTTTCTCAGCGTGCTCACTAGCATCAATGGTAGCATCACATGGTTGAACTCGTTCCATGTCCATGAACGATCGAACCAAGGAACCAAACTCTTTGCGTTGTCCAGTGTTAATGTTCCAAAGCTGATCAGCTCCTAAAATCACGTCGATTTCGCCAGGTTTACCAAATGTAGGGTCCGCTAGGGGTAGATCACGAATCTCTTCCCACATCGGAGTGTTCGACTCGATCCACTGGGCTGGAATAGAGGAGGTTAAAGTGTTCATAATCAGACCTGTGACCACCACTGAGGCTGAGCTTGTGCGGGAGAGCAACGTGAGTGTGGCGCGACCTCTAGTAACCCTAGCAGGGTTTGCGCCTAGACCAACCACATATGAGCATGCGTGCGCGGCAATCCGATTCGTTGAATAAATGACCGCGACCATCGTTATAGTTGAACCAGTATCCAGCAATATCCTGCAGGTTGTTTCGTTGCACAAATTGAAATTTTGACAACTGAAGCACAAATTATTATCCATTGCGAACGTGCGGTGATCCACAACATCAACAGCCTTGAATTGAGTACACGCATTAATAATGTGTTGCCCGTGACAATATACACAATCGCCAACATGCGTCTTTGGCACGTCCACATGATGAGAAACTGCATGACGTCTATCCAGCACCGTGTGTGTATTCTGGAGTAGCTTTGGATCTTGACAAGACTCAAGTGTATCGCAACGGGCGAAGACAAAGCCGAACAGGTCATTTATGGTCACAGTTACCTTGCACGTTTCACTGGAGGTGGCCCAAGCTACCTTGCATTCAGGGTCTAGCTTTGAGAGCAAGATATGGATCAGCCACACATCGCGGCTGTCGCAGCTCAGCGCATGTAGACCACGTATACTTTCGTCGGCGGTGTCGACTATTTTACGCAACTCGGCGATGTTTGAACCCTTTGCGGTTGGCAACGAAAGAATGTTTTGAATGAACGAACGAGCAATCAGTGACTTTTTGTTATAGCGATTTTCGAGCTTCTCCCATGCGTCCTGGTAGTTGGCATCCGATACGGGAATATGTTTTATCAGAGACAACGTTTCACCATCCAGATAGGATTTCAAATAATGAAACTTTTGGCACTTGGACAGACTACACTTCTTGTCGACTGAGCCTAAGAACAAGTCACTAAACTGACATCAATCCTCGAATCTGCCCGAAAACGTCGGAATGCGTATTTTCTCGAACTGCAGCTCTGTGGTTCCCGATGAGTCCCGAATCCTCTCCAGAAGTTGAGTTTGTCCCTCAAATAAGCGTTCCACAGTGTTCGATAGCAGTAGATTTCAGTTGTCGTGCTCATTATCGTGACTGCTCCGGTCCCGTATGGCTTCGGTGAAAATACTATGCGCACTAAAGAACTGTTTCTCATATTCGGGGATGTCCAAATCCGGATCCACGTATTCATCTTCATCATTATATTGGACCAGCTCTTCAGAGAGCTCCATAAAGCGGTTGAAAGTTGCAACAAGTCGGTCCAACTTGTGCTCTAATGTTTGCACAGAAGTACATGACTGTACAAACTCTCCAGCCTCCGTAGCAACGCGAGTTATTTGGGATTTGCAGCCACCACGTTACTGAATTAGACGAGGCACTAGGGCCTTCATGGCCCAGACGATATGTTTATAAAGTAAACTCAAACGCGGACATCCGGCTCGAAGGACCAAAATTTGCTATGGTTATGACTCAATAGACTGTATAATCTTTTGAACATTGAGCTTATTTAATATTGGTGGTTATATTACAAGATGTTTTACATGTATGTATATGAATAGCGGGGGAGACGATGATGCGGCGGTACAAGCTATGCGTGCGGTTGGTTTCACCTGGAAATTTATTCTAACTTCCACTCCACAAAAGAAGTCGAGCCAAAAGGGAATTGAAAGATCATGCGATGCGACGGTCCAATGCAAAACGGTTCACAACGATGCTGCGGGATTTAGCTATACGTGTGAGAACATTACAGCTATGTTTTGGACACAAGCAATAACAACACAGCTATGCGTGTAAAAATAGTTACTTAAGCGGTGCAATACAATCATTAGCATATGAATAGGGCAGATGTAATATACATAAGCATTGAACTAAAACTACGCGGCTAATTTCTCAACAATCTTAAATGTCTCTGAAATAATATTGTGTTTTTGTATTTTAATCGAATTTTCGTAAACATTTGTATTATTTTCTTCATTATAGTTAAAATCATTATTCTTAAATTGTTTTAAAAAGCAATTTAATGTTTTTTTATTGCTTTTAAATTTTCCATATAGGATACTGTTGAGAAATGAGCCTCGTAGTTTTTATACCCGATACTCAAAATGAGTATTGGGGTATATTAGATTTGTGGTAAAAGTGGATGTGTGTAACGTCCAAAAGGAATCGTTTCCGACCCCATAAAGTATATATATTCTTGATCAGCATCAATAGCCGAGTCGATTGAGCCATGTCTGTCTGTCCGTCTGTCCGTCCGTCCGTCTGTCCGTCTGACCGTCCCCTTCAGCGCCTAGTGCTCAAAGACTATAAGAGCGAGAGCAACGATGTTTTGGATCCAGACTTCTGTGATATGTCACTGCTACAAGAATATTTCAAAACTTTGCCCCGCCCACTTCCGCCCCCACAAAGGGCGAAAATCTGTGGCATCCACAACTTCGACGATACGAGAAAACTAAAAACGCAGAATCGTAGAAGATGACTATATCTAGAGTGCAAAATCTGAACCAGATCGTATAATTATTTCCGCAAAGGACGAAAATCTGGGGATATTCACAAATCTCAAAGACTATTAACGCTAGAGTAACCAAATTTAGTATCCGCACTCCTGTTAGATCTCACTATAAAACGTATATCTCAAAATTTCGCCCCACCCCCTTCCGCCTGCACAAAGGACGAAAATCTGTTGCATGCACAATATTGCAGATTCGAGAAAACTAAAAACGCAGAATCATAGATAACGACCATATATATCTGATTGCTGAATCTGGATCAGATCAGATCATTTTTATAGCCAAAGGAAACAAATCAATTTGCAGTGGCTACGCAGCGCGTGACGTCACGCTCAGACTGATTTTCTGTCTCTCTCGCACGCACTCTTTGTCGTGTCGTTTAATATTAGCGGCGTCTGCCGGAGGGGAGCCATACTGACTTAGTATCGGGTATAACTGTAGAGTTGCGGTGTCCGCAGCAACTCA
The DNA here is from genome assembly GCF_003369915.1 of Drosophila miranda. Lineage (NCBI taxonomy): Eukaryota > Metazoa > Arthropoda > Insecta > Diptera > Drosophilidae > Drosophila > Drosophila miranda. Next base: position 49,239,819 of record NC_046674.1, read on the forward strand.
CAACGTTCCCCCTCGTTATACCCGATACTCAAAATGAGTATTGGGGTATATTAGATTTGTGGTAAAAGTGGATGTGTGTAACGTCCAGAAGGAATCGTTTCCGACCCCATAAAGTATATATATTCTTGATCAGCATCAATAGCCGAGTCGATTGGGCCCTGTCTGTCTGTCTGTCTGTCCGTCTCTCCATCTGTCCGTCTGTCCGTCCGTCCGTCTGTCCGTCCCCTTCAGCGCCTAGTGCTCAAAGACTATAAGAGCTAGAGCAACGATGTTTTGGATCCAGACTTCTGTGATATGTCACTACTACAAAAATATTTCAAAACTTCGCCCCGCCCACTTCCGCCCCCACAAAGGACGAAAGTCTGTGGCATCCACAATTTTAAAGATATGAGAAAACCAAAAACGTAGAATTGTAGAGAAGACCATATCTTTAAGACTGCGAAATCTGAATTGGATCGTATTATTATTATAGCCAGCATCAAGAAAACAATTTAATTTTTTCTCGCCCTGTCTCTCTCTAACACACACGTAGCATAGCCGGCTTTGCTTAGAGTAAAACATTAGCGCCTAGATCTCAGAGACTACAAAAGCTAGAGCAACCAAATTCGGTATCCACACTCCTAATATATCGGACCGAGTCGAGTTTGTTTCAAAATTTCGCCACACCCCCTTCCGCCCCCACAATGGATGAAAATCTGGGGATATTCACAAATCTCAGAGACTATTAAGGCTAGAGTAACCAAATTTGGTATCCACACTCCTGTTAAATCTTACTATAAAACGTGCATCTCAAAATTTCGCCCCACCCCCTTCCGACCACACAAAAGACGAAAATCTGTTGCATCCACAATATTGCACATTCGAGAAAACTAAAAACGCAGAATCATAGATAATGACCATATCTATCAGATTGCTGAATCTGGATCAGATCAGATCATTTTTATAGCCAATAGGAACAAATCAATTTGCAGTGGCTACGCAGACTGATTTTCTGTCTCTCTCGCACGCACTCTTTGTCGTGTCGTTTAATATTAGCGGCGTCTGCCGGAGGAGAGCCATACTGACTTAGTATCGGGTATAACCGTAGAGTTGCTGTGTCCGCAGCTACTCACAACGTTCCCCCTCGTTTTTTTGTAGTTTTATGCATTTTAGTCGCGTTTAAAGTTGAAAAAAAATAATGCCGAACAATAATGTTACCCACTGTATTCTTTTTGTGTAATCTTCACTTGGAAGAAACCCATTTGAAACGAAATGAAATTCAACCAATCAAAAGTAAAACAGAAAACATTGAAAATAAAAAGTGTTTAAATGTGTTATATTTATTATATACATACATATAGTGACATATCCATAATTTCCCACATCCCATACACATTATGTTTATGTACAATTCATCCACCCCATCCACACAAGTAACAGGACCCCACTCAAGAATCAATAACTGTTTCTTCCCATACTCTAAGCTAGGGCCCCCATAATATAAACAATGGACCACATTGTTTCATCAACATTAGAATCACGCCACTCTCGAGAAATCGATTCATTAGAATCACGCCACTCATGAGGACCAATCAAAGCTAGACATAAAACCAAGGAGTATCACATTCCTAGCTCCGTCATGTAATGCAACACCGATCGCCAGCAGTGGATGCCTTTCATCAAAGCCGACGCATCCCCAAATATCGATCCAGGCACGTACGCCACCGACACGAAGATGCAGCCGAGGAAAGCAACGCCCGAAGCCAGAGTCGGGAGTTCCAAGAGAAGGGCTCATGGAAACTAGCCAGCAGCAGAGAGATCAGTTCCGTTTGAGACAAGCAGACCCAAAGTCAAGTCGGGGAATTCATTTAAATCTTGTGACAAAGATATTTAAGTTGTAAAATAAAAGTCTTTTTTAAAAAACTTAAAATCGAGTTGCGGATATTTAACTGGCGCAGTCGGTAGGATTTCGTTTAAAATTAACTCCTATATTTCGGTAATGGTCAGCTTGTGTAATTTCTAATTACTGTGATCACGTAATCCCGGAATCGTTAATAAAATTGTGAAATCCGCCAAAGAACCTATGTGTTACGAGCACATACGATTTGCAGAACTAAAATTAAGTGAACTGAAGTAAGCGGAGATAGTGATCCACCAAGAACAGTGAAACACTAAATACAAAATCAAAAAACTTACAAGTGAACCAAAATAAAGTTAAAAACTACTGAAAACAAAAGAAAACCCAATCAACACCAACAACATGGCGTTACCACCACTATCATTGAGCGAAATCCACTTGAACCAGGCACTGCTGTCGATCAGACAAATACCTGCCTATGACGGTTCATCTGGACAGCTAAGCTCATTTATCAAACGAATCGAATATGTATGCGGATTATATCCAACTGAAGATCTTCGCCAACAAAGGATCCTATTTGGAGCGACCGAGATCCAACTGTCAGGAGAGGCACAACGCATATCGCAAATGATACAACCCAACACGTGGCTCGAACTGAAGACGGCGCTGATCAACGAGTTCAAAAATCACACACCATATGAAGAACTCTTACGACAACTATACACCACCAGATTCAACGGCAGTCTTCGTAAGTTTATAGAAGAATTAGAGATAAAAGCATTATTAATAAACAATAAGCTAAACTTAGAAAACACCAGAAAATAATGTCATTTATAAAAACGCTTTGAACAACACAATTCAAGATGTCATTACTCGAAAACTTCCTGACAGAATGTTCATGACCTTAGCAAGAAAAGATATTACCACATTGTCTAATCTTAAGAAGGCAGCACAAGAAGAAGGATTATACGAAGCTAGTACAACAGATTCAGGTACAAATAAAGATCAATCGAAATCGTCTCAATCAAATCGAAAGAATGTTGGAAACTATTATCCAAATTATAATACTACTAACTATCACAATCAAACTCAGAGTTCATCTGGAACAGGTCAGACTAATCGAACAAATCAAAATCAAAATTCCCAAAATCCTGGATTATACAATGAGTTCAAAAATTCCTTGAATCAAGGTAGGGCTCAGAATCCATTCAATCAGCAAATATCTTAAAACCAAGCTAGTGGGAGTGGACCCAACCAACCTACTAAAAGAGGGAGGGAGAGCCAGAGGGGCCAAACGAAGATGGACGTAAATTTTCATCAAGCCGCCTCGGAAGAAACCGAGGAGGACCCTATATAAACATTACCATTAATAAAAGAATATTAAGGTGTATCGCTGACTCGGGATCATCGATCAACATCATGAAAGAAAATTATACAGATTCCGAGATAAAAGACGATAACCTTACGGTCCATACCATCAATGGACCTGTCCGTTTAACTAAGAGTATAATGAGGAATGCGAACAAAACATGTCCGTCCGAACAAAAGTTCTACATACATAACTTTTCCGAAAATTATGATATTTTATTAGGAAGAGAAACTTGATGGCAAGTAAAGCCGTCATCGATTACAGAAATGACACTGTAACACTAGGAGCTAGGTCGTACCCAATCATTCAGAGTGGAGAAGCTATTGAAGCCGGCAAGACCGCACAGAAGTGCACTGATCCCTCTACAAAAGAAGAGAAGATCGCACCTAAGTGCCTTGACCCATATCCAGAGGGAGATCAATACTTCGCTTCCGCTCTAGACAATGAATTAAGGGAATGTAATCAATTAAGATTGGAACACTTAAACGACGAAGAGAGGGAAGAGTTAAAGAAGAGTTAACAGAGAAGGTGACAATTTGACTTTCACAAGTACAATCAAGCACGAGATCAAAACTCAACATGAAGACCCGGTCTACAGACGACCATACAAATATGCCCAGATACATGATCAGGAGGTAAACCAGCAAATCAAAGATATGATCAGGCAGGGAATAATTCGAAAGTCGAATTCTCCTTACTGCTCGCCCATATCTATGATTCCGAAGAAGATAGATGCTTCAGGAAAGCAAAAATATCGAATGGTAGTAGACTATAGAAGTTTTAATGAAATAACAGTTAAGGAAAAATTCCCAACTCCACGAATGGATGAAATCCTAGACAAACTAGGTAAATGTCAGTATTTTACGACAATCGATTTAGCAAAAGGTTTCCATCAAATACCCATGGAACCTAGCTCAATCCCCAAAACTGCGTTCTCCACTAAGCATGGACATTACGAGTTCACTCGTATGCCCTTTGGGCTAACCACTGCCCCAGCTACCTTCCAAAGATGTATGAACAATCTGCTAGAAGAGTTAATCTTCAAAGATTGCTTTGTATACTTAGATGACATCATTATATTTTCCACTTCATTGGAAGAACACTTGTTGTCACTAAGGAGAGTATTTGGAAAGTTGAGAGACGTCAACTTGAAGCTACAAATGGATAAATGTGAATTCATGAAAAAGGAAACTGAATTCCTAGGTCATGTAGTCACTACTGAAGGAATAGTACCAAATCCAGGCAAAATCTCTGCCATTGTCAAATTTCCAATACCAGAAACGACTAAACAAATAAAGTCATTCTTAGGTCTGTGCGGGTTCTACAGGAAATTCATTCCTAATTTTGCAAACATAGCAAAACCCATGACACTCAAACTAAAGAAAGGAGCTGTCATAGACCCCAAGGAAGAAAAGTACGTCGAGGCATTTGAGAGACTAAAAGTACACATCACCTCAGACCCTATCCTTGCGTTCCCAGACTTTGACAAAATGTTCCCGGTAACAACCGACGCTAGTAACATAGCATTGGGAGCGGTTTTGTCACAAGAACACAAACCGATCTGCTACGCTAGCAGAACCCTAAATGAACATGAAATAAACTATTCAGCCATCGAAAAGGAATTATTAGCGATCGTATGGGCAACCAAGTATTTCCGTTCATACCTGTTCGGTAGAACATTCGAGATACAAAGCGATCATAAACCCTTGATTTGGTTGAACAACCTTAAGGAGCCAAATATGAAATTACAAAGGTCGAAAATAAAACTGAATGAGTTTGATTTTAAAATGAAATATCTACCAGGCAAAGAAAATCATGTAGCTGATGCCTTATCAAGGGTAAAGATTAATGAAAATCTCCTTGGAGAAGCTTCCAATAGCGTTGGTGCAACTGTACATAGCGCACAGGAAGACAATCTAAATCACATTGCTATCACGGAAAGACCAATTAACTATTACAATCTGCAAATTGAGCTAATAAAAGGCAATGAAGATAAGGTAGAAACAATTCGTTATTTTCACAAGCTAATCATCAAGATCACGTATAAGGAAATGACTAACACCTTAGCGAAGGACATAATAAAGGAATATCTATGCACCAAAATGAGCGCATTATATTTCCATAGCGAAATAGATTTTCCTCCATTCCAAAAAGCCTATTTAGAAATCATTAATTCTAACAATATAACCAAAGCTATTAAATCAAGCACGAAACTCCTAGATATTCAGAATTACGCTGAATTTAAAGAAACCATATTAAAGAATCATAAAGGCTTACTCCATCCAGGGATAGAGAAAACCGTCAATTGGTTAAGGGGAAAATACTATTACCCGGATTATCAAAAACTAATCCAACACATCATAAACGAATGTCCTAATTGTAATAATGACCATATCTATCAGATTGCTGAATCTGGATCAGATCAGGTCATTTTTATAGCCAATAGGAACAAATCAATTTGCAGTGGCTACGCAGCGCCCGACGTCACGCTCAGACTGATTTTCTGTCTCTCTCGCACGCACTCTTTGTCGTGTCGTTTAATATTAGCGGCGTCTGCCGGAGGAGAGCCATACTGACTTAGTATCGGGTATAACCGTAGAGTTGCTGTGTCCGCAGCTACTCACAACGTTCCCCCTCGTTTTTTTGTAGTTTTATGCATTTTAGTCGCGTTTAAAGTTGAAAAAAAATAATGCCGAATAATAATGTTACCCACTGTATTCTTTTTGTGTAATCTTCACTTGGAAGAAACCCATTTGAAACGAAATGAAATTCAACCAATCAAAAGTAAAACAGAAAACATTGAAAATAAAAAGTGTTTAAATGTGTTATATTTATTATATACATACATATAGTGACATATCCATAATTCCCCACATCCCATACACATTATGTTTATGTACAATTCATCCACCCCATCCACACAAGTAACAGGACCCCACTCAAGAATCAATAACTGTTTCTTCCCATACTCTAAGCTAGGGCCCCCATAATATAAACAATGGACCACATTGTTTCATCAACATTAGAATCACGCCACTCTCGAGAAATCGATTCATTAGAATCACGCCACTCATGAGGACCAATCAAAGCTAGACATAAAACCAAGGAGTATCACATTCCTAGCTCCGTCATGTAATGCAACACCGATCGCCAGCAGTGGATGCCTTTCATCAAAGCCGACGCATCCCCAAATATCGATCCAGGCACGTACGCCACCGACACGAAGATGCAGCCGAGGAAAGCAACGCCCGAAGCCAGAGTCGGGAGTTCCAAGAGAAGGGCTCATGGAAACTAGCCAGCAGCAACGATGTTTTGGATCCAGACTTCTGTGATATGTCACTGCTACAAAAATATTTCAAAACTTCGCCCCGCCCACTTCCGCCCCCACAAAGGACGAAAGTCTGTGGCATCCACAATTTTAAAGATATGAGAAAACCAAAAACGTAGAATTGTAGAGAAGACCATATCTTTAAGACTGCGGAATCTGAATTGGGTCGTATTATTATTATAGCCAGCATCAAGAAACGATTTCATTTTTTCTCGCCCTGTCTCTCTCTAACACACACGTAGCATAGCCGGCTTTGCTTAGAGTAAAACATTAGCGCCTAGATCTCAGAGACTATAAAAGCTAGAGCAACCAAATTTGGTATCCACACTCCTAATATATCGGACCGAGACGAGTTTGTTTCAAAATTTCACCACACCCCCTTCCGCCACCACAATGGATGAAAATCTGGGGATATTCACAAATCTCAAAAACTATTAACGCTAGAGTAACCAAATTTAGTATCCACACTCCTGTTAGATCTCACTATAAAACGTATATCTCAAAATTTCGCCCCACCCCTTCCGCCTGCACAAAGGACGAAAATCTGTTGCATCCAGAATATTGCACATTCGAGAAAACTAAAAACGCAGAATCATAGATAATGACCATATCTATCAGATTGCTGAATCTGGATCAGATCAGATCATTTTTATAGCCAATAGGAACAAATCAATTTGCAGTGGCTACGCAGACTGATTTTCTGTCTCTCTCGCACGCACTCTTTGTCGTGTCGTTTAATATTAGCGGCGTCTGCCGGAGGAGAGCCATACTGACTTAGTATCGGGTATAACCGTAGAGTTGCTGTGTCCGCAGCTACTCACAACGTTCCCCCTCGTTTTTTTGTAGTTTTATGCATTTTAGTCGCGTTTAAAGTTGAAAAAAAATAATGCCGAACAATAATGTTACCCACTGTATTCTTTTTGTGTAATCTTCACTTGGAAGAAACCCATTTGAAACGAAATGAAATTCAACCAATCAAAAGTAAAACAGAAAACATTGAAAATAAAAAGTGTTTAAATGTGTTATATTTATTATATACATACATATAGTGACATATCCATAATTTCCCACATCCCATACACATTATGTTTATGTACAATTCATCCACCCCATCCACACAAGTAACAGGACCCCACTCAAGAATCAATAACTGTTTCTTCCCATACTCTAAGCTAGGGCCCCCATAATATAAACAATGGACCACATTGTTTCATCAACATTAGAATCACGCCACTCTCGAGAAATCGATTCATTAGAATCACGCCACTCATGAGGACCAATCAAAGCTAGACATAAAACCAAGGAGTATCACATTCCTAGCTCCGTCATGTAATGCAACACCGATCGCCAGCAGTGGATGCCTTTCATCAAAGCCGACGCATCCCCAAATATCGATCCAGGCACGTACGCCACCGACACGAAGATGCAGCCGAGGAAAGCAACGCCCGAAGCCAGAGTCGGGAGTTCCAAGAGAAGGGCTCATGGAAACTAGCCAGCAGCAGAGAGATCAGTTCCGTTTGAGACAAGCAGACCCAAAGTCAAGTCGGGGAGTTCATTTAAATCTTGTGACAAAGATATTTAAGTTGTAAAATAAAAGTCTTTTTTAAAAAACTTAAAATCGAGTTGCGGATATTTAACTGGCGCAGTCGGTAGGATTTCGTTTAAAATTAACTCCTATATTTCGGTAATGGTCAGCTTGTGTAATTTCTAATTACTGTGATCACGTAATCCCGGAATCGTTAATAAAATTGTGAAATCCGCCAAAGAACCTATGTGTTACGAGCACATACGATTTGCAGAACTAAAATTAAGTGAACTGAAGTAAGCGGAGATAGTGATCCACCAAGAACAGTGAAACACTAAATACAAAATCAAAAAACTTACAAGTGAACCAAAATAAAGTTAAAAACTACTGAAAACAAAAGAAAACCCAATCAACACCAACAACATGGCGTTACCACCACTATCATTGAGCGAAATCCACTTGAACCAGGCACTGCTGTCGATCAGACAAATACCTGCCTATGACGGTTCATCTGGACAGCTAAGCTCATTTATCAAACGAATCGAATATGTATGCGGATTATATCCAACTGAAGATCTTCGCCAACAAAGGATCCTATTTGGAGCGACCGAGATCCAACTGTCAGGAGAGGCACAACGCATATCGCAAATGATACAACCCAACACGTGGCTCGAACTGAAGACGGCGCTGATCAACGAGTTCAAAAATCACACACCATATGAAGAACTCTTACGACAACTATACACCACCAGATTCAACGGCAGTCTTCGTAAGTTTATAGAAGAATTAGAGATAAAAGCATTATTAATAAACAATAAGCTAAACTTAGAAAACACCAGAAAATAATGTCATTTATAAAAACGCTTTGAACAACACAATTCAAGATGTCATTACTCGAAAACTTCCTGACAGAATGTTCATGACCTTAGCAAGAAAAGATATTACCACATTGTCTAATCTTAAGAAGGCAGCACAAGAAGAAGGATTATACGAAGCTAGTACAACAGATTCAGGTACAAATAAAGATCAATCGAAATCGTCTCAATCAAATCGAAAGAATGTTGGAAACTATTATCCAAATTATAATACTACTAACTATCACAATCAAACTCAGAGTTCATCTGGAACAGGTCAGACTAATTGAACAAATCAAAATCAAAATTCCCAAAATCCTGGATTATACAATGAGTTCAAAAATTCCTTGAATCAAGGTAGGGCTCAGAATCCATTCAATCAGCAAATATCTCAAAACCAAGCTAGTGGGAGTGGACCCAACCAACCTACTAAAAGAGGGAGGGAGAGCCAGAGGGGCCAAACGAAGATGGACGTAAATTTTCATCAAGCCGCCTCGGAAGAAACCGAGGAGGACCCTATATAAACATTACCATTAATAAAAGAATATTAAGGTGTATCGCTGACTCGGGATCATCGATCAACATCATGAAAGAAAATTATACAGATTCCGAGATAAAAGACGATAACCTTACGGTCCATACCATCAATGGACCTGTCCGTTTAACTAAGAGTATAATGAGGAATGCGAACAAAACATGTCCGTCCGAACAAAAGTTCTACATACATAACTTTTCCGAAAATTATGATATTTTATTAGGAAGAGAATACTTGATGGCAAGTAAAGCCGTCATCGATTACAGAAATGACACTGTAACACTAGGAGCTAGGTCGTACCCAATCATTCAGAGTGGAGAAGCTATTGAAGCCGGCAAGACCGCACAGAAGTGCACTGATCCCTCTACAAAAGAAGAGAAGATCGCACCTAAGTGCCTTGACCCATATCCAGAGGGAGATCAATACTTCGCTTCCGCTCTAGACAGTGAATTAAGGGTATGTAATCAATTAAGATTGGAACACTTAAACGACGAAGAGAGGGAAGAGTTAAAGAAGGTCTTATATGAGTTTAAGGATGTGCAGTACAGAGAAGGTGACAATTTGACTTTCACAAGTACAATCAAGCACGAGATCAAAACTCAACATGAAGACCCGGTCTACAGACGACCATACAAATATGCCCAGATACATGATCAGGAGGTAAACCAGCAAATCAAAGATATGATCAGGCAGGGAATAATTCGAAAGTCGAATTCTCCTTACTGCTCGCCCATATCTATGATTCCGAAGAAGATAGATGCTTCAGGAAACCAAAAATATCGAATGGTAGTAGACTATAGAAGTCTAAATGAAATAACAGTTAAGGACAAATTCCCAACTCCACGAATGGATGAAATCCTAGACAAACTAGGTAAATGTCAGTATTTTACGACAATCGATTTAGCAAAAGGTTTCCATCAAATACCCATGGAACCTAGCTCAATCCCCAAAACTGCGTTCTCCACTAAGCATGGACATTACGAGTTCACTCGTATGCCCTTTGGGCTAACCACTGCCCCAGCTACCTTCCAAAGATGTATGAACAATCTGCTAGAAGAGTTAATCTTCAAAGATTGCTTTGTATACTTAGATGACATCATTATATTTTCCACTTCATTGGAAGAACACTTGTTGTCACTAAGGAGAGTATTTGGAAAGTTGAGAGACGTCAACTTGAAGCTACAAATGGATAAATGTGAATTCATGAAAAAGGAAACTGAATTCCTAGGTCATGTAGTCACTACTGAAGGAATAGTACCAAATCCAGGCAAAATCTCTGCCATTGTCAAATTTCCAATACCAGAAACGACTAAACAAATAAAGTCATTCTTAGGTCTGTGCGGGTTCTACAGGAAATTCATTCCTAATTTTGCAAACATAGCAAAACCCATGACACTCAAACTAAAGAAAGGAGCTGTCATAGACCCCAAGGAAGAAAAGTACGTCGAGGCATTTGAGAGACTAAAAGTACACATCACCTCAGACCCTATCCTTGCGTTCCCAGACTTTGACAAAATGTTCCCGGTAACAACCGACGCTAGTAACATAGCATTGGGAGCGGTTTTGTCACAAGAACACAAACCGATCTGCTACGCTAGCAGAACCCTAAATGAACATGAAATAAACTATTCAGCCATCGAAAAGGAATTATTAGCGATCGTATGGGCAACCAAGTATTTCCGTTTATACCTGTTCGGTAGAACATTCGAGATACAAAGCGATCATAAACCCTTGATTTGGTTGAACAACCTTAAGGAGCCAAATATGAAATTACAAAGGTCGAAAATAAAACTGAATGAGTTTGATTTTAAAATGAAATATCTACCAGGCAAAGAAAATCATGTAGCTGATGCCTTATCAAGGGTAAAGATTAATGAAAATCTCCTTGGAGAAGCTTCCAATAGCGTTGGTGCAACTGTACATAGCGCACAGGAAGACAATCTAAATCACATTGCTATCACGGAAAGACCAACTAACTATTACAATCTGCAAATTGAGCTAATAAAAGGCAATGAAGATAAGGTAGAAACAATTCGTTATTTTCACAAGCTAATCATCAAGATCACGTATAAGGAAATGACTAACACCTTAGCGAAGGATATAATAAAGGAATATCTATGCACCAAAAAGAGCGCATTATATTTCCATAGCGAAATAGATTTTCCTCCATTCCAAAAAGCCTATTTAGAAATCATTAATTCTAACAATATAACCAAAGCTATTAAATCAAGCACGAAACTCCTAGATATTCAGAATTACGCTGAATTTAAAGAAACCATATTAAAGAATCATAAAGGCTTACTCCATCCAGGGATAGAGAAAACCGTCAATTGGTTAAGGGGAAAATACTATTACCCGGATTATCAAAAACTAATCCAACACATCATAAACGAATGTCCTAATTGTAATAATGACCATATCTATCAGATTGCTGAATCTGGATCAGATCAGGTCATTTTTATAGCCAATAGGAACAAATCAATTTGCAGTGGCTACGCAGCGCCCGACGTCACGCTCAGACTGATTTTCTGTCTCTCTCGCACGCACTCTTTGTCGTGTCGTTTAATATTAGCGGCGTCTGCCGGAGGAGAGCCATACTGACTTAGTATCGGGTATAACCGTAGAGTTGCTGTGTCCGCAGCTACTCACAACGTTCCCCCTCGTTTTTTTGTAGTTTTATGCATTTTAGTCGCGTTTAAAGTTGAAAAAAAATAATGCCGAATAATAATGTTACCCACTGTATTCTTTTTGTGTAATCTTCACTTGGAAGAAACCCATTTGAAACGAAATGAAATTCAACCAATCAAAAGTAAAACAGAAAACATTGAAAATAAAAAGTGTTTAAATGTGTTATATTTATTATATACATACATATAGTGACATATCCATTATTCCCCACATCCCATACACATTATGTTTATGTACAATTCATCCACCCCATCCACACAAGTAACAGGACCCCACTCAAGAATCAATAACTGTTTCTTCCCATACTCTAAGCTAGGGCCCCCCATAATATAAACAATGGACCACATTGTTTCATCAACATTAGAATCACGCCACTCTCGAGAAATCGATTCATTAGAATCACGCCACTCATGAGGACCAATCAAAGCTAGACATAAAACCAAGGAGTATCACATTCCTAGCTCCGTCATGTAATGCAACACCGATCGCCAGCAGTGGATGCCTTTCATCAAAGCCGACGCATCCCCAAATATCGATCCAGGCACGTACGCCACCGACACGAAGATGCAGCCGAGGAAAGCAACGCCCGAAGCCAGAGTCGGGAGTTCCAAGAGAAGGGCTCATGGAAACTAGCCAGCAGCAACGATGTTTTGGATCCAGACTTCTGTGATATGTCACTGCTACAAAAATATTTCAAAACTTCGCCCCGCCCACTTCCGCCCCCACAAAGGACGAAAGTCTGTGGCATCCACAATTTTAAAGATATGAGAAAACCAAAAACGTAGAATTGTAGAGAAGACCATATCTTTAAGACTGCGGAATCTGAATTGGGTCGTATTATTATTATAGCCAGCATCAAGAAAACGATTTCATTTTTTCTCGCCCTGTCTCTCTCTAACACACACGTAGCATAGCCGGCTTTGCTTAGAGTAAAACATTAGCGCCTAGATCTCAGAGACTATAAAAGCTAGAGCAACCAAATTTGGTATCCACACTCCTAATATATCGGACCGAGACGAGTTTGTTTCAAAATTTCACCACACCCCCTTCCGCCACCACAATGGATGAAAATCTGGGGATATTCACAAATCTCAAAAACTATTAACGCTAGAGTAACCAAATTTAGTATCCACACTCCTGTTAGATCTCACTATAAAACGTATATCTCAAAATTTCGCCCCACCCCTTCCGCCTGCACAAAGGACGAAAATCTGTTGCATCCAGAATATTGCACATTCGAGAAAACTAAAAACGCAGAATCATAGATAATGACCATATCTATCAGATTGCTGAATCTGGATCAGATCAGGTCATTTTTATAGCCAATAGGAACAAATCAATTTGCAGTGGCTACGCAGACTGATTTTCTGTCTCTCTCGCACGCACTCTTTGTCGTGTCGTTTAATATTAGCGGCGTCTGCCGGAGGAGAGCCATACTGACTTAGTATCGGGTATAACCGTAGAGTTGCTGTGTCCGCAGCTACTCACAACGTTCCCCCTCGTTTTTTTGTAGTTTTATGCATTTTAGTCGCGTTTAAAGTTGAAAAAAAATAATGCCGAACAATAATGTTACCCACTGTATTCTTTTTGTGTAATCTTCACTTGGAAGAAACCCATTTGAAACGAAATGAAATTCAACCAATCAAAAGTAAAACAGAAAACATTGAAAATAAAAAGTGTTTAAATGTGTTATATTTATTATATACATACATATAGTGACATATCCATAATTTCCCACATCCCATACACATTATGTTTATGTACAATTCATCCACCCCATCCACACAAGTAACAGGACCCCACTCAAGAATCAATAACTGTTTCTTCCCATACTCTAAGCTAGGGCCCCCATAATATAAACAATGGACCACATTGTTTCATCAACATTACATCAACATTTCATCAACGGCATCCCATAATATTGCCCAGGATTCATTCCATCACTTCTGCTCTGATACGGCACTTACACGAAAAACACTTTCACGCTGGACCCCAGTCGCTATTAGCCATCATTCGTCAAGCGTACTGGCCAATCGGTGGCCGAAAGACCGTAGCACACGTAATGCAAAAGTGTGTCAGATGCTTTAGAGTGAAGGCTCTCAGATTTTTTTTTTTTTTTTTTTTTTAGGATTTAAGTTACCAAGCTACCCGTGAGTAGCGTGGGATTATTTGGCCGCCCGCCTTTTGAAGGTGGAAATTGCCAAGTCAAAGAATAGAAGATGTTGGAGTACTGTTTATAGCTTTACATCAATTTCGTCGATGAAGTCAATTAGTGTTTGGTACGCGCTGATGTTTTCTTTTTCAAAGAATTTGTAAATATCATTATATTTTCTTAGAGATGGGAAGTTTTGCCTTGTTGTGTTGTACTTTGTACAATTGAAAATTAAATGCGAGGCGTTATCGATACTATCGCATGTATCACATATGTTACTACATGCATTTTGGCGAGAGTGTGCCTATCGAATGCGTTACCACTAAGCAGTCTGTTAATTCTTTTAGCGTCAATGACTTTAAGCTTAGTTTTATTTAGGAACCACGATTTGGATGATGTTGAGGGGAAAAGCGAGCAGTAACCTCGGTGCTTGATACTAGCAAACTCGGCGTATTCTCTCTCCCATTCTGCTTTTAAGATTCTGTGTATTTCGCACATAGCGTCTTTAAGGTTCCATTTAACCACTGTGTATTTTCCTCGTCTGTGGGCTTCTTTGGCTGCTGCGTCAACTGAAGTGTTCTGAAGGATGTTAGCGTGTCCGGGAATGTAGTGAACCTCTACAGTTCTTAGATGTGGATTTTGTTGGATCTTTTCTCTGATTTTTTAGGCGATAGAGTTATCCTGAATGTTCTTCGCCAGAATGAGGGCCCCGTTTCTGCTGTCTGTCAGGAGCGCGACACGAGGAAAATTGTACAAAATAGCATGGTCTAATGCCTTCTCGATAGCAAGGAGCTCGGCGGACAACGAGGAAAGGGTTTTGTGCGTGTAATAGCTATCTAAAAAACCTGTCCTATCGTGCAGGAAAGCGGCGCTGGAATGCCCATCTGCGACTGACCCATCCGTGTAATAGATTTCAAAACCACCCTTTGTCAGCTGATCCTTCTTTTCCCCGTGGAGCAGCATGATACCTGCCTGGTCTATAGCGTGCTTGTTGGGTGCAGAACCCTTGAAAAATTCTAAGTCGGAGCTAATTTTAGTGCAAAATGAAGCTGTGTTCTCGAAAACCTCAACTCTATCTATTATGCTGCCAAACTCCCGATATGCCTTAGCGTAGCCCGTGCTTAAATCCCTATTTGCTGACACTGTTTCACTTGCTGGGAGATTAAATGCAAACACCTTAACCAACTCTTTCGCCGCCAGGAATCTCATCCTGTAGTCCGGGGGAAGTTCTCCTGCCATGTGATATATGATAGGAACGGGAGTGCAGACTATCAGACCCAGCGACTTTCTGAGGTGATGGTTGCAGTGGGATTTGATTTTGGCCAAGGGAGATTTGGACAGGTTGCAGAATGATGAGCACGCGTACTCCAGCCTACTTCTGACAAATGCCTTGTAAAATATAAGCCCTCTTTTGGGGCTGCTACCATAGTGAGACCCACTGAGTAATCTGAGAAATGCACAGTTTCTGTTCGATTCCGAGATGGCCAGATCAATGTGACCAGAGGCTGAGTTGTTTGCTGAGATAGTCCTGCCTAGGTATTTGATCTGCTCTACTTGTCTGATCTCAACTCCTTGATGCGAGATATTTAGCGCAGCTCTACGATTGTTGAAGTAAATAACTTTAGACTTCACCGGATTGAATGACAGGTTTAGCCTATTGCATTTTTCTTCGAACTTATCTATACTGTCTTCCAGCACACCTTTCGCAATGGATACGTCTTTATGAAAACAAACTATGAAAAAGTCATCAGCATACTGAAACAGTAAGCAGTTATGACTGTTAATATCATGTAGTTCGGCTGTGTAAAGGTTAAAAAGGGTTGGGCTGAGACAGCTACCCTGGCTAACACCTCTGTTCACCTCTACCTTGCTTTTTCCCTTTATGAGAATTCGTCTGTTAAGGAAGCTGGAGATCCAAGCCGTGAGGCTTGTATTGAACCGCATATCCCTCATCCTGTGCTCGAGTGTGTCCACTCTTACGCAGTCGAACGCTCTTTGTAAATCTAGGCAAGCTGCGACAACCTGACAACCCCTCGCCTTCAGCGCCAGAACTTTGTTGATAAGGTCGTTGATGCAAAGAGCCGTGGACCTGTTTCTCCTGAAGGCATAGGACCTGACCGGCAGCAGGTCACAGTTTGCTATGTGCTCGTCCAACTTCAACTTTATCAACCCCTCTATGGATTTAAACAGCGTGTTAATCAAACAAATCGGCCTATGGTTTTGGAAGGAAGTAGGGTCTGCATTCTTCTTGGGGATGGGTACCACTTTTATCCTGCTCCAGACTTCAGGGATGACGCCACTCAGCCATACTTTATTTATAATTTCAAAAATGACTTGTTTTTTCCCACTTGGTAGCTTTTGAAGCATCCTGAACGAGATGCCATCAGGGCCTCTAGCCGAATTGGGGTTCCTGGTTTTTAGGAAGGCCAGGAATTCTTCCAGTTCCAGGGGTTCCGGGTCGTCTGGTCCTAACAAAGGGGCAGGATGGGGTTACTTTAACCATATTGAGAAAGTTTTTGTCATCTTCGTTCGTCCATTTGTTCCCTACATTTTTGATTTGACCGTATTTTTTGATGTTCTTCACCCTGCTCCACATAGAGGGCGAGGAGGAGACCTCTTCTATAAACTTGGAAAAGTTGCGCTTTCTAAGATTTTTTACGTGATTTTGTAGATTTTTGTCAGCTTCTAAGGTTGCTCTGGCATCAGCCAATTTTTTGGTGAGGTAGAATTTTTGCCTGCAAGCGTTTCTCACGCGAAAAAGTTTTTCCGTTTCCTCGTTCCACCATTTCTTAGCAACGTACTTGTTCTTGCTTGGGAATGTGACCGTGTTTTTTAAGGTCAGGGATTTCACTTTTTCATTGAGCTCCTCCAGATTTGAGAAGTCACTTGCACCCAGAATCCGGGCTATTCTGTTGTGAAGGATCTTCTTGCCTTGGAGGGGGGCATTTAGGCCTTGCACTGATAATACAATTGGGAAGTGGTTGCTGTTCGTAATTTTTGTTTTGAGGACTTGCCAGTTAATAGTTCCATTTCTGTAGTTCGAAAAAGAAAGGTCAAGAACGGAGAATTGAGATGGGCTCCTGGAGAAGGTTGGCGAACCGTCGTTTAGGCAGATAAATCCGGCCTCCCGGGTGGAATTCTCAATGCTGCGACCCTTGCGATTACAGATCGGACTTCCCCAGATAGAAGACCTAGCGTTGAAGTCCCCGCCCACTATTGAGGGTATGTCAAGCGAAGCCGCGAATTCGAAAAACTTTTTTGTGCCCGATTTAAACTGTGAAACTGTTGTTGATGGCGGTGCATATATGCTAAAAATATTGAAATTGCTCTTGAGGTTTAATGTTTTTATTCCTAAAATTTCCAAGTCGTTCTCTATTTTTAAAATGCTGAATTGAATGTTTTTCCTGACGTAGATGCCAACCCCGCCGTAGCCGTCCTCTCTGGGCCTGCAGAAAAAGTTATAGTCTAAAATGCTGCAGTCCGCGTTGTTCAACACCCAAATCTCTGAGAGGATGGCAATATCTATTGCGTTCTTGTCTAGGAACATTGAGAGGAGCTGTTTGTTGTTGTTGTGTGTCAGACTTTGAATATTTAGCTGAAGAATCTTCATTGTTGGATGTTTTGAGAACCAACTGCCATCCCTTGGGCAATCTGACGCCTATCTAGTTCTGCGTTGGAAGCATTGACAAATTCTCTAATTTCCTTAATAAATTTATTCGCTAAAGAATCCCCTTTAATGATGTTGTTTGGATCAATCAGGAACGCTGTGAGTTTGGCTCCTAGTGCGTTTAGCTTATCCTGGGCCAGAGAAGATGCCACGAATGAAGATCTCACAAATTTCTCGCTCATTTGGACGTAGTCTGAGTTTATTGAGTTCTTCCACTCTGCCATGTTGGCTGCTGCCTTGGCCGCCTCTGCGTTCCGGGCGGCAACCCTATTGGATTTGGTCACTTCCGCGAAAGAGGTGACAGAATGAATTTCCCTGGCGGACTCTAAGCTGTTATTTAAGAATTCAGGGGAGCGGTTAGATTGCCAACTGGGTCTAGGAAATTCCCCTTGATCCCTTAGGTTGGGGGAAGTTCTATCAAAAAGGATCGGATATCTAGCCTTGACCTCAGCTCTAGTTAGGTTTTCCAGTGTCATACACTTTTGAATGGCGTACGCTTTTTTCCTGGCCTCACACTGCGGGTGGGTGGCAGCATGTTCCCCCTTGCAGTTAGCACAGACCAGCCCTGAGCAGATAATATCTTTGCTGTGATCTTGTCCGCATTTGAAACATTTCGCTCCACTCTTGCAATGTTGCGCCAGATGGCCAAACCTAAAACACCTGAAACATTGAATAAGCTGAACAAAAGGTTTCACTTCTACTTTAGAATATAGAAAATTGATTTTGGTTGGTAACTGCTCTCCTCTGAACCAGAGTTTCACCCTGCCAGTAGGTACACGTTCCCCCGATGCTCTATCCCTTCGCGTAATCCGAACTATCTCCTCAATTGGGATATCCGAGGTTACAAGCTCCGCTAGCTGTTCCTCCGAGTAGTGCCCGGGGATCCCAAAAATTAACCCTGCTTTTTGGACGAAGTGCCTAAAGATTCGGGTTGAGTACCCTTGAGCAGCGAAAACACTGTTTTCCACTAGCCCGTTTGCACACTCCGCCGACCCGCACACAATCTTGCACCTGCCATAGCCCATTCTAGCAACCTCCTCGATATCGCTAATGCCCTGTTTCAGCAGTAGATCGGATAGATCAAACTGGTTTATAGCAATTCTGGCATTATTCGCACTCATTTTGTCGATACAAACAATGTATGGGCCTTTATGCCCCTCATAATACTTGTTAACGATGATTTTGCGGTTACTTCCGTTTTTCGTACTCACGGAAGCCACACAAACCGCGTCAGTCTTCTCTCTCTCTTTCGTCGTAGAAATGTTTGATGTCATGCTTGTTGTCGTGTTCGTGGACATGTTTGTCGACACGTTCGTCGACAAGTTTGGTTTCTTGCACAGCAGTTTAGAAGCCAAAAGCTGCGGAGCCGTTTTTGCCGCCATCTTTACTCCTACCCGCATGGCGGATTTAGCTTCTCCTTCCCTTTTTTTCAGCGTTTCCATGCGAATTTTAACTCCCGTCGCCTTCTCCGTGGCCATCCTTGTCTTTCCTATGCTTGCCATGCTTCTCAGGGTCCAGACGGAGTTCCAAGAGCCGTTTTAAGAGTTATTCCGGAACGCCATGCAGTAAATTCCAGGTTATTCGACTTAATTGATGAAGCTTTGGGAATTTCTTCGCGCCGTCTTCGTAGGCGTGTGAGGCACCCCCAGAAGCTTCGGAAAATGTCTTTTTGATTAAAACTATCAGCGAACGTCTTGAAATATGTTAATTTTTTCCTTCCGCAAACAATTTTAGGTACGCGCCATACCAGTGTTGCTTAAGAACTGTAGGCTCTCAGATTAATTTAATAACCTCTCGCTTTGCTCAGAAGTTTCAGCTGAAATGAGCCAAAGGGTCGGTATCAGTATCCGGTATCGGTGCTGATTCTGCATTTCACACGGAAGGTTCAGTTAATTTGGTCATTCGATCCAGGACTTCTGATTACTTCACGAGCCTCACAGCTCTCGTTGCTCCTCGTATTACAGAAAACAAGCCTGCTTCTTCATTTGATGTATCCAAATGGGAAATGCCATCCAATATCAGCCTTGCTGACCCACACTTCAACAAATGTCAGCGCATCGATGTACTTATTGGAGCCAGCTTATTTTACGACATTTTATGCGTTGACAGATCAAATTGGAGAGGGGAACTCCTATAATACAAAAAACCCGGCTCGGCTGGGTTGTCACAGGTGGCGGTCATTACTCCCACAGCTCAGTGCTCCTAGCTGCCTCTAGATCGACAGAATTGAGTCAAACGCCTACTGTTGGTTTGGGTGAGCTAGTGCGAAGGACCTCGGAAGTGGAAAACTGTCACGGTTCCGCTACAGAAGCAACAAAGGAGGACATTGCTTGCGAGGAACATTTTAAAAAACATTGCTGTCGGCTTCCAAGCGGCAAATACTGCGTTCAACTGCCTTTAAAGCTGAGTGACAGTCTTCTTGGAGATTCAAATCAACAAGCCTATCGCAGATTACTCAATCTAGGGCGCAAGCTGGTTCACAAGCCTCTTATCAAGGCCCAATATGCCGCATTTATAAAAGGAATACCTCGATTTGAATCACATGTCCCCTGTCAAAAGTGACTCACTTAAACAATGCAAATTTTTTTCTTCCTCATCACTGCGTCTTAAGAGAAAACAAAACCACCACAAAACTCCGAGTAGTTTTCGATGGATCCGCTTGTACATTTACAGGTTATTCCCTCTACGATTTATTGATGTCAGGCACAACAATTCAGCCAAAGTTAGTTAAGACTCTTCTCCGATTTCGTACCGTTCGTATAGCGTTGACTGGTAAAATTTTTAAAATGTATAGATGCGTCCGTGTCTCGCCCCAAGATAGTTTTCTGCGGTGCATACTGTGGCGTGACTCACCCCTCGAGGAGCTAAGAACATTCAAACTGGAAACCGTGACCTATGGAACGAAACTAGCAGCATTTCTGGCCGTCCGTTCTATGCACCAACTAGCGGCAGACGAGAGTTCTTCATATCCAATTGTCTCTGAAGTTGTGCTGCGGGACTTTTACGTGGATGATTTGCTAACGGTGGGAGATACTACAAATGAGGTGCTGGAAATAATTCGCCAGGTGTCAGGACTATTAGCCAAAGGAAATTTCAAAATCAGGAAATGGTGTTCCAACGATACATCTGTACTCGATCAAACACCCAGTGAAGATAGGGAAACATTTGTTAAATTTACTGATGGAAGCGATGTAACCAAGACGCTAGGTTTAGCATGGAATCCCACTTCGGATGAGCTATTATTTTCATTCTGTCCCAATCAAGTCCCTTCGGACTTATAGGGCCAGTAATTACTAAAGCAAAAATATTTCTACAGCAGCTGTGGAAAGAAAAGCTTCATTGGGATGAAAGTCTGCCAGTCTCCTTACGCACAACTTGGATCAACTTTATTCAGCAGTTTGACTCTATGCAACAAATTTCTTTCCCGCGCCTATCGTTCCTTCGAAGCAGCAACCTTGAAATGCATGGATTTTGTGATGCCAGCATGAGTGCTTATGGAGCTTGCATCTACGCTGTTTCGCAAGGCGACAATGGAGTCAAGGCAAATCTTCTATCTTCCAGATCTCGCGTAGCGCCCCTGAAGACTATCACAATACAAAAGTTGGAATTATGTGCTGCAGCCCTACTCGCTCAGCTTATGCATGAAGTGTCTTTGATGAACTTCAATTGCTTTTATTATTGCTGGTGTGACTCCACAGTCGTTTTGGCTTGGATCAAGAATCAACCATCCAACTTCAATGTATTTGTCGCCAATAGACTTTCTGTTATTCAGGAACTCACATCTGAAATGTCTTGGCTGCACGTGCCAACTGATCTAAACCCTGCCGATATGCTTTCTCGAGGATCATTACCAGCTGAGCTCATCAATTCTCAGCTTTGGAAGTATGGACCTACATACTTGACAGCCAGTAAGGATCAATGGCCAAGTACGCCTGCTCTTCCAGAGCTAATTTTGGAGGCACGAAAAACCATACTAATTACAAACTGCGCGTCAAGATATTTGGTGGAAGAATTAAAGTTTGTAAATTCCTTCCCCAAAATGAAACTAATTTTTGCGTATGTATTCAAATTCATTCATCGACGAAAGTATGGAATAACTGTGGAGGACTTGCGTTTGGGAACCGAACTGCTTCTTCGCCTTACTCCGAAATCTCGTCTATCTACTGAAATAAGAGCCCTGCAATCCCGAAAGGACAACAAGGCTTCAAGCTCGATCGCCTCTTTTTCGCCATTTTTAGATGATTGCGGTTTGCTTCGAGTTGGAGGGCGTCTTAAGAACTCTACCTTGGACTTCGAAGCACGGCATCCCATAATATTGCCCAGGATTCATTCCATCACTTCTGCTCTGATACGGCACTTACACGAAAAACACTTTCACGCTGGACCCCAGTCGCTATTAGCCATCATTCGTCAAGCGTACTGGCCAATCGGTGGCCGAAAGACCGTAGCACACGTAATGCAAAAGTGTGTCAGATGCTTTAGAGTGAAGCCTCGAACTCTCGAGCAAATAATGGCAGATCTTCCGGTGGACAGAGTTAGCGAATCTTATGCATTTTTAGTTACCGGCGTTGACTATTGCGGTCCGTTCTTGTATAAGTCAGAAGTTCGAAACAGGCCCCCACTAAAAACATGAGCATTTTTATATGTTTCTCCACTAAGGCGGTTCACATCGAGCTTGTGAAGGATCTTACAACGTCTGCGTTCCTCTCTGCTCTTCGCCGTTTTATTTGCACCCGTGGAAGACCGATTCGTATTTGGTCAAATAATGCCACAAATTTGGTTGGAGCGCGGAACGAACTAGCGGAACTTAAGTCGCTATTCCTAAGCGACAGTCATCAAGAGGCCGTGCATCAAGCTTGTCTCGACGATTGCTTCGATTGGCGTTTCATTTCTCCTAGATCGCCACATTTTGGAGGATTGTGTGAGGCGTCAATCAAGCTTACTAAACATCATCTTCGACGTGCCCTTGGATCCTCGCTTCTTGGATTTGATGAGCTGCGCACTCTCGCGTGCAATATCTGTGCAATCATTAATTCAAGGCCATTGTTTTCTCTTTCAGAGAACCCTGCAGATCTCGATGTACTCACGCCCAGCCATTTTCTGGTTGGCGTGCCTATCACAACCTTCTTGGAGCCTGACTTGGTTCATTTAAACGTCGATCGCTTGGACCGTTGGCAGAAGGTCACACATCTTCAGCAAATCTTTTGGTCTCGCTGGCGCCAATCTTATTTAACCAGTCTTCAAGAAAGAACGAAGTGGCGCACCCGGAATCCTGAGCTTCACCTCAATGATGTCGTTCTTGTTAAGGACGAGAACTTCCCTCCTCTGAAGTGGCCTCTAGCGAGAATCCTCGAGCTCATCCCAGGAGCTGATGGCGTATCTCGAGCCGCCTTGATCAGGATGGCTACAGGTGTTAGCCGAAGAGGACTTGCAAAATTATGTCTATTGCCTCTACGAGATGAGGTGAAAGGCATGGATCCTTCCACGGGGGGAGTATGTTCGGGCGAAGCCCGACTGTAAATTTTGTATCATCTTTCTATTGCCTATCAATTCACTTCTTTCCATTTTGGTGATTATACTAAACCAACGTAACGTAAGCGTAGCTTTATCTATGCTCGCTCAGCAATATGCTCTCATATAATCATCTATTCTTTATCTATGCTCGCTCTTGTTATCTTTTCTTTCGTATGCCGTCGCTAAGCCGTCAGCAGCTGCGCCTGCTCTGGCAGTTACCGCTTGATATAGTTGGAGAACAGACCATTTTTGTCCCCAATCTATTACTTTGGCTCGAGATCGGCTCGCTTGCCTCATCCAAGTGTATCACTCTCTAATACTATTGTAAAAGGCTCTGGCATCTTCGGCCACCCTCAACACACAAATCACCTATAATAAAATTTATAAAGTTTCTGAAATTATTAATTTGTGAAATTCTGAAACAATTATAGTCAGCGAAAAAGCTCGGTGTCTCAACATTAGGTAACCCCGACGTGATCGTTAATAACAATTTGGAAATAAAAAATTATAAACTGTGAAAATTATCCACTAAACATAATTGTTCGACCGCGAAACGGTTAGTTCTCATTTCGTTGCGCTCTTGCGCACAAGCACTAATACAGGTACGTGCATTAGCGGCTTCGGGTTTGCTGCACTTGCGCTTGCATACCAAAAAATCAAACGGTTGGTTCTTCGATTCTTCTTTGTACTTTACTCGCTGCTGCCTGTCGAAAATGGATGAGTTCAATGACTTGCCGGAAAACAGGGTGTCTTTTTACAAACGAAAGGCACTCTCAATATACAAAAAAGCCGTTTCACTTCGAGATACGATATTGAGTGATGAAAACAACTCAATCAATGAAGATGCACTAAGTGTTCATTTAAAGATCTTGGAAAAAATACCCGACTCATTTAATGTTACTCATTCTAATTTAGAAGAGCTTGATGTGAACGAAATTGGCAGCGACCTAAGCAACAATTTTGAGGATTTGGCTATGGAAATCGAAGTACGTATTCGCTCAGCACTCCGCAGGACTACCCAGAACATGCCGCATCACTCAACGATACGACCCGAGCTCAACGTTACTGCCTCCGGAAATGTACGGTCACGATATCATGTTCCTGACATTAAACTTTCCACTTTCCGTGGAGGTTATACTGAGAAGTTCCAGAACCTGCGCTCATGTTTGGATGGACCTGCCTTGGAGGCTGTTTGCTCTTTGGAAGTATCGGAGAGCAATTATGATATTGCATTGGACATTTTAAACAATCGTTTCAATAATAAACGTTTAATCTTTCAGGCACACGACGCTGAGATTCTGAGGCATGAGAAGGTTGAAGATGGGTCAACTACAAAGCTACGTACTTTATCGGACAAGCTTCATTCTCACATGAGAGCGCTTAGGTCGATGGGTACCATTGAGGAAATAGCAGGATGCATCATCGTTCACTCCACATACAAGTATCTCGACTCTGATACCAGGACCAAATGAGAGGAGCTGTCGCCCCCTAACGTCATACCAACATGGGACCATTTTTCGGTTTTTTTGGAGAGGAGATGTCAAGCCATGGAGACCATGGATCAAGCTATGTTGATTCAAGCCCATAGCAGTCAGGTTGGAAAACATAAACAAAACACTCATTCAAAACATAGTCTTGTTGCTACAAATACAATCGTATTGAAATGCGTATTCTGTGATAATAAAGGGCATAACATTTACAGCTGCACTCGCTTTGGAAACCTTTCGCCATCTTCGCGTCTTAGAGAGGCAAGGAAGCTTAGAGTTTCAACTGTTCGAAGAAGGGACATCAAAATACCTCTTTCAGTTCAGGCTCTTGTCGCACATGCGGTGAGAAACATCATACCCTTTTACATATCAACAATCCGCTGCCTACGTCAGTTATCACGGAACCTACTAACGCTTCTACGTCTCCTATTCAGACAGACTCATGCTCAGGCCCCAATCTTCCAAGTTCTCTTGTTGCTGCTTTACATCATGCTCGCCTCCTGCTCAGAATCTTAACTCAGACGTAGTGCTTCTAGCCACGATAGTCATTATGATAAAGAGTCGATTTGGTGATCTTCTTCCTTACCGGGCTCTTCTGGATTCAGGCTCTCAGATTAATTTAATAACCTCTCGCTTTGCTCAGAAGTTTCAGCTGAAATGAGCCAAAGGGTCGGTATCAGTATCCGGTATCGGTGCTGATTCTGCATTTCACACGGAAGGTTCAGTTAATTTGGTCATTCGATCCAGGACTTCTGATTACTTCACGAGCCTCACAGCTCTCGTTGCTCCTTGTATTACAGAAAACAAGCCTGCTTCTTCATTTGATGTATCCAAATGGGAAATGCCATCCAATATCAGCCTTGCTGACCCACACTTCAACAAATGTCAGCGCATAGATGTACTTATTGGAGCCAGCTTATTTTACGACATTTTATGCGTTGACAGATCAAATTGGAGAGGGGACCTCCTATAATACAAAAAACCCGGCTCGGCTGGTTGTCACAGGTGGCGGTCATTACTCCCTCAGCTCAGTGCTCCTAGCTGCCTCTAGATCGACAGAATTGAGTCAAACGCCTACTGTTGGTTTGGGTGAGCTAGTGCGAAGGTTCTCGGAAGTGGAAAACTGTCACGGTTCCGCTACAGAAGCAACAAAGGAGGACATTGCTTGCGAGGAACATTTTAAAAAACATTGCGGTCGGCTTCCAAGCGGCGAATACTGCGTTCAACTGCCTTTAAAGCTGAGTGACAGTCTTCTTGGAGATTCAAATCAACAAGCCTATCGCAGATTACTCAATCTAGAGCGCAAGCTGGTTCACAAGCCTCTTATCAAGGCCCAATATGCCGCATTTAAAAAAGGAATACCTCGATTTGAATCACATGTTCCCTGTCAAAAGTGACTCACTTAAACAATGCAAATTTTTTTCTTCCTCATCACTGCGTCTTAAGAGAAAACAAAACCACCACAAAACTCCGAGTAGTTTTCGATGGATCCGCTTGTACATTTACAGGTTATTCCCTCTACGATTTATTGATGTCAGGCACAACAATTCAGCCAAAGTTAGTTAAGACTCTTCTCCGATTTCGTACCGTTCGTATAGCGTTGACTGGTAACATTTTTAAAATGTATAGATGCGTCCGTGTCTCGCCCCAAGATAGTTTTCTGCAGTGCATACTGTGGCGTGACTCACCCCTCGAGGAGCTAAGAACATTCAAACTGGAAACCGTGACCTATGGAACGAAACTAGCAGCATTTCTGGCCGTCCGTTCTATGCACCAACTAGCGGCAGACGAGAGTTCTTCATATCCAATTGTCTCTGAAGTTGTGCTGCGGGACTTTTACGTGGATGATTTGCTAACGGTGGGAGATACTACAAATGAGGTGCTGGAAATAATTCGCCAGGTGTCAGGACTATTAGCCAAAGGAAATTTCAAAATCAGGAAATGGTGTTCCAACGATACATCTGTACTCGATCAAACACCCAGTGAAGATAGGGAAACATTTGTTAAATTTACTGATGGAAGCGATGTAACCAAGACGCTAGGTTTAGCATGGAATCCCACTTCGGATGAGCTATTATTTTCATTCTGTCCCAATCAAGTCCCTTCGGACTTATAGGGCCAGTAATTACTAAAGCAAAAATATTTCTACAGCAGCTGTGGAAAGAAAAGCTTCATTGGGATGAAAGTCTGCCAGTCTCCTTACGCACAACTTGGATCAACTTTATTCAGCAGTTTGACTCTATGCAACAAATTTCTTTCCCGCGCCTATCGTTCCTTCGAAGCAGCAACCTTGAAATGCATGGATTTTGTGATGCCAGCATGAGTGCTTATGGAGCTTGCATCTACGCTGTTTCGCAAGGCGACAATGGAGTCAAGGCAAATCTTCTATCTTCCAGATCTCGCGTAGCGCCCCTGAAGACTATCACAATACAAAAGTTGGAATTATGTGCTGCAGCCCTACTCGCTCAGCTTATGCATGAAGTGTCTTTGATGAACTTCAATTGCTTTTATTATTGCTGGTGTGACTCCACAGTCGTTTTGGCTTGGATCAAGAATCAACCATCCAACTTCAATGTATTTGTCGCCAATAGACTTTCTGTTATTCAGGAACTCACATCTGAAATGTCTTGGCTGCACGTGCCATCTGATCTAAACCCTGCCGATATGCTTTCTCGAGGATCATTACCAGCTGAGCTCATCAATTCTCAGATTTGGAAGTATGGACCTACATACTTGACAGCCAGTAAGGATCAATGGCCAAGTACGCCTGCTCTTCCAGAGCCAATTTTGGAGGCACGAAAAACCATACTAATTACAAACTGCGCGTCAAGATATTTGGTGGAAGAATTAATGTTTGTAAATTCCTTCCCCAAAATGCAACTAATTTTTGCGTATGTATTCAAATTCATTCATCGACGAAAGTATGGAATAACTGTGGAGGACTTGCGTTTGGGAACCGAACTGCTTCTTCGCCTTACTCAGAAATCTCGTCTATCTACTGAAATAAGAGCCCTGCAAACCCGAAAGGACAACAAGGCTTCAAGCTCGATCGCCTCTTTTTCGCCATTTTTAGATGATTGCGGTTTGCTTCGAGTTGGAGGGCGTCTTAAAAACTCTACCTTGGACTTCGAAGCACGGCATCCCATAATATTGCCCAGGATTCATTCCATCACTTCTGCTCTGATACGGCACTTACACGAAAAACACTTTCACGCTGGACCCCAGTCGCTATTAGCCATCATTCGTCAAGCGTACTGGCCAATCGGTGGCCGAAAGACCGTAGCACACGTAATGCAAAAGTGTGTCAGATGCTTTAGAGTGAAGCCTCGAACTCTCGAGCAAATAATGGCAGATCTTCCGGTGGACAGAGTTAGCGAATCTTATGCATTTTTAGTTACCGGCGTTGACTATTGCGGTCCGTTCTTGTATAAGTCAGAAGTTCGAAACAGGCCCCCACTAAAAACATGAGCATTTTTATATGTTTCTCCACTAAGGCGGTTCACATCGAGCTTGTGAAGGATCTTACAACGTCTGCGTTCCTCTCTGCTCTTCGCCGTTTTATTTGCACCCGTGGAAGACCGATTCGTATTTGGTCAAATAATGCCACAAATTTGGTTGGAGCGCGGAACGAACTAGCGGAACTTAAGTCGCTATTCCTAAGCGACAGTCATCAAGAGGCCGTGCATCAAGCTTGTCTCGACGATTGCTTCGATTGGCGTTTCATTTCTCCTAGATCGCCACATTTTGGAGGATTGT
This sequence comes from Drosophila miranda, assembly GCF_003369915.1. Classification (NCBI taxonomy): domain Eukaryota; kingdom Metazoa; phylum Arthropoda; class Insecta; order Diptera; family Drosophilidae; genus Drosophila; species Drosophila miranda. The sequence goes on from NC_046674.1 coordinate 49,268,531, forward strand.
GTGAGGCGTCAATCAAGCTTACTAAACATCATCTTCGACGTGCCCTTGGATCCTCGCTTCTTGGATTTGATGAGCTGCGCACTCTCGCGTGCAATATCTGTGCAATCATTAATTCAAGGCCATTGTTTTCTCTTTCAGAGAACCCTGCAGATCTCGATGTACTCACGCCCAGCCATTTTTTGGTTGGCGTCCCTATCACAACCTTCTTGGAGCCGGACTTGGTTCATTTAAACGTCGATCGCTTGGACCGTTGGCAGAAGGTCACACATCTTCAGCAAATCTTTTGGTCTCGCTGGCGCCAATCTTATTTAACCAGTCTTCAAGAAAGAACGAAGTGGCGCACCCGGAATCCTGAGCTTCACCTCAATGATGTCGTTCTTGTTAAGGACGAGAACTTCCCTCCTCTGAAGTGGCCTCTAGCGAGAATCCTCGAGCTCATCCCAGGAGCTGATGGCGTATCTCGAGCCGCCTTGATCAGGATGGCTACAGGTGTTAGCCGAAGAGGACTTGCAAAATTATGTCTATTGCCTCTACGAGATGAGGTGAAAGGCATGGATCCTTCCACGGGGGAGTATGTTCGGGCGAAGCCCGACTGTAAATTTTGTATCATCTTTCTATTGCCTATCAATTCACTTCTTTCCATTTTGGTGATTATACTAAACCAACGTAACGTAAGCGTAGCTTTATCTATGCTCGCTCAGCAATATGCTCTCATATAATCATCTATTCTTTATCTATGCTCGCTCTTGTTATCTTTTCTTTCGTATGCCGTCGCTAAGCCGTCAGCAGCTGCGCCTGCTCTGGCAGTTACCGCTTGATATAGTTGGAGAACAGACCATTTTTGTCCCCAATCTATTACTTTGGCTCGAGATCGGCTCGCTTGCCTCATCCAAGTGTATCACTCTCTAATACTATTGTAAAAGGCTCTGGCATCTTCGGCCACCCTCAACACAAAAATCACCTATAATAAAATTTATAAAGTTTCTGAAATTATTAATTTGTGAAATTCTTGAACAATTATAGTCAGCGAAAAAGCTCGTTGTCTCAACAATTATATTTTCCACTTCATTGGAAGAACATCTGCTGTCACTAAAGAGAGTATTTGGAAAGTTGAGAGACGCAAATTTGAAATTACAAATGGATAAATGTGAATTCATGAAAAAGGAAAATTAATTCCTAGGTCATGTAGTCACCACTAAAAGAATAATACCGAATCTAGGCAAAATCGCTGCCATACTCAGATTTCCAATACCGGAAACCACTAAACAAATAAAGTTGTTCATTGGTCTGTGCAGATTCTATAGGAAATTTATTCCTAACTTTGCAAACATAGCAAATCCCATGACACTAAAACTAAAGAAATGAGCTGTCAGAGATCCCAAGGAAGAAAAGTACGTTGAACCATTTGAGAGACTCAAAGTACTCATCACCTCAGGAACTATCCTTTGATAGGATAGACCCCAGCCATTGAAAAGGAACTATTAGCAATTGTATGGGCCACCAAGTATTTCCGATCATACCTATTCGGTAGAACATTCAAAATACTTAGCGATAATAATTCCTTCATTTGGTTGAACAACCTCAAGGAGCCCAATATGAAATTGCAAAGATGGAAGATTAAACTGAATGAATTAGACTTTGAAATAAGATACACGGCAAAGAAAACCACGTAGCTGATACATAATCAAGGGTAAAGATTAACGAAAATCTTCTTGGAGAATCTTCTTATAGCACTGGCGCAACCGTACATAGCGCATAGGAAGATAATCAAAACCACATTGCTATCACTAAAAGACTGATTAACTATTAAAATCACCAGATTGAGTTATTAAAAGGCAATTATGAGATCACATATGAACACATGATCAACACTTTAGCGAAGGATATAATGAAGGAATATTTATGCACCAAAAAGATCGCATTATACTTCCATAATGAAATAGATTTTCCTCCTTTCCAAAAAGCTTATTTGGAAATCATTAACAAAAGCAATTAAATCTAGAACAAAACTCTTAGATATTCAAAATTATGCAGAATTCAAAGAAACAATATTGAAAAATCATAGAGAATTACTTCATCCCGGAATTGAGAACACATCAATTGGTTTAGAGGAAAATACTCTTACCCAGATTATCAAAAGGTAATCCAAAATATCATAAATGAATGTCCCACTTGTAATATCGCCAAAACGGAGCATAGATATACAAAGCTGGCATTCGAAACCCCACCAGAAATATTGAATATCAGAGAAAAATAGTCTTGGATTTCTATATGATTGGTAACCAGTAGTTCCTATGCATGTATTGACGTATTCTCAAAGTTGTGAATGATTGAGCCATCATGCAAGTTTTTAACGAAGTGCGGAAACCACTTGCATTGCAAGCATGGCTGAATGCGGAAAACGTAAAAATAGAGATCACTTCCAGCAAAAATGGAATATCTGACGTAGAGAGGTTCCATAAGACAGTAAAAGAAAAACTGAGAAAAATATCTAGCGAAGATAGTCTAGAAGATAGACTCACCAACTCTGAATTAATTCTTCATACTTATAATCATAAAACTAAACATAATACCACGAATAGGACCCCAGCATATATATTTATTTATGCAGGCACACCCGACTACGACAGACAATTGAATAAAGCGATTAAAATCACTCAGCTGAATAAAAATCGTATAGATTATGAGATAGATACCCGTTATAAGCTGACACCTCTAGTTAAGTCGAAGGTAACAAACCCTTTCAAAAGGACAGGCCAAATTAGATAGGTAGACGAAAAGCATTACGAAGAGAAGAATAGGGGTAGGAAGATAACACATTATAAATCGAAATTTAACGAGGGGGAACGTTGTGATTTGCTGCGGAGACTGCAACTCTACTGTGACGCCCAGCGCCAGGAAGACCAAGCGCCGGCGCCACAAACACCACAACAATAACATTAGAAACACCGAGAAGAAACCCTGAAGACTAATTATACTAGAAACACCAAGACAAGCCATGAAGACTAAAAAATAAGTATTAGTAGAATAAGTAGAACATAAGCGACAATACATGAAGACCTGCCACATAAGGATAAAAGAAATAAGTATAAATAAACAAACAATAAAAGAAACATAAAACCAACCACAGCTGACCGCCCCAAGTGTGACCATAACCCAAGCACCAACGGGCACACTATCAGCCGATCCGTACAAACGCGTTAGGGACACATCAGCAGAACGCGCTAGGGACATGCCGTACGGATCAGCTGCTTTTCGGAAATAAAAGGGGCTCCGCCAGAGCGATCATCATCAGTTCGGCTCCGGCCAGTGGAGAGGTAAGCATCAGTAGCAGCCACCAGCAGCCCCAGCGATCCTCCAACATTTATTCTCCTCGGAGAGCATTCACCCTCCGCAACATTATTTCTCCTCGGAGCGCATTAACCCTCCGCAACATTATATCTCCTCGGAGCGCATTAACCCTCCGCAACATTATTTCTCCTCGGAGCGCATTAACCCTCCGCAACATTATTTCTCCTCGGAGCGCATTAACCCTCCGCAACATTATTTCTCCTCGGAGCGCATTAACCCTCCGCAATATTTATTCTCCTCGGAGCGCATTCAACCTCCGCAACATTATTTCTCCTCGGAGCGCATTAACCCTCCGCAACATTATTTCTACTCGGAGCGCATTAACCCTCCGCAACATTATTTCTCCTCGGAGCGCATTAACCCTCCGCAACATTAATTCTCCTCGGAGCGTATTAACCCTCCGCAACATTATTTCTCCTCGGAGCGCATTAACCCTCCGCAACATTAATTCTCCTCGGAGCGCATTAACTCTCCGCAACATTATTTCTCCTCGGAGCGCATTAACCCTCCGCAACATTATTTCTCCTCGGAGCGCATTAACCCTCCGCAACATTTATTCTCCTCGGAGCGCATTCACCGTCATTAAATCACACCAAGCATTTTCCTACGGTTAACTAAGGATGGGAGGTTTACTAATAGGTTTACTACTAGAGTAAGATGGGAGTCTCACACCCGCCTTAACTGGCCCCGTAGAGCAAAAGTAAAAAGTTTTTCTATACTTCTATACGATCCTGGTGTACTTTGTACTGAGGGTACCAAACACAGGAGCCGTATTCTAAAATCGGACGAACTAGCGAGGTATAGAGAGTCTTTATTTACCATGGTGGAAGTGTCTTCAGAAAACTTTAGCTTGGCGTCTAATACAACACCAAGATCATCCAACAGGGTAATTCTCTCAAGGGAACCACCACATAGGGTATATGGAGCCAACGTGGGGCTAGAACTATGAAATGTCATAACTTTGCATTTCGAGGCATTAAGGTGTTAACAAGTTTGCACAACACCATGACTGAAAGTTATTGAGATCGGATCGGATTTATGTGCTAAAAGGGAATGGTTTACAGAGTCGAATGCTTTACTAAAGTCGGTGCAAATAACATCCGTCTGTAAGTTACCTTGAAAGCCTCTGATAATGAAAGAGGTAAACTCTAACAAGATCGAGTTGGTTGATCGCCGCCTTATAAATCCATGCTGAGTTGGAGATATAAGTGACTTGCAGAGGTGTTGCAAGTGCGGAGTTAACTTTGATATACCTCTATAATTTTTTGCTTCAGACTTGCTACCTTTTTTATGGAGAGGAATTATAAACGATTCCTTCTAGATCGGGGGGAAGCAAGAAGATTCAATGGACAGTGTGAATAGTTTAAGCAAGAGTCCACATAAAGCCTCGGCGCAGTACCTGAGTACACAGCCAGGAGCTCCGTCAGGACCCGATGAAAACACTGGCTCACTAGTCGAAGATTATGAAGCAGCAATCTTTTATTTAGCAAGGGACTGAAAATGCCGTTCGACCTCGGTAAACCGTGTAGGTACGGCTGACCAGAGTAGCTTTCCTAAAATTTGGTAGCTTGAAAAAATTGTGGCGATTGCCTGATCATTATTTGCCGACGTATTAAGAATTGACAGCGAGGATGGGTGTGCGGACATTCTAAGCTTACTGTTTACGAAGCAGTTAAACTATTTAGGGTCCTGAGAAAACGTCTCCTGCATCGAGATAGGTAGTTCTTATAGCATTGAGCATTAAGAACTGAAAAGTTTGACCGAGCTATTAAATAGCGAGAGTGAGAAAAAGGAGAACCCACTTCTTGAAATTTTTTACAAAGTCTTGATTTTAAGTTTCTTAGGCTGGATAAATATTTGGTATTTCAAGGGGTTTTCCAGATCTAATCGGACAAGAAAGCGGGACACAAGAATCAAACGAGGGGGAACGTTGTGAGTTGCTGCGGAGACCGCAACTCTACATTTATACCCGATACTTAGTCAGTATGGCTCTCCTCCGGCAGACGCCGCTAATATTAAACGACACGACAAAGAGTGCGTGCAAAAGAGACAGAAAATCAGTCAGAATGTGACGTCGGGCGCTGCGTAGCCACTGCAAATTGATTTGCTCCTTTTGGCTATAAAAATAATCTGATCTGATCCAGATTCAGCAATCTGATAGATATGGTCATTATCTATGAATCTGCGCTTTTAGTTTTCTCGAATCTGCAATATTATGGATGCAACAGATTTTCATCTTTTGCGGGGGCGGAAGGGGATGGGGCGAAATTTTGAGATACACGTTTTATAGTAAGATCTAACAGGAGTGCGGATACCAAATTTGGTTACTCTAGCGGTAATAGTCTCTGAGATTTGTGGAAACCCCCAGATTTTCGTCCTTTGCGGGGGCGGAAGGGGGTGTGGCAAAATTTTGAAACAAACTCACAAATTTGGTTGCCCTAGCTCTTATAGTCTCTGAGATCTAGGTGCTAATGTTTTACGCTAAGCAAAGCCGGCTATGCTACGTGTGTGTTAGAGAAAGACAGGGCTAGAAAAAATGAAATTGTTTTCTTGATGCTGGCTATAATAATGATACGATCCAATTCAGATTCTGCAGTCTAAAAGATATGGTCATTCTCTACGATTCTGCGTTTTTGATTTTCTTGTATCTTTTAAATTGTGGGTGCCACAGATTTTCGTTCTCTGTGGGGGCGAAAGTGGGCGGGGCGAAGTTTTGAAATATTTTTGTAGCAGTAACATATCACAGAAGTCTGGATCCAAAACATCGTTGCTCTAGCTCTAATAGTCTTTGAGCACTAGGCGCTAATAGGGACGGACAGACGGACGGACAGACGGACAGACAGACAGGGATCAATCGACTCGGCTATTGATGATGATCAAGAATATATGTACTTTATCGGGTCGGAAACGATTCCTTCTGGACGTTACACACATCCACTTTTACCACAAATCTACTCATTTTGAGTATCGGGTATACAAATGTGCCAAGAGCATTGTAAAAAATGTTTTTGCCTTTTATGACATCAGTGCACAAGTACAAAGCGGACCAATCAAAATCCCTAATGAGGTTATTAAGCTTCGTAAAATAGGCTTTACGAAAGCAGCGGAAACGTTCAGGTAGCCTACTCGACCGATCCAATACAGTTGGTCCTATATCTAGCGACACTTTGAAAGTAGGATGGTAGGCGTCTTCAGGTATAGTAAGCGGAAGGGCTCGGGTTAACAACACTTAGGTCGGATCCGATACAAAGCACAGATGAAGCAATCGACCCAAGGAATTTTTCACATGGTTGACTTGAGACAGGGACAGGTCAAGCAAGCCGTCAACAAAGTCATGTCGTGACATGCACACTAGGTTATTAGACTCGATTACCGACGACCTAACAGTTCCTGCCAAGTTGAAGTCACCAAGAACTATCTAACGGTCTTTATCTGATAGCGAGAAAGAACCAGTGGTTGATTCGGACTGCTCATAAATTTAGATTTCCGAAGAAGGTGGAATATACGAGCAAGTAATGAATATAGCGAAAGCGGGAAGAATCAGTTTTACACACAAGAATTCCAGTTCCTGTTGAACTTGGACTGTGAAGAGCTCTGACGTGAAGGTAGAGTCCACTGCAATCAGAACCCCTCCTGCACGTCGAGACGAACGGTCCTTTCTAAAAGTTGTGTAGCGACCTGCCAAAAGCTCGGAACTAAGAATGTCCGGCTTTAACCAGGTTTCAGTAAACACAATAACGTGGGATGCAAATACAATACTATCCCGAAAAAGAATGCTGAGCTTACTACGTAAGCCTCTGACATTCTGATAAGTTACTAAAAGAGAAGTTAGTTTTTTGGAAAGGTGGAAGCAGGACGGGAAGATGAGGAAGAGGAAGTTGAGGTTGAGGGTGGCGCACTGGAATGATTTTTAAGAGTTATGGGGGGCCTATTTTTCTTCTTAGCCTTAAACTTCTTCACCACCAAATGCTCCGGCAAAAATTTTGCGGAGCAAATGGTGTCAAATTGGGTTGGGGAGATGCTTATCTTCGACGAGGCTATCTCCCTGGCATAAGAGAAGTTAAATTTCTTAACCTTTAAGCCCACGGCTTTTATTTTGCTTTGAATAAAAGCAGCTACATCATTAGATGTGAGGTCAGGGGCCAGCCGTGAAACAAAAACTTGTCGTTTTGGTGGGACTCCCACCAGTGGTTTAGGCACCACAGGCCTAGTACCTGTGGTGGCAATATCCGGAGGTCTAGAACTTCTGATCACTGGTGGGATCGGAATAGACGGGACAGCTAGCGAGCTTGCGGACACCACGGACACGTTCGTTACAGACTTACTTGGCTTCACGTTCACCGGAGCGATGAATTCGGCTACCGAATCTGCATCGCCAGCAGCTGTCGTTGCCTTTGGAGTGGCAAACGAGATCAACTGCTGCACACTTGGAGTGGTCGGAGTCAGTTTTTCGGCCGTCTGCCTCATAAATATGACCATGTCAGTCTCAACCGCACGGCATGCCTCACAACTGTAGTGCAAGCCATTACGTTTTGATATGGCATCGCCCACGAGGCCCGTAAACGCGGGCGTGCACTACGCTATCGAAGAGTCAGCAGGGGATACTCTGCTGGTCATGGGTGATCTCTTTCCGACAAGATTTTTTGGCACATACCACAGAAAACTGCATAATACAAAATTTGGACAAAATTAAAATCAAATAATATTTTAAAACCAGTGTGCCAGACAAACGCTAATAGGAGGAGAACATTTGCAGCAGCAGCTAATAAGAGAGAGAGAGAGAGCTACTGAACAGAAAGTTACGAGAGCGAGAGAGAAAGAATAGTTATTGAAGTTGAGGTAAATAAAACAACAAAAGCTACAAGACGAGAGACGAGAGCTGTAATGTAATGTAATGCGTACAACACAAATTAGAAGTTAAATAAATAATGTTTAAATTAAAATCAAAAGGCGTGCACTCGCGGAATAGTATAGATTTTCAGATTGTAGGCTGGTTAGGAAGTTAAATTAAAAGTTATTTATGAACACACCGGCTGTTTATGCAAAACGCGTCTGATCTACGAAAGAGAACTAACGATTATTATCTCACAGTAAATGTTAAAAAAACAAAAGAAACATACCAAGACTTAACAATACAAGCTACAAAATTTGAAGACATAATCCAGGTACAATATCTAGTTGAAAAACTCCAAAGAGAGAAGAGTGGTTTAAAAATAGCCAAAAGAAATAAGAAAGGCCAAGTAAATATAGTAGGAACAGCATATAAATATCTATTCGGAACACTGCATGAGGAAGATAAAAAGGTGATAGAACAGAAGATAGATAATCTCGCAATTCACAGTGTTCAAACGAATGAATTAAATCTGGTAATATATGCCGTAAATAACGGAATAGATATTGTTAACAAATTAAACGAAGAAAAATATAGGAATAAACAAATAGATTTTCTGATATTCAACTTACAACATTTCACAGAATATATCGAAGACATAGAAATATGAATGCAACTAGCTAGACTCGGCATGTTCAATCCGAAATTGTTAAAACAAGATTACCTGAAACACATTAGTTCCAAGAAAATACTAAAAATCAAAACTTCTACATGGCTAAAATCAGACACTAACGAAATCTTAATAATTTCCAACATTCCTAGGGATAGTAAAAATGTCCCTATATATAAAATAGTTCCATATCCGGATGAGCTAAACAAATATTATATTCAAGATAAAGAAGTATACATTAAGGAAACTAAACAGAAAATAACTGAAGAATTATAAAAGTAATTTTAAAGCAAATTCCCACGAAGTGTCCATATTCAAAAACTTTCCAAAACTTTCAAATAAACTATATTGAACCTAATTACATTTTTTAATATACTAATCACATGGAACCTTCCAAAAACAACGCTTTACCAAAATTGTCAAAACCAAGAAATCATAGCGGAAGGAAATACCATTATAAAAATGTACAATTGCTCAATCCAACTACGATCCAATCCAACGAATTTACAATATCCAATACAATGCTGGACTTTGCACAAATCGTATATGTTAATAACAATATAACTAGAGTAGAGCCACTGTCTTATGCACAGACAAGAGAAATAATTAATAATAATTAATAATAATAATAATAAATAATAATTTAAACAAACTTAAAATAGTAATCTATTGCAAATAAGTTACATATAATAGAACTACTACGCTATGTAGCCACCAAATTTAAGAAAACTCCGAAGAGAATAACTGTCAAATACATAAACCCGAAAATAGAAGAGAAAGAAGAAGAACCAACCTCAACTCTTATACTTGACACCCCGTCACTGTACTCGAGGGTAAACGCCTGGGGACAGGCTAAGCACAAACGTTGGGGGAGTGACATATCTATAATTTATCCATTTACGTCCAATTCACCCACCCTATCCAAAAGTAACAAGACACCGCCCACAATCCATCAATGATTCTTCCCACACTCCAAGCTGAAGTCATCAAATCGATTCCTTAGAATCACGCCATTCATGAGGACCAATCAGAGCTAAGCATAAAACCATGGAGTCTCACATTCCTAGCTCCCTCATGTAATGCAACACCGATCGCCAGCAGCAGACGCCTTTCATCAAAGCCGACGCATCCCCAAATATCGGTCCAGGCACGTACGCCATCGCCACGAAGATACAGCCGGGGAAAGCGACGCCCGTAACGATAGTCGAGAGCTCCAAAAGAAGAGATCATGGAAACTAGCCAACAGCTTAGAAGACCAGTTCCGTTTGAGACGACAAAACCAGCGGTTTAGTCAGGTAGTTTCAACTACATCCTGTAAAATTAAGATATTAAGTTCTTTGAAAATAAAATATTTTTTAAAAAACCTAATTTCGAGCTGCGGATATTTAACTGTATATATTAATTTTAGAAAAATACATCAAATATTCTTACTATACAAATATGTATAATATGAATACAGTTGAAGTTATCGAGATTGATCTCGGGATAGGTTTGGGTCTTAATCCCAAAAATCAGGGATAAATCCACGGAGTTCGGCTGAGAGTCCACATTTATGGGTGTTTCCGGTTGGGAATCGATAAATCATCCATCGTTGTTAAAAGATTACTAGTTTCTATACTAGCTGTTAGCTGTAAGTAGCTATTATATAGGCACATAGCTATGGGACAGTGATAGATACACAAAGGAGGAATATAAATTATAGAGAAAGTAGAAAGGTTCAAGAGCATCGATACCGTTTTTCAGGAAACACTTAAAAAATGCCTCTAAACTATCACATCAGATTCATTTCAAAGGGATGACCTACCTGTTTGAGGGCTGTTTGATGGAACATGGAACCAATCGTAAAACCAATCGGCCTAGATGGCTGCCCTGTGGTACTCCCGAAGAAACCTTTACTGGTGAAGAGAGGGAGTTTTTGAAGAGGACTGTTTGAGACCTGGAACAAAGATAGCTAGAAATCCATCTCAGGAGGTTGGGCGGAAACCCTAAAAGGTCAAGTTTAAGCGCTAAAAGGGAATGGTTTACAGAGTCGAATGCTTTACTAAAGTCGGTGTAAATAACATCCGTCTGTGAGTTACCTTGAAAGCCTCTGATAATGAAAGAGGTAAACTCTAACAAGTTCGTGGTGGTTGATCGCCGCCTTATAAATCCATGCTAAGTTGGAGATATAAGTGACTTGCAGAGATGTTGCAAGTGCGGAGTTATAACCTCAAACATTTTGGGAATTGCGGATATCTTTGTTATACCTCTATAATTTTTTGCTTCAGACTTGCTACCTTTTTTATGGAGAGGAATTATAAACGATTCCTTCTAGATCGGGGGGAAGCAAGAAGATTCAATGGACAGTGTGAATAGTTTAAGCAAGTGTCCACATAGAGCCTCGGCGCAGTACCTGAGTACACAGCCAGGAGCTCCGTCAGGACCCGATGAAAACACTGGCTCACTAGTCGAAGATCATGAAGCAGTAATCTTTTATTAAGCAAGGGACTGAAAAGCCGTTCGACCTAGGTAAACCGTGTAGGTACGGCTGACCAGAGTAGCTTTCCTGAGAATTGGTAGCTTGAAAAAATTGTGCAAAAAAATCGGCGATTGCCTGATTATTATTTGCCGACGTATTAAGAATTGATAGCGAGGGTGGGTGTGCGGACGTTCTAAGCTTACTGTTTAAGAAGTAGAAAGTTTGACCGAGCTATTGCATAACGAGAGTGAGAAGTAGGAGAACCAACTTCTTGAAATTTTTTATAAAGTCTTGATTTTAAGTTTCTTAGGCTGGATAAATCTGTGGTATTTCAAGAGGTTTTCCAGATCTAATCGGACAAGAAAGCGGGACACAAGAATCAAACGAGGGGGAACGTTGTGAGTTGCTGCGGAGACCGCAACTCTACATTTATACCCGATACTTAGTCAGTATGACTCTCCTCCGGCAGACGCCGCTAATATTAAACGACACGACAAAGAGTGCGTGCGAGAGCGACAGAAAATCAGTCAGAGTGTGACGTCGGGCGCTGCGTAGCCACTGCCAATTGACTTGCTCCTTTTGGCTATAAAAATGATCTGATCTGATCCAGATTCAGCTAGATATGGTCATTATCTATGAATCTGCGCTTTTAGTCTTCTCGAATATAGCTCTTATAGTCTCTGAGATCTAGGCGCTAATGTTTTACGCTAAGCAAAGCCGGCTATGCTACGTGTGTGTTAGAGAGAGACAGGGCGAGAAAAAATGAAATTGTTTTCTTGATGCTGGCTATAATAATGATACGATCGAATATTCAGATTCTTTAGTCTAAAAGATATGGTCATTCTCTACGATTCTGCGTTTTTGATTTTCTTGTATCTTTTAAATTGTGGGTGCCACAGATTTTCGTTTTTGTGGGGGCGAAAGTGGGCGGGGCGAAGTTTTGAAATATTTTTGTAGCAGTAACATATCACAGAAGTCTGGATCCAAAACATCGTTGCTCTAGCTCTAATAGTCTTTGAGCACTAGGCGCTAATAGGGACGGACAGACGGACGGACAGACGGACGGACAGACAGACAGGGATCAATCGACTCGGCTATTGATGATGATCAAGAATATATGTACTTTATCGGGTCGGAAACGATTCCTTCTGGACGTTACACACATCCACTTTTACCACAAATCTACTCATTTTGAGTATCGGGTATACAAATTTGCCAAGAGCATTGTAAAAAATGTTTTTGCCTTTTATGACATCAGTGCACAAGTACAAAGCGGACCAATCAAAATCCCTAATGAGGTTATTAAGCTTCGTAAAATAGGCTTTACGAAAGCAGCGGAAACGTTCAGGTAGCCTACTCGACCGATCCAATACAGTTGGTCCTATATCTAGCGACACTTTGAAAGTAGGATGGTAGGCGTCTTCAGGTATAGTAAGCGGAAGGGCTCGGGTTAACAACACTTAGGTCGGATCCGATACAAAGCACAGATGAAGCAATCGACCCAAGGAATTTTTCACATGGTTGACTTGAGACAGGGACAGGTCAAGCAAGCCGTCAACAAAGTCATGTCGTGACATGCACACTAGGTTATTAGACTCGATTACCGACGACCTAACAGTTCCTGCCAAGTTGAAGTCACCAAGAACTATCTAACGGTCTTTATCTGATAGCGAGAAAGAACCAGTGGTTGATTCGGACTGCTCATAAATTTAGATTTCCGAAGAAGGTGGAATATACGAGCAAGTAATGAATATAGCGAAAGCGGGAAGAATCAGTTTTACACACAAGAATTCCAGTTCCTGTTGAACTTGGACTGTGAAGAGTTCTGACGTGAAGGTAGAGTCCACTGCAATCAGAACCCCTCCTGCACGTCGAGACGAACGGTCCTTTCTAAAAGTTGTGTAGCGACCTGCCAAAAGCTCGGAACTAAGAATGTCCGGCTTTAACCAGCTTTCAGTAAACACAATAACGTGGGATGCAAATACAATACTATCCCGAAAAAGAATGCTGAGCTTACTACGTAAGCCTCTGACATTCTGATAAGTTACTAAAAGAGAAGTTAGTTTTTTGGAAAGGTGGAAGCAGGACGGGAAGATGAGGAAGAGGAAGTTGAGGTTGAGGGTGGCGCACTGGAATGATTTTTAAGAGTTATGGGGGGCCTATTCTTCTTCTTAGCCTTAAACTTCTTCACCACCAAATGCTCCGGCAAAAATTTTGCGGAGCAAATGGTGTCAAATTGGGTTGGGGAGATGCTTATCTTAGACGAGGCTATCTCCCTGGCATAAGAGAAGTTAAATTTCTTAACCTTTAAGCCCACGGCTTTTATTTTGCTTTGAATAAAAGCAGCTACATCATTAGATGTGAGGTCAGGGGCCAGCCGTGAAACAAAAACTTGTCGTTTTGGTGGGACTCCCACCAGTGGTTTAGGCCACCACAGGCCTAGTACCTGTGGTGGCAATATCCGGAGGTCTAAAACTTCTGATCACTGGTGGGATCGGAATAGACGGGACAGCTAGCGAGCTTGCGGACACCACGGACACGTACGTTACAGACTTACTTGGCTTCACGTTCACCGGAGCGATGAATTCGGCTACCGAATCTGCATCGCCAGCAGCTGTCGTTGCCTTTGGAGTGGCAAACGAGATCAACTGCTGCACACTTGGAGTGGTCGGAGTCAGTTTTTCGGCCGTCTGCCTCATAAATATGACCATGTCAGTCTCAACCGCACAGCATGCCTCACAACTGTAGTGCAAGCCATTACGTTTTGATATGGCATCGCCCACGAGGCCCGTAAACGCGTAACAGAAAGTTACGAGAGCGAGAGAGAAAGAATAGTTATTGAAGTTGAGGTAAATAAAACAACAAAAGCTACAAGACGAGAGCTGTAATGTAATGCGTACAACACAAATTAGAAGTTAAATAAATAATGTTTAAATTAAAATCAAAAGGCATGCACTCGCGGAATAGTATAGATTTTCAGATTGTAGGCTGGTTAGGAAGTTAAATTAAAGGTTATTTATGAACACACCGGCTGTTTATGCAAAACGCGTCTGATCTACGAAAGAGAACTAACGATTATTATCTCACAGTAAATGTTAAAAAAACCAAAGAAACATACCAAGACTTAATAGTACAAGCTACAAAATTTGAAGACATAATCCATGTACAATATCTAGTTGAAAAACTCCAAAGAGAAAAGAGTGGTTTAAAAATAGCCAAAAGAAATAAGAAAGGACAAGTAAATATAGTAGGAACAGCATATAAATATCTATTCGGAACACTGCATGAGGAAGATAAAAAGGTGATAGAACAGATGATAGATAATCTCGCAATTCACAGTGTTCAAACGAATTAATTAAATCTGGTAATATATGCCGTAAATAACGGAATAGATATTGTTAACAAATTAAACGAAGAAAAATATAGGAATAAACAAATAGAAATTCTGATATTCAACTTACAACATTTCACAGAATATTTCGAGGACATAGAAATATGAATGCAATTAGCTAGACTCGGCATTTTCAATCCGAAATTGTTAAAACAAGATTACCTGAAACACATTAGTTCCAAGAAAATACTAAAAATCAAAACTTCTACATGGCTAAAATCAGACACTAACGAAATCTTAATAATTTCCAACATTCCTAGGGATAGTAAAAATGTCCCTATATATAAAATAGTTCCATATCCGGATGAGCTAAACAAATATTATATTCAAGATAAAGAAGTATACATTAAGGAAACTAAACAGAAAATAACTGAAGAATTATAAAAGTAATTTTAAAGCAAAGTCCCACGAAGTGTCCATAATCAAAAACTTTCCAAAACTTTCAAATAAACTATATTGAACCTAATTACATTTTTTAATATACTAATCACATGGAACCTTCCAAAAACAACGCTTTACCAAAATATGTCAAAACCAAGAAATCATAGCGGAAGGAAATACCATTATAAAAATGTACAATTGCTCAATCCAACTACGATCCAATCCAACGAATTTACAATATCCAATACAATGCTGGACTTTGCACAAATCGTTTATGTTAATAACAATATAACTAGAGTAGAGCCACTGTCTTATGCACAGACAAGTGAAATAATTATCGAACAAACTAAAAATAGTAATCTATTGCAAATAAGTTACATATAATAGGACTACTACGCTATGTAGCCACCAAATTTAAGAAAACTCCGAAGAGAATCACTGTCAAATGCATAAACCCGACAATAGAAGAGAAAGAAGAAGAACCAACCTCAACTATTATACTTGACACCCCGTCACTGTACTCGAGGGTAAACGCCTGGGGACAGGCTAAGCACAAACGTTGGGGGAGTGACATATCTATAATTTATCCATTTACGTCCAATTCACCCACCCTATCCAAAAGTAACAAGACACCGCCCACAATCCATCAATGATTCTTCCCACACTCCAAGCTGAAGTCATCAAATATAAACAATAGACCACATTGATTCATCTACGCCAGAATCACGCCATTCTCAAGAGATCGATTCCTTAGAATCACGCCATTCATGAGGACCAATCAGAGCTAAGCATAAAACCATGGAGTCTCACATTCCTAGCTCCCTCATGTAATGCAACACCGATCGCCAGCAGCAGACGCCTTTCATCAAAGCCGACGCATCCCCAAATATCGGTCCAGGCACGTACGCCATCGCCACGAAGATACAGCCGGGGAAAGCGACGCCCGTAACGATAGTCGAGAGCTCCAAAAGAAGAGATCATGGAAACTAGCCAACAGCTTAGAAGACCAGTTCCGTTTGAGACGACAAAACCAGCGGTTTAGTCAGGTAGTTTCAACTACATCCTGTAAAATTAAGATATTAAGTTCTTTGAAAATAAAATATTTTTTAAAAAACCTAATTTCGAGCTGCGGATATTTAACTGTATATATTAATTTTAGAAAAATACATCAAATATTCTTACTATACAAATATGTATAATATGAATACAGTTGAAGTTATCGAGATTGATCTCGGGATAGGTTTGGGTCTTAATCCCAAAAATCAGGGATAAATCCACGGAGTTCGGCTGAGAGTCCACATTTATGGGTGTTTCCGGTTGGGAATCGATAAATCATCCATCGTTGTTAAAAGATTACTAGTTTCTATACTAGCTGTTAGCTGTAAGTAGCTATTATATAGGCACATAGCTATGGGACAGTGATAGATACACAAAGGAGGAATATAAATTATAGAGAAAGTAGAAAGGTTCAAGAGCATCGATACCGTTTTTCAGGAAACACTTAAAAAATGCCTCTAAACTATCACATCAGATTCATTTCAAAGGGATGACCTACCTGTTTGAGGCCTGTTTGATGGAACATGGAACCAATCGTAAAACCAATCGGCCTAGATGGCTGCCCTGTGGTACTCCCGAAGAAACCTTTACTGGTGAAGAGAGGGAGTTTTTGAAGAGGACTGTTTGAGACCTGGAACAAAGATAGCTAGAAATCCATCTCAGGAGGTTGGGCGGAAACCCTAAAAGGTCAAGTTTAAGCGCTAAAAGGGAATGGTTTACAGAGTCGAATGCTTTACTAAAGTCGGTGTAAATAACATCCGTCTGTGAGTTACCTTGAAAGCCTCTGATAATGAAAGAGGTAAACTCTAACAAGTTCGTGGTGGTTGATCGCCGCCTTATAAATCCATGCTGTGTTGGAGATATAAGTGACTTGCAGAGATGTTGCAAGTGCGGAGTTATAACCTCAAACATTTTGGGAATTGCGGATAACTTTGTTATACCTCTATAATTTTTTGCTTCAGACTTGCTACCTTTTTTATGGAGAGGAATTATAAACGATTCCTTCTACATCGGGGGGAAGCAAGAAGATTCAATGGACAGTGTGAATAGTTTAAGCAAGTGTCCACATAGAGCCTCGGCGCAGTACCTGAGTACACAGCCAGGAGCTCCGTCAGGACCCGATGAAAACACTGGCTCACTAGTCGAAGATCATGAAGCAGTAATCTTTTATTTAGCAAGGGACTGAAAATGCCGTTCGAGCTCGGTAAACCTTGTAGGTACGGCTGACCAGAGTAGCTTTCCTGACAATTGGTAGCTTGAAAAAATTGTGCAAAAAAATCGGCGATTGCCTGATCATTATTTGCCGACGTATTAAGAATTGATAGCGAGGGTGGGTGTGCGGACGTTCTACATTTACTGTTTAAGAAGTAAAAAGTTTGACCGAGCTATTACATAACGAGAGTGAGAAGTAGGAGAAACAACTTCTTGAAATTTTTTATAAAGTCTTGATTTTAAGTTTCTTAGGCTGGATAAATCTGTGGTATTTCAAGAGGTTTTCCAGATCTAATCGGACAAGAAAGCGGGACACAAGAATCAAACGAGGGGGAACGTTGTGAGTTGCTGCGGAGACCGCAACTCTACATTTATACCCGATACTTAGTCAGTATGACTCTCCTCCGGCAGACGCCGCTAATATTAAACGACACGACAAAGAGTGCGTGCGAGAGCGACAGAAAATCAGTCAGAGTGTGACGTCGGGCGCTGCGTAGCCACTGCCAATTGACTTGCTCCTTTTGGCTATAAAAATGATCTGATCTGATCCAGATTCAGCTAGATATGGTCATTATCTATGAATCTGCGCTTTTAGTCTTCTCGAATCTGCAATATTATGGATGCAACAGATTTTCATCTTTTGTGGGGACGGAAGGGGATGGGGCGAAATTCTGAGATATACGTTTTATAGTGAGATCTAACAGGAGTGCGGATACCAAATTTGGTTACTCTAGCGGTAATAGTCTCTGAGATTTGTGGAAACCCCCAGATTTTCGTCCTTTGCGGGGGCGGAAGGGTGTGTGGCAAAATTTTGAAACAAACTCGTCAAGGTGCGATATCTCAGGAGTGTGGATCAATTTGGTTGCTCTAGCTCTTATAGTCTCTGAGATCTAGGCGCTAATGTTTTACGCTAAGCAAAGCCGGCTATGCTACGTGTGTGTTAGAGAGAGACAGGGCTAGAAAAAATGAAATTGTTTTCTTGATGCTGGCTATAATAATGATACGATCGAATATTCAGATTCTTTAGTCTAAAAGATATGGTCATTCTCTACGATTCTGCGTTTTTGATTTTCTTGTATCTTTTAAATTGTGGGTGCCACAGATTTTCGTTCTCTGTGGGGGCGAAAGTGGGCGGGGCGAAGTTTTGAAATATTTTTGTAGCAGTAACATATCACAGAAGTCTGGATCCAAAACATCGTTGCTCTAGCTCTAATAGTCTTTGAGCACTAGGCGCTAATAGGGACGGACAGACGGACGGACAGACGGACGGACAGACAGACAGGGATCAATCGACTCGGCTATTGATGATGATCAAGAATATATGTACTTTATCGGGTCGGAAACGATTCCTTCTGGACGTTACACACATCCACTTTTACCACAAATCTACTCATTTTGAGTATCGGGTATACAAATGTGCCAAGAGCATTGTAAAAAATGTTTTTGCCTTTTATGACATCAGTGCACAAGTACAAAGCGGACCAATCAAAATCCCTAATGAGGTTATTAAGCTTCGTAAAATAGGCTTTACGAAAGCAGCGGAAACGTTCAGGTAGCCTACTCGACCGATCCAATACAGTTGGTCCTATATCTAGCGACACTTTGAAAGTAGGATGGTAGGCGTCTTCAGGTATAGTAAGCGGAAGGGCTCGGGTTAACAACACTTAGGTCGGATCCGATACAAAGCACAGATGAAGCAATCGACCCAAGGAATTTTTCACATGGTTGACTTGAGACAGGGACAGGTCAAGCAAGCCGTCAACAAAGTCATGTCGTGACATGCACACTAGGTTATTAGACTCGATTACCGACGACCTAACAGTTCCTGCCAAGTTGAAGTCACCAAGAACTATCTAACGGTCTTTATCTGATAGCGAGAAAGAACCAGTGGTTGATTCGGACTGCTCATAAATTTAGATTTCCGAAGAAGGTGGAATATACGAGCAAGTAATGAATATAGCGAAAGCGGGAAGAATCAGTTTTACACACAAGAATTCCAGTTCCTGTTGAACTTGGACTGTGAAGAGTTCTGACGTGAAGGTAGAGTCCACTGCAATCAGAACCCCTCCTGCACGTCGAGACGAACGGTCCTTTCTAAAAGTTGTGTAGCGACCTGCCAAAAGCTCGGAACTAAGAATGTCCGGCTTTAACCAGCTTTCAGTAAACACAATAACGTGGGATGCAAATACAATACTATCCCGAAAAAGAATGCTGAGCTTACTACGTAAGCCTCTGACATTCTGATAAGTTACTAAAAGAGAAGTTAGTTTTTTGGAAAGGTGGAAGCAGGACGGGAAGATGAGGAAGAGGAAGTTGAGGTTGAGGGTGGCGCACTGGAATGATTTTTAAGAGTTATGGGGGGCCTATTCTTCTTCTTAGCCTTAAACTTCTTCACCACCAAATGCTCCGGCAAAAATTTTGCGGAGCAAATGGTGTCAAATAGGGTTGGGGAGATGCTTATCTTAGACGAGGCTATCTCCCTGGCATAAGGGAAGTTAAATTTCTTAATCTTTAAACCCACGGCTTTTATTTTGCTTTGAATAAAAGCAGCTACATCATTAGATGTGAGGTCAGGGGCCAGCCGTGAAACAAAAACTTGTCGTTTTGGTGGGACTCCCACCAGTGGTTTAGGCACCACAGGCCTAGTACCTGTGGTGGCAATATCCGGAGGTCTAAAACTTCTGATCACTGGTGGGATCGGAATAGACGGGACAGCTAGCGAGCTTGCGGACACCACGGACACGTACGTTACAGACTTACTTGGCTTCACGTTCACCGGAGCGATGAATTCGGCTACCGAATCTGCATCGCCAGCAGCTGTCGTTGCCTTTGGAGTGGCAAACGAGATCAACTGCTGCACACTTGGAGTGGTCGGAGTCAGTTTTTCGGCCGTCTGCCTCATAAATATGACCATGTCAGTCTCAACCGCACAGCATGCCTCACAACTGTAGTGCAAGCCATTACGTTTTGATATGGCATCGCCCACGAGGCCCGTAAACGCGTAACAGAAAGTTACGAGAGCGAGAGAGAAAGAATAGTTATTGAAGTTGAGGTAAATAAAACAACAAAAGCTACATGACGAGAGACGAGAGCTGTAATGTAATGTAATGCGTAGAACACAAATTAGAAGTTAAATAAATAATGTTTAAATTAAAATCAAAAGGCATGCACTCGCGTAATAGTATAGATTTTCAGATTGTAGGCTGGTTAGGAAGTTAAATTAAAAGTTATTTATGAACACACCGGCTGTTTATGCAAAACGCGTCTGATCTACGAAAGAGAACTAACGATTATTATCTCACAGTAAATGTTAAAAAAACAAAAGAAACATACCAAGACTTAACAATACAAGCTACTAAATTTGAAGACATAATCCAGGTACAATATCTAGTTGAAAAACTCCAAAGAGAGAAGAGTGGTTTAAAAATAGCCAAAAGAAATAAGAAAGGCCAAGTAAATATAGTAGGAACAGCATATAAATATCTATTCGGAACACTGCATGAGGAAGATAAAAAGGTGATAGAACAGAAGATAGATAATCTCGCAATTCACAGTGTTCAAACGAATGAATTAAATCTGGTAATATATGCCGTAAATAACGGAATAGATATTGTTAACAAATTAAACGAAGAAAAATATAGGAATAAACAAAAAACACAGAATATATCGAAGACATAGAAATATGAATGCAATTAGCTAGACTCGGCATATTCAATCCGAAATTGTTAAAACAAGATTACCTGAAACACATTAGTTCCAAGAAAATACTAAAAATCAAAACCTCTACATGGCTAAAATCAGACACTAACGAAATCTTAATAATTTCCAACATTCCTAGGGATAGTAAAAATGTCCCTATATATAAAATAGTTCCATATCCGGATGAGCTTAACAAATATAATATTCAAGATAAAGAAGTATACATTAAGGAAACTAAACAGAAAATAACTGAAGAATTATAAAAGTAATTTTAAAGCAAATTCCCACGAAATATCTATATTCAAAAACTTTCCAAAACTTTCAAATAAACTATATTGAACCTAATTACATTTTTTAATATACTAATCACATGGAACCTTCCAAAAACAACGCTTTACCAAAATTGTCAAAACCAAGAAATCATAGCGGAAGGAAATACCATTATAAAAATGTACAATTGCTCAATCCAACTACGATCCAATCCAACGAATTTACAATATCCAATGCAATGCTGGACTTTGCACAAATCGTATATGTTAATAACAATATAACTAGAGTAGAGCCACTGTCTTATGCACAGACAAGTGAAATAATTATCGAACAAACTAAAAATAGTAATCTATTGCAAATAAGTTACATATAATAGGACTACTACGCTATGTAGCCACCAAATTTAAGAAAGCTCCGAAGAGAATCACTGTCAAATGCATAAACCCGACAATAGAAGAGAAAGAAGAAGAACCAACCTCAACTATTATACTTGACACCCCGTCACTGTACTCGAGGGTAAACGCCTGGGGACATGCTAAACACAAACGTTGGGGGAGTGACATATTTATAATTTATCCATTTACGTCCAATTCACCCACCCTATCCAAAAGTAACAAGACACCGCCCACAATCCATCAATGATTCTTCCCACACTCCAAGCTGAAGTCATCAAATATAAACAATAGACCACACTGATTCATCTACGCCAGAATCACGCCATTCTCAAGAGATCGATTCCTTAGAATCACGCCATTCATGAGGACCAATCAGAGCTAAGCATAAAACCATGGAGTCTCACATTCCTAGCTCCCTCATGTAATGCAACACCGATCGCCAGCAGCAGACGCCTTTCATCAAAGCCGACGCATCCCCAAATATCGGTCCAGGCACGTACGCCATCGCCACGAAGATACAGCCGGGGAAAGCGACGCCCGTAACGATAGTCGAGAGCTCCAAAAGAAGAGATCATGGAAACTAGCCAACAGCTTAGAAGACCAGTTCCGTTTGAGACGACAAAACCAGCGGTTTAGTCAGGTAGTTTCAACTACATCCTGTAAAATTAAGATATTAAGTTCTTTGAAAATAAAATATTTTTTAAAAAACCTAATTTCGAGCTGCGGATATTTAACTGTATATATTAATTTTAGAAAAATACATCAAATATTCTTACTATACAAATATGTATAATATGAATACAGTTGAAGTTATCGAGATTGATCTCGGGATAGGTTTGGGTCTTAATCCCAAAAATCAGGGATAAATCCACGGAGTTCGGCTGAGAGTCCACATTTATGGGTGTTTCCGGTTGGGAATCGATAAATCATCCATCGTTGTTAAAAGATTACTAGTTTCTATACTAGCTGTTAGCTGTAAGTAGCTATTATATAGGCACATAGCTATGGGACAGTGATAGATACACAAAGGAGGAATATAAATTATAGAGAAAGTAGAAAGGTTCAAGAGCATCGATACCGTTTTTCAGGAAACACTTAAAAAATGCCTCTAAACTATCACATCAGATTCATTTCAAAGGGATGACCTACCTGTTTGAGGGCTGTTTGATGGAACATGGAACCAATCGTAAAACCAATCGGCCTAGATGGCTGCCCTGTGGTACTCCCGAAGAAACCTTTACTGGTGAAGAGAGGGAGTTTTTGAAGAGGACTGTTTGAGACCTGGAACAAAGATAGCTAGAAATCCATCTCAGGAGGTTGGGCGGAAACCCTAAAAGGTCAAGTTTAAGCGCTAAAAGGGAATGGTTTACAGAGTCGAATGCTTTACTAAAGTCGGTGTAAATAACATCCGTCTGTGAGTTACCTTGAAAGCCTCTGATAATGAAAGAGGTAAACTCTAACAAGTTCGTGGTGGTTGATCGCCGCCTTATAAATCCATGCTGTGTTGGAGATATAAGTGACTTGCAGAGATGTTGCAAGTGCGGAGTTATAACCTCAAACATTTTGGGAATTGCGGATAACTTTGTTATACCTCTATAATTTTTTGCTTCAGACTTGCTACCTTTTTTATGGAGAGGAATTATAAACGATTCCTTCTACATCGGGGGGAAGCAAGAAGATTCAATGGACAGTGTGAATAGTTTAAGCAAGTGTCCACATAGAGCCTCGGCGCAGTACCTGAGTACACAGCCAGGAGCTCCGTCAGGACCCGATGAAAACACTGGCTCACTAGTCGAAGATCATGAAGCAGTAATCTTTTATTTAGCAAGGGACTGAAAATGCCGTTCGACCTCGGTAAACCTTTTAGGTACGGCTGACCAGAGTAGCTTTCCTGAGAATTGGTAGCTTGAAAAAATTGTGCAAAAAAATCGGCGATTGCCTGATCATTATTTGCCGACGTATTAAGAATTGATAGCGAGGGTGGGTGTGCGGACGTTCTACATTTACTGTTTAAGAAGTAAAAAGTTTGACCGAGCTATTACATAACGAGAGTGAGAAGTAGGAGAACCAACTTCTTGAAATTTTTTATAAAGTCTTGATTTTAAGTTTCTTAGGCTGGATAAATCTGTGGTATTTCAAGAGGTTTTCCAGATCTAATCGGACAAGAAAGCGGGACACAAGAATCAAACGAGGGGGAACGTTGTGAGTTGCTGCGGAGACCGCAACTCTACATTTATACCCGATACTTAGTCAGTATGACTCTCCTCCGGCAGACGCCGCTAATATTAAACGACACGACAAAGAGTGCGTGCGAGAGCGACAGAAAATCAGTCAGAGTGTGACGTCGGGCGCTGCGTAGCCACTGCCAATTGACTTGCTCCTTTTGGCTATAAAAATGATCTGATCTGATCCAGATTCAGCTAGATATGGTCATTATCTATGAATCTGCGCTTTTAGTCTTCTCGAATCTGCAATATTATGGATGCAACAGATTTTCATCTTTTGTGGGGACGGAAGGGGATGGGGCGAAATTCTAAGATATACGTTTTATAGTGAGATCTAACAGGAGTGCGGATACCAAATTTGGTTACTCTAGCGGTAATAGTCTCTGAGATTTGTGGAAACCCCCAGATTTTCGTCCTTTGCGGGGGCGGAAGGGTGTGTGGCAAAATTTTGAAACAAACTCGTCAAGGTGCGATATCTCAGGAGTGTGGATCAATTTGGTTGCTCTAGCTCTTATAGTCTCTGAGATCTAGGCGCTAATGTTTTACGCTAAGCAAAGCCGGCTATGCTACGTGTGTGTTAGAGAGAGACAGGGCTAGAAAAAATGAAATTGTTTTCTTGATGCTGGCTATAATAATGATACGATCGAATATTCAGATTCTTTAGTCTAAAAGATATGGTCATTCTCTACGATTCTGCGTTTTTTATTTTCTTGTATCTTTTAAATTGTGGGTGCCACAGATTTTCGTTCTCTGTGGGGGCGAAAGTGGGCGGGGCGAAGTTTTGAAATATTTTTGTAGCAGTAACATATCACAGAAGTCTGGATCCAAAACATCGTTGCTCTAGCTTTAATAGTCTTTGAGCACTAGGCGCTAATAGGGACGGACAGACGGACAGACAGACAGGGATCAAGCGACTCGGCTATTGATGATGATCAAGAATATATGTACTTTATCGGGTCGGAAACGATTCCTTCTGGACGTTACACACATCCACTTTTACCACAAATCTACTCATTTTGAGTATCGGGTATACAAATGTGCCAAGAGCATTGTAAAAAATGTTTTTGCCTTTTATGACATCAGTGCACAAGTACAAAGCGGACCAATCAAAATCCCTAATGAGGTTATTAAGCTTCGTAAAATAGGCTTTACGAAAGCAGCGGAAACGTTCAGGTAGCCTACTCGACCGATCCAATACAGTTGGTCCTATATCTAGCGACACTTTGAAAGTAGGATGGTAGGCGTCTTCAGGTATAGTAAGCGGAAGGGCTCGGGTTAACAACACTTAGGTCGGATCCGATACAAAGCACAGATGAAGCAATCGACCCAAGGAATTTTTCACATGGTTGACTTGAGACAGGGACAGGTCAAGCAAGCCGTCAACAAAGTCATGTCGTGACATGCACACTAGGTTATTAGACTCGATTACCGACGACCTAACAGTTCCTGCCAAGTTGAAGTCACCAAGAACTATCTAACGGTCTTTATCTGATAGCGAGAAAGAACCAGTGGTTGATTCGGACTGCTCATAAATTTAGATTTCCGAAGAAGGTGGAATATACGAGCAAGTAATGAATATAGCGAAAGCGGGAAGAATCAGTTTTACACACAAGAATTCCAGTTCCTGTTGAACTTGGACTGTGAAGAGTTCTGACGTGAAGGTAGAGTCCACTGCAATCAGAACCCCTCCTGCACGTCGAGACGAACGGTCCTTTCTAAAAGTTGTGTAGCGACCTGCCAAAAGCTCGGAACTAAGAATGTCCGGCTTTAACCAGGTTTCAGTAAACACAATAACGTGGGATGCAAATACAATACTATCCCGAAAAAGAATGCTGAGCTTACTACGTAAGCCTCTGACATTCTGATAAGTTACTAAAAGAGAAGTTAGTTTTTTGGAAAGGTGGAAGCAGGACGGGAAGATGAGGAAGAGGAAGTTGAGGTTGAGGGTGGCGCACTGGAATGATTTTTAAGAGTTATGGGGGGCCTATTCTTCTTCTTAGCCTTAAACTTCTTCACCACCAAATGCTCCGGCAAAAATTTTGCGGAGCAAATGGTGTCAAATTGGGTTGGGGAGATGCTTATCTTAGACGAGGCTATCTCCCTGGCATAAGGGAAGTTAAATTTCTTAACCTTTAAACCCACGGCTTTTATTTTGCTTTGAATAAAAGCAGCTACATCATTAGATGTGAGGTCAGGGGCCAGCCGTGAAACAAAAACTTGTCGTTTTGGTGGGACTCCCACCAGTGGTTTAGGCACCACAGGCCTAGTACCTGTGGTGGCAATATCCGGAGGTCTAAAACTTCTGATCACTGGTGGGATCGGAATAGACGGGACAGCTAGCGAGCTTGCGGACACCACGGACACGTACGTTACAGACTTACTTGGCTTCACGTTCACCGGAGCGATGAATTCGGCTACCGAATCTGCATCGCCAGCAGCTGTCGTTGCCTTTGGAGCGGCAAACGAGATCAACTGCTGCACACTTGGAGTGGTCGGAGTCAGTTTTTCGGCCGTCTGCCTCATAAATATGACCATGTCAGTCTCAACCGCACAGCATGCCTCACAACTGTAGTGCAAGCCATTACGTTTTGATATGGCATCGCCCACGAGGCCCGTAAACGCGTAACAGAAAGTTACGAGAGCGAGAGAGAAAGAATAGTTATTGAAGTTGAGGTAAATAAAACAACAAAAGCTACATGACGAGAGACGAGAGCTGTAATGTAATGTAATGCGTAGAACACAAATTAGAAGTTAAATAAATAATGTTTAAATTAAAATCAAAAGGCATGCACTCGCGGAATAGTATAGATTTTCAGATTGTAGGCTGGTTAGGAAGTTAAATTAAAAGTTATTTATGAACACACCGGCTGTTTATGCAAAACGCGTCTGATCTACGAAAGAGAACTAACGATTATTATCTCACAGTAAATGTTAAAAAAACAAAAGAAACATACCAAGACTTAACAATACAAGCTACTAAATTTGAAGACATAATCCAGGTACAATATCTAGTTGAAAAACTCCAAAGAGAGAAGAGTGGTTTAAAAATAGCCAAAAGAAATAAGAAAGGCCAAGTAAATATAGTAGGAACAGCATATAAATATCTATTCGGAACACTGCATGAGGAAGATAAAAAGGTGATAGAACAGAAGATAGATAATCTCGCAATTCACAGTGTTCAAACGAATGAATTAAATCTGGTAATATATGCCGTAAATAACGGAATAGATATTGTTAACAAATTAAACGAAGAAAAATATAGGAATAAACAAAAAACACAGAATATATCGAAAACATAGAAATATGAATGCAATTAGCTAGACTCGGCATATTCAATCCGAAATTGTTAAAACAAGATTACCTGAAACACATTAGTTCCAAGAAAATACTAAAAATCAAAACCTCTACATGGCTAAAATCAGACACTAACGAAATCTTAATAATTTCCAACATTCCTAGGGATAGTAAAAATGTCCCTATATATAAAATAGTTCCATATCCGGATGAGCTTAACAAATATAATATTCAAGATAAAGAAGTATACATTAAGGAAACTAAACAGAAAATAACTGAAGAATTATAAAAGTAATTTTAAAGCAAATTCCCACGAAGTGTCCATATTCAAAAACTTTCCAAAACTTTCAAATAAACTATATTGAACCTAATTACATTTTTTAATATACTAATCACATGGAACCTTCCAAAAACAACGCTTTACCAAAATTGTCAAAACCAAGAAATCATAGCGGAAGGAAATACCATTATAAAAATGTACAATTGCTCAATCCAACTACGATCCAATCCAACGAATTTACAATATCCAATACAATGCTGGACTTTGCACAAATCGTATATGTTAATAACAATATAACTAGAGTAGAGCCACTGTCTTATGCACAGACAAGAGAAATAATTAATAATAATTAATAATAATAATAATAAATAATAATTTAAACAAACTTAAAATAGTAATCTATTGCAAATAAGTTACATATAATAGAACTACTACGCTATGTAGCCACCAAATTTAAGAAAACTCCGAAGAGAATAACTGTCAAATACATAAACCCGAAAATAGAAGAGAAAGAAGAAGAACCAACCTCAACTCTTATACTTGACACCCCGTCACTGTACTCGAGGGTAAACGCCTGGGGACAGGCTAAGCACAAACGTTGGGGGAGTGACATATCTATAATTTATCCATTTACGTCCAATTCACCCACCCTATCCAAAAGTAACAAGACACCGCCCACAATCCATCAATGATTCTTCCCACACTCCAAGCTGAAGTCATCAAATATAAACAATAGACCACATTGATTCATCTACGCCAGAATCACGCCATTCTCAAGAGATCGATTCCTTAGAATCACGCCATTCATGAGGACCAATCAGAGCTAAGCATAAAACCATGGAGTCTCACATTCCTAGCTCCCTCATGTAATGCAACACCGATCGCCAGCAGCAGACGCCTTTCATCAAAGCCGACGCATCCCCAAATATCGGTCCAGGCACGTACGCCATCGCCACGAAGATACAGCCGGGGAAAGCGACGCCCGTAACGATAGTCGAGAGCTCCAAAAGAAGAGATCATGGAAACTAGCCAACAGCTTAGAAGACCAGTTCCGTTTGAGACGACAAAACCAGCGGTTTAGTCAGGTAGTTTCAACTACATCCTGTAAAATTAAGATATTAAGTTCTTTGAAAATAAAATATTTTTAAAAAAACCTAATTTCGAGCTGCGGATATTTAACTGTATATATTAATTTTAGAAAAATACATCAAATATTCTTACTATACAAATATGTATAATATGAATACAGTTGAAGTTATCGAGATTGATCTCGGGATAGGTTTGGGTCTTAATCCCAAAAATCAGGGATAAATCCACGGAGTTCGGCTGAGAGTCCACATTTATGGGTGTTTCCGGTTGGGAATCGATAAATCATCCATCGTTGTTAAAAGATTACTAGTTTCTATACTAGCTGTTAGCTGTAAGTAGCTATTATATAGGCACATAGCTATGGGACAGTGATAGATACACAAAGGAGGAATATAAATTATAGAGAAAGTAGAAAGGTTCAAGAGCATCGATACCGTTTTTCAGGAAACACTTAAAAAATGCCTCTAAACTATCACATCAGATTCATTTCAAAGGGATGACCTACCTGTTTGAGGCCTGTTTGATGGAACATGGAACCAATCGTAAAACCAATCGGCCTAGATGGCTGCCCTGTGGTACTCCCGAAGAAACCTTTACTGGTGAAGAGAGGGAGTTTTTGAAGAGGACTGTTTGAGACCTGGAACAAAGATAGCTAGAAATCCATCTCAGGAGGTTGGGCGGAAACCCTAAAAGGTCAAGTTTAAGCGCTAAAAGGGAATG
Source organism: Drosophila miranda (assembly GCF_003369915.1). Lineage (NCBI taxonomy): Eukaryota > Metazoa > Arthropoda > Insecta > Diptera > Drosophilidae > Drosophila > Drosophila miranda. The sequence goes on from NC_046674.1 coordinate 49,297,853, forward strand.
GTTTACAGAGTCGAATGCTTTACTAAAGTCGGTGTAAATAACATCCGTCTGTGAGTTACCTTGAAAGCCTCTGATAATGAAAGAGGTAAACTCTAACAAGTTCGTGGTGGTTGATCGCCGCCTTATAAATCCATGCTGTGTTGGAGATATAAGTGACTTGCAGAGATGTTGCAAGTGCGGAGTTATAACCTCAAACATTTTGGGAATTGCGGATAACTTTGTTATACCTCTATAATTTTTTGCTTCAGACTTGCTACCTTTTTTATGGAGAGGAATTATAAACGATTCCTTCTACATCGGGGGGAAGCAAGAAGATTCAATGGACAGTGTGAATAGTTTAAGCAAGTGTCCACATAGAGCCTCGGCGCAGTACCTGAGTACACAGCCAGGAGCTCCGTCAGGACCCGATGAAAACACTGGCTCACTAGTCGAAGATCATGAAGCAGTAATCTTTTATTTAGCAAGGGACTGAAAATGCCGTTCGACCTCGGTAAACCTTGTAGGTACGGCTGACCAGAGTAGCTTTCCTGACAATTGGTAGCTTGAAAAAATTGTGCAAAAAAATCGGCGATTGCCTGATCATTATTTGCCGACGTATTAAGAATTGATAGCGAGGGTGGGTGTGCGGACGTTCTACATTTACTGTTTAAGAAGTAAAAAGTTTGACCGAGCTATTACATAACGAGAGTGAGAAGTAGGAGAAACAACTTCTTGAAATTTTTTATAAAGTCTTGATTTTAAGTTTCTTAGGCTGGATAAATCTGTGGTATTTCAAGAGGTTTTCCAGATCTAATCGGACAAGAAAGCGGGACACAAGAATCAAACGAGGGGGAACGTTGTGAGTTGCTGCGGAGACCGCAACTCTACATTTATACCCGATACTTAGTCAGTATGACTCTCCTCCGGCAGACGCCGCTAATATTAAACGACACGACAAAGAGTGCGTGCGAGAGCGACAGAAAATCAGTCAGAGTGTGACGTCGGGCGCTGCGTAGCCACTGCCAATTGACTTGCTCCTTTTGGCTATAAAAATGATCTGATCTGATCCAGATTCAGCTAGATATGGTCATTATCTATGAATCTGCGCTTTTAGTCTTCTCGAATCTGCAATATTATGGATGCAACAGATTTTCATCTTTTGTGGGGACGGAAGGGGATGGGGCGAAATTCTGAGATATACGTTTTATAGTGAGATCTAACAGGAGTGCGGATACCAAATTTGGTTACTCTAGCGGTAATAGTCTCTGAGATTTGTGGAAACCCCCAGATTTTCGTCCTTTGCGGGGGCGGAAGGGTGTGTGGCAAAATTTTGAAACAAACTCGTCAAGGTGCGATATCTCAGGAGTGTGGATCAATTTGGTTGCTCTAGCTCTTATAGTCTCTGAGATCTAGGCGCTAATGTTTTACGCTAAGCAAAGCCGGCTATGCTACGTGTGTGTTAGAGAGAGACAGGGCTAGAAAAAATGAAATTGTTTTCTTGATGCTGGCTATAATAATGATACGATCGAATATTCAGATTCTTTAGTCTAAAAGATATGGTCATTCTCTACGATTCTGCGTTTTTGATTTTCTTGTATCTTTTAAATTGTGGGTGCCACAGATTTTCGTTCTCTGTGGGGGCGAAAGTGGGCGGGGCGAAGTTTTGAAATATTTTTGTAGCAGTAACATATCACAGAAGTCTGGATCCAAAACATCGTTGCTCTAGCTCTAATAGTCTTTGAGCACTAGGCGCTAATAGGGACGGACAGACGGACGGACAGACGGACAGACAGACAGGGATCAATCGACTCGGCTATTGATGATGATCAAGAATATATGTACTTTATCGGGTCGGAAACGATTCCTTCTGGACGTTACACACATCCACTTTTACCACAAATCTACTCATTTTGAGTATCGGGTATACAAATGTGCCAAGAGCATTGTAAAAAATGTTTTTGCCTTTTATGACATCAGTGCACAAGTACAAAGCGGACCAATCAAAATCCCTAATGAGGTTATTAAGCTTCGTAAAATAGGCTTTACGAAAGCAGCGGAAACGTTCAGGTAGCCTACTCGACCGATCCAATACAGTTGGTCCTATATCTAGCGACACTTTGAAAGTAGGATGGTAGGCGTCTTCAGGTATAGTAAGCGGAAGGGCTCGGGTTAACAACACTTAGGTCGGATCCGATACAAAGCACAGATGAAGCAATCGACCCAAGGAATTTTTCACATGGTTGACTTGAGACAGGGACAGGTCAAGCAAGCCGTCAACAAAGTCATGTCGTGACATGCACACTAGGTTATTAGACTCGATTACCGACGACCTAACAGTTCCTGCCAAGTTGAAGTCACCAAGAACTATCTAACGGTCTTTATCTGATAGCGAGAAAGAACCAGTGGTTGATTCGGACTGCTCATAAATTTAGATTTCCGAAGAAGGTGGAATATACGAGCAAGTAATGAATATAGCGAAAGCGGGAAGAATCAGTTTTACACACAAGAATTCCAGTTCCTGTTGAACTTGGACTGTGAAGAGTTCTGACGTGAAGGTAGAGTCCACTGCAATCAGAACCCCTCCTGCACGTCGAGACGAACGGTCCTTTCTAAAAGTTGTGTAGCGACCTGCCAAAAGCTCGGAACTAAGAATGTCCGGCTTTAACCAGCTTTCAGTAAACACAATAACGTGGGATGCAAATACAATACTATCCCGAAAAAGAATGCTGAGCTTACTACGTAAGCCTCTGACATTCTGATAAGTTACTAAAAGAGAAGTTAGTTTTTTGGAAAGGTGGAAGCAGGACGGGAAGATGAGGAAGAGGAAGTTGAGGTTGAGGGTGGCGCACTGGAATGATTTTTAAGAGTTATGGGGGGCCTATTCTTCTTCTTAGCCTTAAACTTCTTCACCACCAAATGCTCCGGCAAAAATTTTGCGGAGCAAATGGTGTCAAATAGGGTTGGGGAGATGCTTATCTTAGACGAGGCTATCTCCCTGGCATAAGGGAAGTTAAATTTCTTAATCTTTAAACCCACGGCTTTTATTTTGCTTTGAATAAAAGCAGCTACATCATTAGATGTGAGGTCAGGGGCCAGCCGTGAAACAAAAACTTGTCGTTTTGGTGGGACTCCCACCAGTGGTTTAGGCACCACAGGCCTAGTACCTGTGGTGGCAATATCCGGAGGTCTAAAACTTCTGATCACTGGTGGGATCGGAATAGACGGGACAGCTAGCGAGCTTGCGGATACCACGGACACGTACGTTACAGACTTACTTGGCTTCACGTTCACCGGAGCGATGAATTCGGCTACCGAATCTGCATCGCCAGCAGCTGTCGTTGCCTTTGGAGTGGCAAACGAGATCAACTGCTGCACACTTGGAGTGGTCGGAGTCAGTTTTTCGGCCGTCTGCCTCATAAATATGACCATGTCAGTCTCAACCGCACAGCATGCCTCACAACTGTAGTGCAAGCCATTACGTTTTGATATGGCATCGCCCACGAGGCCCGTAAACGCGTAACAGAAAGTTACGAGAGCGAGAGAGAAAGAATAGTTATTGAAGTTGAGGTAAATAAAACAACAAAAGCTACATGACGAGAGACGAGAGCTGTAATGTAATGTAATGCGTAGAACACAAATTAGAAGTTAAATAAATAATGTTTAAATTAAAATCAAAAGGCATGCACTCGCGGAATAGTATAGATTTTCAGATTGTAGGCTGGTTAGGAAGTTAAATTAAAAGTTATTTATGAACACACCGGCTGTTTATGCAAAACGCGTCTGATCTACGAAAGAGAACTAACGATTATTATCTCACAGTAAATGTTAAAAAAACAAAAGAAACATACCAAGACTTAACAATACAAGCTACTAAATTTGAAGACATAATCCAGGTACAATATCTAGTTGAAAAACTCCAAAGAGAGAAGAGTGGTTTAAAAATAGCCAAAAGAAATAAGAAAGGCCAAGTAAATATAGTAGGAACAGCATATAAATATCTATTCGGAACACTGCATGAGGAAGATAAAAAGGTGATAGAACAGAAGATAGATAATCTCGCAATTCACAGTGTTCAAACGAATGAATTAAATCTGGTAATATATGCCGTAAATAACGGAATAGATATTGTTAACAAATTAAACGAAGAAAAATATAGGAATAAACAAAAAACACAGAATATATCGAAGACATAGAAATATGAATGCAATTAGCTAGACTCGGCATATTCAATCCGAAATTGTTAAAACAAGATTACCTGAAACACATTAGTTCCAAGAAAATACTAAAAATCAAAACCTCTACATGGCTAAAATCAGACACTAACGAAATCTTAATAATTTCCAACATTCCTAGGGATAGTAAAAATGTCCCTATATATAAAATAGTTCCATATCCGGATGAGCTTAACAAATATAATATTCAAGATAAAGAAGTATACATTAAGGAAACTAAACAGAAAATAACTGAAGAATTATAAAAGTAATTTTAAAGCAAATTCCCACGAAATATCTATATTCAAAAACTTTCCAAAACTTTCAAATAAACTATATTGAACCTAATTACATTTTTTAATATACTAATCACATGGAACCTTCCAAAAACAACGCTTTACCAAAATTGTCAAAACCAAGAAATCATAGCGGAAGGAAATACCATTATAAAAATGTACAATTGCTCAATCCAACTACGATCCAATCCAACGAATTTACAATATCCAATGCAATGCTGGACTTTGCACAAATCGTATATGTTAATAACAATATAACTAGAGTAGAGCCACTGTCTTATGCACAGACAAGTGAAATAATTATCGAACAAACTAAAAATAGTAATCTATTGCAAATAAGTTACATATAATAGGACTACTACGCTATGTAGCCACCAAATTTAAGAAAGCTCCGAAGAGAATCACTGTCAAATGCATAAACCCGACAATAGAAGAGAAAGAAGAAGAACCAACCTCAACTATTATACTTGACACCCCGTCACTGTACTCGAGGGTAAACGCCTGGGGACATGCTAAACACAAACGTTGGGGGAGTGACATATTTATAATTTATCCATTTACGTCCAATTCACCCACCCTATCCAAAAGTAACAAGACACCGCCCACAATCCATCAATGATTCTTCCCACACTCCAAGCTGAAGTCATCAAATATAAACAATAGACCACACTGATTCATCTACGCCAGAATCACGCCATTCTCAAGAGATCGATTCCTTAGAATCACGCCATTCATGAGGACCAATCAGAGCTAAGCATAAAACCATGGAGTCTCACATTCCTAGCTCCCTCATGTAATGCAACACCGATCGCCAGCAGCAGACGCCTTTCATCAAAGCCGACGCATCCCCAAATATCGGTCCAGGCACGTACGCCATCGCCACGAAGATACAGCCGGGGAAAGCGACGCCCGTAACGATAGTCGAGAGCTCCAAAAGAAGAGATCATGGAAACTAGCCAACAGCTTAGAAGACCAGTTCCGTTTGAGACGACAAAACCAGCGGTTTAGTCAGGTAGTTTCAACTACATCCTGTAAAATTAAGATATTAAGTTCTTTGAAAATAAAATATTTTTTAAAAAACCTAATTTCGAGCTGCGGATATTTAACTGTATATATTAATTTTAGAAAAATACATCAAATATTCTTACTATACAAATATGTATAATATGAATACAGTTGAAGTTATCGAGATTGATCTCGGGATAGGTTTGGGTCTTAATCCCAAAAATCAGGGATAAATCCACGGAGTTCGGCTGAGAGTCCACATTTATGGGTGTTTCCGGTTGGGAATCGATAAATCATCCATCGTTGTTAAAAGATTACTAGTTTCTATACTAGCTGTTAGCTGTAAGTAGCTATTATATAGGCACATAGCTATGGGACAGTGATAGATACACAAAGGAGGAATATAAATTATAGAGAAAGTAGAAAGGTTCAAGAGCATCGATACCGTTTTTCAGGAAACACTTAAAAAATGCCTCTAAACTATCACATCAGATTCATTTCAAAGGGATGACCTACCTGTTTGAGGGCTGTTTGATGGAACATGGAACCAATCGTAAAACCAATCGGCCTAGATGGCTGCCCTGTGGTACTCCCGAAGAAACCTTTACTGGTGAAGAGAGGGAGTTTTTGAAGAGGACTGTTTGAGACCTGGAACAAAGATAGCTAGAAATCCATCTCAGGAGGTTGGGCGGAAACCCTAAAAGGTCAAGTTTAAGCGCTAAAAGGGAATGGTTTACAGAGTCGAATGCTTTACTAAAGTCGGTGTAAATAACATCCGTCTGTGAGTTACCTTGAAAGCCTCTGATAATGAAAGAGGTAAACTCTAACAAATTCGTGGTGGTTGATCGCCGCCTTATAAATCCATGCTGTGTTGGAGATATAAGTGACTTGCAGAGATGTTGCAAGTGCGGAGTTATAACCTCAAACATTTTGGGAATTGCGGATAACTTTGTTATACCTCTATAATTTTTTGCTTCAGACTTGCTACCTTTTTTATGGAGAGGAATTATAAACGATTCCTTCTACATCGGGGGGAAGCAAGAAGATTCAATGGACAGTGTGAATAGTTTAAGCAAGTGTCCACATAGAGCCTCGGCGCAGTACCTGAGTACACAGCCAGGAGCTCCGTCAGGACCCGATGAAAACACTGGCTCACTAGTCGAAGATCATGAAGCAGTAATCTTTTATTTAGCAAGGGACTGAAAATGCCGTTCGACCTCGGTAAACCTTGTAGGTACGGCTGACCAGAGTAGCTTTCCTGAGAATTGGTAGCTTGAAAAAATTGTGCAAAAAAATCGGCGATTGCCTGATCATTATTTGCCGACGTATTAAGAATTGATAGCGAGGGTGGGTGTGCGGACGTTCTACATTTACTGTTTAAGAAGTAAAAAGTTTGACCGAGCTATTACATAACGAGAGTGAGAAGTAGGAGAACCAACTTCTTGAAATTTTTTATAAAGTCTTGATTTTAAGTTTCTTAGGCTGGATAAATCTGTGGTATTTCAAGAGGTTTTCCAGATCTAATCGGACAAGAAAGCGGGACACAAGAATCAAACGAGGGGGAACGTTGTGAGTTGCTGCGGAGACCGCAACTCTACATTTATACCCGATACTTAGTCAGTATGACTCTCCTCCGGCAGACGCCGCTAATATTAAACGACACGACAAAGAGTGCGTGCGAGAGCGACAGAAAATCAGTCAGAGTGTGACGTCGGGCGCTGCGTAGCCACTGCCAATTGACTTGCTCCTTTTGGCTATAAAAATGATCTGATCTGATCCAGATTCAGCTAGATATGGTCATTATCTATGAATCTGCGCTTTTAGTCTTCTCGAATCTGCAATATTATGGATGCAACAGATTTTCATCTTTTGTGGGGACGGAAGGGGATGGGGCGAAATTCTGAGATATACGTTTTATAGTGAGATCTAACAGGAGTGCGGATACCAAATTTGGTTACTCTAGCGGTAATAGTCTCTGAGATTTGTGGAAACCCCCAGATTTTCGTCCTTTGCGGGGGCGGAAGGGTGTGTGGCAAAATTTTGAAACAAACTCGTCAAGGTGCGATATCTCAGGAGTGTGGATCAATTTGGTTGCTCTAGCTCTTATAGTCTCTGAGATCTAGGCGCTAATGTTTTACGCTAAGCAAAGCCGGCTATGCTACGTGTGTGTTAGAGAGAGACAGGGCTAGAAAAAATGAAATTGTTTTCTTGATGCTGGCTATAATAATGATACGATCGAATATTCAGATTCTTTAGTCTAAAAGATATGGTCATTCTCTACGATTCTGCGTTTTTTATTTTCTTGTATCTTTTAAATTGTGGGTGCCACAGATTTTCGTTCTCTGTGGGGGCGAAATGGGCGGGGCGAAGTTTTGAAATATTTTTGTAGCAGTAACATATCACAGAAGTCTGGATCCAAAACATCGTTGCTCTAGCTTTAATAGTCTTTGAGCACTAGGCGCTAATAGGGACGGACAGACGGACAGACAGACAGGGATCAAGCGACTCGGCTATTGATGATGATCAAGAATATATGTACTTTATCGGGTCGGAAACGATTCCTTCTGGACGTTACACACATCCACTTTTACCACAAATCTACTCATTTTGAGTATCGGGTATACAAATGTGCCAAGAGCATTGTAAAAAATGTTTTTGCCTTTTATGACATCAGTGCACAAGTACAAAGCGGACCAATCAAAATCCCTAATGAGGTTATTAAGCTTCGTAAAATAGGCTTTACGAAAGCAGCGGAAACGTTCAGGTAGCCTACTCGACCGATCCAATACAGTTGGTCCTATATCTAGCGACACTTTGAAAGTAGGATGGTAGGCGTCTTCAGGTATAGTAAGCGGAAGGGCTCGGGTTAACAACACTTAGGTCGGATCCGATACAAAGCACAGATGAAGCAATCGACCCAAGGAATTTTTCACATGGTTGACTTGAGACAGGGACAGGTCAAGCAAGCCGTCAACAAAGTCATGTCGTGACATGCACACTAGGTTATTAGACTCGATTACCGACGACCTAACAGTTCCTGCCAAGTTGAAGTCACCAAGAACTATCTAACGGTCTTTATCTGATAGCGAGAAAGAACCAGTGGTTGATTCGGACTGCTCATAAATTTAGATTTCCGAAGAAGGTGGAATATACGAGCAAGTAGTGAATATAGCGAAAGCGGGAAGAATCAGTTTTACACACAAGAATTCCAGTTCCTGTTGAACTTGGACTGTGAAGAGTTCTGACGTGAAGGTAGAGTCCACTGCAATCAGAACCCCTCCTGCACGTCGAGACGAACGGTCCTTTCTAAAAGTTGTGTAGCGACCTGCCAAAAGCTCGGAACTAAGAATGTCCGGCTTTAACCAGGTTTCAGTAAACACAATAACGTGGGATGCAAATACAATACTATCCCGAAAAAGAATGCTGAGCTTACTACGTAAGCCTCTGACATTCTGATAAGTTACTAAAAGAGAAGTTAGTTTTTTGGAAAGGTGGAAGCAGGACGGGAAGATGAGGAAGAGGAAGTTGAGGTTGAGGGTGGCGCACTGGAATGATTTTTAAGAGTTATGGGGGCCTATTCTTCTTCTTAGCCTTAAACTTCTTCACCACCAAATGCTCCGGCAAAAATTTTGCGGAGCAAATGGTGTCAAATTGGGTTGGGGAGATGCTTATCTTAGACGAGGCTATCTCCCTGGCATAAGGGAAGTTAAATTTCTTAACCTTTAAACCCACGGCTTTTATTTTGCTTTGAATAAAAGCAGCTACATCATTAGATGTGAGGTCAGGGGCCAGCCGTGAAACAAAAACTTGTCGTTTTGGTGGGACTCCCACCAGTGGTTTAGGCACCACAGGCCTAGTACCTGTGGTGGCAATATCCGGAGGTCTAAAACTTCTGATCACTGGTGGGATCGGAATAGACGGGACAGCTAGCGAGCTTGCGGACACCACGGACACGTACGTTACAGACTTACTTGGCTTCACGTTCACCGGAGCGATGAATTCGGCTACCGAATCTGCATCGCCAGCAGCTGTCGTTGCCTTTGGAGTGGCAAACGAGATCAACTGCTGCACACTTGGAGTGGTCGGAGTCAGTTTTTCGGCCGTCTGCCTCATAAATATGACCATGTCAGTCTCAACCGCACAGCATGCCTCACAACTGTAGTGCAAGCCATTACGTTTTGATATGGCATCGCCCACGAGGCCCGTAAACGCGTAACAGAAAGTTACGAGAGCGAGAGAGAAAGAATAGTTATTGAAGTTGAGGTAAATAAAACAACAAAAGCTACATGACGAGAGACGAGAGCTGTAATGTAATGTAATGCGTAGAACACAAATTAGAAGTTAAATAAATAATGTTTAAATTAAAATCAAAAGGCATGCACTCGCGGAATAGTATAGATTTTCAGATTGTAGGCTGGTTAGGAAGTTAAATTAAAAGTTATTTATGAACACACCGGCTGTTTATGCAAAACGCGTCTGATCTACGAAAGAGAACTAACGATTATTATCTCACAGTAAATGTTAAAAAAACAAAAGAAACATACCAAGACTTAACAATACAAGCTACTAAATTTGAAGACATAATCCAGGTACAATATCTAGTTGAAAAACTCCAAAGAGAGAAGAGTGGTTTAAAAATAGCCAAAAGAAATAAGAAAGGCCAAGTAAATATAGTAGGAACAGCATATAAATATCTATTCGGAACACTGCATGAGGAAGATAAAAAGGTGATAGAACAGAAGATAGATAATCTCGCAATTCACAGTGTTCAAACGAATGAATTAAATCTGGTAATATATGCCGTAAATAACGGAATAGATATTGTTAACAAATTAAACGAAGAAAAATATAGGAATAAACAAAAAACACAGAATATATCGAAAACATAGAAATATGAATGCAATTAGCTAGACTCGGCATATTCAATCCGAAATTGTTAAAACAAGATTACCTGAAACACATTAGTTCCAAGAAAATACTAAAAATCAAAACCTCTACATGGCTAAAATCAGACACTAACGAAATCTTAATAATTTCCAACATTCCTAGGGATAGTAAAAATGTCCCTATATATAAAATAGTTCCATATCCGGATGAGCTTAACAAATATAATATTCAAGATAAAGAAGTATACATTAAGGAAACTAAACAGAAAATAACTGAAGAATTATAAAAGTAATTTTAAAGCAAATTCCGACGAAATATCTATATTCAAAAACTTTCCAAAACTTTCAAATAAACTATATTGAACCTAATTACATTTTTTAATATACTAATCACATGGAACCTTCCAAAAACAACGCTTTACCAAAATTGTCAAAACCAAGAAATCATAGCGGAAGGAAATACCATTATAAAAATGTACAATTGCTCAATCCAACTACGATCCAATCCAACGAATTTACAATATCCAATGCAATGCTGGACTTTGCACAAATCGTATATGTTAATAACAATATAACTAGAGTAGAGCCACTGTCTTATGCACAGACAAGTGAAATAATTATCGAACAAACTAAAAATAGTAATCTATTGCAAATAAGTTACATATAATAGGACTACTACGCTATGTAGCCACCAAATTTAAGAAAGCTCCGAAGAGAATCACTGTCAAATGCATAAACCCGACAATAGAAGAGAAAGAAGAAGAACCAACCTCAACTATTATACTTGACACCCCGTCACTGTACTCGAGGGTAAACGCCTGGGGACATGCTAAACACAAACGTTGGGGAGTGACATATTTATAATTTATCCATTTACGTCCAATTCACCCACCCTATCCAAAAGTAACAAGACACCGCCCACAATCCATCAATGATTCTTCCCACACTCCAAGCTGAAGTCATCAAATATAAACAATAGACCACACTGATTCATCTACGCCAGAATCACGCCATTCTCAAGAGATCGATTCCTTAGAATCACGCCATTCATGAGGACCAATCAGAGCTAAGCATAAAACCATGGAGTCTCACATTCCTAGCTCCCTCATGTAATGCAACACCGATCGCCAGCAGCAGACGCCTTTCATCAAAGCCGACGCATCCCCAAATATCGGTCCAGGCACGTACGCCATCGCCACGAAGATACAGCCGGGGAAAGCGACGCCCGTAACGATAGTCGAGAGCTCCAAAAGAAGAGATCATGGAAACTAGCCAACAGCTTAGAAGACCAGTTCCGTTTGAGACGACAAAACCAGCGGTTTAGTCAGGTAGTTTCAACTACATCCTGTAAAATTAAGATATTAAGTTCTTTGAAAATAAAATATTTTTTAAAAAACCTAATTTCGAGCTGCGGATATTTAACTGTATATATTAATTTTAGAAAAATACATCAAATATTCTTACTATACAAATATGTATAATATGAATACAGTTGAAGTTATCGAGATTGATCTCGGGATAGGTTTGGGTCTTAATCCCAAAAATCAGGGATAAATCCACGGAGTTCGGCTGAGAGTCCACATTTATGGGTGTTTCCGGTTGGGAATCGATAAATCATCCATCGTTGTTAAAAGATTACTAGTTTCTATACTAGCTGTTAGCTGTAAGTAGCTATTATATAGGCACATAGCTATGGGACAGTGATAGATACACAAAGGAGGAATATAAATTATAGAGAAAGTAGAAAGGTTCAAGAGCATCGATACCGTTTTTCAGGAAACACTTAAAAAATGCCTCTAAACTATCACATCAGATTCATTTCAAAGGGATGACCTACCTGTTTGAGGGCTGTTTGATGGAACATGGAACCAATCGTAAAACCAATCGGCCTAGATGGCTGCCCTGTGGTACTCCCGAAGAAACCTTTACTGGTGAAGAGAGGGAGTTTTTGAAGAGGACTGTTTGAGACCTGGAACAAAGATAGCTAGAAATCCATCTCAGGAGGTTGGGCGGAAACCCTAAAAGGTCAAGTTTAAGCGCTAAAAGGGAATGGTTTACAGAGTCGAATGCTTTACTAAAGTCGATGTAAATAACATCCGTCTGTGAGTTACCTTGAAAGCCTCTGATAATGAAAGAGGTAAACTCTAACAAGTTCGTGTTGGTTGATCGCCGCCTTATAAATCCATGCTGTGTTGGAGATATAAGTGACTTGCAGAGATGTTGCAAGTGCGGAGTTATAACCTCAAACATTTTGGGAATTGCGGATAACTTTGTTATACCTCTATAATTTTTTGCTTCAGACTTGCTACCTTTTTTATGGAGAGGAATTATAAACGATTCCTTCTACATCGGGGGGAAGCAAGAAGATTCAATGGACAGTGTGAATAGTTTAAGCAAGTGTCCACATAGAGCCTCGGCGCAGTACCTGAGTACACAGCCAGGAGCTCCGTCAGGACCCGATGAAAACACTGGCTCACTAGTCGAAGATCATGAAGCAGTAATCTTTTATTTAGCAAGGGACTGAAAATGCCGTTCGACCTCGGTAAACCTTGTAGGTACGGCTGACCAGAGTAGCTTTCCTGAGAATTGGTAGCTTGAAAAAATTGTGCAAAAAAATCGGCGATTGCCTGATCATTATTTGCCGACGTATTAAGAATTGATAGCGAGGGTGGGTGTGCGGACGTTCTACATTTACTGTTTAAGAAGTAAAAAGTTTGACCGAGCTATTACATAACGAGAGTGAGAAGTAGGAGAACCAACTTCTTGAAATTTTTTATAAAGTCTTGATTTTAAGTTTCTTAGGCTGGATAAATCTGTGGTATTTCAAGAGGTTTTCCAGATCTAATCGGACAAGAAAGCGGGACACAAGAATCAAACGAGGGGGAACGTTGTGAGTTGCTGCGGAGACCGCAACTCTACATTTATACCCGATACTTAGTCAGTATGACTCTCCTCCGGCAGACGCCGCTAATATTAAACGACACGACAAAGAGTGCGTGCGAGAGCGACAGAAAATCAGTCAGAGTGTGACGTCGGGCGCTGCGTAGCCACTGCCAATTGACTTGCTCCTTTTGGCTATAAAAATGATCTGATCTGATCCAGATTCAGCTAGATATGGTCATTATCTATGAATCTGCGCTTTTAGTCTTCTCGAATCTAGCTCTTATAGTCTCTGAGATCTAGGCGCTAATGTTTTACGCTAAGCAAAGCCGGCTATGCTACGTGTGTGTTAGAGAGAGACAGGGCGAGAAAAAATGAAATTGTTTTCTTGATGCTGGCTATAATAATGATACGATCGAATATTCAGATTCTTTAGTCTAAAAGATATGGTCATTCTCTACGATTCTGCGTTTTTGATTTTCTTGTATCTTTTAAATTGTGGGTGCCACAGATTTTCGTTCTCTGTGGGGGCGAAATGGGCGGGGCGAAGTTTTGAAATATTTTTGTAGCAGTAACATATCACAGAAGTCTGGATCCAAAACATCGTTGCTCTAGCTTTAATAGTCTTTGAGCACTAGGCGCTAATAGGGACGGACAGACGGACAGACAGACAGGGATCAAGCGACTCGGCTATTGATGATGATCAAGAATATATGTACTTTATCGGGTCGGAAACGATTCCTTCTGGACGTTACACACATCCACTTTTACCACAAATCTACTCATTTTGAGTATCGGGTATACAAATGTGCCAAGAGCATTGTAAAAAATGTTTTTGCCTTTTATGACATCAGTGCACAAGTACAAAGCGGACCAATCAAAATCCCTAATGAGGTTATTAAGCTTCGTAAAATAGGCTTTACGAAAGCAGCGGAAACGTTCAGGTAGCCTACTCGACCGATCCAATACAGTTGGTCCTATATCTAGCGACACTTTGAAAGTAGGATGGTAGGCGTCTTCAGGTATAGTAAGCGGAAGGGCTCGGGTTAACAACACTTAGGTCGGATCCGATACAAAGCACAGATGAAGCAATCGACCCAAGGAATTTTTCACATGGTTGACTTGAGACAGGGACAGGTCAAGCAAGCCGTCAACAAAGTCATGTCGTGACATGCACACTAGGTTATTAGACTCGATTACCGACGACCTAACAGTTCCTGCCAAGTTGAAGTCACCAAGAACTATCTAACGGTCTTTATCTGATAGCGAGAAAGAACCAGTGGTTGATTCGGACTGCTCATAAATTTAGATTTCCGAAGAAGGTGGAATATACGAGCAAGTAGTGAATATAGCGAAAGCGGGAAGAATCAGTTTTACACACAAGAATTCCAGTTCCTGTTGAACTTGGACTGTGAAGAGTTCTGACGTGAAGGTAGAGTCCACTGCAATCAGAACCCCTCCTGCACGTCGAGACGAACGGTCCTTTCTAAAAGTTGTGTAGCGACCTGCCAAAAGCTCGGAACTAAGAATGTCCGGCTTTAACCAGGTTTCAGTAAACACAATAACGTGGGATGCAAATACAATACTATCCCGAAAAAGAATGCTGAGCTTACTACGTAAGCCTCTGACATTCTGATAAGTTACTAAAAGAGAAGTTAGTTTTTTGGAAAGGTGGAAGCAGGACGGGAAGATGAGGAAGAGGAAGTTGAGGTTGAGGGTGGCGCACTGGAATGATTTTTAAGAGTTATGGGGGGCCTATTCTTCTTCTTAGCCTTAAACTTCTTCACCACCAAATGCTCCGGCAAAAATTTTGCGGAGCAAATGGTGTCAAATTGGGTTGGGGAGATGCTTATCTTAGACGAGGCTATCTCCCTGGCATAAGAGAAGTTAAATTTCTTAACCTTTAAGCCCACGGCTTTTATTTTGCTTTGAATAAAAGCAGCTACATCATTAGATGTGAGGTCAGGGGCCAGCCGTGAAACAAAAACTTGTCGTTTTGGTGGGACTCCCACCAGTGGTTTAGGCACCACAGGCCTAGTACCTGTGGTGGCAATATCCGGAGGTCTAGAACTTCTGATCACTGGTGGGATCGGAATAGACGGGACAGCTAGCGAGCTTGCGGACACCACGGACACGTACGTTACAGACTTACTTGGCTTCACGTTCACCGGAGCGATGAATTCGGCTACCGAATCTGCATCGCCAGCAGCTGTCGTTGCCTTTGGAGTGGCAAACGAGATCAACTGCTGCACACTTGGAGTGGTCGGAGTCAGTTTTTCGGCCGTCTGCCTCATAAATATGACCATGTCAGTCTCAACCGCACGGCATGCCTCACAACTGTAGTGCAAGCCATTACGTTTTGATATGGCATCGCCCACGAGGCCCGTAAACGCGGGCGTGCACTACGCTATCGAAGAGTCAGCAGGGGATACTCTGCTGGTCATGGGTGATCTCTTTCCGACAAGATTTTTTGGCACATACCACAGAAAACTGCATAATACAAAATTTGGACAAAATTAAAATCAAATAATATTTTAAAACCAGTGTGCCAGACAAACGCTAATAGGAGGAGAACATTTGCAGCAGCAGCTAATAAGAGAGAGAGAGAGAGCTACTGAACAGAAAGTTACGAGAGCGAGAGAGAAAGAATAGTTATTGAAGTTGAGGTAAATAAAACAACAAAAGCTACAAGACGAGAGACGAGAGCTGTAATGTAATGTAATGCGTACAACACAAATTAGAAGTTAAATAAATAATGTTTAAATTAAAATCAAAAGGCATGCACTCGCGGAATAGTATAGATTTTCAGATTGTAGGCTGGTTAGGAAGTTAAATTAAAAGTTATTTATGAACACACCGGCTGTTTATGCAAAACGCGTCTGATCTACGAAAGAGAACTAACGATTATTATCTCACAGTAAATGTTAAAAAAACAAAAGAAACATACCAAGACTTAACAATACAAGCTACTAAATTTGAAGACATAATCCAGGTACAATATCTAGTTGAAAAACTCCAAAGAGAGAAGAGTGGTTTAAAAATAGCCAAAAGAAATAAGAAAGGCCAAGTAAATATAGTAGGAACAGCATATAAATATCTATTCGGAACACTGCATGAGGAAGATAAAAAGGTGATAGAACAGAAGATAGATAATCTCGCAATTCACAGTGTTCAAACGAATGAATTAAATCTGGTAATATATGCCGTAAATAACGGAATAGATATTGTTAACAAATTAAACGAAGAAAAATATAGGAATAAACAAATAGATTTTCTGATATTCAACTTACAACATTTCACAGAATATATCGAAGACATAGAAATATGAATGCAATTAGCTAGACTCGGCATGTTCAATCCGAAATTGTTAAAACAAGATTACCTGAAACACATTAGTTCCAAGAAAATACTAAAAATCAAAACTTCTACATGGCTAAAATCAGACACTAACGAAATCTTAATAATTTCCAACATTCCTAGGGATAGTAAAAATGTCCCTATATATAAAATAGTTCCATATCCGGATGAGCTAAACAAATATTATATTCAAGATAAAGAAGTATACATTAAGGAAACTAAACAGAAAATAACTGAAGAATTATAAAAGTAATTTTAAAGCAAATTCCCACGAAGTGTCCATATTCAAAAACTTTCCAAAACTTTCAAATAAACTATATTGAACCTAATTACATTTTTTAATATACTAATCACATGGAACCTTCCAAAAACAACGCTTTACCAAAATTGTCAAAACCAAGAAATCATAGCGGAAGGAAATACCATTATAAAAATGTACAATTGCTCAATCCAACTACGATCCAATCCAACGAATTTACAATATCCAATGCAATGCTGGACTTTGCACAAATCGTATATGTTAATAACAATATAACTAGAGTAGAGCCACTGTCTTATGCACAGACAAGAGAAATAATTATCGAACAAACTTAAAATAGTAATCTATTGCAAATAAGTTACATATAATAGAACTACTACGCTATGTAGCCACCAAATTTAAGAAAACTCCGAAGAGAATAACTGTCAAATACATAAACCCGAAAATAGAAGAGAAAGAAGAAGAACCAACCTCAACTCTTATACTTGACACCCCGTCACTGTACTCGAGGGTAAACGCCTGGGGACAGGCTAAGCACAAACGTTGGGGGAGTGACATATCTATAATTTATCCATTTACGTCCAATTCACCCACCCTATCCAAAAGTAACAAGACACCGCCCACAATCCATCAATGATTCTTCCCACACTCCAAGCTGAAGTCATCAAATATAAACAATAGACCACATTGATTCATCTACGCCAGAATCACGCCATTCTCAAGAGATCGATTCCTTAGAATCACGCCATTCATGAGGACCAATCAGAGCTAAGCATAAAACCATGGAGTCTCACATTCCTAGCTCCCTCATGTAATGCAACACCGATCGCCAGCAGCAGACGCCTTTCATCAAAGCCGACGCATCCCCAAATATCGGTCCAGGCACGTACGCCATCGCCACGAAGATACAGCCGGGGAAAGCGACGCCCGTAACGATAGTCGAGAGCTCCAAAAGAAGAGATCATGGAAACTAGCCAACAGCTTAGAAGACCAGTTCCGTTTGAGACGACAAAACCAGCGGTTTAGTCAGGTAGTTTCAACTACATCCTGTAAAATTAAGATATTAAGTTCTTTGAAAATAAAATATTTTTTAAACAACCTAATTTCGAGCTGCGGATATTTAACTGTTTATATTAATTTTAGAAAAATACATCAAATATTCTTACTATACAAATATGTATAATATGAATACAGTTGAAGTTATCGAGATTGATCTCGGGATAGGTTTGGGTCTTAATCTCAAAAATCAGGGATAAATCCACGGAGTTCGGCTGAGAGTCCACATTTATGGGTGTTTCCGGTTGGGAATCGATAAATCATCCATCGTTGTTAAAAGATTACTAGTTTCTATACTAGCTGTTAGCTGTAAGTAGCTATTATATAGGCACATAGCTATGGGACAGTGATAGATACACAAAGGAGGAATATAAATTATAGAGAAAGTAGAAAGGTTCAAGAGCATCGATACCGTTTTTCAGGAAACACTTAAAAAATGCCTCTAAACTATCACATCAGATTCATTTCAAAGGGATGACCTACCTGTTTGAGGGCTGTTTGATGGAACATGGAACCAATCGTAAAACCAATCGGCCTAGATGGCTGCCCTGTGGTACTCCCGAAGAAACCTTTACTGGTGAAGAGAGGGAGTTTTTGAAGAGGACTGTTTGAGACCTGGAGCAAAGATAGCTAGAAATCCATCTCAGGAGGTTGGGCGGAAACCCTAAAAGGTCAAGTTTAAGCGCTAAAAGGGAATGGTTTACAGAGTCGAATGCTTTACTAAAGTCGGTGTAAATAACATCCGTCTGTGAGTTACCTTGAAAGCCTCTGATAATGAAAGAGGTAAACTCTAACAAGTTCGTGGTGGTTGATCGCCGCCTTATAAATCCATGCTAAGTTGGAGATATAAGTGACTTGCAGAGATGTTGCAAGTGCGGAGTTATAACCTCAAACATTTTGGGAATTGCGGATATCTTTGTTATACCTCTATAATTTTTTGCTTCAGACTTGCTACCTTTTTTATGGAGAGGAATTATAAACGATTCCTTCTAGATCGGGGGGAAGCAAGAAGATTCAATGGACAGTGTGAATAGTTTAAGCAAGTGTCCACATAGAGCCTCGGCGCAGTACCTGAGTACACAGCCAGGAGCTCCGTCAGGACCCGATGAAAACACTGGCTCACTAGTCGAAGATCATGAAGCAGTAATCTTTTATTAAGCAAGGGACTGAAAAGCCGTTCGACCTAGGTAAACCGTGTAGGTACGGCTGACCAGAGTAGCTTTCCTGAGAATTGGTAGCTTGAAAAAATTGTGCAAAAAAATCGGCGATTGCCTGATCATTATTTGCCGACGTATTAAGAATTGATAGCGAGGGTGGGTGTGCGGACGTTCTAAGCTTACTGTTTAAGAAGTAGAAAGTTTGACCGAGCTATTGCATAACGAGAGTGAGAAGTAGGAGAACCAACTTCTTGATATTTTTTATAAAGTCTTTATTTTACGTTTGTTAGGCTGGATAACTCTTTGGTATTTCAAGGGGGTTTTCCAGATCTAATCGGATAAGAAAGCGGGACACAAGAATCAAAAAATGTGTCAAGAGCATTGTAAAAATTGTTTTGCCTTTGATGACATCAGTACACAAGTACAAAGCGGACCAATCAATGACCAGGAATGATTTGTAAGAGTTATGGGGGGCCTATTCTGCTTCTTAGCTTTAAAGTTCTTCAAATGCTCCGGCCAAAATTCTGCGGAGCAAATGGTGTCAAATTTGGTTGGGGAGATGCTTATCTTAAACGAGGCTATCTCCCTGGCATAAGAGAAGTTAAATTTCTTAACCTTTAAGCCCACGGCTTTTATTTTGCTTTGAATAAAAGCAGCTACATCATTAGATGTGAGGTCAGGGGCCAGCCGTGAAACAAAAACTTGTCGTTTTGGTGGGACTCCCACCAGTGGTTTAGGCACCACAGGCCTAGTACCTGTGGTGGCAATATCCGGAGGTCAAGAACTTCTGATCACTGGTGCGATCGGAATAAACGGGACAGCTAGCGAGCTTGCGCACACCACGGACACGTACGCTACAGATGTACTTGGCTGCACGTTCTCCGGAGCGATGAATTCGGCTACCGAATCTGCATCGCCAGCAGCTGTCGTTGCCTTTGGAGTGGCAAATGAGATCGGTCAGTTTTTCGGCCGCGAACGGCTGAGTGACGGTTGGCACTTGCAGATCCCGCGGAGTGACCCTTTTACGCCTCGGAGACTCATTCAGCAGTTGCAGACTGCCAAATTGAGACTCCATGGCTAGGAGCCGATCTTACTGCTTTTTAAAGCCAACGGTCAGCTCCTTAAAGCCCTTCCGCGTCTGCCTCATAAATATGACCATGTCAGTCTTAACCGCACGGCATGCCTCACAACTGTAGTGCAAGCCATTACGTTTTGATATGGAATCGCCCACGAGGCCCGTTAACCCAGCGCATTTTGCGTGCACTACGCTATCGAAGAGTCAGCAGGGGATACTCTGCTGATCATGGGTGATCTCATTCCGACAAGATTTTTTGGCACATACCACAGAAAACTGCATAATAAGAAATTTGGACAAAATTAAAATCAAATAATATTTTAAAACCAGTGTGCCAGACAAACGCTAATAGGAGGAAAACAGTTGCAGCAGCAGCTAATAAGAGAGAGAGAGAGCTACTGAACAGAAAGTTACGAGAGCGAGAGAGAAAGAATAGTTATTGAAGTTGAGGTAAATAAAACAACAAAAGCTACAAGACGAGAGACGAGAGCTGTAATGTAATGCGTACAACACAAATTAGAAGTTAAATAAATAATGTTTAAATTAAAATCAAAAGGCATGCACTCGCGGAATAGTATAGATTTTCAGATGCTAGGCTGGTTAGGAAGTTAAATTAAAGGTTATTTATGAACACACCGGCTGTTTATGCAAAACGCGTCTGATCTACGAAAGAGAACTAACGATTATTATCTCACAGTAAATGTTAAAAAAACCAAAGAAACATACCAAGACTTAATAGTACAAGCTACAAAATTTGAAGACATAATCCAGGTACAATATCTAGTTGAAAAACTCCAAAGAGAAAAGAGTGGTTTAAAAATAGCCAAAAGAAATAAGAAAGGACAAGTAAATATAGTAGGAACAGCATATAAATATCTATTCGGAACACTGCATGAGGAAGATAAAAAGGTGATAGAACAGATGATAGATAATCTCGCAATTCACAGTGTTCAAACGAATTAATTAAATCTGGTAATATATGCCGTAAATAACGGAATAGATATTGTTAACAAATTAAACGAAGAAAAATATAGGAATAAACAAATAGAAATTCTGATATTCAACTTACAACATTTCACAGAATATTTCGAGGACATAGAAATATGAATGCAATTAGCTAGACTCGGCATGTTCAATCCGAAATTGTTAAAACAAGATTACCTGAAACACATTAGTTCCAAGAAAATACTAAAAATCAAAACTTCTACATGGCTAAAATCAGACACTAACGAAATCTTAATAATTTCCAACATTCCTAGGGATAGTAAAAATGTCCCTATATATAAAATAGTTCCATATCCGGATGAGCTAAACAAATATTATATTCAAGATAAAGAAGTATACATTAAGGAAACTAAACAGAAAATAACTGAAGAATTATAAAAGTAATTTTAAAGCAAATTCCCACGAAGTGTCCATATTCAAAAACTTTCCAAAACTTTCAAATAAACTATATTGAACCTAATTACATTTTTTAATATACTAATCACATGGAACCTTCCAAAAACAACGCTTTACCAAAATTGTCAAAACCAAGAAATCATAGCGGAAGGAAATACCATTATAAAAATGTACAATTGCTCAATCCAACTACGATCCAATCCAACGAATTTACAATATCCAATGCAATGCTGGACTTTGCACAAATCGTATATGTTAATAACAATATAACTAGAGTAGAGCCACTGTCTTATGCACAGACAAGTGAAATAATTATCGAACAAACTAAAAATAGTAATCTATTGCAAATAAGTTACATATAATAGGACTACTACGCTATGTAGCCACCAAATTTAAGAAAACTCCGAAGAGAATCACTGTCAAATGCATAAACCCGACAATAGAAGAGAAAGAAGAAGAACCAACCTCAACTATTATACTTGACACCCCGTCACTGTACTCGAGGGTAAACGCCTGGGGACAGGCTAAGCACAAACGTTGGGGAGTGACATATCTATAATTTATCCATTTACGTCCAATTCACCCACCCTATCCAAAAGTAACAAGACACCGCCCACAATCCATCAATGATTCTTCCCACACTCCAAGCTGAAGTCATCAAATATAAACAATAGACCACATTGATTCATCTACGCCAGAATCACGCCATTCTCAAGAGATCGATTCCTTAGAATCACGCCATTCATGAGGACCAATCAGAGCTAAGCATAAAACCATGGAGTCTCACATTCCTAGCTCCCTCATGTAATGCAACACCGATCGCCAGCAGCAGACGCCTTTCATCAAAGCCGACGCATTCCCAAATATCGGTCCAGGCACGTACGCCATCGCCACGAAGATACAGCCGGGGAAAGCGACGCCCGTAACGATAGTCGAGAGCTCCAAAAGAAGAGATCATGGAAACTAGCCAACAGCTTAGAAGACCAGTTCCGTTTGAGACGACAAAACCAGCGGTTTAGTCAGGTAGTTTCAACTACATCCTGTAAAATTAAGATATTAAGTTCTTTGAAAATAAAATATTTTTTAAAAAACCTAATTTCGAGCTGCGGATATTTAACTGTATATATTAATTTTAGAAAAATACATCAAATATTCTTACTATACAAATATGTATAATATGAATACAGTTGAAGTTATCGAGATTGATCTCGGGATAGGTTTGGGTCTTAATCCCAAAAATCAGGGATAAATCCACGGAGTTCGGCTGAGAGTCCACATTTATGGGTGTTTCCGGTTGGAATCGATAAATCATCCATCGTTGTTAAAAGATTACTAGTTTCTATACTAGCTGTTAGATGTAAGTAGCTATTATATAGGCACATAGCTATGGGACAGTGATAGATACACAAAGGAGGAATATAAATTATAGAGAAAGTAGAAAGGTTCAAGAGCATCGATACCGTTTTTCAGGAAACACTTAAAAAATGCCTCTAAACTATCACATCAGATTCATTTCAAAGGGATGACCTACCTGTTTGAGGGCTGTTTGATGGAACATGGAACCAATCGTAAAACCAATCGGCCTAGATGGCTGCCCTGTGGTACTCCCGAAGAAACCTTTACTGGTGAAGAGAGGGAGTTTTTAAAGAGGACTGTTTGAGACCTGGAACAAAGATAGCTAGAAATCCATCTCAGGAGGTTGGGCGGAAACCCTAAAAGGTCAAGTTTAAGCGCTAAAAGGGAATGGTTTACAGAGTCGAATGCTTTACTAAAGTCGGTGTAAATAACATCCGTCTGTGAGTTACCTTGAAAGCCTCTGATAATGAAAGAGGTAAACTCTAACAAGTTCGTGGTGGTTGATCGCCGCCTTATAAATCCATGCTAAGTTGGAGATATAAGTGACTTGCAGAGATGTTGCAAGTGCGGAGTTATAACCTCAAACATTTTGGGAATTGCGGATATCTTTGTTATACCTCTATAATTTTTTGCTTCAGACTTGCTACCTTTTTTATGGAGAGGAATTATAAACGATTCCTTCTAGATCGGGGGGAAGCAAGAAGATTCAATGGACAGTGTGAATAGTTTAAGCAAGTGTCCACATAGAGCCTCGGCGCAGTACCTGAGTACACAGCCAGGAGCTCCGTCAGGACCCGATGAAAACACTGGCTCACTAGTCGAAGATTATGAAGCAGCAATCTTTTATTAAGCAAGGGACTGAAAATGCCGTTCGACCTCGGTAAACCGTGTAGGTACGGCTGACCAGAGTAGCTTTCCTGAGAATTGGTAGCTTGAAAAAATTGTGCAAAAAAATCGGCGATTGCCTGATCATTATTTGCCGACGTATTAAGAATTGATAGCGAGGGTGGGTGTGCGGACGTTCTAAGCTTACTGTTTAAGAAGTAGAAAGTTTGACCGAGCTATTGCATAACGAGAGTGAGAAGTAGGAGAACCAAATTCTTGATATTTTTTATAAAGTCTTTATTTTACGTTTGTTAGGCTGGATAACTCTTTGGTATTTCAAGGGGGTTTTCCAGATCTAATCGGACAAGAAAGCGGGACACAAGAATCAAAAAATGTGTCAAGAGCATTGTAAAAACTGTTTTGCCTTTTATGACATCAGTACACAAGTACAAAGCGGACCAATCAATGACCAGGAATGATTTGTAAGAGTTATGGGGGGCCTATTCTGCTTCTTAGCTTTAAAGTTCTTCAAATGCTCCGGACAAAATTCTGCGGAGCAAATGGTGTCAAATTTGGTTGGGGAGATGCTTATCTTAAACGAGGCTATCTCCCTGGCATAAGAGAAGTTAAATTTCTTAACCTTTAAGCCCACGGCTTTTATTTTGCTTTGAATAAAAGCAGCTACATCATTAGATGTGAGGTCAGGGGCCAGCCGTGAAACAAAAACTTGTCGTTTTGGTGGGACTCCCACCAGTGGTTTAGGCACCACAGGCCTAGTACCTGTGGTGGCAATATCCGGAGGTCAAGAACTTCTGATCACTGGTGCGATCGGAATAAACGGGACAGCTAGCGAGCTTGCGCACACCACGGACACGTACGCTACAGATGTACTTGGCTGCACGTTCTCCGGAGCGATGAATTCGGCTACCGAATCTGCATCGCCAGCAGCTGTCGTTGCCTTTGGAGTGGCAAATGAGATCGGTCAGTTTTTCGGCCGCGAACGGCTGAGTGACGGTTGGCACTTGCAGATCCCGCGGAGTGACCCTTTTACGCCTCGGAGACTCATTCAGCAGTTGCAGACTGCCAAATTGAGACTCCATGGCTAGGAGCCGATCTTACTGCTTTTTAAAGCCAACGGTCAGCTCCTTAAAGCCCTTCCGCGTCTGCCTCATAAATATGACCATGTCAGTCTTAACCGCACGGCATGCCTCACAACTGTAGTGCAAGCCATTACGTTTTGATATGGAATCGCCCACGAGGCCCGTTAACCCAGCGCATTTTGCGTGCACTACGCTATCGAAGAGTCAGCAGGGGATACTCTGCTGATCATGGGTGATCTCATTCCGACAAGATTTTTTGGCACATACCACAGAAAACTGCATAATAAGAAATTTGGACAAAATTAAAATCAAATAATATTTTAAAACCAGTGTGCCAGACAAACGCTAATAGGAGGAAAACAGTTGCAGCAGCAGCTAATAAGAGAGAGAGAGAGAGCTACTGAACAGAAAGTTACGAGAGCGAGAGAGAAAGAATAGTTATTGAAGTTGAGGTAAATAAAACAACAAAAGCTACAAGACGAGAGACGAGAGCTGTAATGTAATGCGTACAACACAAATTAGAAGTTAAATAAATAATGTTTAAATTAAAATCAAAAGGCATGCACTCGCGGAATAGTATAGATTTTCAGATTGTAGGCTGGTTAGGAAGTTAAATTAAAGGTTATTTATGAACACACCGGCTGTTTATGCAAAACGCGTCTGATCTACGAAAGAGAACTAACGATTATTATCTCACAGTAAATGTTAAAAAAACCAAAGAAACATACCAAGACTTAATAGTACAAGCTACAAAATTTGAAGACATAATCCAGGTACAATATCTAGTTGAAAAACTCCAAAGAGAAAAGAGTGGTTTAAAAATAGCCAAAAGAAATAAGAAAGGACAAGTAAATATAGTAGGAACAGCATATAAATATCTATTCGGAACACTGCATGAGGAAGATAAAAAGGTGATAGAACAGATGATAGATAATCTCGCAATTCACAGTGTTCAAACGAATTAATTAAATCTGGTAATATATGCCGTAAATAACGGAATAGATATTGTTAACAAATTAAACGAAGAAAAATATAGGAATAAACAAATAGAAATTCTGATATTCAACTTACAACATTTCACAGAATATTTCGAGGACATAGAAATATGAATGCAATTAGCTAGACTCGGCATGTTCAATCCGAAATTGTTAAAACAAGATTACCTGAAACACATTAGTTCCAAGAAAATACTAAAAATCAAAACTTCTACATGGCTAAAATCAGACACTAACGAAATCTTAATAATTTCCAACATTCCTAGGGATAGTAAAAATGTCCCTATATATAAAATAGTTCCATATCCGGATGAGCTAAACAAATATTATATTCAAGATAAAGAAGTATACATTAAGGAAACTAAACAGAAAATAACTGAAGAATTATAAAAGTAATTTTAAAGCAAATTCCCACGAAGTGTCCATATTCAAAAACTTTCCAAAACTTTCAAATAAACTATATTGAACCTAATTACATTTTTTAATATACTAATCACATGGAACCTTCCAAAAACAACGCTTTACCAAAATTGTCAAAACCAAGAAATCATAGCGGAAGGAAATACCATTATAAAAATGTACAATTGCTCAATCCAACTACGATCCAATCCAACGAATTTACAATATCCAATACAATGCTGGACTTTGCACAAATCGTTTATGTTAATAACAATATAACTAGAGTAGAGCCACTGTCTTATGCACAGACAAGTGAAATAATTATCGAACAAACTAAAAATAGTAATCTATTGCAAATAAGTTACATATAATAGGACTACTACGCTATGTAGCCACCAAATTTAAGAAAACTCCGAAGAGAATCACTGTCAAATGCATAAACCCGACAATAGAAGAGAAAGAAGAAGAACCAACCTCAACTATTATACTTGACACCCTGTCTCTGTACTCGAGGGTAAACGCCTGGGGACATACTAAACACAAACGTTGGGGGAGTGACATATTTATAATTTATCCATTTACGTCCAATTCACCCACCCTATCCAAAAGTAACAAGACACCGCCCACAATCCATCAATGATTCTTCCCACACTCCAAGCTGAAGTCATCAAATATAAACAATAGACCACATTGATTCATCTACGCCAGAATCACGCCATTCTCAAGAGATCGATTCCTTAGAATCACGCCATTCATGAGGACCAATCAGAGCTAAGTATAAAACCATGGAGTCTCACATTCCTAGCTGCCTCATGTAATACAACACCGATCGCCAGCATCATCAAAGCCGACGCATCCCCAAATATCGGTCCAGGCACGTACGCCATCGCCACGAAGATACAGCCGGGGAAAGCGACGCCCGTAACGACAGTCGAGAGCTCCAAAAGAAGAGCTCATGGAAACTAGCCAACAGCTTAGAAGATCAGTTCCGTTTGAGACGAAAAAACCAGCGGTTTAGTCAGGTAGTTTCAACTAAATCCTGTAAAATTAAGATATTAAGTTCTTTGAAAATAAAATCTTTTTTAAAAAACCTAATTTCGAGCTGCGGATATTTAACTGCATATATTAATTTTAGAAAAATACATCAAATATTCTTACTATACAAATATGTATAATATGAATACAGTTGAAGTTATCGAGATTGATCTCGGGATAGGTTTGGGTCTTAATCCCAAAAATCAGGGATAAATCTACGGAGTTCGGCTGAGAGTCCACATTTATGGGTGTTTCCGGTTGGGAATCGATAAATCATCCATCGTTGTTAAAAGATTACTAGTTTCTATACTAGCTGTTAGCTGTAAGTAGCTATTATATAGGCACATAGCTATGGGACAGTGTTAGATACACAAAGGAGGAATATAAATTATAGAGAAAGTAGAAAGGTTCAAAAGCATCGAGACCGTTTTTCAGGAAACACTTAAAAAATGCTTCTAAACTATCACATCAGATTCATTTCAAAGGGATGACCTACCTGTTTGAGGGCCGTTTGATGGAACATGGAACCAATCGTAAAACCAGGTCCATTGTCAGTAAGAGGGAGGAGAAAGAATATGAATGAGCGAAGGATCAATATCGATTTGAGAGGATTTTACATGAGTGAGAAAGAGGATTGAGATTGAAGTTAGTTTAAATTATCACCGATAGGGGGCGCCACCAAGTAGTAAGGATAAGGGACGTTCAAATTTTACACTGGATTACCAAATTCGCAACATGCTGTTGCAACATGTGCTTCTGCATGTGCAACTTGGCCCCTTCTTTCTAGGCCCCTACTCTTCACAGTCTTTATTAATGACTTGCCTTCGGTATTAACATACTCTCGAGTACTCTTGAATGCGGATGATGTTAAACTCTGTGTTCAGTATAAGGACATTTCATTCTCGCTTGCAATCCGATCTTAATAACTTTCAGTTACGGTGTTGAGCAAACTTGTTACACCTTAATGCCTCGAAATACAAAGTAATGAAATTTCATTGGTTTAGATAAGGTGTGAGAATGCCATCTTACTCTACTAGATTGCTTTTAGTAAACCTCCCATCCTTAGCTAACCGTAGAAAAATGTTTGGTGTGATTGTCCCTTGTCTGTTGTCCCTTCTACTTTGTAGATCGAATTATTCCTTGCATGAACCGTTTAGGGTCTTATGCTCGGATTGTAATTCCCTCTATTAAATTACTAAAGGGTTAGGTTAGGTTGACCCGGACGGCCCTCAGCGGAGCTAAGCTGTTTTGAATACTTCAGAAGGCAAAGGTGTTGCTTCTCACAAACTGTTTCACCTAATAGACTCGACAGCGATGACTGTAAAACGTTTATAAAAACAAACCTTCATAATACCTACTCTAGTGCTCAGACAGGCCCTATGGAAGGTGTGACCACAAGACGAGGTAAGTAGCTGAGCTAAGCATTCTCCTGAGCCTGGCAGATCCAGAACACTTTTTCTCGCAGCTGCCAATTACGGGCATTGTTTCCTACTGATTTTTCTTAGCCCTATAAAAACTAGCTACAAAAATTTACGTTATTAGTACAAATTTCGGCTGGCGAAAATCCTCTAGCTGAACCCTCCACGAGGGTGCCGGCTGGGCAATGGACACTGCATTACCCCGGACAAGGGTAACGCACTGTCGCTTGCTCTGTCCGGGGTAATGCAGTGTCTAGCTAAGGCTATGGTCCGGCGTCTTTCCGATTCAAAGTCGGGGGAACCGAACCAGGGCCATGGCTAGAGGTGCCTGGCGGTCAGGCTTAAAACGCTAGGGGGTGATCCCCCCGAAAAATATTAACCAGTATGGACACTCGGGCCAAATATGGAGGCGAAGATGGAAAAAGCACGGGTTGGGATGTCAACCCAAACGTCGGTGGGAAGAGTGACTGCTACCACCGGCGGGCACGGGGAGGAGCAATCCTCTCTGCGTGTCGCCAGCGGTCACACCTCAGACTTGGCGGGAGCAGGCCAGGTCAGTTGTAGAGCTACTGCCACAACAACAACAACAAAAATAACTCACTCCGCAGCCTGCAAGTTGAGCCGCGCAGACGCCGTAGTCGACACAGACACGGATCTGGAGAGCGTACTCTCTCTAAGCAGGACGGAGGAAGAGAGCCTTCTTCGCTCGCCGGAACCAGGCACCAGCTCCCTGCGAAGGGAAGGGCCGAAGCGTTCCAAGGAGGGGATGAAGGCCAAAGCACAATACAAAGCGGCCCTCAACATCAAAAGCCGGCTGCAAGGCAGAGCAGACATCTCCCAGGAGAAGAAGGTCAAGCTAGCCTGGGCCGAGCAGCGAGTAGAGGAGGGCCGGCTACATTACGCTCAGATGCCACAGATGAGGGCGTCGAGTGGCGAATATGCCAATAAGGTGGAGGAGATGATGGCCACCAAGAGGCAACGCTCGACTGAGAGTGCCATTAAAGACAATCCAGCGAGCAAGCGGCAACGCGGGCCCAAGAGTGCAGCCCCTCCACCGAAAGCGGCCAAGAAGCCAGCGAAACCGAAAGCGAAGGTCAGCGATGTGACCAAACGACATTTGATCGTGGCACTCATCGACCGGAGCGAGGAAAACGGCAAGATGTCAGCAGCACAGTGGCAGCTGGTGCACGCGCGTCTCGTCGACGCACTGTTTGCACATATACAGAATTTATTTATTTATTTATTAAATTAACAAATTATCTGTTAATAATGGTACTTAGTTACTAAAGGCGGAAAAAGATAAGTTAAAAGTTAGCTAAATTTAAATGATTATAAATATTGCATGCAATTAGTTTAAGAGACAGTTCAGGGGATAGGGTTTGACAGAGGGAGTTATAATTATGGCATAAAACCCTAAAAGGTTCATGATCAGCATAATTAGACCTACATATGAGTAGACGGATAGGCCTAAAAGTACGGGTAGGTCTGGATGGAACGGCCAAGTCAATCTGACCCAAGAGAGTTTGGGAGTCAACAGTCCCAAGAAGGAGCTTGTGCACGAACATTACGCCATTGCATATTCTGCGATGGTGCAACGACGGCAGGTCAATAAGATTTAGCCTAGACCGGTAGGGTGGCAAGATTCTACCCGAGTCCCAGTTAAAGTTACGAAGGGCAAAAATTAAAAATTGCTTTTGCACGGATTCAATAACAGCCTGCTGCTCTTTATACTGCGTGCTCCACACACAAGAACAATACTCCAATATAGGACGTACTAACGAGATGTACAGTTGTTTCGTAACGTACGGGTCGTCAAACTCCTTGGACCAACGCTTGATGAACGCTAAAACACCCTTAGCTTTATTTACAGTTGCAGCTATATGGGTGTTGAAACACATCTTATGATCAAAAAGGACTCCGAGGTCATTTGAACTCGAAATTCGCTCAAGGACATGATTTCCTAGAACATATGAGACAAAATGAGGAGCGCGACGGTAAAATGTCATAAGTTTACATTTGGAAAGGTTCAGAAAAAGAAGATTAGTTGAACACCACAATAGTAGTTCACTTAGATCAAGTTGAAGGCGTGTGTGCAAATACCAATCAGAGTAAGAAAGACAGATTTTGACATCATCAGCATACATTAGTGTAGTAGAGTATGTTATAACTTGAGGAAGGTCGTTCACAAATAAAATAAACAGAAGCGGGCCCAGATGACTTCCCTGTGGCACACCTGAAGTAACATTAACAGTATTTGACAACACGTTAGAAAACAAAACACGTTGAGTACGGTTAGAGAGATAGGACAAAATCCAATCTAGAAGATTCGTTGGGAACCCTAATAAAGAGAGCTTGTGAATAAGCAGAGCATGGTTCACAGAATCGAATGCCTTGCTGAAGTCCGTAAAAACTACATCCGTCTGCAAACCAATTTGAAAACCACGGTGGATTAGGTTAGAAAACTCAAGAAGGTTAGTCGATGTTGAACGATGTCTGAAAAAACCGTGTTGCGACGGAGATATCAAGCTGCAACAAAGATGTTGCAGTTGCCGGGTGACCAGGAACTCAAGAAGCTTCGGGATGGCGGAAAGCTTTGCGATACCACGATAGTTTTCAATGTTTGATCTTGAACCTTTTTTGTGAAGCGGAATGATGTAGGACTCATTCCAAATTACTGGGAGACAAGACTGTTCCAAGGAGAGGTTGAAGAGAAAGGTCAAGGTTTTGCAAAGGGACTGGGTACAGTGTTTTAAGATGCAACTTGGTACCTTATCTGGACCCGCAGAAAACGATATGTCCATAGATGACAAACCTTCCAGAACAAGACCCCGCGGCCCCAATGCCCACGTTCGATGGTGCTGGGTGGCTAAATGGGGCTAAGATCCTAAAGTGCAACGACGATCCAACCCTAAGGTGGCTGACGCGTACGGTCTGCCAATCTGGAGGTTGTGGCCGGGAGCTTATCCCGTCCAAGCATAAGGCGAAGGTAATCTTTCCCATCACAATCCAGGGGGACTGAGCGCTGAAGCTCCTTCAGCGGCAAAACGTGGACGTGCCAACGACCCATTGGAGGCTCCTACACATTGGTAGCCCACTACCCAACGAGGGGGGCCAATGTGTGGTCCTCCAAATAAACAAGGAGGCAGAGGATCTGCTGTATCTAAAGCTCGGGAAGATGGCGTGGGGCATGGGTAGCGTCTACCTGCGCCTCAAAAAGCGCCACCCTGAGGACAAGGACGCGCATACCCTGCAGGCAGGCGAGGTGGAAAAGGATTTAGGTCTCGAGTCCATCGTGGAGGCCGCCCAGGGTTTTGCGCTTGAGGACGAAGACGAGGAAGACGGTGACCTGACGCTAGTAGTCAACCCGTCGGGTGCAAGTGAGCCAGCCACCCATGCTGATTGTGATGCAGCTCAACTTGCATAAAAGCAAGGTAGCGTCGGCGGAGCTCCTCATCGCCATGGAGCAAGGGCTCGCCGACATAGCTCTAGTCCAGGAGCCCTGGATCGCGACAGGCAATTCAGTGGCCGGACTAAAGTCCTCAAATCACAACCTGTTCTACTCAACATCGGTAAGCAGGTACAGAACCGTGGTACTCGTACGAAAGGGAATCCATGCTTACCTTATGTCTCATTACAGCACGGATGACCTGACGGTTGTGATGCTGGAAGGTGAGGAAAAGCGCCTTCTGGTGGCTTCCTGCTACATGGCTCACGACAGACCCGCACCACCCGACGAACTCAGGGGCCTGGTGACAGAAGCCGGCACCAAAAACTATCAACTCGTCATCGGGACGGACGCCAATGCCCACCACAATGTGTGGGGAAGCACCGACATCAATGACAGAGGTGAGTCACTCTTAGACTTTATACTTTATACTAATCTATATATAGCAAACGTCGGGGAGGAGCACACCTTCGTGGGTCCGACTTCATCCAACGTGCTAGACCTAACACTAGCAACGGGAAACAGTACTACGGTATCTAGCTGGAGGGTCCTTGAAAGACCCTCCTTCTCAGATCTTCGAAGGTAATAGTCTATAGAAACCCCCGGAATACAAACTGGGAAAAGTTTAAAAAGACAGTTACTTCGAAGCTCGCGAGTCCGGGCACAGTGAAATCCGCGGAGGACATAGAGAAGTCTCTAGAGACCCTATCCAACGCGTTACTGGACGCCTACCATACATCGTGCAAGCCCTCGAGGACGAAGAAGAGGTCCAAGCCACTCTGGTGGAGCCGGGATCTCTCTCTTCAAAGGGACAACCTCAAGGAATTCTTTAAGATCGCCAAACAAGCGAGCGAAGGGATCGTCTATGAGGAATACAGACTCCTACTCAGGAGCTACAAGAAGGAAATACGCAAAGCACAACGGAACTCGTGGAGGACCTTCTGCTCCAACATCGAGAAAATACCAGAAACCGCACGGCTACGGAAGCTGCTCTCTAAGCAGCCTAACATACAAAGCCAATTTAAGCTAGATGACGGACAGTGGGCAGTGATGAAGCCCTAACAGCACTAATGGAGGAACATTTCCCTGGTTGCACCGAGGTCGCTGATGCCAAAGAGCACCAGGACCTAGCAACCGAGGAACAACACCCCCAACAGATCTGTTAACCACTAAGCGAATCCACTGGACAATAGACTCCTTTTCGGGCACAAAAGCACCAGGCCTTGACGGGGTATTCCCAGCCATGATGCAGGTGACCAAAGAGGCGATTACCCCATGGCTTTCCGCAATATTCACAGCTTGTCTAAGTACAGGCTACATCCCTGTCCAATGGAGAACCTCGAGAGTTGTCTTCCTCCAAAAGGCAGGAAAGTTCAGCCATGCGAGTCCCAAGGATTATAGACCGATAAGCCTTACAATCTTTATATTAAAAACACTAGAAAAGCTGCTGGACTTACTCATCAGGAATGAGGTAGGAGGACTGATGTCAACAAACCAACACGCCTACACCAAAGGGAAATCAGTGGAGACGGCACTACACTCGCTAGTATCCACCATCGAGAGCGCCCTTAACAATAAAAAGTATGCACTGGTAGCATTTATTGACATCTCCGGAGCATTCAACAACGTGGCCACAACCGCAATAAGAAGTCGCCTAGAAGCCAATAACATACACCCAGCAATCAACGTTTGGATCAAAAACCTCCTAGGTTGTAGACGGGTGCAATCGGAGTGGGGCACCGCTTCCATGGTTAAGACGGCATACAGAGGCACACCCCAGGGTGGAGTCCTGTCGCCCCTCCTGTGGAATCTGGTGGTCGGCGACCTCATCAAGAGATACGAAAGGAAGGCCCCAATAATAACAGCTTATGCGGACGACATAAGCATACTTATTACGGGTGTCTGTCCATCGACCCTCAGCTCCTTAATGGAACGTACACTCAGGGAGATACGCGAGTGGGCGGAAGAAGTAGGACTCAGTATCAACGCGGACAAGACGGACCTCATCCTCTTTACCAAGAGGTACAAGGTACCGATATGGACCCCCCCGAAGATCAATCAAACTAGGCTAACCCCAAAAACACAAGTCAAATACCTGGGCACAGTACTGGATAGTAAACTGGCATGTAAACCCAATGTATTGGAAAGGGTGAAGAAGGCCACCATTGCGCTTTACGCATCCAAGAAGATGCTCAGCAGCACATGGGACCTGTCTCCTGCTCTGATGCATTGGATTTACATCTCGGTGGTGCGACCAACTCTGCTGTATGGAGTCTTAGTGTGGTGGCAAGCTACTGGAAAGAAAACGTATCATAAGCTTATGGAAAGGACTCAGCGACAGGCTTTGCTCTGTATTACAGGGGCGCTGAGGTCAACCACAACAAAAGCACTCAAAACCCTACTTGGAATCGAACCCCTAGACATCCACGCTCGTCTGACTGCAGGAAAGGCAGCACAACGCCTCATCGCTTCAGGAAATATGTCGCCACAAGGAAACGGGCATAGTTCAATTGGAAGGGAAATGACCAGATAAACTGATTACATGACCCCCAAACATGCCTCGACGTAAAAACAACCGCATTTTTGGGACCTGAAGACTGGAAAATCGGAAGAGACCAAACTGAGCACCTCAATATATATGCGGACGGCTCCAAGATGGACGGAGGAGTAGGAGCGGGCCTATACTGTACAGACCCTGAGATAAGGCTGTCATATATGCTACCGGACCATTGCAGCATATTCCAGGCAGAGGTTTTTGCCATCAGGAAAGCAACAGAGGTCGCTCTTCTCACTGAAAGAGCACACGATGCGGTCAACCTATTCGTCGACAGCCAAGCGGCGATAAGATCCATGCAGTCGTCCGCGGTCAGTTCCAGAAATGTCTTGGCGAGCAGGGAGGCATTAGACATCCTAAGCACGACAAAGTCAGTGCGGATCTACTAGATTCCCAGCCACCAGGGCATCGAAGGAAACGAGACGGCGGACGTGCTAGCTAAGGAAGGCGTCGGGCTGGCGAATACGAGAACCGAGAACGTGCCTGTCTCCCTTAGAACGCTGCAAAGCGATCTAGAAAAGCAGGCCGGATCACAAACCGAAAGTAGGTGGAGGAGTACCACCGCCTGCAGAACCTCGAAAATCATGTGCAAGGACCGCAATGATAAACTCAGCCACTACCTGCTGCACCTACCACGGAAGGACTGCAGATTATTAGTGGGAATATTAACGGGCCATTGTCTGGCTGCGGAAATGTAGGAAATGTGACGAACCTGGGGCAACCGAAACCCTGGAACATCTCATCTGCAACTGTCCTGCTCTCTTAAGGGCAAGGAATGAGTACCTGGGCGCGCCAGTGCTGGCATCACTGGAAGATGCCTCCAAGAGGACGCCACAGCAACTACTGGCCTATGCTAAAAATACGTCGATTCTCGAGGACTTCGGAGTCCCCTAAGCACTGCCGCGACGGTTCATACCCCCCTATCCGGACAACTAAGGGCCATACTGGCCTATGTGGGGCCCCTCTAAGGGCCGTCCGGGCCAACCTAACCTAACCTAGTACAACTTTTAAAATGATACAACAGTGAAACAAGATTTCGGTGCGCAGATTGCGGACCGAGCTGAGTTGAAAAAGCCCGCTGAAATCAGATCAGCTTAGTTTGATCCATCAAAATGTTTGTTTTTTCAGCAAGCTGATTGCTGTTATTTTTAAGTCTATCTGTTCATTAGTGAAAGAAAATGGACTGCGAAACGTCGTCAAGCGATATTGCGGTTTACCCGGATCTGTGGAAATTTTTTAAAAATTATTAAAAATTATTCAAATTGTTGAATTTCCATAAAAACCTGGAAGGTGTCAGATAAATTGGGAAACAAGTTCTATTATTGACCTTTTTCATATGTCAACAATACTAATAATGTACTATTTCCCCAAGTACAGTAAACACTCGAAAGACCACAATGTTTTTCAGTATTACAAAAATGAATAATTGAAAAATATATTAATAGTAATTCGTAATATAAAAGTAATAAAAATACAATATATAACGAAAATGTGGTTGAAATACACGCCTGGCTACTGTACTTGCTGTGATGAAATAATTATTTAATAATATAATAATTATAATGATAACATTTTGATGCCACTTAAGGAGATAGACAAAAGGAGGCAATGGCTTTCAGCTTTTAGCAATCAGATCAGCGGACAATGTACACACCTGCCAGGTGATTCTGTATCAAAAAAGCTATCAGATTAGCTCGGCTTTCAGATCCGATTTTCAGCTACAGTTAGCGCGAGCCCTTAGGGTTAAACGTTATAATCAGGCAGGATCCGGTGTTCACTGATTTTTGCGTATTACATTATCAGCCAAAGCGATTCGTTTTCGTTTTTATGGGCTCCCGTTTTCAAAAATTTGTGGAATCGATATGTTTCAGTTTCTCATCGGATCTGGCAAACAAAAACATCTATATAAAAACAGCTATATTTTTTCAATTGCGCGAGTTAAGAAGATCAAGACATCTTAAATGCAAGACGTCTGTATTAAACATGTCTGACGAGCTTTGAGTAACAACATGTAACCGATAATTAAATTGTCAATGGTCAAAAAAATAATTGGTTTCACTTACATTTTGAATTGAATGAGGTGGTGAACATCTGTTCTTATCCCGCTTGACTGTTAAGCGAATGTTACGAGAACAGTCTGTGCTGTTATGCGCAACAATTTATTTCTTGATAATATTATGATTCAGATATATTGGTCAGGATTACGAGCTGCGTCTATATAGTCTATATGAGTATATATGTAAGTGTTCGTCTATCTGTTTTCAAACAAACTGGTCCGTCGGTCTTAAAGCTGTCTGACTAAAACCAGAAAGTGTCAATAAAAACGAAGGGGAACGTTGTGAGTTGCTACTGCGACCGAAACTCTACCTTTAAACCCGATACTTAGTAGTATGGCTCTCCTCCGCCAGACGGCGATAACATTGAACGACAAAGAGTGTGTGCGACAGAGACAGAAAATCAGTTAGAACGTGTCGTCGGCCGCTGCGTAACCACTGCAAATTGATTTGTTCCTTTTGGTTATAATTCGATCTGATCCAGATTGGCAATCCGGTAGATATAGTCATTTTCTATTATTGTGCGTTTTTAATTTTCTCGTATTTTCAAAACTTCAAATTGTCGGCATTTGTGGGGGCGAAATTTTGAGTTAAACTTTTAACAGTGAGATCTAACAGGAGTGTGGATACCAAATTTGGTTGTTCTAGCTTGAATAGACTCTGAGATCTGCGGATGCCACAGATTTTGATCCTTTGGGGGGGCGGAAGGGGGTTGGGCGAAATTGTGAAATACACTTGTGCGGGTTCGATATCACAGGAGTGTGGAGACCAAATATTGTTACTCTAGCTCTTTTAGTATCTGAGATCTAGGTGCCCACTTTTAGCGATAGGCAAAGCCGGCCATGAAACGTGTTTGTTAGAGAGAGACAGAGTGAGAGAGAATGAAATTCTTCAGATTCATCCGACTAGAAGATATAGTATTTTTCTACGATTCTGCGTTTTTGGTTTTCTCGTATCTTTAAAATTGTAGATGCCACAATTTTTCTTTGTGCGGTCAGAAGAGGTCGTGGCAAAATTTTGAAACAAACTTGATTCTGTGTGATATCATAGGATACAGGATATCTGGATACAAAATTTCTTTGCTCTAGCATTTAGTCCTATAGTCGTTTCCTATAGTCTCTGAGAGCTAGGCATCAAACAAAGCAGACCCCCAGACATGGCTATATCAACTCGGCTAGGAATTCTGAGTGACGGGTATAAAGGGCACAATAATTTTTTTTCGGCTCTTCTAAATTTTGAAAAAAATAACGTAAAAAAATTTGTACATTTTGAATTTGAAAGCTGAAGCTATAAAGAACTTACGTTAGATTAATCAGCTTTTCAAAATTGCAAAGTTCAATACATTCTCTGTAAAAATCATATTTTTATACAGTGCATGATTTTTCGGCAAAAATTATCGCTTATAAAATGCATGATTTTTTCGCACTACTAGATGACAATGTCATCGACTATGCCCTAAGACCTCTCCATGTTAATGTCAATAGATCGGCGTATGGCGGCCTATGTCATCGGGGCAGGTGACGCTGTCATAATAAACTGCATAATAAGAAATTTGGACAAAATTAAAATCAAATAATATTTTAAAACCAGTGTGCCAGACAAACGCTAATAGGAGGAAAACAGTTGCAGCAGCAGCTAATAAGAGAGAGAGAGAGAGAGAGCTACTGAACAGAAAGTTACGAGAGCGAGAGAGAAAGAATAGTTATTGAAGTTGAGGTAAATAAAACAACAAAAGCTACAAGACGAGAGACGAGAGCTGTAATGTAATGCGTACAACACAAATTAGAAGTTAAATAAATAATGTTTAAATTAAAATCAAAAGGCATGCACTCGCGGAATAGTATAGATTTTCAGATTGTAGGCTGGTTAGGAAGTTAAATTAAAGGTTATTTATGAACACACCGGCTGTTTATGCAAAACGCGTCTGATCTACGAAAGAGAACTAACGATTATTATCTCACAGTAAATGTTAAAAAAACCAAAGAAACATACCAAGACTTAATAGTACAAGCTACAAAATTTGAAGACATAATCCAGGTACAATATCTAGTTGAAAAACTCCAAAGAGAAAAGAGTGGTTTAAAAATAGCCAAAAGAAATAAGAAAGGACAAGTAAATATAGTAGGAACAGCATATAAATATCTATTCGGAACACTGCATGAGGAAGATAAAAAGGTGATAGAACAGATGATAGATAATCTCGCAATTCACAGTGTTCAAACGAATTAATTAAATCTGGTAATATATGCCGTAAATAACGGAATAGATATTGTTAACAAATTAAACGAAGAAAAATATAGGAATAAACAAATAGAAATTCTGATATTCAACTTACAACATTTCACAGAATATTTCGAGGACATAGAAATATGAATGCAATTAGCTAGACTCGGCATGTTCAATCCGAAATTGTTAAAACAAGATTACCTGAAACACATTAGTTCCAAGAAAATACTAAAAATCAAAACTTCTACATGGCTAAAATCAGACACTAACGAAATCTTAATAATTTCCAACATTCCTAGGGATAGTAAAAATGTCCCTATATATAAAATAGTTCCATATCCGGATGAGCTAAACAAATATTATATTCAAGATAAAGAAGTATACATTAAGGAAACTAAACAGAAAATAACTGAAGAATTATAAAAGTAATTTTAAAGCAAATTCCCACGAAGTGTCCATATTCAAAAACTTTCCAAAACTTTCAAATAAACTATATTGAACCTAATTACATTTTTTAATATACTAATCACATGGAACCTTCCAAAAACAACGCTTTACCAAAATTGTCAAAACCAAGAAATCATAGCGGAAGGAAATACCATTATAAAAATGTACAATTGCTCAATCCAACTACGATCCAATCCAACGAATTTACAATATCCAATACAATGCTGGACTTTGCACAAATCGTTTATGTTAATAACAATATAACTAGAGTAGAGCCACTGTCTTATGCACAGACAAGTGAAATAATTATCGAACAAACTAAAAATAGTAATCTATTGCAAATAAGTTACATATAATAGGACTACTACGCTATGTAGCCACCAAATTTAAGAAAACTCCGAAGAGAATCACTGTCAAATGCATAAACCCGACAATAGAAGAGAAAGAAGAAGAACCAACCTCAACTATTATACTTGACACCCTGTCTCTGTACTCGAGGGTAAACGCCTGGGGACATACTAAACACAAACGTTGGGGGAGTGACATATTTATAATTTATCCATTTACGTCCAATTCACCCACCCTATCCAAAAGTAACAAGACACCGCCCACAATCCATCAATGATTCTTCCCACACTCCAAGCTGAAGTCATCAAATATAAACAATAGACCACATTGATTCATCTACGCCAGAATCACGCCATTCTCAAGAGATCGATTCCTTAGAATCACGCCATTCATGAGGACCAATCAGAGCTAAGTATAAAACCATGGAGTCTCACATTCCTAGCTACCTCATGTAATACAACACCGATCGCCAGCATCATCAAAGCCGACGCATCCCCAAATATCGGTCCAGGCACGTACGCCATCGCCACGAAGATACAGCCGGGGAAAGCGACGCCCGTAACGACAGTCGAGAGCTCCAAAAGAAGAGCTCATGGAAACTAGCCAACAGCTTAGAAGATCAGTTCCGTTTGAGACGAAAAAACCAGCGGTTTAGTCAGGTAGTTTCAACTAAATCCTGTAAAATTAAGATATTAAGTTCTTTGAAAATAAAATCTTTTTTAAAAAACCTAATTTCGAGCTGCGGATATTTAACTGCATATATTAATTTTAGAAAAATACATCAAATATTCTTACTATACAAATATGTATAATATGAATACAGTTGAAGTTATCGAGATTGATCTCGGGATAGGTTTGGGTCTTAATCCCAAAAATCAGGGATAAATCTACGGAGTTCGGCTGAGAGTCCACATTTATGGGTGTTTCCGGTTGGGAATCGATAAATCATCCATCGTTGTTAAAAGATTACTAGTTTCTATACTAGCTGTTAGCTGTAAGTAGCTATTATATAGGCACATAGCTATGGGACAGTGTTAGATACACAAAGGAGGAATATAAATTATAGAGAAAGTAGAAAGGTTCAAAAGCATCGAGACCGTTTTTCAGGAAACACTTAAAAAATGCTTCTAAACTATCACATCAGATTCATTTCAAAGGGATGACCTACCTGTTTGAGGGCCGTTTGATGGAACATGGAACCAATCGTAAAACCAGGTCCATTGTCAGTAAGAGGGAGGAGAAAGAATATGAATGAGCGAAGGATCAATATCGATTTGAGAGGATTTTACATGAGTGAGAAAGAGGATTGAGATTGAAGTTAGTTTAAATTATCACC
The DNA here is from genome assembly GCF_003369915.1 of Drosophila miranda. Lineage (NCBI taxonomy): Eukaryota > Metazoa > Arthropoda > Insecta > Diptera > Drosophilidae > Drosophila > Drosophila miranda. The sequence goes on from NC_046674.1 coordinate 49,338,953, forward strand.
GATAGGGGGCGCCACCAAGTAGTAAGGATAAGGGACGTTCAAATTTTACACTGGATTACCAAATTCGCAACATGCTGTTGCAACATGTGCTTCTGCATGTGCAACTTGGCCCCTTCTTTCTAGGCCCCTACTCTTCACAGTCTTTATTAATGACTTGCCTTCGGTATTAACATACTCTCGAGTACTCTTGAATGCGGATGATGTTAAACTCTGTGTTCAGTATAAGGACATTTCATTCTCGCTTGCAATCCGATCTTAATAACTTTCAGTTACGGTGTTGAGCAAACTTGTTACACCTTAATGCCTCGAAATACAAAGTAATGAAATTTCATTGGTTTAGATAAGGTGTGAGAATGCCATCTTACTCTACTAGATTGCTTTTAGTAAACCTCCCATCCTTAGCTAACCGTAGAAAAATGTTTGGTGTGATTGTCCCTTGTCTGTTGTCCCTTCTACTTTGTAGATCGAATTATTCCTTGCATGAACCGTTTAGGGTCTTATGCTCGGATTGTAATTCCCTCTATTAAATTACTAAAGGGTTAGGTTAGGTTGACCCGGACGGCCCTCAGCGGAGCTAAGCTGTTTTGAATACTTCAGAAGGCAAAGGTGTTGCTTCTCACAAACTGTTTCACCTAATAGACTCGACAGCGATGACTGTAAAACGTTTATAAAAACAAACCTTCATAATACCTACTCTAGTGCTCAGACAGGCCCTATGGAAGGTGTGACCACAAGACGAGGTAAGTAGCTGAGCTAAGCATTCTCCTGAGCCTGGCAGATCCAGAACACTTTTTCTCGCAGCTGCCAATTACGGGCATTGTTTCCTACTGATTTTTCTTAGCCCTATAAAAACTAGCTACAAAAATTTACGTTATTAGTACAAATTTCGGCTGGCGAAAATCCTCTAGCTGAACCCTCCACGAGGGTGCCGGCTGGGCAATGGACACTGCATTACCCCGGACAAGGGTAACGCACTGTCGCTTGCTCTGTCCGGGGTAATGCAGTGTCTAGCTAAGGCTATGGTCCGGCGTCTTTCCGATTCAAAGTCGGGGGAACCGAACCAGGGCCATGGCTAGAGGTGCCTGGCGGTCAGGCTTAAAACGCTAGGGGGTGATCCCCCCGAAAAATATTAACCAGTATGGACACTCGGGCCAAATATGGAGGCGAAGATGGAAAAAGCACGGGTTGGGATGTCAACCCAAACGTCGGTGGGAAGAGTGACTGCTACCACCGGCGGGCACGGGGAGGAGCAATCCTCTCTGCGTGTCGCCAGCGGTCACACCTCAGACTTGGCGGGAGCAGGCCAGGTCAGTTGTAGAGCTACTGCCACAACAACAACAACAAAAATAACTCACTCCGCAGCCTGCAAGTTGAGCCGCGCAGACGCCGTAGTCGACACAGACACGGATCTGGAGAGCGTACTCTCTCTAAGCAGGACGGAGGAAGAGAGCCTTCTTCGCTCGCCGGAACCAGGCACCAGCTCCCTGCGAAGGGAAGGGCCGAAGCGTTCCAAGGAGGGGATGAAGGCCAAAGCACAATACAAAGCGGCCCTCAACATCAAAAGCCGGCTGCAAGGCAGAGCAGACATCTCCCAGGAGAAGAAGGTCAAGCTAGCCTGGGCCGAGCAGCGAGTAGAGGAGGGCCGGCTACATTACGCTCAGATGCCACAGATGAGGGCGTCGAGTGGCGAATATGCCAATAAGGTGGAGGAGATGATGGCCACCAAGAGGCAACGCTCGACTGAGAGTGCCATTAAAGACAATCCAGCGAGCAAGCGGCAACGCGGGCCCAAGAGTGCAGCCCCTCCACCGAAAGCGGCCAAGAAGCCAGCGAAACCGAAAGCGAAGGTCAGCGATGTGACCAAACGACATTTGATCGTGGCACTCATCGACCGGAGCGAGGAAAACGGCAAGATGTCAGCAGCACAGTGGCAGCTGGTGCACGCGCGTCTCGTCGACGCACTGTTTGCACATATACAGAATTTATTTATTTATTTATTAAATTAACAAATTATCTGTTAATAATGGTACTTAGTTACTAAAGGCGGAAAAAGATAAGTTAAAAGTTAGCTAAATTTAAATGATTATAAATATTGCATGCAATTAGTTTAAGAGACAGTTCAGGGGATAGGGTTTGACAGAGGGAGTTATAATTATGGCATAAAACCCTAAAAGGTTCATGATCAGCATAATTAGACCTACATATGAGTAGACGGATAGGCCTAAAAGTACGGGTAGGTCTGGATGGAACGGCCAAGTCAATCTGACCCAAGAGAGTTTGGGAGTCAACAGTCCCAAGAAGGAGCTTGTGCACGAACATTACGCCATTGCATATTCTGCGATGGTGCAACGACGGCAGGTCAATAAGATTTAGCCTAGACCGGTAGGGTGGCAAGATTCTACCCGAGTCCCAGTTAAAGTTACGAAGGGCAAAAATTAAAAATTGCTTTTGCACGGATTCAATAACAGCCTGCTGCTCTTTATACTGCGTGCTCCACACACAAGAACAATACTCCAATATAGGACGTACTAACGAGATGTACAGTTGTTTCGTAACGTACGGGTCGTCAAACTCCTTGGACCAACGCTTGATGAACGCTAAAACACCCTTAGCTTTATTTACAGTTGCAGCTATATGGGTGTTGAAACACATCTTATGATCAAAAAGGACTCCGAGGTCATTTGAACTCGAAATTCGCTCAAGGACATGATTTCCTAGAACATATGAGACAAAATGAGGAGCGCGACGGTAAAATGTCATAAGTTTACATTTGGAAAGGTTCAGAAAAAGAAGATTAGTTGAACACCACAATAGTAGTTCACTTAGATCAAGTTGAAGGCGTGTGTGCAAATACCAATCAGAGTAAGAAAGACAGATTTTGACATCATCAGCATACATTAGTGTAGTAGAGTATGTTATAACTTGAGGAAGGTCGTTCACAAATAAAATAAACAGAAGCGGGCCCAGATGACTTCCCTGTGGCACACCTGAAGTAACATTAACAGTATTTGACAACACGTTAGAAAACAAAACACGTTGAGTACGGTTAGAGAGATAGGACAAAATCCAATCTAGAAGATTCGTTGGGAACCCTAATAAAGAGAGCTTGTGAATAAGCAGAGCATGGTTCACAGAATCGAATGCCTTGCTGAAGTCCGTAAAAACTACATCCGTCTGCAAACCAATTTGAAAACCACGGTGGATTAGGTTAGAAAACTCAAGAAGGTTAGTCGATGTTGAACGATGTCTGAAAAAACCGTGTTGCGACGGAGATATCAAGCTGCAACAAAGATGTTGCAGTTGCCGGGTGACCAGGAACTCAAGAAGCTTCGGGATGGCGGAAAGCTTTGCGATACCACGATAGTTTTCAATGTTTGATCTTGAACCTTTTTTGTGAAGCGGAATGATGTAGGACTCATTCCAAATTACTGGGAGACAAGACTGTTCCAAGGAGAGGTTGAAGAGAAAGGTCAAGGTTTTGCAAAGGGACTGGGTACAGTGTTTTAAGATGCAACTTGGTACCTTATCTGGACCCGCTGAAAACGATATGTCCATAGATGACAAACCTTCCAGAACAAGACCCCGCGGCCCCAATGCCCACGTTCGATGGTGCTGGGTGGCTAAATGGGGCTAAGATCCTAAAGTGCAACGACGATCCAACCCTAAGGTGGCTGACGCGTACGGTCTGCCAATCTGGAGGTTGTGGCCGGGAGCTTATCCCGTCCAAGCATAAGGCGAAGGTAATCTTTCCCATCACAATCCAGGGGGACTGAGCGCTGAAGCTCCTTCAGCGGCAAAACGTGGACGTGCCAACGACCCATTGGAGGCTCCTACACATTGGTAGCCCACTACCCAACGAGGGGGGCCAATGTGTGGTCCTCCAAATAAACAAGGAGGCAGAGGATCTGCTGTATCTAAAGCTCGGGAAGATGGCGTGGGGCATGGGTAGCGTCTACCTGCGCCTCAAAAAGCGCCACCCTGAGGACAAGGACGCGCATACCCTGCAGGCAGGCGAGGTGGAAAAGGATTTAGGTCTCGAGTCCATCGTGGAGGCCGCCCAGGGTTTTGCGCTTGAGGACGAAGACGAGGAAGACGGTGACCTGACGCTAGTAGTCAACCCGTCGGGTGCAAGTGAGCCAGCCACCCATGCTGATTGTGATGCAGCTCAACTTGCATAAAAGCAAGGTAACGTCGGCGGAGCTCCTCATCGCCATGGAGCAAGGGCTCGCCGACATAGCTCTAGTCCAGGAGCCCTGGATCGCGACAGGCAATTCAGTGGCCGGACTAAAGTCCTCAAATCACAACCTGTTCTACTCAACATCGGTAAGCAGGTACAGAACCGTGGTACTCGTACGAAAGGGAATCCATGCTTACCTTATGTCTCATTACAGCACGGATGACCTGACGGTTGTGATGCTGGAAGGTGAGGAAAAGCGCCTTCTGGTGGCTTCCTGCTACATGGCTCACGACAGACCCGCACCACCCGACGAACTCAGGGGCCTGGTGACAGAAGCCGGCACCAAAAACTATCAACTCGTCATCGGGACGGACGCCAATGCCCACCACAATGTGTGGGGAAGCACCGACATCAATGACAGAGGTGAGTCACTCTTAGACTTTATACTTTATACTAATCTAAATATAGCAAACGTCGGGGAGGAGCACACCTTCGTGGGTCCGACTTCATCCAACGTGCTAGACCTAACACTAGCAACGGGAAACAGTACTACGGTATCTAGCTGGAGGGTCCTTGAAAGACCCTCCTTCTCAGATCTTCGAAGGTAATAGTCTATAGAAACCCCCGGAATACAAACTGGGAAAAGTTTAAAAAGACAGTTACTTCGAAGCTCGCGAGTCCGGGCACAGTGAAATCCGCGGAGGACATAGAGAAGTCTCTAGATACCCTATCCAACGCGTTACTGGACGCCTACCATACATCGTGCAAGCCCTCGAGGACGAAGAAGAGGTCCAAGCCACTCTGGTGGAGCCGGGATCTCTCTCTTCAAAGGGACAACCTCAAGGAATTCTTTAAGATCGCCAAACAAGCGAGCGAAGGGATCGTCTATGAGGAATACAGACTCCTACTCAGGAGCTACAAGAAGGAAATACGCAAAGCACAACGGAACTCGTGGAGGACCTTCTGCTCCAACATCGAGAAAGTACCAGAAACCGCACGGCTACGGAAGCTGCTCTCTAAGCAGCCTAACATACAAAGCCAATTTAAGCTAGATGACGGACAGTGGACAGAGGGCAGTGATGAAGCCCTAACAGCACTAATGGAGGAACATTTCCCTGGTTGCACCGAGGTCGCTGATGCCAAAGAGCACCAGGACCTAGCAACCGAGGAACAACACCCCCCAACAGATCTGTTAACCACTAAGCGAATCCACTGGACAATAGACTCCTTTTCGGGCACAAAAGCACCAGGCCTTGACGGGGTATTCCCAGCCATGATGCAGGTGACCAAAGAGGCGATTACCCCATGGCTTTCCGCAATATTCACAGCTTGTCTAAGTACAGGCTACATCCCTGTCCAATGGAGAACCTCGAGAGTTGTCTTCCTCCAAAAGGCAGGAAAGTTCAGCCATGCGAGTCCCAAGGATTATAGACCGATAAGCCTTACAATCTTTATATTAAAAACACTAGAAAAGCTGCTGGACTTACACATCAGGAATGAGGTAGGAGGACTGATGTCAACAAACCAACACGCCTACACCAAAGGGAAATCAGTGGAGACGGCACTACACTCGCTAGTATCCACCATCGAGAGCGCCCTTAACAATAAAAAGTATGCACTGGTAGCATTTATTGACATCTCCGGAGCATTCAACAACGTGGCCACAACCGCAATAAGAAGTCGCCTAGAAGCCAATAACATACACCCAGCAATCAACGTTTGGATCAAAAACCTCCTAGGTTGTAGACGGGTGCAATCGGAGTGGGGCACCGCTTCCATGGTTAAGACGGCATACAGAGGCACACCCCAGGGTGGAGTCCTGTCGCCCCTCCTGTGGAATCTGGTGGTCGGCGACCTCATCAAGAGATACGAAAGGAAGGCCCCAATAATAACAGCTTATGCGGACGACATAAGCATACTTATTACGGGTGTCTGTCCATCGACCCTCAGCTCCTTAATGGAACGTACACTCAGGGAGATACGCGAGTGGGCGGAAGAAGTAGGACTCAGTATCAACGCGGACAAGACGGACCTCATCCTCTTTACCAAGAGGTACAAGGTACCGATATGGAACCCCCCGAAGATCAATCAAACTAGGCTAACCCCAAAAACACAAGTCAAATACCTGGGCACAGTACTGGATAGTAAACTGGCATGTAAACCCAATGTATTGGAAAGGGTGAAGAAGGCCACCATTGCGCTTTACGCATCCAAGAAGATGCTCAGCAGCACATGGGACCTGTCTCCTGCTCTGATGCATTGGATTTACATCTCGGTGGTGCGACCAACTCTGCTGTATGGAGTCTTAGTGTGGTGGCAAGCTACTGGAAAGAAAACGTATCATAAGCTTATGGAAAGGACTCAGCGACAGGCTTTGCTCTGTATTACAGGGGCGCTGAGGTCAACCACAACAAAAGCACTCAAAACCCTACTTGGAATCGAACCCCTAGACATCCACGCTCGTCTGACTGCAGGAAAGGCAGCACAACGCCTCATCGCTTCAGGAAATATGTCGCCACAAGGAAACGGGCATAGTTCAATTGGAAGGGAAATGACCAGATAAACTGATTACATGACCCCCCAAACATGCCTCGACGTAAAAACAACCGCATTTTTGGGACCTGAAGACTGGAAAATCGGAAGAGACCAAACTGAGCACCTCAATATATATGCGGACGGCTCCAAGATGGACGGAGGAGTAGGAGCGGGCCTATACTGTACAGACCCTGAGATAAGGCTGTCATATATGCTACCGGACCATTGCAGCATATTCCAGGCAGAGGTTTTTGCCATCAGGAAAGCAACAGAGGTCGTTCTTCTCACTGAAAGAGCACACGATGCGGTCAACCTATTCGTCGACAGCCAAGCGGCGATAAGATCCATGCAGTCGTCCGCGGTCAGTTCCAGAAATGTCTTGGCGAGCAGGGAGGCATTAGACATCCTAAGCACGACAAAGTCAGTGCGGATCTACTAGATTCCCAGCCACCAGGGCATCGAAGGAAACGAGACGGCGGACGTGCTAGCTAAGGAAGGCGTCGGGCTGGCGAATACGAGAACCGAGAACGTGCCTGTCTCCCTTAGAACGCTGCAAAGCGATCTAGAAAAGCAGGCCGGATCACAAACCGAAAGTAGGTGGAGGAGTACCACCGCCTGCAGAACCTCGAAAATCATGTGCAAGGACCGCAATGATAAACTCAGCCACTACCTGCTGCACCTACCACGGAAGGACTGCAGATTATTAGTGGGAATATTAACGGGCCATTGTCTGGCTGCGGAAATGTAGGAAATGTGACGAACCTGGGGCAACCGAAACCCTGGAACATCTCATCTGCAACTGTCCTGCTCTCTTAAGGGCAAGGAATGAGTACCTGGGCGCGCCAGTGCTGGCATCACTGGAAGATGCCTCCAAGAGGACGCCACAGCAACTACTGGCCTATGCTAAAAATACGTCGATTCTCGAGGACTTCGGAGTCCCCTAAGCACTGCCGCGACGGTTCATACCCCCCTATCCGGACAACTAAGGGCCATACTGGCCTATGTGGGGCCCCTCTAAGGGCCGTCCGGGCCAACCTAACCTAACCTAGTACAACTTTTAAAATGATACAACAGTGAAACAAGATTTCGGTGCGCAGATTGCGGACCGAGCTGAGTTGAAAAAGCCCGCTGAAATCAGATCAGCTTAGTTTGATCCATCAAAATGTTTGTTTTTTCAGCAAGCTGATTGCTGTTATTTTTAAGTCTATCTGTTCATTAGTGAAAGAAAATGGACTGCGAAACGTCGTCAAGCGATATTGCGGTTTACCCGGATCTGTGGAAATTTTTTAAAAATTATTAAAAATTATTCAAATTGTTGAATTTCCATAAAAACCTGGAAGGTGTCAGATAAATTGGGAAACAAGTTCTATTATTGACCTTTTTCATATGTCAACAATACTAATAATGTACTATTTCCCCAAGTACAGTAAACACTCGAAAGACCACAATGTTTTTCAGTATTACAAAAATGAATAATTGAAAAATATATTAATAGTAATTCGTAATATAAAAGTAATAAAAATACAATATATAACGAAAATGTGGTTGAAATACACGCCTGGCTACTGTACTTGCTGTGATGAAATAATTATTTAATAATATAATAATTATAATGATAACATTTTGATGCCACTTAAGGAGATAGACAAAAGGAGGCAATGGCTTTCAGCTTTTAGCAATCAGATCAGCGGACAATGTACACACCTGCCAGGTGATTCTGTATCAAAAAAGCTATCAGATTAGCTCGGCTTTCAGATCCGATTTTCAGCTACAGTTAGCGCGAGCCCTTAGGGTTAAACGTTATAATCAGGCAGGATCCGGTGTTCACTGATTTTTGCGTATTACATTATCAGCCAAAGCGATTCGTTTTCGTTTTTATGGGCTCCCGTTTTCAAAAATTTGTGGAATCGATATGTTTCAGTTTCTCATCGGATCTGGCAAACAAAAACATCTATATAAAAACAGCTATATTTTTTCAATTGCGCGAGTTAAGAAGATCAAGACATCTTAAATGCAAGACGTCTGTATTAAACATGTCTGACGAGCTTTGAGTAACAACATGTAACCGATAATGAAATTGTCAATGGTCAAAAAAATAATTGGTTTCACTTACATTTTGAATTGAATGAGGTGGTGAACATCTGTTCTTATCCCGCTTGACTGTTAAGCGAATGTTACGAGAACAGTCTGTGCTGTTATGCGCAACAATTTATTTCTTGATAATATTATGATTCAGATATATTGGTCAGGATTACGAGCTGCGTCTATATAGTCTATATGAGTATATATGTAAGTGTTCGTCTATCTGTTTTCAAACAAACTGGTCCGTCGGTCTTAAAGCTGTCTGACTAAAACCAGAAAGTGTCAATAAAAACGAAGGGGAACGTTGTGAGTTGCTACTGCGACCGAAACTCTACCTTTAAACCCGATACTTAGTAGTATGGCTCTCCTCCGCCAGACGGCGATAACATTGAACGACAAAGAGTGTGTGCGACAGAGACAGAAAATCAGTTAGAACGTGTCGTCGGCCGCTGCGTAACCACTGCAAATTGATTTGTTCCTTTTGGTTATAATTCGATCTGATCCAGATTGGCAATCCGGTAGATATAGTCATTTTCTATTATTGTGCGTTTTTAATTTTCTCGTATTTTTAAAACTTCAAATTGTCGGCATTTGTGGGGGCGAAATTTTGAGTTAAACTTTTAACAGTGAGATCTAACAGGAGTGTGGATACCAAATTTGGTTGTTCTAGCTTGAATAGACTCTGAGATCTGCGGATGCCACAGATTTTGATCCTTTGGGGGGGCGGAAGGGGGTTGGGCGAAATTGTGAAATACACTTGTGCGGGTTCGATATCACAGGAGTGTGGAGACCAAATATTGTTACTCTAGCTCTTTTAGTATCTGAGATCTAGGTGCCCACTTTTAGCGATAGGCAAAGCCGGCCATGAAACGTGTTTGTTAGAGAGAGACAGAGTGAGAGAGAATGAAATTCTTCAGATTCATCCGACTAGAAGATATAGTATTTTTCTACGATTCTGCGTTTTTGGTTTTCTCGTATCTTTAAAATTGTGGATGCCACAATTTTTCTTTGTGCGGTCAGAAGAGGTCGTGGCAAAATTTTGAAACAAACTTGATTCTGTGTGATATCATAGGATACAGGATATCTGGATACAAAATTTCTTTGCTCTAGCATTTAGTCCTATAGTCGTTTCCTATAGTCTCTGAGAGCTAGGCATCAAACAAAGCAGACCCCCAGACATGGCTATATCAACTCGGCTAGGAATTCTGAGTGACGGGTATAAAGGGCACAATAATTTTTTTTCGGCTCTTCTAAATTTTGAAAAAAATAACGTAAAAAAATTTGTACATTTTGAATTTGAAAGCTGAAGCTATAAAGAACTTACGTTAGATTAATCAGCTTTTCAAAATTGCAAAGTTCAATACATTCTCTGTAAAAATCATATTTTTATACAGTGCATGATTTTTCGGCAAAAATTATCGCTTATAAAATGCATGATTTTTTCGCACTACTAGATGACAATGTCATCGACTATGCCCTAAGACCTCTCCATGTTAATGTCAATAGATCGGCGTATGGCGGCCTATGTCATCGGGGCAGGTGACGCTGTCATCGATGTGTCAGCAGATGAGTCATCGATGGCTCGTACTGCATGGTGCTGTCTACCCACACAAACGCACAGAAAAACAAGTGTGAGATCCGAATCATCCCTAATCCTACCATAACCTCCCTAGCCTACGAAATAATATATGTACATATTTACACACAAACATCCTTTCATACAAGGTTTTTTTTGAGGTTTTATGTGTGCTGATAAAAACGCATACATATGTGAGACTTTCGCAGGTCTTATTTTTTTAAGTATCGCTCTACTGAGAAATTAATAAATAACCTGCTTAGTTTTCAATTCCTTTCTGCCTCCTTCTACATCAATAAAAATACATAATACTACTAAATGGACCTTTTAAATCTAAGTTTTTTAATCTGAATCTTTATAAATCAGTCGCGTTGACCTAAAAATGTAATGGATTATGTCTTACGCACGTTTATTTTATACACATACACACATATGTCTGGTACGCAGTTGAGATTTTTTTGAGTTTGCGATTTAAATATGTTGACAAAAAAGTAGATATATATATTTTTTTGTGCTGTTTATTTATCCATTCTATATATATATATATCAAATATATAATCTAACGCAGAAAAAGATTTAAAATTTGTTAAATACTTACCCGGTAAAAATCCACAAGGGCTTTTTTAGAATTTGCATTTCAAAACCAGATCTGAAGCTTATGAATGTGAAATTGATGTATAATTATATATACTTATATATAAATTTAAATACTGTTTTTTTCAGCCCCCTCTCGAGTATCTTAATGGCAATTAAACGATAAAAGGCACAAGCATAAACTTTTGTTACACTTTATATCTTACAATGATGCCTTTGTCAGCCTGCAGCGCGTAGTATCTGAAGTTTCACTCAACACTAAGCAAGGAACAAATATCTGCTCCAGCACCTATTGACGCTAAACTAGATGTACTTGGCATGCGCAAGACAGGTCTATCCACTTTGCGAGTGTAAGCGCTGCTCCAGATCCCCTTAATTGACTCGCCAGTTACAAGCAGATGTACATATACATATGTAACACACACGGCAGCTGATTGAATTAGTGATGCGTTGTTGAGGTCACTTAGACTACTGGAAAGCATAAGATTGATGCAAGTTCTTGTGGCTCTTCTGGCTATAATAATAATTGGATATGATCCAGATTCGATAAACTGCTAAATATGATTTTATGAATATTTTCTATGATTCTATGGACGCCACAGAATTTCAACCTTTGTGGGGGCTGCCGAAGTTTTCAATTACATTTGTAACAGTGTGATATCACACTAGTCTGGATAGAACATTTGGTGGCGCCAGCTCTTAGGATGTCTAAGAACTAAGCGTCAAACAAGACGGAAGGACAGACGTATAGATAGTCTTAGCAATATTAACTCGGCTATTGATTCTGATCAAGAATATATATACTTTTCGGCGTCGGAAATGCTTCCTTTTGGATGTTACACACATCCACTTTCATCACAAATATAATATACCCCCCTACTCTTTGCTTCAAGGGAGGATTGTATTGTATTGTAATACAAAACTTTTCAATACGATTGTTCAATTGATTACGTTTCGTATCCTTTTTTTCAAATTAATCAAATGGACGTTGTATGTGCGCACTGTTGCGCATTAAAGTTTGCGGCAGAATTGGCAGAAATGGAGTTGGTAATTATTTTAACAAGATGGATTCTGGCCTAGCGTGAATAAAGTTTCTACGTTTATGTAGTGTCAGAAGGAGTATTCTTCAAAGAGCTTACAGGACATTATGTTCCACTGTATCCGTGCGATTCTTTATACTTTAAAATTACCATCTCAGTGGTCAGTATATAACTGAAAAGATACTCATCCCGTTCGTTAGCGTACGGGTCAGGTTGGTCATGACCCATGTATGTGGAGCAGATCCTCCGTGAGCAATTCAGGTACATGTTTTACCTGTATTTTTAGCTACGTTTTTCTTATAGTCTTGACTTTTCACTCCGGAGATCATATTACTAAGAATTCATTATCCCGGGCAAGGGTAATGCAATGGCGGGCAGGCATAAAACGCTAGGGGGTGGTCCCCTCGCACCACGGGTAGAGATAGGTCCGCAGACTCTACACGCAGTTGCCTCAGGTGCAGGCGGCGAACGAGCAATCCTACACTGGCCCACATGAGCGAAATGTCCAAAAGACCCCATATTGTGGCCCTGATCGATCGCAGCGATGAGAATGGGAAGATGAAGGCGGTGCAGTGGAAACTAGTCCATGCGCAGCTCGTCGCATCGCTCTTCTCGTCAATGGAGGACGACCCCAACGCTCCCAAGTCCACGTTCGATATGTAAATAAATAAAACAAATATGTTGCAACAAAGCTTGTGACACGAGAAATTTATATATTAGATTTATCCGCATTGGGAATAAAATCCAATAGGCAGAATTGTTCTAATCTTCCGCATGTCTAATATATGAAGAATATGGATGTACTAATATGCATATGGATCTAATTTTTTGTTTAGTTATTTTTCAACTTAGACTTGAGCTTACAAAAATATATTCGGGATTTTTTCCGAGGTTTTTTTTTGTATGTGTTCTTTTGATTTTCTCTAGTTTACTTTTAGAGCGCCCTATACGAGTTTGAGCCGTTCGGCTTCTAGATCGATTTAAGTGACGCAACCTCGCACTAAAAACGGTCAAAATATTGTTACGTTTTTAAAATTGGTATTTTGGATTGAGAAACAGAGACAGAGGGTTGTTTTCTAATATTTAGGAAGTCTTTATTTCAGAGAGAATTTAGTTTCCGTTCCGAACAAATTGTGAAATTCGACTGACTATTTTCAGTAAGAGACAAGACAGCTTAATAGTCGGCCTAATGGATCTTCCCATTCGTCTCCTCTGTGATAAAGTGCCAATCTTTAGAGATGTATCACATTATGTGTCGCTTTTCGGTTGTCTTTCTTTTGAATGCGATAAACCACATCATTGATTCGTTCTGTGATTGTATAAGGTCCCTCAGAATTTGTGTCTACTTTCGGGGATAGCCCTTTCTACTTATGCAGATTATAGAACAAATACAAATTGCCATCGTTAAATTCTTTAGTGTTCGCCTTCAGATCATATCGGGCCTTTCTTCTGTCACTCATTAATTGGATGTGACTTCTTATGAATTTGTGAATTTCGTTCAACTGGTTCCTTCTATAACCATTATTGGTTGTTCCACTAATCTTAAACCGTTCCCAAACATTGCATTGGAATAAGCTCAAGCCGAAATTTCTGATTTGCATCGACGACCTTTCAAAGATTCTCCTCTAAAGTTATGTTAAAACGTTCTACCATACCATACGACTGGGGGTGAAGTGGTGCCGTACGTGCTTTCCGAATTTTGAATGTCTAGCTAAAACTATCAGTTACGAGCACACATTTATTTTCCCTTTATTAATATTGCGTGGTCCTGATCATCTTGTTGACCAGTTCGGACCACTCATCTTCAGGAAGAACATTCACTAGTTTAATCTCAACTATGTTTTCCTTAACTTCAGAGCGTGAACATTGTCTACATTAAGAATCACAGGGATGACGTGACAGTGCGTCAGCATTTCCGTGTAATCCTCTTTCCCTGTGCTCAACAGTGAAGTCATAATTTTTCAACTGCTCTCGCCATCGGACGAGGCCGTCAGTCATCGGGTGCTACAGGTGGATAAAAGGATGGCGGGTCGGCTTGCACAACTGTTAACTCGGACTGAGGCGCAGCAACTCCGGGTTAGGGCTTGCCCTTACCATATCTACCATATCGCAATGGCAGGCAAGCGGAGGTAGAGCCAGACCCGGAGCTGCCGGAGATCCCGAAAGAGGAGGCCTGGTGTGAGGAGGCCAACCCGGCATCCGACAGCGACCTAGAAACAACAATCGTGGAGGAATATCACTGACGCTCCTGCAGATAAACCTCCAACATTTTAAGGTAGCATGCGCTGCCGCTCACCGTAGTGAGCCGCGAGGGCCAGGAGCGCTCCTGAGGATCTGCTCCGCATACATGGGTCATGATCAACCGACCCCCCCTCCACAAGCGCCTCTCCGGGCTATAATCGCAGATTTTCGGCCAAGCACATCGGTCTTATTGGGGGGTGCGACGGCAACGGACCTCACGCTTGCCACTTATGAGATAGAGGGGAACATTGTATCCTGGTGGGTCCTGGAAGAACACTCCATCTTGGACCACAGGTACGTGGAAACTGTATTCTCCTTTTCATTACAGAAACCAGGTCAATTCCGGGACCTCATTTGGACAAACTGGACTCGGTACTCAGACCACCTCTGTCGTGTTCTCTCTGAGTCCCCATCCGATGATGAGTTTTCCAGGGAGTCCACGACTCAACTTGTTATGATCTTCACCGACTCCTGCAATAAAGCGCTCGATACATCATGCCCCTCTGGCAAGAGCAGAGGCCGGAAGAAACCTGAATGGTGGAATCCGAAACTGGGGGAACTCCGGAAAGCTTCTCGGAGACTCTTCAATAAAGCTAAGGCTGAAAACGTTGAGCAAAACTGGACCGATTACAAGGCTAGTCTGTCAACATACAACAAAGAACTTAGGAAAGCCAAACGCGCCTCTTGGCCTCTTGGTTAGTTCTGTAGCGAAATCGCGGCTGCGTAGAATTCTCTCGAAGACAACACCCACCCTGGGCTACCTGATGAACGCCGACCAGTCTTGAACTACGTCCAGCGATGAGTCGCAAAATCTTCTCCTTAATACCCACTTTCCTGGCTGCGATGAAAACAGACCAAACTACTTCGCGTCTCCTTCCGTCGCCTCAAATGCTATCCTGAAAGACCTAGGCCTGGAGAACATTTCCTGGGCGATCAAAAGCTTTAAACCATACAAGTCTGCGGGACCAGACGGCATTCTCCCTGCTCAACTAACTCACGCGGGACAAAAAAAGCCATTAATTGCCTCAAAATAATTTACGAGGGTGTTTCTCCCAAGGGTGCATTCCTAACACCTGGCTTCAGACAAAAGTCGTTTTTATTTCCAAAACAGGCAAGCTCTCGAACACTGCCCCAAAAGTTTTCATACCCATTAGTCTATCGTATTTCCATCTGAAGACGATGAAACGGCTCCTAGGGCTGCATCTCACGGCGAGCATTCCGCCCAGTCAGATCTCAGACTCCCAGCATGCCTATCGGAAGGGAAGATCCACCGAAACGGCCCTACACTCGATCACATCCATCATCGAAGCGTCCCTAAACTTTAAGGAGTACACTCTGGTTGCCTTTCTCAACATAGAAGGCGTCTTTAATAGCATCCTTCCGACCGCCATAACGGGCGCAACATACACCGCAGGGCGGAGTCCTCTCGCCCCTCTTATGGAACGTGGTAGTGAACGAACTGCTGCGGGAAAAAGTGGTGGCGTATGCGGACGATGTTGCTATAGCAGTCTCCGGTAAATTTCCGCAGACGCTGTATGAGTGCATGACAAGTACTCTCACGAAGATGTCGAGATGGGCAGACAAATGCGGGCTAGAAGTCAATCCGTCTAAAACGGAACTAGTGCTTTTCACTAAGAAGTACAAAGTTTCGGTACTGACTCCCCCAAAACTCTGTGGAGAAGCGCTAGCCTTTAGAAACACTGCCAAGTATCTTGGCCTAATCCTCGACAGAAAGCTCGATTGGAAACTGAGCATGAGGAGTAAAGAGGCCCACAGTGGCCCTTTACACATGCAGGGAAACAATCGGACTAAGATGGGGAATAACCGCGTATATAGTTCAGTGGCTATACACCGCCATCATACGACCAAACATCCTCTAAGGAGTGGTAGTATGGTGGCCAGCCCTAGACAAAAGAACTTGTCTCAACAGACTCAGTAGAATCATGCATAACTGGCGGGCTACGCACTACCCCAGGGGAAGCCCTGGATACCGTGCTGGACCTCCTCCCCGTAGACCTCATGGGAAAGAAGGTGGCAACACTTTCCGCTCTCAGAATAAGAGAAGCTAAACTGTGGAAAGCGTCCACAGCTAGGCACTCGGGAAGCCTGACGAGACTCCCGCAATTACCGGAGAAGACAGATTATTGTATCCCTAGAGATCACCTCTCGACGCCTTTCCAGGTATAAATCCCACCTTGGGAGGACTGAGAGATGGATGAACCAGGACCTGGTCCACTTCTACACTGATGGCTCAAGGTTAGACTGCCGAGTGGGAGGCGGAGTCTACTGTAACGAGCTGAACATCATCTAGTGCTCCAACCTGTAGCTGTAGCTGTAGCTGTAGCTGTAGCTGTAGCTGTATTGCTTCACTGTAGTGTGTTCCATGAGGAGGTTGTGGCCATCAAGGAGGCCTTTTCTATTGTCTCTAAACTACTCCTAGACTCGCACTTAGTGTGCGTCTTCTCGAACAGCCAAGCTGCTATTAAAGGCTCAACATCGCCGAATTCAGAGACGGTAAAGGACTCCCGCAGGTCTCTGCATGAGATCGCAAAACAGTTAGATCTCTTCCTTATATGGGTCCCCGGCCACAGGGACATCGAAGGGAACGACGCCGCCGACGAGCTAGCCAGGCAGGGTACTAAGATTTCTCTCTTATCGGAGAGCGTGCAAGTAGCGACGCTTTTGGTTACGTGCAGACTTCTTACGCACGAATTGTTCGAGCAAAATTCAAACTGGAGATGGCAGCAAATCATCTCTTGTAAAGTCTCGACATCGATATGGCCTAATTGATCGAAAAAGCACTCGGCGGAGATATGTAGACTCAGTAGAGCACAATGCTCTGCAGTTACTCGAGCCATCACGGGACACTTGCACGCCTCTAGGCTGTCAATCCCTCACAATGACTTCTGCAGGAGTTGTCGCGACGAGGAAGAGGAGGAATCGGTCTTCCACTTTTTCTGTCATTGCCTGGCCCTTGGAAATCGTCATTTTCAGTTTCTCGGGGCCCATTTTTTCACGGACATTTCGGACCTTACCGAAATCAAACCTGGGATCCTGTCTTAATTCATCCAAGCCTCCGGATGGGACCGCCCCTAACATGCAACAGTTTGCTCTCCTAGCTTTTAGGCATTGAAAAGGGGCACATGCCTTTGTGTCATCACAATGGACATTTCTTTTTACAGGTCCAAGTGAGCTTGGGGGGTTTTATCGGCCCCCCTAGGCTACCGCCTTAGCCTAACCCAACTAACACCAGACTTCATAGCTACGATTAAATATTTAAAGCTAAAAAATATTCGATTCCCCGCAACGGCAAAGAACACCGGCCCGTTGAAGGCCTGCACGGCTTCAATATATTGGTAGCGGCGCCAACTTGTAAATGGCCCGCCGAAAAACCGCTCCAGTGCTAGTCCTGATTTCGGAGACCCTGAACATGCCGTCCTCTCCTGCGTGCGTGGTGATGACCCTTCCGACGAGCTACTCCTGCGGCGGCAGACTGTCCTCAGCTACAAGGACCTGCCCTGGAGTTCATTATCGAATCGATGCTCTTCGGCGGTTAGGAGCGCACTGCCTACCGCCCGTAAGCTATTGACACTTTTTACACATACCTCCCATGTGAGGAGCTCGTGGCGGTATGAACGCAAATTCGCGTCCGTTCCTTAATGCGAAGTCGCGAATTGCGTCCCCTTGCTCCTAGAGCCTGATCCGCAGAGCACTGAGGTAGCGGCTCGCTCCGACGAAGTTCGGCGCGTTGTCGCAATGAACGACTTGCCTTCCGCGAATTTTCAATAGTCCACTGGTCCACAAAAATCAACGACACAAGTTGAAAATGTGCGGAGAGCACGGAGTCGATCTGCGAGTAAGTTCTCTATGAGATGCGTCAACAATCGAGGCTTGCATTTAAAACAGCGCATACACGATCGTTCTGTCTGACTGCAGACTTCCTGAGCATTCACCATCCAAACATTCTGTCGAAGGATGCTCACAAGTGCTCGTAGGCCGACATGAAAATTCGAATGGTGCAGATGACGAATATAGCTTCGCACGAATTGCGAGCGCTTAGTCAAAAGCAGAGGAAACTTGGCATCGTATGATATAGGAGCTTTGGCTAGACGTCCACTCGCAACAACGAAAAAATACACCAAGTTCATGTGTCTCCATGGATGAATGGGATCAACCACTGAAAACTAGGACCAATTGTAGGTCCTTTCCTAACCTTTTCGATTTCTTGGTGAGACAGTTTTTTCGAAGTTTATGCTTTGGTCTTTACATTTTTCTATAAAGCGGAACACATACACGAACACTCTAAGCAGTTTGCGGTGTGACGAAAATCCCTTGAGGACATCTAACAGCTAAATTTGCACAGCAGCGGTCAGCCCGACCGTTCTTGGGCCAGTCCTTCGTTCCAAATTGACGCCACGTAGCATCATCTGACCATCATCTTGAATCTCAGCCACTCTATTCCAAAACCAAAGTCGACAACGACGATGGATGAGACAGGATCCAATGAAGAGTTATTTTTGAATCCGACCAATAAACAACACGTTCGATGGGAACGTTTAATAGGGGCTTGATTCTGTGACAGAAATCTGCGAGAAGGTGAGCGGCACATAACTCATGCCTTGGGAGCGTTGTGGTCATGAGCGGCGCTACTTTGGATTTTGAAGTCAACAACAATATTTCTGAAGTTCTACGTATATAGGCTCTCATGGAAGCGTCAGCAAACGCATGTATTTGCACCGGTGACATTGGATCGGAATACACAAACCGAGATATGGATATGTCTTCCAATATAGAAAGTGTATTTTTTAACCTATTCCATGCTGTTTCCAAATGCAGCGGAATTGACTCATCGCAATCAAGCTTGTTAAGCCAAAGTGCTTGCAATAGGATCTTGCCTTTTATGACGATAGGACTTAGCAAACCAAAGAATGGGGCTGGTCCAGTCCCATAGGTTACAGTGTTAGGCTTGTATAATCTTAAGAAGAGAGAAGGGTCTGCTCTCCACACTATGAGCTGAAACTGCCGATCCGCTTAATTTACCATCACATGGCGATAAATGTTTTTAACATCGGCAGTCAGGGCAAACCTGTGAAGACGGAAACGGAGCAGCTTCGAGTATATTTCCTCTTGAATGGTAGGTCCCACCATCAGAATATCATTCAAGGCTACCTGTGAGGAGGTCTTGGACGAAGTATCGAACCCGACTCGGAGCTTGGTAGACGTACTTAGGACACACTGATGAGGGATTACGAAGTGTGTAGAAGAAATGGTATTGTCAGTAGGAGATATATGACCTAAGGAGGGGTACTCTTCCATGAGTTCCAAGTACATTTTCTTCAACTCAGGGTCACGATGCAATCTTCTTTCAAGCGACAAAAACCGACGTTTAGCAACCTCAAAGGAGTTGCCTAAACAATTTGGATCTGATTTAAACGGGAGCCTTACTTTGAACCGACCTGATGACAGTACCTGAGTCATCTTACGATAGTGTTCTTCACATAGCTTGTGCTCAGGTGTGGCAATTTTCTTGGTGGATGGCATTTCTTTCAGTGACCAACACTTTTTCAAGGTCCTATCGATGGATACTAGCAACTCTTCTCTGCAACTCAAACTATTTGTAATTTGAGGAGCAGAAGTCCTGGAAACATATTTTCCCGACACAGCCCAACCAAGAAGGGTTTTCTGAAGAATTGGAACGACAGGACCTTGATTAATTTGACCAACAGCTAATAATTCAAAGAACGATTCTGCTCCAATTAGTATATCAATTCTTTGTGGCTTGTAGAAATAAGGGTCTGCCAGTGGTAGGTTTTCTGGGATTCGCCAGTCAGTCACATTCACTGACTGGTAAGGGTAATAACCTGAAATTATTTTCAGGATACAAAAATCAAAGGAGAATTCACTTCACCACTGTGTGTATTTTATCCTTTACTTGAGAATTAGATTCACCAAATCCAAGCAAGTTAATACAGGGCTCCTCTCTACGAATCTGTAACCGATGAGCGAGGTCCTCGGTAATGAAATTTGTTCGTGATCCAGAGTCGAGCAAAGCTCTGGCCAAAAGGACTGGATACAAGGGATATCTATCATTGCTAATGGTCGCGTCTTTACTTCGCTCCGCCCAACAATTATTTTTTTTCGGTGATTTAAGGAGAGTAATTGCATTCTAAAACGTTTATTGTGTTTGTAACTAAGCGTGCATTCGGCTTGCTACATGTGCATAACCAGTTCTCGTGTTTTCGTGTAGTTATTCGCAATCTTTAATCCAATTTGTGCTTTCTTACCTACCCCGTCATTCTTAGTCACCGCTGCATTGTTGTTGACATATGTATTGTCGGTGAACTTTATTTGAGCCGCTCTCTATTTTTATCCGCATTTGAATCTTCTCTGCATTAATAATAACACAGTCGTAGTGCACTTGCCGCCTCCCTCTCCGCGTCCGACACTTTGTGTTTGTATACCCGATACTCAAAATGAGTATTGGGGTATATTAGATTTGTGGTAAAAATGGATGTGTGTAACGTCCAGAAGGAATCGTTTCCGACCCCATAAAGTAGATGGGTCGATTGAGCCCTGTTCGTCCGTCTGTCCGTCCCTATCAGCGCCTAAGACTCCAAGACCATAAGAGCTAGAGCAACGAAATTTTATATCCAGCCTTCTGTGATATGTCACTGTTACAAGAATATTTCAAAACTTTGCCACGCCCCCTTCCGTCCACACAAAGGGCGAAAATTAATGGCATCCACAATATCAAAGATACAAGAAAACAGAAAACGCCGAATCGTAGAGGATGACTATGTCGTCTAAAATGCAAACTCTGAACCAGATCGTATAATTATTATAGGCAGAATCAAGAAAACAATTTCATTCTCTCTCGCTCTGTCTCTCTCTAACACACAGGTTTCATGGTCGGTTTAGCCTATTGCAAAATATGAGTTCAAGGATCTCAGAGTATAAGAGCAAGAGTAAACAAATTTGGTATCCGCACTCCTGAGATATCGGACCTTGACGAGTTTGTTTCAAAATTTTGCCACACCCCCTTCCGCCCCCGCAAAGGACGAAAATCTGGGGCATCCACAAATCTCAGAGACCATTAAGGCTAGAGTAACCAAATTTGGTATCCGCACTTCTGTTAGATCTCACTATAAAACGTATATCTCAAAATTTCACCCCACCCTTTGCCGCCCCCACAAAGGACGAAAATCTGTTGCATCCACAATATTGCAGATTCGAGAAAACTAAAAAGGCAGAATCATAGGTAATGATAGATAGATAGATAGACCATTTATATAGCCAAAAGGAACAAATCAATTTGCAGTGGCTACGCAGCGCCCGACGTCACGCTCAGACTGATTTTTTGTCTCTCTCGCACGCACTCTTTGTCGTGTCGCTTAATATTAGCGGCGTCTGCCGGAGGAGAGCCATACTGACTAAGTATCGGGTATAAATGTAGAGTTGCGGTCTCCGCAGCAACCTACAACGTTCCCCCTCGTTCGTGTTCGTTTTGTGTTTGTGATTTTGCGACGGCCGTTTGCTCGTTGTTGTTGCTGTATTGATCTGCGTTATTGTTTGTGCTACTTGATCAGAATTGGTTTCGACTTAAAGTCATCGTTCAAGAATTTTCCTCGATTAATCTCACATTTTTCATATGTCATATATTTCATATATATTTGTTGTGCTAAAAGCTGTCGCTTTTTACCTTTTGTGTGTGCTATTGAGAACGATATGCCGGTTTTTATAAGACAGACTCATACTGAATTCGCTGCGCTCAACTCCGGATTCAAAATGCTACAGGATAAATTTCTAGCGATGGAGTCTCATTTCAAAAACCTTAAAGTTTTGACTGAGTCGCCAAAGCGAAAGACGGTTAACAAATAATTGCCAAATTCTAACCCAGTCGTTTCTCTTCCAGTCCCGGGATCACCTGCACCCCAATCTCGATCACCGTCACTAATAAATTTTGATGCCATAGACCTTTGTGCTAATGGTTCCATTGCACCGACTACGACGGCGGCCTTGTCTGCAGTCTCTCCTGCAGAAGCACCCGCCACCCCTCCCGCGCCTGTGTCTCAGCAGGATGTCGGCCCAAAAGTCAACGGCCCGTCGCAAGCGCTTCTGTAGTCCTACGGGAAGCCGCTATCGCTGCCAACCGGAGGGATGTTGAGCTTCCCTCAACCTCAACTCCCATAATTACTGCTTTTCCTACTAACTCCTCTACGTCCACTGTTCCCGTCTCAACAAATAATTCTGTGACCACTCTATCCGTTCTTACGATTTTTCACCTCTTTACAAATCATTCCAGTAGCCCTAAACATCGAGTTGGTATTCTTCCAACTCCATCTCCGTCTGCTACATCTTCTGTAGCAAAAAACTAGCTTCTCCTAGTACGTTAAAGATTGTCTATCAGAACGTTCGTGGTTTGGGCAGCAAGCTCAATAAGTTATATACTGATACTGCAACTTTTGAGGCCGGCATTATAGCTTTCTCCAAAACCTGGCTTCACTCCTCAATCTCTGATTCCGAGATCCTTATGGACAAATTTAACATATATAGATCAGCTCATCCATCCCGTGGTAGTGGTGTCCTGATAGCTGTCCGTTCTGACATAACATCCCAACTTTTTTCTGTCGAAGCTCATTACAATATTGAAATCATAGTAGTTAAACTTCGACTCTCCTCGATAAATCTATATATATCGTGCTCTTACATCTCACCGTCCTCTGAATTTTCAACCAACATGCTTCACGCAGCCCATTTTCAAACTGTTTCGTCCCAACTTAATGAGTCCGATTGCATTATCGTCCTCTGACATTTCAATCTTCCAAATATTTCCGGGTCTCCATCCGAAGACTCCAACCAGATGTTCCCAATCATGCAGCACGATTTTGTTGATTGGTGATTTTACCTCTTTGAAAAGCGCACTTTCTCTGATAGATTGGTCCTTCCTCGACGACTTTCATGAGATCGAGCACGCCACTAACACGTTCTACAGCACTCTCTGCTCCATCTTTCCTACCTTTGTTCCATTAGCTTCCTCTCTCAGAAATCTTTCTGGCCCTATTTGATTCACTCCGCGGCTAATAATATTGGTCAATAATAGATTGGTCATTCCTCGACGACTTTCATGAGATCGAGCACGCCACTAACACGTTCTACAGCACTCTCTGCTCCATCTTTCCTACCTTTGTTCCATTAGCTTCCTCTCTCAGAAATCTTTCTGGCCCGATTTGATTCACTCCGCGGCTAATAAACCTAAGAATATAAAAACTCGTTTCTATAAAAAGTTTAAACTGTCTGGCTCGCAGTCAGATTTTCTTAGGTATTCAATTGCAAAATCTAAATTTTGCATTTGTAATACCCAATGCAAATTATTTGGCTAAATGAAAGCTCAACTTTAAACAAGATCCTAAAAAATTCCTCACAATATCCCTCTTCTTTACACTTAAATGGTACTTATGCAGATAACAATTCCGATATTGCTAACCTATTTGCTTAATTTGTTCAACTTTGCTACTCTGCTCCTTCTAATAACATGCCCTCTATTCTCGCTCCACCTAACGGCTATCCTGCCGCGCACTCATATCCAATCCCTTTAAATAGTTCAAGTTGTATCCATCCCCCCTTTATTGATTATGATGGCTGTTGAGTCCAGGAACGTGAGAATTGCGGATAAAACACAATCGCTTATCTTCATAGGTACTTGGGCGTTGGTTGCGTTTTATTTCCTATTTGCAAAAGGAGGTTAATACATTTTATTCTTATATGTGGGTAATATATCTACGCACGCTTCGTCTTTTCTCCCCGCTCTTTTTTCGAATGCTCAAACTAATGTGACCTTCTTGTCTTTTCATATTGTGACCATTTTTCTTCTTGTCTTTTCATAGTGTGGCCATTTTTCTTCTCTCTTTTTTCTTTATGTAGGGTATCTGTGCCCTTGCTTAAAACTAAGTATATATAAGCTAATTTTTCTCGACAACATCCCCACCACCGTGAATCAAGCACGCTCGTGATTCACAATATGTATAGCTATGCGCCATTCCTTTCGAGTTGGCTGGTACTTCTCCTCTTGTGGATGTGGTGTCTGGCTAGAATTGGGAGAACCTAAAAGAAAGTGATTAGGGGTTATCGGATCGTCTGTTGGGTTATCCAGAGCAATGTGTGTAAGCGGTCTGGAATTTACTATGTTTTCAGCGTTACACATTAGGCTATACAGTATGTCTTCTTTCAGGTTTTTGTCATGCAGCGCGTGTCCTATGGCCCTCTTCACACTTCGTACCAATCTTTCCCAGCACCCACCTGCATGGGGGTTTAGCGGGCAATTAAACAGCCATTTGATCTGCTTGGTTGACAGCTCGTTCGCTATTCTAATGTGATCGAGGTCCTGTAATTCTCTTTTCAATTCACGCTCAGCTCCCACCAAATTGGTACCATTGTCAGATCGGATTCTTACTGGTCTTCCGCGCCGCGCCATGAAGTTATGCAATACTCGAAGACACGTATCTGTTGTCAGGTCCCTGGCAATTTCCAAATGAATTGCTCTTATTGTAAGGCATGTAAATATGCATATCCAGCGTTTCTCGGTACTCCTTCCTCTTACAACCAGAAACGGTACCATATAGTCGTATGTAGTATGTAGTATTTTCTGCGTATTTGTGCTATGATTGTGTTTTCATTCTGGTGTTTCCATAGCTCGTGATAATGTCGCACGATCAATTTTGTAACGTGATGCCCTTGGGGCATTAATATTGGACGCCTGGTTTCTTCTCCAACCGAACATGCGTTATTAATACGCCCATTCATGCGGATCACTCCTCTTCCGTCTATGATCGGAGACAACTTCCACAGCTTGCTGTTCTTTTCGATGGACTGTCCAGTCAATAGCGCCACCCGCTCATCATGAAATGCAACATCCTGTACATTGCGGATCACTATGAGTACAGCTTCTTCGATTTCAGCTACATCAAGGTAGACTTTTCGTTTGATCTTACGATCACACATCCTGTAGACCCAAGCGACAACTCGCATCAGCCTTGTAAATGAAGAGAACCTTTCCAGCAACTCCCTGAATACGATATTGACAGATCCATCTGAAGACATCTCATTGATTGATAATGTAAACTTGCTTCTTAGTTCCAGTTCCGTGTCACCAACGTCTGAAGTTCCTAGATTCCATTGACTTGCGTCCTCTTGAAGGAATTGAGGGCCTCTCAACCAGGAGGTTTCTCGAGTTCCAGATCTGAGTTTGGTGCCAAAGTCTGCCGGGTTATCCTTAGTAGGCACCCAATGCCAATCTTCCAACCTTGTGGATTCAAGTATCTCGTCAATTCTGTGTCCTACATATGGCTTATATTTTCTGTGATCTGATTTAATCCATGCTAAGACAGTCTTGGAGTCGGACCACATGTGGACACATTTGGGGTTGACGTCGTGACCCTCAAGAATACATGTAAGAAGGAGTGGGCCAGCTGGCCTATTGAGGGGGCAGCGGAAATAAGCAACAGCAGTAATAACAGCAGCAGAGGAACAGCTGATTAGCAGCAACAGCAGTAGTAACAGCAGCATACGGACGCGACTCAAGCAGCAGCAGAAAATCAGCAGAAATAAGCCGTAACATTAAGAACTTTTGTAAGCACACATACCAGGCCACCGCGATAATAATAAGAATAAACAATACTCTAAATAATATCTTACATTTGGGGGCTCAACCAGTCGCGTACTGCCTGTGTAAAGTGGAAAAAATCAAAAATTGTGTGTCTCATGTCTCAGAAGCCGGCAGAAGACGAAGCGAGACGGAAAAGCAAAAATTCGGTGCAAAAAAACTGCGCATTAGACTCTCAGAAGCCGCAAGCAGAGGAAGCGAGACAGCGAGTGGGTGAAATGAAGAACCGAGAAAAAAGGGTTGTTTCAAGCCGGCTGCCCACAAGAGTATTGCGCAGTAGAATTATAATGGAAAATACAAGTGGACCACCAGCCGGGAATATGCAGCAAAACGAAGGCCCAAGTGGATCAGAAGCAAACAGGATCAATCGCCAGCAAAACGCGAACGAGGAAGCGATGAGGTCAACACTCCTAGAAGAAAACACACAGACGCTCCAACAGCTGGTTCAACTGCTCTCGATGAAAATAAATGCTGATGAAATAGACAAGAAAAATGATGCAAAGCTGGTAGTGGAAAATTTTGCCAAAATTATTCCAGAATTCAACGGAGAAAATATGTCGGTACAGCAGTGGTTTATTAACTTCGAGCTAAACGCTGAAGCATACGGACTAAATGACAAACAAAAATACGTGCAAGCCCGAGCAAAAATTACAGGTTCAGCGGCTCTTTTTCTCGAGTCCACAGCAGTGTATGAGTACGGCCAATTGCGTCACCAACTTTTACAGGAGTTCGAGTGTGAGCGTTTATGCAGTGCGCAAATTCACAATCAATTGTCTATGCGAGTGAAGATTGCCGGCTAAAGTTTTCAAGAATATATACTACAGATGAAACGCATTGCTGCACGTGGGACAACAGACACGGAGTCGGTGATTCGATACATTGTCGACGGACTGAATTTAAAAACGGATTATAAGTACACCTTGTATGGTTGCAGCTCATACAAGGAGCTGCGAGAGAAGTACGAAATCTACGAAAGAACGCTCGCGGTTGATGGGGGCTTGGCCCCGAAAAAAAAAGACTCACAGCCGTTCGAAAAGAAGTCCAATTTCACCAAATATGAAAGGAAGCAACACTGCTACAATTGTGGATCCCAGGAGCATCTACGCAAGGATTGCCGAGCTGCATTAAAGTGTTTCCGCTGCAATCAGACTGGACACATGTCTAAGGATTGCCCGAGTGCTGCTGCCGTAAACGTTGCATACGAGGAAAAACGCCTGAAGTGTCTTAAAATTAACGGCGTGCAAGTCAAGGGGCTCATAGACACCGGTGCAGATGTTTCCCTATTAAAGATGTCAGTGTTTGGCAAAATGAGTGGTGTCCATCTGCAAGCCAGTTCATCAACTTTGAGGGGACTTGGAAACAACATCACACGCTCTGCTGGGCGGTTTACGGCAGAAGTGGAGATCGACGGAATGCGACTGGCACACAAATTCCTTGTGGTGGCCGATCATGCCGTCGGATGCGAATTGTTGCTTGGACACGACTTTATATCCAAGTTCACAATGACATCAACGCCAGGAGGATATAAGTTTTCTCCCCTGCCGGGGGAGGAAACTGAGGACACCAAACAGATAAGTATTTACAACGTGGTCGAAGCAAGTACTGACATAAACATTCCATCGCAGTTCAGAGATGCCGTCCAATCAATGATTCAGGACTTTACTGAAAAGAAGCAGACTGCAGTGTGCCCGATCATGCTGAAGATCGTACCGGTCGAGAAAATAGCGCCGTTTCGACATTCGCCAAGTCGAGTGGCCATCAGCGAAGCCGACGTTGTCAAGCAGCAGATCGATGAATGGGCCAACGCTGGGATAATACGACGCTCATCATCAAATTTCGCCAGCCGGACTGTAATTGTCAAGAAAAAGGATGGGAGCAGCCGGGTCTGCGTGGACTATCGTCAGTTGAACAAGATGGTCTTGAAAGATTGCTTTCCCGTTCTAATCGTTGAAGAGGTGCTGGAAAAACTGGAAAATGCTAAGGTGTTCACCATCATGGACTTATAAAATGGGTTTTTCCACGTTCCTGTGGAAGAAAGCAGCAAAAAATATACGGCGTTCATAACGAATGAAGGCCTCTTTGAGTTCAACCGTGCGCCTTTCGGTTTTTGCAATTCGCCAGCAGTTTTCATCCGTTTTATAAGTTTTGTATTTCAAAACCTTATAAATGAAAACATTCTTGACCTGTACATGGACGATATCGTTATACACGCTGAAACCGCCGACGAATGCCTGGGAAAGCTGAAGAAGGTTTTTGATGCTGCAGCTGAATACGGGCTGAAGATGAAGTGGAAGAAGTGCCGATTTCTGCAGTCGACCATTACATTTTTGGGTCATCAAGTTGGAGGAGGGGAAATCAAGCCTGGATTGGAGAAAACCAAAGCCGTCAGCAAGTTCCCGATGCCGAAAAACATAAAGGCTGTGCAGTCGTTTTTAGGATTAACTGGGTTTTTCCGTAAATTCATAAGAAACTATTCGCTAATCGCCAAACCACTGACCAATCTGCTGCGAAAAGATGTCCCATTTAAAATGAGTCTGGAGGAGCAGCAGGCGTTCGCTACATTAAAGGAAGCATTGGTGAAAGAGCCGGTCTTGAAACTTTATCGCAGGAATGCAAAAACCGAGATACACACTGATGCGTCAAAGGACGGGTTTGCAGCGGCGTTGTTACAATGGCACGAAGGACAATTGCATCCGATCTTATTCTGGAGTAAGTAAACCTCGGAGTCTGAAGCACGACAGCATAGCTATATACAGGAAGCCAAAGCAATTTTCCTACCGTGCAAAAAATGTCGTCAGTACATACTTGGAACCAACTTTAAGCTCGTAACGGATTGCGCTGCTTTCAAGCAAACGTTGTGCAAGAAGGACGTTCCGCGGGAGGTAGCCCAATGGGTCCTGTACTTGCAGGACTACGACTTTGAAGTGGAACACAGACCAGGAGAACGGCTGAAGCATGTGGATTGCCTGAGTAGGTACCCAATTGATGTCATGATGGTATCTTCGGAAGTCACAGCAAGAAATAAGAAAGCCCAGCAGGAGGATACGATGATCAAAGCAGTTTCCGAAATTTTGAAAAGTAAACCATATGACAACTTTAAGTTGAAGGCTGGTCTTGTATACAAAGTGGTGCAAGGCACGGACTTGCTGGCAATACCGAAGTCATTAGAAAAAGAAATAATAGCCGACGCTCACAACGCAGGACACTTTGCCGCTCAAAAAACAATGCATGCCGTACAGCAGAGCTATGGATTCCACATCTGGAAGGAAAAGTAATGCAGATCATAGGAAACTGTATGAAATGCATAATCTACAACAAAAAGCTTGGCAAAAAAGAGGGATGTCTGCATCAAATCGACAAAGGATCACAGCCGCTGTATACTATACACGTGGATCACCTTGGGCCTATGGATGCTACTTCAAAGCAGTACAAGTACATCTTCGCAATGGTTGATAGCTTCAGTAAGTTCGTATGGATGTATCCCACAAAAACAACAGGAGCAGACGAAGTTCTCAAGAAGTCAAGGGAGTGGTCTGATGTATTTGGTAATCCGGCACGCATAGTAAGCGATCGTGGAGCAGCATTTACATTTATTTATTTATTTATTAAATCAACAAATTATCTGTTAATAATGGTACTTAGTTACTAAAGGCGGAAAAAGATAAGTTAAAAGTTAGCTAAATTTAAATGATTATAAATATTGCATGCAATTAGTTTAAGAGACAGTTCAGGGGATAGGGTTTGACAGAGGGAGTTATAATTATGGCATAAAACCCTAAAAGGTTCATGATCAGCATAATTAGACCTACATATGGGTAAACGGATAGGCCAGGTACAGGTAGGTCTAGATGGAAGGGCCAAGTCAATCTGACCCAAGAGAGCTTGGGAGTCAACAGTCCCAAGAAGGAGCTTGTGCACGAACATTACGCCATTGCATATTCTGCGATGGTGCAACGACGGCAGGTCAATAAGATTTAGCCTAGACCGGTAGGGTGGCAAGATTCTACCCGAGTCCCAGTTAAAGTTCCGAAGGGCAAAAATTAAAAATTGCTTTTGCACGGATTCAATAACAACCTGCTGCTCTTTATACTGCGGGCTCCACACACAAGAACAATACTCCAATATAGGACGTACTAACGAGATGTACAGTTGTTTCGTAACGTACGGGTCGTCAAACTCCTTGGACCAACGCTTGATGAACGCTAAAACACCCTTAGCTTTATTTACAGTTGCAGCTATATGGGTGTTGAAACACATCTTATGATCAAAAAGGACTCCGAGGTCATTTGAACTCGAAATTCGCTCAAGGACATGATTTCCTAGAACATATGAGACAAAATGAGGAGCGCGACGGTAAAATGTCATAAGTTTACATTTGGAAAGGTTCAGAAAAAGAAGATTAGTTGAACACCACAATAGTAGTTCACTTAGATCAAGTTGAAGGCGTGTGTGCAAATACCAATCAGAGTAAGAAAGACAGATTTTGACATCATCAGCATACATTAGTGTAGTAGAGTATGTTATAACTTGAGGAAGGTCGTTCACAAATAAAATAAACAGAAGCGGGCCCAGATGACTTCCCTGTGGCACACCTGAAGTAACATTAACAGTATTTGACAACACGTTAGAAAACAAAACACGTTGAGTACGGTTAGAGAGATAGGACAAAATCCAATCTAGAAGATTCGTTGGGAACCCTAATAAAGAGAGCTTGTGAATAAGCAGAGCATGGTTCACAGAATCGAATGCCTTGCTGAAGTCCGTAAAAACTACATCCGTCTGCAAACCAATTTGAAAACCACGGTGGATTAGGTTAGAAAACTCAAGAAGGTTAGTCGATGTTGAACGATGTCTGAAAAAACCGTGTTGCGACGGAGATATCAAGCTGCAACAAAGATGTTGCAGTTGCCGGGTGACCAGGAACTCAAGAAGCTTCGGGATGGCGGAAAGCTTTGCGATACCACGATAGTTTTCAATGTTTGATCTTGAACCTTTTTTGTGAAGCGGAATGATGTAGGACTCATTCCAAATTACTGGAAGACAAGACTGTTCCAAGGAGAGGTTGAAGAGAAAGGTCAAGGGTTTGCAAAGGGACTGGGCACAGTGTTTTAAAATGCAACTTGGTACCTTATCTGAGCCCGCAGAAACGATAGATGACAAACCTTCCAGAACAACGCTTACCTCGAAAAAGGGCAGAAAAATGCTGTTAGCTTGAGGTAGCTGGTACGGATACGGAGTGGATGCGTTGTAAATATGAGACGAGTACGTTGTTTGGAAAAAGTTAGCGAATAAATTTGCAATACCAACAGCAGAAGCTTCTGTTTTGTTCTGGTAATGAAGGGACGGAGGAAAAACGTTTGACTTACGCTTAGAGTTAACGAACGAATAGAATTTTCTAGGATCACTACGAAAGTTACTACTACATTGTGTAAGGTAATAATTATATCACTGACTATTGACGGCAAGGAACAGAGAGCGAGCGGAGGAGTATAGAGCTAAGGCCAACGTGGAGCCCGACTTCTGGTACTTTTTATAGAGCCGGGATTTATTATTTTTTAAGTATGACAAATACTTGGAGAACCAGGGAGGCTTGGACGATACAGGTACAGTGATATCTGGAACAAACGTATTAAGGGCGGAGTAAATAGAACTATAAAACGAGCTAACAGTTGCATCTATGTTCGGTAATGAATAAAGAAACGACCAATCAACACGCGAGAGATGTAGATCTAAATCGATAAAGTTTGTTTTGCGAAAACACTTTATGTGACAAGGAGCCATGGAACTGTCAGCACCTCCAGATTGTGTACACTCCAGTGATATCAACAAAGTTAGATGGTAAGGATCTTCAGGGAGAGATCTTCAAGCTTTGAGGAGTTTGTCAAGGAAAAGAACATCGAGCACATATGGAGCACCACAGGGGTACCAAGAGGAAACGGACAAATTGAACGCGTAAACCGATCTATTCTGAGCATCATTTCCAAATTATCGTCAGAGGAAGCTGGAAGATGGTATAAGTTCGTACCGCGAGTTCAGAGGGCTATTAAAAGCGTGTCTACAAAGCGTTGTCCATTTGAGCTGATGATCGGGGTAAAAATGTGTTGTGGACCGGATAGCGACATACTTCAGCTAATAGAAAAAGAGATGGTTGATAATTTTGAAGACGAGAGGCAAAAGATGCGACAAGAGGCAAAAGAAAATATTCAGCAGGCCCAGGACAGATACAAGGAACAATTCGATAAAAAGCGGAAATGCGAATACGGATACAAAGTCGAAGATCTCGTAGCCATACGTAGAACACAATTTGTAACCGGAAGAAAGATGGCCAGCGAATTCTTAGGACCATACGAAATAACCAACGTGAAACGAGGCGGACGCTTTAATGTTCGGAAGGCAGCAGACGTCGAAGGACCAAGCAATACGACCACAAGCAATGATAACATGAAACTATGGAGCTTTTCTGTAGAAAACGAGGACGCATGGTCATCAGGGACTGATGACTAATCAGGATGACCGAGTGTAAGAAGGAGTAGGCCAGCTGGCCTATTGAGGGGGCAGCGGAGATAAGCAACAGCAGTAATAACAGCAGCAGAGGAACAGCTGATTAGCAGCAACAGCAGTAGTAACAGCAGCATACGGACGCGACTCAAGCAGCAGCAGAAAATCAGCAGAAATAAGCCGTAACATTAAGAACTTTTGTAAGCACACATACCAGGCCACCGCGATAATAATACGAATAAACAATACTCTAAATAATATCTTACATACATTTCCTGAGACGAGTTCCTAGCACTGCTGCCTGTAGCTCGAGCCTGGGTATGGTCGATAGTTTCATTGGGGCACACTTGGTCTTTCCCATTATAAATGCGGACTTCCATCCAGATTTCGTACGTATGCGCCAGTATCCAACTGCTGCATAAGCTGACTCACTTGCATCGCAAAATATGTGTAGTTCAATTGGTTCCCCAAAGAACTCTCCAGCGTAACATCGGGGTATCCTTATCTTGCATGCTTGGCTTAGGCTGCGCAACCAACATTTCCATTGCTTTATATCGTCGCCCTCAATTGGCTGGGGGATCAGGGAATATTCGGCTAGAATTCCAAATGGGTCAAACACAGACATAACCACTCGTAATACTTCTCGCTTAGACGGTATTCTTGATTCTGAAAAGATTGATGCGTCAATTTTGTTAAACGAAAGTGAGAGCCCAAATTCGTCGCTGCGTGTACACCAGTACATTCCCAGGACCTTTTTATAATGCGAAGACTCATCCCTATCAAGAGTTATGGGTTCAGCTACTTGTTCGTTACCAAAAACCTTGTTGAAGAATTTCGAATTGGACACAAACTTTCTCAGTTCGAATCCTCCCTTTTTGTGAATGTCAACTATCTCCTTCACGACTCTCACAGCCGATTCTTCGGATGAAAAACAATGCACCAAATCGGCCACATATTGGTTTTTAATAATGGCATTCACCGCATCTGGATACAATTCCTTAAATTCAAGTGCGTTTCTATTTTTCACATATTGAGCAGAGGCCGGTGAACATTTGGCTCCAAAGGTCATGACCTGCATTTCATACTCCTTCATCTCGTCGCCTGGATTCTTCCTCCATAGTATGCGTTGGGCACATCGATCCTCCTTTCGTATTATGACTTGGTGGAACATTTCTGCTATGTCAGCACAGACTCCAATCGGTTTCTGTCCGAACCTCATAAGAATGTCCGTTAAGGATTGATACCCGTCGGGGCCAGTCATGAGCATGGAGTTTAACGACACTCCATCGACTTCTGCAGCCGCGTCGAAAACAATTCTCAACTTGCCGGGCTTGTTAGGATTTAAGACCCCAAAATGAGGCAGGAACCATTCTTTTTTCTTGTCCACTTCCAGTTCATTGCTTGTGATATGCCGAATGTATGACTTTTCTTCGTATGCTTCCATCAGGTCGCAGTATTTTCTGTAGTACTCTGGATCATGTATAAATTTTCTTTCCAAAGACAATTGTCTCTTTATTGCCATTTTCTTGCTGTCAGGCAAGACGACGTCATCCACTTTCCATAGTAATCCCGTTTCAAAACGGTCACCAATACGTTTTGTCGTGGTTGATAGCAATCGGTTCGATCTCTCAGTTTCTCGACCTTCTACGTGGTTCTTCACAATCCGCACATCCATTTCCGAATTCGTGATGTAGTCCCGCACCAACTGTTCAATGTGCTCGTCATTGTGTTTAACCAGATGTACGGCCTTTACATTACTCATGGGTCCTGATTCTCCGCGACATTTTCCATACGCAACCCATCCCAGATTGGTTAATGCAATGGCTGGCCCAACGTATCCCATAGATCTCATTTGCTTTGGAGCTATCAAATGTAGGTTATCTAGTCCGATTAGTATTTCAGGTCTAGCATTTCTATAGCCTTTCACAGGAATACTCTTTATGTGTGGGTATTGCGAACTTAGCTCAGACATGCTTACGGATTGCTTCGGCAGCCGTAAATCCTTAATAGTCCTTACTCCGTTTAGTGCATAGACCTTGCCTCCACGTTCATCAGATATTCCAATATTAAATCGGCTGACCAATTCCGTTGATGTCTTTTCTCCAAACCATTGCAATGTCAGACTTTCTTTGGGTCCATGTAATCCTAACTCGTCTGCCAGGCTTGCATTTATAAGGGTTACTGCAGAACCTTCAT
Organism: Drosophila miranda; assembly: GCF_003369915.1. Classification (NCBI taxonomy): domain Eukaryota; kingdom Metazoa; phylum Arthropoda; class Insecta; order Diptera; family Drosophilidae; genus Drosophila; species Drosophila miranda. The sequence goes on from NC_046674.1 coordinate 49,373,551, forward strand.
CCAAAAAGGCGTGGCACCTCACTATTTTATTTTTAGCATGAAGATTAACAGGCAATATCTTAAACAAAATCATTGAGCTAGCCTCATGCGTTGCTGTTCCTGTGAACTTTACTTTCTCGCCTGGTTGATTAACTGATTCTGCATGGAGCAAACGGTGAATGCGTTTGGCACATCCATCAAGTCCACATTGGTGATGTCGTCTACATTTTTGACTACGATGGCCGTACTTTAGGCAATTGAAGCATAATTTTCTTTCCCTTACATGCTGCCATTTTTTCTCAAGTTCTAACTGGGCAAATGAGTTACAGTTTTCCAAGTCGTGTTTCCCATTGCAGGCGGAGCACGCCTTCATGGTTACAAGTCCGATGTCGTTTTCATGGAATAGTCTCGACTTTTCCTTCTTTGGCTTGAACGTCGCCTGATCGTCAACCAATCCTGCGTCTTGCACTTCTTCGTCCAATCCCTGAAGCCATAGACTTAAATGACGGATCGATTTTTCATCTCCTAGTTGCTTGGAATGGTGTGCCCACTCCAGTCTCTGTTGCACTGGCAACTTTAAGATTAACTCCTCCATTAATGTTGGGTTTTTTAACTGCTAATGTGCGTAAGCTGCTTCTAAGATTGAAGCCAAGTTTTGTACCTTCATTTTGAACTCTACTAATTGTTCCAATCTCCCTTCGCGAATGCTCGGAAATTCTCTAACGCGACTAATCTGGCTTTTTACGAGTTTCTCCGGTCTACCAAAATTTTCTTTAAGGGTCTCTAAAATATTTGAAACGTTAGAACTGTGAATAAGCAAACATTCAACGGTCTCCCTAGCCTTGCCCTTTATTGCCTTTTGGAGGCGTAACAAATTTTGCCTGTCACTGTATCCGTACTCTGCAGTGGTCATAGTGAAAGCTTCGTTGAACATTGGCCACTCTTCGGGAGCACCATTAAACTCCGGTAGATCGTACAATTTTCTTTGCGTTTCCTGAGAAGGAACCGGTTGCCTTGGTGATGAGACTGCGTCTGATATCACTGAGGGCTCAGCCGTGGTTGATTGTGGTCCTGGCTCGCCAGTTGTCCTTCAACTAATACCAAGGGATCGCAGAAGTATATTAGTTTTTTCATTTGAATTTGATTCATCCGCAGAACTTCCATTTGGAACTGCTGCATTTGCATTGCATTGGCCCGCTGACCTTCTTGCATTTGGCGCCACATCTCCAACATAACGTCAACAACGCCATGTGATTGGGCTTCTTTTGATGTGCCGGCCCCTGCCCCCTCCATATTTGAGGCTTCACCTTGCGCGGATTCTCTTTCCACTTTTCCCATCTCAACGTTGTCCTCGTCCATTTCATCCGTTGCCCTTAATTTGCTCATTGCTCTGGTAATCATCACCCGCAGACTAACCTTTCCCCAAATCAACAATCAAATTGGCACTTACCAAACAAACCACAATCCTGCAATTTTCACTCGATTTCATCAGCCAACTGCGCACTCAAGCCTCTAGTTGCTGGCCCGCAAGAACTTCGTTGGTTAGAGCGAGATGGCAGTATGTGCACGATCTCGCATACATACATATAAATGTGCGCTTTTTTCAGCTGCCTGACGTGCGCACCCACGTTGGCCTCCGTGCTCTGCAATGTTTATTATCCACCCACGAGCGAGATGACCGTCTCCTTGTGGGTTCCGTCGCTTCTCCAATGTCCAGTATACTTCAGTGCTTGCACCACGAGTCTCTGCCCGTCTTCATACAAACTCAAAGAACTCTAGCGTCATTGGCTTCCAAGAAGCGAAATAAAAGATGTTGAGTCCAGGAACGTGAGAATTGCGGATAAAACACAATCGCTTATCTTCATAGGTACTTAGGCGTTGGTTGCGTTTTATTTCCTATTTGCAAAAGGAGGTTAATACTGTGAGGAACCGCGGTTCCCACAGGCCGAATTCGACCAAAGCATAGCCGGATAATGGCGGTGGGACGGTCGGATAAAGGCTGATGGCTGGCTGGATAAGGCGAAGGTCAGCCCAGATACCCACGGATATCCGGATGCGGCGAAGAGGCCAAGGGCCCCGAGAGGAGAAGTGTCCCGCTCTCGGAGAGAGAGAAACGCGAGAGGCAGAGGAGACGGCGGGATCGGGCCGACAGCGATCCGACGCATGACCAAATAAGGGCATGGGATCACGCCACCGGCCAGGCCCCGTTACGAAGACCGAGGAAACCAGGAGACGGCGATGGAAAACTACCAACGCCGAGCCGGGGCCCGTCAAGGGGGCTATAAAAGGAGGCTGCGGCGACGAAGCGGCTCTCTTTTTCCGTGGAGAAGTGATCGCGCGCGCACATTGAAACCCCGCCGAAACGTAAGATTGATACCCGGTACGGTTCAAAGAAGTGCAGTGAAGTGAATAGCAACAGGAAGACAGGCCCGCCTGCCCCCAGAGTGAGTCTAAGTTAAGAGGTGATCCACAATTGCCGGCGGAAGCTAAGAGGGGAGTGCGAGACGTAGAGTGCGGATTTGCGTGGCGGGCCAAAGCAATAGCGGAGGTCAAATTGCCCCAATCATTAGCCTCAACGCTGCCACACCCGACGAGAGCCCACGCGTGGTGGAGATCCATAGATAAGTTAAATTGTAACATCTAGCCCTAAGTCCTAATATAATTACGAATAAAGAGAAATTCGGCTATAGAAAAGGAAGGTCTTATCATTTGTCGTTGGGGGCAACAATAAAAATACGTTGCGACGAATCGGCCGACCGCTGAGCGATCCCAGCAAACTCAAGCGAACCAAGAAGCTGGTTCGTTACAACTGGCGCCCAACGTGGGGCGTACAACGACAAATAGTAGGACAAAGGGAAGAGAAATATAGACGAGAGAATGGGGAAGGGACAATGGATCCACCGGTTGAGAAAGGAGGAGCTTGTCCAATGCGGCCACGCCTTCGGCGTGCGGCTGGAGGGCACAGTGGACGAAATGAGAAGAACATTTAAGGAGTGGATGAGGGAACACGAGGATGAGTCGGAGTGGGCCGATCTGATTGAGGTATGGGAGTGTCGGGCGGACAGGTCCTCGCCGACACCCCGGGCGGACGACAAACAAGCCGCGTACGAGCACCTGGCACCCCCACCCGGCGCAGCCGCAGCGGCGCTGTGGAGGTCCCCAGTCGACATACAGAGAGAATTGATCGCGAGTCTCTCAGTGCCAATACCGGAACGCTCGCACACAGGGACGCCTAGCAGGCCCCGCCACCAAGGAAGGGATCGAAGCCGAGAGACCGAAAGAGGGAGAACCGCACCAGCCACCATACGGCCAGCACACCTGGACTACGCTAGAGTGGCGAAAAAGGTGAGAGAGCGGTCGTTCCGGTTCGACGGGACGTCGAAGCCTCTCGAGTTCTTGGAGCAGTTCGAGTGGTCCGCCGAGACGTACGGTCTGGATCCGGATCTGATCCCAAGGGCGATGCCGGAGCTGCTAAAAGGGCGGGCGCTGATGTGGTTCGTGGCGAACAATCGACAGTGGAGAACGTGGAAAGAGTTCTCGTCCAGCTTCCAGGCTTACTTTCTGCCGCGGGATATTTTGAGAAGTTGCTGCAGGAAGTGAGGATGCGGAAACAGAAATGGGGCGAGCCATTCAAAGAGTATATGGTAGAGATGCAGACACTTATGCGACCCCTGAAATGTCCCCAAGAGGAGCAAACGGAGTTGATTCGTGAGAATAGCATGCCCGATCTGAGAGCGTATATGAGGCCGCACCGGTGCAAGGACCTCGACACCATGATGGAACTGGCAGACGAGTTCGAGGCGGTGGAGAGGGACCGCCTAGAGTTCCAACGGGAGAATCCAACCGTGAAAGCCCGGGCAGCGAATCCCTTCCATAAGCCAGCCGAGACGACGGCATGTCGGCGATGCAAAGACGGCCCGCTGGACGGAGCAGCACGGGAGGAAAGGGGAGCGCGTGTCCTTATGCCGACACCGACCAACGGCAATATCGAGAACGGATATGTCAAGAATCCGGCCCAGGCGTGCCGAAGGTGTGGGAGCGCGGATCATTGGAGCCGGGAGTGCAACGGCCGACCTCTCACCTACTGCTGGAGATGCGGAAAGGTGGGCATCTCGGCATGGCAGTGCTGCAGGAAGACGGGAAACGCCCCGCGACCCACGCCGCGGAGGGCCGTGCCAGGGTCGCAAGAAACGGTCCCTCAAGCCTAGTCGGCAGGCTGACCAGCGAGGAGGAACAGTTATCCGCAGTAGTGGAGGTCGCGGGCATGGAGCTGCAAGCCACGGTGGATACAGGAGCGACCAGCAGTTTCGTGAGCCGCGAGCTGGCGGACCGACTAAAGGGTGAAGACCGGGAGGCGGCGGCAAGGAAAAGGGTGAGGTTGGCGGATGGCCATAGCCAGGAGGTCACGTGCCAGATTGAAACGAAGGTATGCTTTGGGAACAAGGAGATCCCAATGGTGCTACTCGTATTGCCGGGTGTGATTGATGAGTTAGTGTTGGGATGGGATTTTCTCCGCGCGGTCGGGGCAGTGGTGACCTGTGCAGGGCACAGGGTGGTGATCCCTGCCCAAGATCGGGAACGAGGAGACCAGGAGGAAAGACTGTCCGTGGCGAAGGCCGAAGCTGGAGACACGGCTCCGGAGTCCGACAACAAAACGGACACGACCCTAAGAGTGGCCGCCAGAGAGGTGTCAGCGGGCATGAGGCAGAATGAGGGGGCGAGGGAAGAGCCAGTGGATGACTTCTTAGCCCGAGAGTTGGAGGCATTTTCCAAGATCGAGGGGGTGTCTAATGGCGGTGCACACAATCAGCATGAGTGACCCGCAACCGATTAAGCAAAGATATTACCCGAAGAACCCCAAAATGCAGGCCGAGATTAACCAGAAAGTGGACGAACTATTAGAGATGGGATGCATAGAGACGTCAAAGAGCCCCTACAGTTCGCCTATAGTGATGGTAAAGAAGAAAAATGGCAAATGGAGATTGTGCGTGGACTTTCGTCAAGTTAACGCGAGATCAGTAAAGGACGCGTACCCAATGCCCAGGATCGATTACATACTCGATCAACTGCGGGAAGCGAAATTCATAAGTAGCCTAGATCTGAAGGATGGATATTGGCAGATCCCCCTGGCCGAGAGCAGCCGGCCGATCACGGCGTTCACGGTGCCCGGAAAGGGGTTATACCAATGGAAGGTGATGCCGTTTGCGTTACACTCCGCGTCGGCCACCTTTCAACGGGCGTTAGACCAAGTGATTGGGCCAGAGATGATGCCGCACGCGCTCGCGTACCAGGATGACATAGTGGTCATCGGGCGAACAGAGGAAGAACACCGAAGAAACCTGAAAGAGGTGTTTCGACGGCTGCGCTTGGCTAACCTGCGGCTGAACGCAGACAAGTGCGAGTTCTTTAGGAAAGAGCTGCGGTATCTGGGCCACAAGGTGACCGGCGAGGGGATATGTACAGACCCCGAGAAAGTCGCAGCCATAGCCGAACTGAAACCGCCGACAAATGTCAAGGAGCTGAGACAGTACTTGGGAGTGGCCTCATGGTACCGGAGGTTCGTGCCCGACTTCGCCACCCTCGTGCAGCCCCTGACCGGGCTCCTCAAGAAGAAGACGGAATGGGTCTGGACACAAGAACGGCAAGAAGCGTTCGAGGAGGTGAAAAGACGACTAGTGGCGGACCCCGTGCTGGCGTACCCCGACTTCTCGAAGAAGTTCATCCTGCAGACAGACGCCAGTGATTACGGGCTGGGTGCGATTCTCACACAGGAGACGGGAAGGGGCGAACGGGTAATATCATATGCTAGCAGGACGCTAAATGGACCCGAAAGGAACTATTCGGCGACCGAGAAAGAATGTCTGGCCATTGTATGGGCCATCCGCCGGTTGAGGCCATACTTGGAAGGATATCGCTTCAAGGTGGTTACGGACCACATGGCTCTGAAATGGCTAAATAGCATAGAAAGTCCGTCGGGGAGAGTGGCGAGATGGGCATTAGAGCTACAGCAGTACGACTTTGAAGTCGCGTACAGGAAAGGACAGCTCAACGTGGTAGCCGACGCACTCTCCCGACAACCGGTGGAGGAGCGAGGCCGTCGGATAAGAAATGAGGAGGGAACACAACCAGTAGGCGAGCCGCCCTGCAAGTGGTTAGAGGGCATGGTAGAAAAGATCAGAAAAGAATCCCCGAAGTACCCCGACTATGTGGAGAAGGGGGGAAACTTGTACCGGCACATTCCTCACCGGGCAGGGAGCGAAGAAGTCGCCTCGTGGAAGTTATGTGTGCCGAAATATGCCCGAGAAAGGGTTTTAGAGGAAAGCCACGATAGCCCGGAAGCAGGCCACGCCGGCGGAAGGAGAACCGCGGCACGGGTGGCGGCAAGATATTACTGGCCAGGGATGTACAGGGACGTGAGGGCCTACGTGCGGAAGTGCGAACTATGTCTTCGTTTTAAGCCAAGTCAGCTACAAGCGGCAGGAGAAATGTTGACACAGGTGCCGGAAGAACCATGCGCAACGGTATGCGCGGACTTTGTGGGTCCTCGTGTGTGCCGAGGTCGAAGCATGGGAGCTCGACGCTGTTGGTGCTAGTGGATCGATTCTCCAAGTGTACCGAGTTGGTGCCGCTGAGGAAGGCCACAGCAGATGCACTAATAAAGGCCTGTCGAGAGGCCCGTTTTGGGGCGCCCAAAGTCTTCATTACGGACAATGGGGTGCAGTTTGCAAGCAGGGCATTTACAAGATTCCTGGAGCAGCTAGGAGTTAGCCACCAGTTTACGGCGCCATACACGCCGCAAGAGAATCCGACAGAGCGAACGAACAGAACGGTAAAGACCATGATAGCTCAGTTCACCGAGGGTGATCAAAGGTGTTGGGACGAAAAATGGCCGGAGCTAATGCTGGCCATGAATTCGGGAGTGTCGGATACAACGGGATATTCACCGGCGTTCGTGGTGCAAGGAAGGGAACCCCGGCTGCCAAAGGCCCTATATGACGAGGAGACGGTAGGCACGGGACAAGGCACAGAGACGCCGGATGAAAATGCGAAGAAATTAAAGGAGCTGTTTCAGTTGGTTCGACGCAACTTGGAAAGGGCAGCCCAGGATCAGGCCAGGCATTACAACCTGAGAAGAAGACCGTGGAGACCCAAAGTGGGAGAGGTCGTGTGGGCCAAACAGCACCACCTTTCCAATGCAGCGGAGGGATTCACCGCGAAGCTGGCACCAAGGTACGATGGGCCATACCAGATAGAGGGCTTTATATCCCCGGTTATCTGCAACCTAAGAAAGGAGGGCGACAGGAAGAAGAGAACGGCACACATACGAGATCTGAAACCCCAACCCGAGGAGCGAGAGACACAGGGGTGAAGGAGAATGGCTGTAATAGGTCGCCCTAAAGGGTCACGCAGGACCAGGAACGGTAGAGTGCCACGCAGGACACTGGGTAAGGGTGCCGCGCAGGACACGCACGAGACTCGTCGTTACGCAGGGTGATGGACTTGTGCACTTGGATCAAAACAAAAAAAGGGGGAACAGGAAGACCGTGGTTGGAGAAATCTGGAAAAAAAAAGCGAAAATTAGTAAAAAGAAAGAAAAATATAACGAGAAGAGGAAAAGCTCAGCAAACCTGAACAGGAAACGCGTCACCCAAAGCTGGGAGGCGAATCCAGGGTCGGGGAGGGTAATCTCAGACAGCGGATGACCAGGAAAACCCAGGGGCCAGGCTCACGCCTCACGGAACGACGGGTGCCGCTCATGCGTGGACTACCGGGCGAGGAGTCGGATGATCCTCGGGTCCGAGCCACTGTGTGAGGGAGACACCTGTCAAAAGAGTACGGCCGGTGGCGCATAGGAGTTGCCCTGGGATGTGAGCCAAAGATTCCAGCCCGGGCGGAGGGTCGGAGGACCCATTGTTCACGAGCGGAATCGCGGCAAGCGGCCCGCATTGAGGGCAGAGGGCGAGCTGGAAAGGGAGAAAGGGTTAAGTAAAAGTCATCCGGGTCGGGAGAACTCACCCAGGCCAAGGAGGGTCCGAGCAGCACGGGATGAAGAAGACAGGTCGACGGTAGCATGTAAGAATAAATAGCAATTTTTATAGCAATTAAAAGTAAATAATTAGCAATCCATTAATCCATTAAATAGCAATTAAAATAAACAAAAATAAAGGGCTAAATAAAAATTGTGAATAAGCAAAAATAAAATGGGGGAATAAAAAGCAAAATAATCATGAACGGGAAGGGGGTGGGTCCATCAAAGATGGAAAAGTGTTATCCATGAGCCAACAGAGAAACGCGGCGAGAACACAACAGTATCCAAAAAAAAAAGGGATAAGGCGAAATCGGATAGAGAGCGGAGAGCGCGACGGCACTCACACAACCAGGGGAAAGATGCCGTTAGAGAGCGCGGCCGGCAGAGAGACGAGGCTGAGGGCCATGAGTACAAACGCAACAACCGTTAGAACCAGGCAAGAGAGACCGAAACACGGAGCACCGGCACCGTTAGAGGGAACGATTGGCAATGCAACGCGTGTATATAGGCGGGTGGAAAACGGAACAACGAACACTTGAAGGTAATTATCACCAGAAAGAACGCAAGAAAAAGTAGCAATAATAAAAGATGGAGATGAAACGCGGGCTCAACCACGAGGATGGCAGGAAGAAGATGGAGGATCTTAGGGCCTTCCTGGAGGAGCAACAGGCGATCGTAGGAGAAGGGGGCTATCGCGCCGGTATTTCTCGTCAGCGACGGGTGTCTTTGCTCTCGCGTAGCGACGAGGAGGATTGGTGTGATGGCTCCCAGTTCCTTCAGCTGCTGGCCTCGCCGTTGGTGTCACCGGCGCCGTCGGGGCACGACTCGGTGTCGCCGACGGTGTCATCGGATGAGGGCGCCGAGGAGGGCGACGACGAGGTCCTATGCACCGACGGCCCGCGCGCACCAACCGCTCAAGAGAAGGCCAGGTGGAGACGGCAGCAAAGGGCGGAGCCGGAGACGAGGAATGGAAGGCCGCTGACCCTGCGCGACAAAATCGAGGCGGTGAGGCGGAGATTTCAAGAGGCGACGCCGGAGGAGAAGCGCCGGATGCACCGAGTGCTGGAGAGGGCGCGGGCGATCAGGCTGAGGGCCGAGCGGATGGAGGCGCGGCGGCGACAGTCGGAAAGAGCCGCCAGTACGGAGGAGCACGGCCAAGAGAGCGACGAGGCGCCGCCACCCCCACCATTCCGGGTGGTGCTGCCGCCGATGCAGCCCCGGACCGACGAGGCGGAGACCGAGGGGGCGCAGCCCCAGGCCACGGGCAAGCAGGCTACGAACCCCGAGGCCGAGTGGCAGCGGCGGCTGCAGCGGGCCGAGGAGGAGGAGGGCGAGCTGTGGCAGCCTACGCCACCGGCCGAGGATGACGAGGGCCCCGAGAGGCGGCAGCCGCAGGCCGAGGAGGAGCAGCACCAGCAGCACCAGCAGCAGCAGCACCAGCAGCACCAGCAGCCACATCACCAGCAGCAGGGGCAGGAGCAGTGGCAGCAGCAACCACAGTGGAGGGGACCGGAGGCGGCCGTAATGGGACCGTACGTATCGCAGGAGGTGCGGACCGCCGTGCGCCAGGGGATGGTGTGGCACCACCAGACCCAGGCCGGCGCCCGGGTGTGGGAGGAGAGTCCACGCGGCAGCAACAACAGGGACCCGCGGAGGAGGGACCCCGGACCCGCCCCCACGACCTCAGCGGCAGCAATGGCGACGACGGAGGCAGCGACGCGCACTGCAGAAGCGGCGAAGGTGACAGCAGAGACGCAGGCCGCGGAAATGGCGACGGCGGCCCAGACGGCGACGGCGGTCCAGACGGCGATGGCGGTCCAGACGGCGACGGCCGAGGCAGCGGCAGACACGGGGACGGCGGAGGCGGCGACGCGAACGGCAGAGGCGGCGACGGTGGCAGCCGGGACGCAGACCGCGGAAACGACGACGGCGGTCCAGACAGCGACGGCCGAGGCAGCGGCAGAAGCGGCGACAGCACCGACGGAGGTGGAACTCGCGGAAGTCGAGGCGTGGGAGCGCGGACCGTGGGTGTGGCCCGCACCGGAGAGGTCGACGGCGGCCGAGCGCCCGGCTCTGAAGCGGCAGGCCTCCTGCCCGGAGCCCTGTGCTGGACCGAAGCGGCCGGCCCTGCAACGGCAGAGCTCGGCACCGGCAGCCACGGTCCAATGGACGGCGATCCCGCGGGAGGAGTGGCCGGCGGCGGTGGTCCGCGCGCAGACCCAGATTCGCCTCGTGGGTAGGAGGGTGAAAAAGCTGGTGAGCGAGCGGGGTACCCGGTACCGCATGGCGATGTCGGCCACACGCACGGAGGTGTTCCGCGAACAAAAGTAGAGAAAAAAAAAGGAAGAGGAAAAAAAAGAGCAAAAGGGAACGAAAAAAAAGGGGAAAAAAAGGGCGAAACAAGCGGGAAGAAAGTGAATAAAGAGAAGACGAAAAAGAAAGAAGTGGAATTATTACTGGGGAGAAATATCGAGTGGATCGCCTAAACGCCCCTACACCTTATCGATAGGCGGGGATTCGGCCCCAGCCAGAAAATTGCAAGGGCTGGCAGCGCCGCCCGAGCAAAGGCGCCAGAGGGCGCCAGGGCGCCCGTGATCCCAGATGCAGTAAGGAGCGCGCGTAAAATGGGGCCGTTTGAATGGGGAAGGCACACTCCGTCGCAAGGTCGCGGAAAACGGGAGTATTCCGCTGCGGGAAGAAAGAGGGGGGTGTGAGGAACCGCGGTTCCCACAGGCCGAATTCGACCAAAGCATAGCCGGATAAAGGCGGTGGGACGGTCGGATAAAGGCTGATGGCTGGCTGGATAAGGCGAAGGTCAGCCCAGATACCCACGGATATCCGGATGCGGCGAAGAGGCCAAGGGCCCCGAGAGGAGAAGTGTCCCGCTCTCAGAGAGAGAGAAACGCGAGAGGCAGAGGAGACGGCGAGATCGGGCCGGCAGCGATCCGACGCATGACCAAATAAGGGCATGGGATCACGCCACCGGCCAGGCCCCGTTACGAAGACCGAGGAAACCAGGAGACGGCGATGGAAAACTACCAACGCCGAGCCGGGGCCCGTCAAGGGGGCTATAAAAGGAGGCTGCGGCGACGAAGCGGCTCTCTTTTTCCGTGGAGAAGTGATCGCGCGCGCACATTGAAACCCCGCCGAAACGTAAGAGTGATACCCGGTACGGTTCGAAGAAGTGCAGTGAAGTGAATAGCAACAGGAAGACAGGCCCCGCCTGCCCCAGAGTGAGTCTAAGCTAAGAGGTGATCCACAATTGCCGGCGGAAGCTAAGAGGGGAGTGCGAGACGTAGAGTGCGGATTTGCGTGGCGGGCCAAAGCAATAGCGGAGGTCAAATTGCCCCAATCATTAGCCTCAACGCTGCCACACCCGACGAGAGCCCACGCGTGGTGGAGATCCATAGATAAGTTAAATTGTAACATCTAGCCCTAAGTCCTAATATAATTACGAATAAAGAGAAATTTGACTAAAGAAAAGGAAGGTCTTATCATTTGTCGTTGGGGGCAACAATAAAAATACGTTGCGACGAATCGGCCGACCGCTGAGCGAGCCCAGCAAACTCAAGCGAACCAAGAAGCTGGTTCGTTACAATACATTTTATTCTTATATGTAGGTAATATATCTACGCACGCTTCGTCTTTTCTCCCCGCTCTTTTTTCGACTGCTCAAACTAATGTGACCTTCTTGTCTTTGCATATTGTGACCATTTTTCTTCTTGTCTTTTCATAGTGTGGCCATTTTTCTTCTCTCTTTTTTCTTTATGTAGGGTATCTGTGCCCTTGCTTAAAACTAAGTAGGTTAGGTTAGGTTAGGTTGAGGCGGCTGCCGGGCTCGCTCGGAACCCGTCACACTTAGGCCGGTTTCGGCCCGTTGTGATACCGCATAGGATCATTTCCTTCCTGCGTTGTGAGACTTCCTGTCAGCAATTATCCCATCCAGATGCTCTCACAAAGTTCGCTATCCTCCTGGGACATAGTTTGGACATCTCTGAGATGTCGTGTAGAAAGGCTGAGCCCAGGTGCTGTAGCCTTCTTCTGCTGAGAGCTGGGCAGGAGCAGAACAGATGTTCCACTGTCTCCTCCTCTTCCTCGTCTCTACAGCTGCGACAAAAATCGTTATGTGGGGCCCCCAGCCTGTTAGCGTGGGCGCCTATTAGCCAGTGTCCCGTGAGGGAACGTGTGACTACGCTGCACCTTTTCCTGCTTAACTTGAGGAGCTCGGAGGTGCGCTTCATGTCCATGGTCGGCCATGTTTGCCGAGTTGTGCGACATCGTGGCACTGTTTGCCACATATCGTTTTTTAGTCGCTTGTATTGCTCCCTTATAATGAGCTTACAGGTGGCATATTGGCATACAGATATCCTCCTTGTCTTGGAGAAGGGGGATTGTAGTGCCAGATCTGGCCAGCTCGTCCGCTATACAGTTGCCCTCGATGTCCCGGTGGCCCGGGACCCAAATCAGGCTAATAGCAAATTGCTGAGCCATCTCGTGCAGAGATTTGCGGCAGTCTGCCACGGTGGCCGAGTTCGAGGAAATCGCGCTTAGCGATTTGATCGCAGCCTGGCTGTCGCTATAAATGTTTAGCTTGGTTGCCGTGACGGCAGCCGCTTGTAGGCAGTCTAGAGCCTCCCTGATTGCTATGACTTCCGCTTGAAAGACACTGCAATGATCTGGGAGTCTGAAGGAATGCCTTATGCTTAGCTGTTCAGAGTAGATTCCCCCTCCGACTCTGTCGTCCAGCTTTGATCCATCTGTGAAGATGTTTATGGCCCCATCTGGGCCTGGGAGTCCCTCGAGCCATTCGTCTCTGTGAGGGATGATTGTGTCGAAGGGAGTGTCTGTGTACTCTCTTGAAACTTGGTAGTCTGTTTTTGAGGGGACGGTACTGCTATTATTTAATATGGCTGAGTGACCTATGCACTGTGTCACCCATTGATCTGAGTCTCTTAGACGTCTTGCTGCTGCTTCTGCCCGTTCCTTTCCTGCGAGGTCAAGGCTCTGTAGGCATAGGATGGCATTTAGCGCATAATTTGGGGTGGTGCGAAGAGCTCCGCTGATGCATAGGGCGGCAGTTTGCTTAACTTTGCCCATTGTCTTGGTGATCGCCCTTTTTGATAGGGCCGGCCACCACACCGTAACTCCGTAGAGTAGTATTGGTCTAACTATAGCTAGATATATCCATTGGACTATGCTTGGGTTCATACCCCATCTTAGCCCAATAGCTTTTTTGCATGTGTAGAGTGCAGTCATTGCCTTCTTCACTCTGTCTTTGACATTCAGGTTCCAGCTAAGCTTCTTGTCAATTACCAACCCTAAGTAGCTGGCACTGTCGCTAAAGGAGAGCCTGCATCCTTGTAGTATTGGAGGGTTGAGGGGCGGGACCTTGAATTTATTTGTGAATAGTACGAGTTCCGTTTTTGAGGGATTTACTCCCAGACCGCGCGATTCTGTCCAATCCGACAGTTGCGCTAGCTTTGTGGACATTAAGTCGCACAGTGTTTGGGGGTATTTCCCCGAGAAGATAATCGCCCCCCCTTCTAGGTCACATAGAATCTTGTTGACTGCTATGTTCCACAGAAGAGGAGACAGGACACCACCTTGCGGGGTGCCTCTGTTGACATACCTTGACTGGGCGGACGATCCCATCGATGATGTCACCGTCCTGCATGTGAGCAATTGATCAATGAGCATCACCAAGTGACGGTCCACCCCCAGGTCAGTCAGGGCTTCTGTAATGGCGCCCGGTACAACGTTGTTGAAAGCTCCCTCAATATCGAGAAAGGCTATGAGTGAGTACTCTTTGTGATGCAGAGATTTCTCTACCGCTGAGATCACTTCATGAAGAGCCGTTTCCGTGGATTTTCCTTTCCGGTAGGCATGCTGTGCGTCTGACAGCAACTGAGGGTGTATAGTTGTCCTCAGTTGCAGCCCGACGAGTCTCTCAAAGGTTTTGAGGAGGAAGGACGATAGGCTGATTGGTCTAAAGTCTTTTGCAGCTGAGTGCGAGGCTTTCCCAGCTTTGGGAATGAAGACTATCTTTGCCTTAAGCCATGTTCGCGGGATTGTACCCACAGCCAGTATCTTCCTGAAGATACCTTGTGGCCAGTTGATGGCCGTATCCCCGGCCTTCTGAAGTTGGGCCGGGATTACCTGGTCTGGGCCTGGCGATTTGAACGGGTTGAAGCTGTTTATTGCCCAGCTTATGTTACGTTTTGTGAGGATGTGATCCATCGAGGTTACCGGTCCCTCTCCTGGAAGATGTGCCGTCTCGATGGTTGTGCACCCTGGAAAATGTGTGTCTAGTAGAATGTGCAGGGACTCCTCACTGGAGTTAGTCCACGTGCCGTCATTCCTTTTAAGATACCCTACCGAGGGGCTAGTTTTTGAGAGAATCTTGCGAAGCCTTGCGGCCTCTGACGTTTCCTCAATTTCCGAGCAAAATTTTTGCCAAGAGGCCCTTTTTGCTTTCCTTGTTTCCTTTTTATATAGTGACAGACTGATTTTGTAGTCTGCCCAGTGGCTCTCCTCGTTCGCGCTTTTGGCCCTGTTGAAGAGGGTCCTGCAGCTTTTACATAGGATGTCTATTTGTTTTGACCACCAGGGGGGTTTCTTTTTCCCCCTAGGTTTGCTAGAGGGGCATGCTGCCGCGAAGGCTTTGTTGCATGCCTCTGTGAACCTGTTCACTAGGCGATCTAGGTCGTCTTTTGTGTCAGGGCATGATGGTGCTTTGGAGGGGAGTAAGTCCTCCAGGGCTGAGCTATATTTTTCCCAGTTGGCTTTCCTGGGATTAATATAGTGCTTAGGTTTCGGACACTCGAGGGATAGTGTGGTCTCGATGTATCTGTGGTCAAAGAAAGAGTGGTCATCAAGGACTTGCCAACTCTTGACTATGTCTAACTGGTTGGAAGACACTAGGGTGATGTCAATAACCTCCTGTCGATTTTTAATTATGAAAGTGGGGTTGCCCCGATTACAAATAAATAGATTTGAGTTAAGGATGAAGCTGAAAAGTGACTCACCCCTTACATTTGTGTTCGAGCTCCCCCATTGAGTGTGGTGAGCGTTGGCATCGCAACCTATTAATAGGTCTATGTCCGACCTCTCGCTGTCGCTGGCTAGTTTTCGAACAAGGTCGTTGGGAGGATCGTTTCCCTCATGGGCCATGTAGGACGACATCAGCCTTAGATGTGTCCCTTTCAGCTCTAGGCTTGCCGCCGTGCTGTCGCTATCGCTATAATTATGGAGCAGAAAGATATTAAGGTGCTTTCAGGCGAGAATGCAGGTGCGGGTTTTACCTTCATGTTGAGCTACAATTATCTTGTACTCCTTCGACCCTAGTCCACAAACCTTGTCTCCCACTATCCAAGGTTCCTGGATCAGGGCTACGTCTGCTCCGCTCTCTTCGAGGCGGAGTATAAGAGCAGCGGATGCTGCTTTACAGTGGTGGAGATTGATCTGAAGGAGCCTCAAGAACATCCTTAGTGTTCTCCACCACTGTAATGTCGGCATCCGGATCGGCCTCGACTTCCTCGTGGCAACACATCGCCTCGAAGTCGCATCTCAGCGTGCCATCGGTGGAGTAGCCCTCTGGGTCTATCTCTGTGTGATCGTCGGGTGCTTCGATCTCCGAGGCAGCGTCCTGCTCGACTGGCTTGTCGCCAGGACGTGCCTCGGCCGCCGCATCCGACTTGTAGACCTTTACGGTCACAGAGCTGAACCCAAAATTGAGCTCGCCTTTGGCAGCCTCAATCGGGGCCAGCGACTCTTTGTTGAGGACGACCACCGCCTGGTTTGTGGGGCCCTGTGTCGTCTCAACTTTGACCACCTTCCAATCCGCTGTTGGGAGGTGGGGGTTGCATCTTTGCAACATTTTTAGGATGCGCTCCGGCTCCTTCATGGAGGCGGGCACCCAGACTCTCGCCCTTGGTCTACTGGGCACTTCGCTCCAGTCTACAGCGACGAGCTTCGCCCCTGGGTAGACTTCCCCGACTTGCGCTACCACTGCTTTGTACAGCTGTACGGAGCGCTCGAGCGATGGTGTACGAGCGATGGTGACTCATCACCCGCCACTTTACCAGCAGGCAGAGCAGCCGCAGGTATCTGCCAAGGTATCGGTTTTGGGAGCCAATTCACCACCCACCCCGACACCGGGATGGGACCCCTTTGGGCTCTCCCTAGCATTTTCCGCCGCGCCGGGCCAGGCCTTTGGGCCGCTGCCTTCACCTGTTTGGGATTGCTCCCTGTTGGCATTTGGGGAGTGCCAGACTCATTTTTTTTGTTTTTAAATTCTTCCATTCTTTTCCCACGAGCTGCAGAGAAGGGGTACGGTCCGTCCGGGCAGAGATCCACGTTGCCCGGATAAGGCATACTTAGAACAGGGGGCTGCCAAGTCCCTGAGCTCTCCGTTAACGACTGGGCTAGTTTTATATACCGGGCCCCCAGCCAGGCTGACTCTCGGCACGGGTCGAATAACACTCTTAGTCCGGCCCGGTGTGAGCTGAATGTGGGGGGTTGGGATGTGGGTAGGTAGTGTGTAGGGATAGGGGGGTGTGTGAGCTACTTATACGAGGCGGCACCACAAGCGCATCGTCAGTGTTGCTACTTCGAGAACACCCGCTGGCTGTCCGGGGCTGCTTATTTTCGGTACTCTCCCTAGGGATGTCCGATTATTCGCAGCTGACCTACCTATATGACCTGTATATAGGTAGGTCGTTCGCTATCCGCAACCTGCGACCCGTCCGGTGGCCTCAGCTAGGCCCCCTTTGAGCCACCTCACGAGCTCATCAGACCAGAAAAACTAAAACTAAGTATATATAAGCTAATTTTTCTCGACAACATCCCCACCACCGTGAATCAAGCACGCTCGTGATTCACAATATGTATAGCTATGCGCCATTCCTTTCGAGTTGGCTGGTACTTCTCCTCTTATGGATGTGGTGTCTGGCTAGAATTGGGAGAACCTAAAAGAAAGTGATTAGGGGTTATCGGATCGTCAGTGGGGTTATCCAGAGCATATGTGTAAGCGGTCTGGAATTTACTATGTTTTCAGCGTTACACATTAGGCTATACAGTATGTCTTCTTTCAGGTTTTTGTCATGCAGCGCGTGTCCTATGGCCCTCTTCACACTTCGTACCAATCTTTCCCAGCACCCACCTGCATGGGGGTTTAGCGGGCAATTAAACAGCCATTTGATCTGCTTGGTTGACAGCTCGTTCGCTATTCTAATGTGATCGAGGTCCTGTAATTCTCTTTTCAATTCACGCTCAGCTCCCACCAAATTGGTACCATTGTCAGATCGGATTCTTACTGGTCTTCCGCGCCGCGCCATGAAGTTATGCAATACTCGAAGACACGTATCTGTTGTCAGGTCCCTGGCAATTTCCAAATGAATTGCTCTTATTGTAAGGCATGTAAATATGCATATCCAGCGTTTCTCGGTACTCCTTCCTCTTACAACCAGAAACGGTACCATATAGTCGATTCCAACATATGAGAATGGGCGTACGTACGGAGAGAGTCTGTCCTTAGGAAGTTGTCCCATTAATGGCGTTTTTGGTGAAGCTCTCTGGATTTTACAAGTCATACCATTTATAGCTGCACGGCGAACCTCCTGTCGGCAGTGTGGTATGTAGTATTTTCTGCGTATTTGTGCTATGATTGTGTTTTCATTCTGGTGTTTCCATAGCTCGTGATAATGTCGCAAGATCAATTTTGTAACGTGATGCCCTTGGGGCACTAATATTGGACGCCTGGTTTCTTCTCCAACCGAACATGCGTTATTAATACGCCCATTCATGCGGATCACTCCTCTTCCGTCTATGATCGGAGACAACTTCCACAGCTTGCTGTTCTTTTCGATGGACTGTCCAGTCAATAGCGCCACCCGCTCATCATGAAATGCAACATCCTGTACATTGCGGATCACTATGAGTACAGCTTTTTCAATTTCAGCTACATCAAGGTAGACTTTTCGTTTGATCTTACGATCACACATCCTGTAGACCCAAGCGACAACTCGCATCAGACTTGTAAATGAAGAGAACCTTTCCAGCAACTCCCTGAATACGATATTGACAGATCCATCTGAAGACATCTCATTGATTGATAATGTAAACTTGCTTCTTAGTTCCAGTACCGTGTCACCAACGTCTGAAGTTCCTAGATTCCATTGACTTGCATCCTCTTGAAGGAATTGAGGGCCTCTCAACCAGGAGGTTTCTCGAGTTCCAGATCTGAGTTTGGTGCCAAAGTCTGCCGGGTTATCCTTAGTAGGCACCCAATGCCAATCTTCCAACCTTGTGGCTTCAAGTATCTCGTCAATTCTGTGTCCTACATATGGCTTATATTTTCTGTGATCTGATTTAATCCATGCTAAGACAGTCTTGGAGTCGGACCACATGTGGACACATTTGGGGTTGACGTCGTGACCCTCAAGAATACATGTAAGAAGGAGTGGGCCAGCTGGCCTATTGAGGGGGCAGCGGAGAAAAGCAACAGCAGTAATAACAGCAGCAGAGGAACAGCTGATTAGCAGAGACAGCAGTAGTAACAGCAGCATACGGACGCGACTCAAGCAGCAGCAGAAAATCAGCAGAAATAAGCCGTAACATTAAGAACTTTTGTAAGCACACATACCAGGCCACCGCGATAATAATACGAATAAACAATACTCTAAATAATATCTTACATTTGGGGGCTCAACCAGTCGCGTACTGCCTGTGTAAAGTGGAAAAAATCAAAAATTGTGTGTCTCATGTCTCAGAAGCCGGCAGCAGACGAAGCGAGACGGAAAAGCAAAAATTCGGTGCAAAAAAACTGCGCATTAGACTCTCAGAAGCCGCAAGCAGAGGAAGCGAGACAGCGAGTGGGTGAAAAGAAGAACCGAGAAAAAAGGGTTGTTTCAAGCCGGCTGCCCACAAGAGTATTGCGCAGTAGAAGTATAATGGAAAATACAAGTAGACCACCAGCCGGGAATATGCAGCAAAACGAAGGCCCAAGTGGATCAGAAGCAAACAGGATCAATCGCCAGCAAAACGCGAACGAGGAAGCGATGAGGTCAACACTCCTAGAAGAAAACACACAGACGCTCCAACAGCTGGTTCAACTGCTCTCGATGAAAATAAATGCTGATGAAATAGACAAGAAAAATGATGCAAAGCTGGTAGTGGAAAATTTTGCCAAAATTATTCCAGAATTCAACGAAGAAAATATGTCGGTACAGCAGTGGTTTATTAACTTCGAGCTAAACGCTGAAGCATACGGACTAAATGACAAACAAAAATACGTGCAAGCCCGAGCAAAAATGACAGGTACAGCGGCTCTTTTTCTCGAGTCCACAGCAGTGTATGAGTACGGCCAATTGCGTCACCAACTTTTACAGGAGTTCGAGTGTGAGCGTTTATGCAGTGCGCAAATTCACAATCAATTGTCTATGCGAGTGAAGATTGCCGGCGAAAGTTTTCAAGAATATATACTACAGATGAAACGCATTGCTGCACGTGGGACAACAGACACGGAGTCGGTGATTCGATACATTGTCGACGGACTGAATTTAAAAACGGATTATAAGTACACCCTGTATGGATGCAGCTCATACAAGCAGCTGCGAGAGAAGTACGAAATCTACGAAAGAACGCTCGCGGTTGATGGGGGTTTGACCCCGAAAAAAAAAGACTCACAGCCGTTCGGAAAGAAGTCCAATTTCACCAAATATGAAAGGAAGCAACACTGCTACAATTGTGGATCCCAGGAGCATCTACGCAAGGATTGCCGAGCTGCATTAAAGTGTTTCCGCTGCAATCAGACTGGACACATGTCTAAGGATTGCCCGAGTGCTGCTGCCGTAAACGTTGCATACGAGGAAAAACGCCTGAAGTGTCTTAAAATTAACGGCGTGCAAGTCAAGGGGCTCATAGACACCGGTGCAGATGTTTCCCTATTAAAGATGTCAGTGTTTGGCAAAATGAGTGGTGTCCATCTGCAAGCCAGCTCATCAACTTTGAGGGGACTTGGAAACAACATCACACGCTCTGCTGGGCAGTTTACGGCAGAAGTGGAGATCGACGGAATGCGACTGGCACACAAATTCCTTGTGGTGGCCGATCATGCCGTCGGATGCGAATTGTTGCTTGGACACGACTTTATATCCAAGTTCACAATGACATCAACGCCAGGAAGATATAAGTTTTCTCCCCTGCCGGGGGAGGAAACTGAGGACACCAAACAGATAAGTATTTACAACGTGGTCGAAGCAAGTACTGACATAAACATTCCATCGCAGTTCAGAGATGCCGTCCAATCAATGATTCAGGACTTTACTGAAAAGAAGCAGACTGCAGTGTGCCCGATCATGCTGAAGATCGTACCGGACGAGAAAATAGCGCCGTTTCGACATTCGCCAAGTCGAGTGGCCATCAGCGAAGCCGACGTTGTCAAGCAGCAGATCGATGAATGGGCCAACGCTGGGATAATACGACGCTCATCATCAAATTTCGCCAGTCGGACTGTAATTGTCAAGAAAAAGGATGGGAGCAGCCGGGTCTGCGTGGACTATCGTCAGTTGAACAAGATGGTCTTGAAAGATTGCTTTCCCGTTCTAATCGTTGAAGAGGTGCTGGAAAAACTTGAAAATGCTAAGGTGTTCACCATCATGGACTTATAAAATGGGTTTGTCCACGTTCCTGTGGAAGAAAGCAGCAAAAAATATACGGCGTTCATAACGAAGGAAGGCCTCTTTGAGTTCAACCGTGCGCCTTTCGGTTTTTGCAATTCGCCAGCAGTTTTCATCCGTTTTATAAGTTTTGTATTTCAAAACCTTATAAATGAAAACATTCTTGACCTGTACATGGACGATATCGTTATACACGCTGAAACCGCCGACGAATGCCTGGGAAAGCTGAAGAAGGTTTTTGATGCTGCAGCTGAATACGGGCTGAAGATGAAGTGGAAGAAGTGCCGATTTCTGCAGTCGACCATTACATTTTTGGGTCATCAAGTTGGAGGAGGGGAAATCAAGCCTGGATTGGAAAAAACCAAAGCCGTCAGCAAGTTCCCGATGCCGAAAAACATAAAGGCTGTGCAGTCGTTTTTAGGATTAACTGGGTTTTTCCGTAAATTCATAAGAAACTATTCGCTAATCGCCAAACCACTGACCAATCTGCTGCGAAAAGATGTCCCATTTAAAATGAGTCTGGAGGAGCAGCAGGCGTTCGCTACATTAAAGGAAGCATTGGTGAAAGAGCCGGTCTTGAAACTTTATCGCAGGAATGCAAAAACCGAGATACACACTGATGCGTCAAAGGACGGGTTTGCAGCGGCGTTGTTACAATGGCACGAAGGACAATTGCATCCGATCTTATTCTGGAGTAAGAAAACCTCGGAGTCTGAAGCACGACAGCATATACAGGAATATATACAGGAAGCCAAAGCAATTTTCCTACCGTGCAAAAAATGTCGTCAGTACATACTTGGAACCAACTTTAAGCTCGTAACGGATTGCGCTGCTTTCAAGCAAACGTTAAGCAAGAAGGACGTTCCGCGGGAGGTAGCCCAATGGGTCCTGTACTTGCAGGACTACGACTTTGAAGAGGAACACAGACCAGGAGAACGGCTGAAGCATGTGGATTGCCTGAGTAGGTACCCAATTGATGTCATGATGGTATCTTCGGAAGTCACAGCAAGAATTAAGAAAGCCCAGCAGGAGGATACGATGATCAAAGCAGTTTCCGAAATTTTGAAAAGTAAACCATATGACAACTTTAAGTTGAAGGCTGGTCTCGTATACAAAGTGGTGCAAGGCACGGACTTGCTGGCAATACCGAAGTCATTAGAAAAAGAAATAATAACCGACGCTCACAACGCAGGACACTTTGCCGCTCAAAAAACAATGCATACCGTACAGCAGAGCTATGGATTCCACATCTGGAAGGAAAAGTAATGCAGATCATAGGAAACTGTATGAAATGCATAATCTACAACAAAAAGCTTGGCAAAAAAGAGGGATGTCTGCATCA
Source organism: Drosophila miranda (assembly GCF_003369915.1). Taxonomy (NCBI): domain Eukaryota; kingdom Metazoa; phylum Arthropoda; class Insecta; order Diptera; family Drosophilidae; genus Drosophila; species Drosophila miranda. The sequence goes on from NC_046674.1 coordinate 49,395,578, forward strand.
AATCGACAAAGGATCACAGCCGCTGTATACTATACACGTGGATCACCTTGGGCCTATGGATGCTACTTCAAAGCAGTACAAGTACATCTTCGCAATGGTTGATAGCTTCAGTAAGTTCGTATGGATGTATCCCACAAAAACAACAGGAGCAGACGAAGTTCTCAAGAAGTTAAGGGAGTGGTCTGATGTATTTGGTAATCCGGCACGCATAGTAAGCGATCGTGGAGCAGCATTTACATCTTCAAGCTTTGAGGAGTTTGTCAAGGAAAAGAACATCGAACACATATGGAGCACCACAGGGGTACCAAGAGGAAACGGACAAATTGAACGCGTTAACCGATCTATTCTGAGCATCATTTCCAAATTGTCGTCGGAGGAACCTGGAAGATGGTATAAGTTCGTACCGCGAGTTCAGAGGGCTATTAACAGCACTGTTCATGTGTCTACAAAGCGTTGTCCATTTGAGCTGATGATCGGGGTAAAAATGCGTTGTGGACCGTATAGCGACATACTTCAGCTAATAGAAAAAGAGATGGTTGATAATTTTGAAGACGAGAGGCAAAAGATGCGACAAGAGGCAAAAGAAAATATTCAGCAGGCCCAGGACAGATACAAGGAACAATTCGATAAAAAGCGGAAATGCGAATACGGATACAAGGTCGAAGATCTCGTAGCCATACGTAGAACACAATTTGTAACCGGAAGAAAGATGGCCAGCGAATTCTTAGGACCATACGAAATAACCAACGTGAAACGAGGCGGACGCTTTAATGTTCGGAAGGCAGCAGACGTCGAAGGACCAAGCAATACGACCACAAGCAATGATAACATGAAACTATGGAGCTTTTCTGTAGAAAACGAGGACGCATGGTCATCAGGGACTGATGACTAATCAGGATGACCGAGTGTAAGAAGGAGTGGGCCAGCTGGCCTATTGAGGGGGCAGCGGAGAAAAGCAACAGCAGTAATAACAGCAGCAGAGGAACAGCTGATTAGCAGCAACAGCAGTAGTAACAGCAGCATACGGACGCGACTCAAGCAGCAGCAGAAAATCAGCAGAAATAAGCCGTAACATTAAGAACTTTTGTAAGCACACATACCAGGCCACCGCGATAATAATACGAATAAACAATACTCTAAATAATATCTTACATACATTTCCTGAGACGAGTTTCTAGCACTGCCGCCTGTAGCTCGAGCCTCGGTATGGTCGATAGTTTCATTGGGGCACACTTGGTCTTTCCCATTATAAATGCGGACTTCCATCCAGATTTCGTACGTATGCGCCAGTATCCAACTGCTGCATAAGCTGACTCACTTGCATCGCAAAATATGTGTAGTTCAATTGGTTCCCCAAAGAACTCTCCAGCGTAACATCGGGGTATCCTTATCTTGCATGCTTGGCTTAGGCTGCGCAACCAACATTTCCATTGCTTTATATCGTCGCCCTCAATTGGCTGGGGGATCAGGGAATATTCGGCTAGAATTCCAAATGGGTCAAACACAGACATAACCACTCGTAATACTTCTCGCTTAGACGGTATTCTTGATTCTGAAAAGATTGATGCGTCAATTTTGTTAAACGAAAGTGAGAGCCCAAATTCGTCGCTGCGTGTACACCAGTACATTCCCAGGACCTTTTGATAATGCGAAGACTCATCCCTATCAAGAGTTATGGGTTCAGCTACTTGTTCGTTACCAAAAACCTTGTTGAAGAATTTCGAATTGGACACAAACTTTCTCAGTTCGAATCCTCCCTTTTTGTGAATGTCAACTATCTCCTTCACGACTCTCACAGCCGATTCTTCGGATGAAAAACAATGCACCAAATCGGCCACATATTGGTTTTTAATAATGGCATTCACCGCATCTGGATACAATTCCTTAAATTCAAGTGCGTTTCTATTTTTCACATATTGAGCAGAGGCCGGTGAACATTTGGCTCCAAAGGTCATGACCTGCATTTCATACTCCTTCATCTCGTCGCCTGGATTCTTCCTCCATAGTATGCGTTGGGCACATCGATCCTCCTTTCGTATTATGACTTGGTGGAACATTTCTGCTATGTCAGCACAGACTCCAATCGGTTTCTGTCCGAACCTCATAAGAATGTCCGTTAAGGATTGATACCCGTCGGGGCCAGTCATGAGCATGGAGTTTAACGACACTCCATCGACTTCTGCAGCCGCGTCGAAAACAATTCTCAACTTGCCGGGCTTGTTAGGATTTAAGACCCCAAAATGAGGCAGGAACCATTCTTTTTTCTTGTCCACTTCCAGTTCATTGCTTGTGATATGCCGAATGTATGACTTTTCTTCGTATGCTTCCATCAGGTCGCAGTATTTTCTGTAGTACTCTGGATCATGTATAAATTTTCTTTCCAAAGACAATTGTCTCTTTATTGCCATTTTCTTGCTGTCAGGCAAGACGACGTCATCCACTTTCCATAGTAATCCCGTTTCAAAACGGTCACCAATACGTTTTGTCGTGGTTGATAGCAATCGGTTCGATCTCTCAGTTTCTCGACCTTCTACGTGGTTCTTCACAATCCGCACATCCATTTCCGAATTCGTGATGTAGTCCCGCACCAACTGTTCAATGTGCTCGTCATTGTGTTTAACCAGATGGACCCATCCCAGATTGGTTAATGCAATGGCTGGCCCAACGTATCCCATAGATCTCATTTGCTTTGGAGCTATCAAATGTAGGTTATCTAGTCCGATTAGTATTTCAGGTCTAGCATTTCTATAGCCTTTCACAGGAATACTCTTTATGTGTGGGTATTGCGAACTTAGCTCAGACATGTTTACGGATTGCTTCGGCAGCCGTAAATCCTTAATAGTCCTTACTCCGTTTAGTGCAAAGACCTTGCCTCCACGTTCATCAGATATTCCAATATTAAATCGGCTGACCAATTCCGTTGATGTCTTTTCTCCAAACCATTGCAATGTCAGACTTTCTTTGGGTCATTTATAACCTTCTTGCATTTGGCGCCACATCTCCATCATAACGTTAACAACGCCATGTGATTGGGCTTCTTTTGATGTGCCGGCCCCGGCCCCCTCCATATTTGAGGCTTCACCTTGCGCGGATTCTCTTTCCACTTTTCCCATCTCAACGTTGTCCTCGTCCATTTCATCCGTTGCCCTTAATTTGCTCATTGCTCTGGTAATCATCACCCGCAGACTAACCTTTTCCCAAATCAACAATCAAATTGGCACTTACCAAACAAACCACAATCCAGAAATTTTCACTCGATTTCATCAGCCAACTGCGCACTCAAGCCTCTAGTTGCTGGCCCGCAAGAACTTCGTTGGTTAGAGCGAGATGGCAGTATGTGCACGATCTCGCATACATACATATAAATGTGCGCTTTTTTCAGCTGCCTGACGTGCGCACCCACGTTGGCCTCCGTGTTCTGCAATGTTTATTATCCACCCACGAGCGAGATGACCGTCTCCTTGTGGGTTCCGTCGCTTCTCCAATGTCCAGTATACTTCAGTGCTTGCACCACGAGTCTCTGCCCGTCGTCATACAAACTCCAAGAACTCTAGCGTCATTGGCTTCCAAGAAGCGAAATAAAAGATGTTGAGTCCAGGAACGTGAGAATTGCGGATAAAACACAATCGCTTATCTTCATAGGTACTTAGGCGTTGGTTGCGTTTTATTTCCTATTTGCAAAAGGAGGTTAATACATTTTAATCTTTTATGTAGGTAATATATCTACGCACGCTTCGTCTTTTGTGTGGACGTTGACATGCAATGACTGCATCTTTCAAGAGGCGATGCAGTTACTGCACCGTCAAGTGGCCCGTGTGACACCAGCAGAAGGCTGTTACGCGCGGATCCCAGGCAAAACGCAGCCCTCCTCCCGCCCAACCGACCGAGGGGCGCTGCCGCATGACGCGCGGTGCGTAGCCGAACCAAACGCGAACATGCAAGAAATATAGCTATTAGACTAACATTCGAGGAAAATTAGTACTAAACTTACTAAGAAACTAAGCATGCAATCAAAGTACAAATACCACTACAGTTACTAATTAATAGAAAGGTGTGTAAGGATTAATAATTTAATAAGAGGAAGAGAATTAGTGGTGGATATAATATGGTAGAGGGAATTATAATCCGAGCATAAGACCCTAAACGGTTCATGCAAGGAATAATTCGATCTACAAAGTGGAAGGAACAACGGTATAAAATTTCTAGTCAGTCTAATAGGAATCGTGAAGTTTATGCGGCTCAACAGATCAGGGCTGTCTATGTCACCCCTGATCAAGTTGTGCATAAATATCACACCAAGCATTTTTCTACGGTTAACTAAGGATGGGAGGCTTACTAATAGTAGTCTACTAGAGTAAGATGGGAGTCTTACACCCGCATCCCAGTTAAGGCCCCGCAGAGCAAAGAGTAAAAAGTTTTTCTGTACTGATTCTATACGGTCCTGGTGTACTTTGTACTGAGGGCACCATACACAGGAGCCGTATTCTAAGATCGGACGAACAAGCGAGGTATAGAGAGTCTTTGTTATATAGGGGTCGTCAAATTCCTTTGACCACCTCTTTATAAACCCAAGCACGCTCATGGCCTTATTTACCATGGTAGAAATGTGTTCGGAAAACTTTAACTTGGGGTCTAACATAACACCCAGATCATCCACCAGGGTAATTCTCTCAAGAGAACCACCAAATAGGGTGTAAGGAGCCAACAAAGGGCTAGAACGATGAAATGTCATAACTTTGCATTTCGAGGCATTAAGGTGTAACAAGTTTGCACAACACCATGACTGAAAGTTATTGAGATCGGATTGCAAGCGAGGATGAAATGAAATGTCCTTGTACTGGACACAGAGTTTAACATCATCCGCATACATAAGTACTCGAGAGTATGTTAATACTGAAGGTAAGTCATTAATAAAGAGTGTGAAGAGTAAGGGGCCTAGATGGCTGCCTTGTGGTACTCCCGAAGAAACCTTTACTGGGAAAGAGAGGGAGTTTTTGAAGAGGACTCTTTGAGACCTAGAACAAAGATAGCTAGAAATCCATCTCAGGAGGTTGGGCGGAAACCCTAAAAGGTCAAGTTTATGCGCTAAAAGGGAATGGTTTACAGAGTCGAATGCTTTACTAAAGTCGGTGTAAATAACATCCGTCTGTAAGTTACCTTGAAAGCCTTTAATAATGAAAGAGGTAAACTCTAACAAGTTCGTGGTGGTTGATCGCCGCCTTATAAATCCATGCTGAGTTGGAGATATAAGTGACTTGCAGAGATGTTGCAAGTGCGGAGTTAAAACCTTCTCAAACATTTTAGGAATAGCGGATAACTTTGCTATACCTCTATAATTTTTTGCATCAGACTTGCTACCTTTTTTATGGAGAGGAATTATAAACGATTCCTTCCAGATCGGGGGGAAGCAAGAAGAATCAATGGATAGGGTGAATAGTTTAACCAAAGGTCCACACAGAGCCTCGGCGCAGTACCTGAGTACACAACCTGGAACCCCGTCTGGACCCGGTGAAAACACCGGCTTAACTAGTCGAAGATCATGAAGTAGGGAACATTCATTTAACAAGGGACTGAAAATGCCGTTCGACCTCGGTAAACCGTATGGGTACGGGTGACCAGAGTAGCTTTCCTCAGAATAGGTGGTTTGGAAGAATTGGGCAAAAAGATCGGCAATTGCCTGATCATTATTTGCCGACGTATTACAAAATGATAGCGAGGATGGGTGTGCGGACGTTCTACGCTTACTGTTTACGAAGCTGTAAAACTGTTTAGGGTCCTGAGAAAAACGTATCCTGCATCGAGATAGGTAGTTCTTATAGCATTGAGCATTAAGAACTGAAAAGTTTGACCGAGCTAATACATAGCGAGAGTGAGAACTAGGAGAACCCACTTCTTGAAATTTTTTATATAGTCTTGATTTTAAGTTTTTTAGACTGGATAACTCTTTGGTAAACCAAGGGGGTTTTCCAGATCTAGTCGGACAAGAAAGCGCTCTTTTTTCGACTGCTCAAACTAATGTGACCTCCTTGTCTTTTCATATTGTGACCATTTTTCTTCTTGTCTTTTCATAGTGTGGCCATTTTTCTTCTCTCTTTTTTCCTTATGTAGGGTATCTGTGCCCTTGCTTAAAACTAAGTATATATAAGCTAATTTTTCTCGACAACAATGGCCTTTTAACTAATTTAAAATCGTGTAAATTTTCTTTCTCCACTGGTCCTGATTTGGTTCCCAGTGCCGTGCTTAAACTTTGTGCGGATTCTCTTTGCGTGCCTCTCTTAAAACTGTTCAACCTCTCTCTCGATTTCCTCACCGTCTGGAAGGAATTATACATAGTTGCTATTCATAAAAAGTGGTCTAAATCAGATGTCTCAAACTACCGTTGTATCTCCAATTTATCTGCCATTCCTAAGCTCTTCGAAAAAATTATTACTTCTCAGCTCCAACACTTTTGTAGTTCCCTGTTATCAGAATCACAGCATTAATTTGTAAAACGTCGCTCAGTTTCTTCCTACCTCCTTGAATTTTCCTCCTATGTAACTGCCGGATTTGCAAATCAATCTCAAACTGATGTAGTTTATACTGATTTTAGTAAAGCTTTCGATTAAGTTAACCACAATCTCCTCATCCGCAAACTATCTCTATTAGGATTTCCGAATAAACTTCTTGGTTGGACTAATGCGTGCCTTTGCCATTGTTCTCAGCGTGTCTACTTCCAATCTTCTCTTTCTTAACCAGTTTTTGTCTCTTCAGGTGTGCCGCAAGGTAGCAGTCTCGGGCCCTTATTATTTAACCTCTTTATCAACAACCTTCCCCAAGTTTTAACTAATTCACGAGTCCTAATGTATGCTGATAATGGCAAGCTATGTTTTTCCTACAGCGATCCGGTGTCCCCGTTATTTCTTCAATCGGATCTCGACGCTCTCAACAATTGGTGTATTATTAACGCTCTCCCTCTTATAATTTCCAAATGTAACGTCATGACCATCGCAACAAGCCTTACATTTTTGACTTCACAATTAACAACACTTCCTTGGAACGCCTTTACAAAGTTAATGACTTGGGCATTATCTTCGTACATAACTTATGTTTTAATTCTCATATATCCGCTATTTCAAAGGAGTCCTTGGCTTTATCAAAATATGGTCGAAGGAATTTTCTGACCCCTATACCACTAAACTACTTTAGGTTTTTCTTGTACGGCCTATCTTGGAATATGGTTCCTGTATCTGGTCTCCCGTATCTGCTCGAGTCCATTCAAAAACAATTCCTTATCTTTGCCCTGCGTGGACTTAATTGGGACACCCCTCTCGTCATCTTCCTTCTTATGAAACTCGGCTGCGTCGCATTAACTTGAACTCTCTTGAAAGCCGTAGGAGTTGTCATGGAATTCTATTTCTCCACAATTTTCTCCTAGGAGAGGTTGAATCCTCGGCCCTCATTAGCCTTATCAATATTGCTGTCCCATCCCGCCCGACTAGGCATTACTTTCCCCTGCATCTTAATCTCTGTCCTTTAATCTACTCTGATCATGAATCTTTCCGTAGCCTTTGCCGCAACTACAATAACGTAAAATCCAACGTAAAATCTCCTTTAATGAATAATTTAAGTTAACTTTCTTCTGCCTTGTATTATGTACCGAACTTCCCAGTAGCTGATAATTTTCTGATTTGTACATTCCTATTTTTACATAATTTAACTGTCCATAGTTGAACTCTAAACATTAAACATTAAATATCTGACCCTGACTTTTCGACTCAAGTCCCGCTCATAAAAATAAAGAAAAGGGAGAGTTAAATAATTGCATATTTTTACCCTATTGTTTGTTCTGTTTCTCCCCCCCTTTCGGTGTGGCTGTTGATTGTCTTTATATATGAATCTAGAAATGTTTGCTTGTCATATTTATCATAATTTTTAAGTCATTTTATTGATATTTTTTAAATTCTTTCTCTTTTATATTTATTTATTGCGTACATTTTTTTAACCACTCTTAGTTCGGACGCTTACGATTGACGTAGCCAGAATAACCTTGTCCAACGATATCGCATGCAGAGCATGTCAGGGGAAGGTTGATCCTCATTTGATGGAGGAGAAGTACTCCCTTGGGGTGGTGGTAGCGCGAGACTAGTACCAGTCACTGTGTACGCTAGGTTAGGTTAAGGCGGTACCCGGGGAGGGGGGGATAAACCATCCCCAAGCTCACTTGGACCTGTAAGAGGTGCATTGTATTGCAGCATGGGCGTGTGCTCGTTCTCGTTACCTGAACCGTCAGAGCAAACTACTGAAGGTTAAAGGCAGTCCCATCCGGTGACTTGTATGAATTTAGACAAGGTTCCTGAGGTTTTACAGGAAACGGTTTGCTGTCATCTCCTATTTGCACTTCGCTCGAACAGTTCGTGTCAGAGGCCCCAAAGTACGTCCACCAAGCACCTAGTGGTGTTCGATGCTTCGTCCAAGACGTCCTCACGGGTGGCCTTGAATTATATTCTGATGGTGGGACCTACTATTCAAGAGGAAATATACTCGAAACTGCTCCGTTTCCGTCTTCACAGATTTGGAAACAGCATGGAATAGGTTAAAAAATACACTTTCTATATTGGAAGACATATCCATATCTCGGTTTGTGTATTTCGATCCAATGCCACCGGTGCAAATAAATGCGTTTGCTGACGCTTCCATGAGAGCCTATATACGTAGCAGAACTTCAGGCGGTTTAAAAATATTGTTGTTGACTTCAAAATCCAAAGTAGCGCCGCTCATGATCACAACGCTCCCAAGGCATGAGTTATGTGCCGCTCACCTTCTCGCAGATCTCTGTCACAGAATCAAGCCCCTATTAAACGTTCCCATCGAGCGAGTTGTTTATTGGTCGGATTCAGAGATAACTCTTCATTGGATCCTGTCTCATCCATCGTCGTTGTCGACTTTCGTTTCGAATAGAGTGGCTGAGATTCAAGATTATGGTCAGATGATGCTACGTGGCGTCAATTTGGAACGAAGGACTGGCCCAAGAACGTTCATTTCGAACCTTTCTAGGATCTTCAGCTGTAAAAGAGGAAGACTGCGGTCGGGCTGACCGCTGCTGTGCGATTTTAGCTGTTAGATGTCATCAAGGGACTTTCGTCACACCTCAAACTGCTTAGAGTGTTCGTGTATGTGTTCCGCTTTATAAAAAAATGTAAAGACCAAAGTATAAACTTCGAGAAAACTGTCTCACCGAGAAATCGAGAAGGTTAGGAAAGGACCTACAATTGGTCCTAGTCTTCAGCGGTTGAACCCATTCATCCATGAAGACACATGAACTTGGTGTATTTTTTCGTTGTTGCGAGTGGGAGGACGTCTAGCCAAAGCTCCTATATCATACGATGCCAAGTTTCCTCTGCTTTTGACTAAGCGCTCGCAATTCGTGCGAAGCTATATTCGTCATCTGCACCATTCGAATTTTCATGTCGGCCTACGAGCATTTGTGAGCATCCTTCGACAGAATGTTTGGATGGTGAATGCTCAGGAAGTCTGCAGTCAGACAGAACGATCGTGTATGCGCTGTTTTAAATGCAAGCCTCGATTGTTGACGCATCTCATAGAGAATTTACCCGCAGATCGACTCCGTGCTCTCCGCACAATTTCAACTTGTGTCGTTGATTTTTGTGGACCAGTGGACTATTGAAAATTCGCGGAAGGCAAGTCGTTCATTGCGACAACGCGCCGAACTTCGTCGGAGCGAGCCGCTACCTCAGTGCTCTGCGGATCAGGCTCTAGGAGCAAGGGGACGCAATTCGCGACTTCGCATCAAGGAACGGACGCGAACTTGCGTTCATACCGCCACGAGCTCCTCACATGGGAGGTATGTGTAAAAAGTCTCAATAGCTTACGGGCGGTAGGCAGTGCGCTCCTAACCGCCGAAGAGCATCGATTCGATAATGAACTCCAGGCCAGGTCCTTGTAGCTGAGGACAGTCTGCCGCCGCAGGAGTAGCTCGTTGGAAGGGTCATCACCACGCACGCAGGAGAGGACGGCATGTTCAGGGTCTCCGAAATCAGGACTAGCACTGGAGCGGTTTTTCGGCGGGCCATTTACAAGTTGGCGCCGCTACCAATATATTGAAGCCGTGCTGGCCTTCAACGGGCCGGTGCTCTTTGCCGTTGCGGGGAATCAAATATTTTTTAGCTTTAAATATTTAATCGTAGCTATGAAGTCTGGTGTTAGTTAGGTTAGGCTAAGGCGGTAGCCTAGGGGGGCCGATAAAACCCCCCAAGCTCACTTGGACCTGTAAAAAGAAATGTCCATTGTGATGACACAAGGGCATGTGCCCCTTTTCAATGCCTAAAAGCTAGGAGAGCAAGCTGTTGCATGTTAGGGGCAGTCCCATCCGGAGGCTTGGATGAATTAAGACAGGATCCCAGGTTTGATTTCGGTAAGGTCCGAAATGTCCGTGAAAAAATGGGCCCCGAGAAACTGAAAATGACGATTTCCAAGGGCCAGGCAATGACAGAAAAAGTGGAAGACCGATTCCTCCTCTTCCTCGTCGCGACAACTCCTGCAGAAGTCATTGTGAGGGATTGACAGCCTAGAGGCGTGCAAGTGTCCCGTGATGGCTCGAGTAACTGCAGAGCATTGTTCTCTACTGAGTCTGCATATCTCCGCCGAGTGCTTTTTCGATCAATTAGGCCATATCGATGTCGAGACTTTACAAGAGATGATTTGCTGCCATCTCCAGTTTGAATTTTGCTCGAACAATTCGTGCGTAAGAAGTCTGCACGTAACAAAAGGCGTCGCTACTTGCATGCTCTCCGATAAGAGAGAAATCTTAGTACCCTGCCTGGCTAGCTCGTCGGCGGCGTCGTTCCCTTCGATGTCCCTGTGGCCGGGGACCCATATAAGGAAGAGATCTAACTGTTTCGCGATCTCATGCAGAGACCTGCGGGAGTCCTTTACCGTCTCTGAATTCGGCGATGTTGAGCCTTTAATAGCAGCTTGGCTGTTCGAGAAGACGCACACTAAGTGCGAGTCTAGGAGTAGTTTAGAGACAATAGAAATGGCCTCCTTGATGGCCACAACCTCCTCTTGGAACACACTACAGTGAAGCAATACAGCTACAGCTACAGCTACAGCTACAGCTACAGCTACAGCTACAGCTACAGGTTGGAGCACTAGATGATGTTCAGCTCGTTACAGTAGACTCCGCCTCCCACTCGGCAGTCTAACCTTGAGCCATCAGTGTAGAAGTGGACCAGGTCCTGGTTCATCCATCTCCCAGTCCTCCCAAGGTGGTATTTATACCTGGAAAGGCGTCGAGAGGTGATCTCTAGGGATACAATAATCTGTCTTCTCCGGTAATTGCGGGAGTCTCGTCAGGCTTCCCGAGTGCCTCATGCTCAGTTTCCAATCGAGCTTTCTGTCGAGGATTAGGCCAAGATACTTGGCAGTGTTGGTATTTATTTTTGAATTTGGCATTGTTGGTCCCACGAGTAGGCGGGAAGGGTTTAGTAACCCGGGGCATAGCCCGCGTGCCCCGGGAAGTCTTATTTAAGCTGGAGGTCGGCAGGTATGCATAGTCCGCATATTAGCGACCGAGCTTCCCCTCGGCCATGCATCCTTCGGCATATTACAGTGTCACTTTGGATTGGGGTTATTTCACTGAGAGTTTTCTTTTCTCCGCCCGACTATGCCGATTCGCTCGTGACCCCCTGTGTCCTAGGAGGTGCAGCACAGTCGCATCTTAGTCAGGGCAAGCCACGAGCCCGAGACTCCTGTGCCCCGTTCCGAGCTTACATTTGTGACAAGCCGACTCGTAATCCATTTATCCCCCTGCAGCACCCGATGGCTGACGGCCGTGGTGTAAGTTAGGCTAGGGCAAAACGGGAGAGCAATAAAAGCTCGCTCTCTCGCTCTTGAGGAATTCACACCGCTTTGACACCGCAGGTTAGCTCGACTAAGAGAATAAATTGTAAAGAAATATAAGCGATTCGTTCATATTGAATAAGATCGATAATATTTTCGGCCCCCAAAGTATACACATCAAATTACAGATACCCAAAGTTTTCGATTATTTGAATTAGAAAAACTCTTCTAATTTTTCAGACGCTTACCCACTGCCTAGCATCGAGGTGATTTTGTCGCGTTTCGATCAGACAATATACATCTCCAGCGTCGAAAATTCGCTTTTTGGCAAATCGAGCTGGACGAGCAGATTTGAGCATATGCGGCGTTCACGGTGCCGGAGCGGCCCCTGTAACCGTTCCGTATGCTGACCTTTGGCCTCTGCAACGCCGCACAACGCCTATGTAGACTGATCGATAAGCTATTCCGGTAGAGACGCACTCCAACTCCTACGCGTATCTCGACGACTTGCTGGTTATAGCCAAGGACTTCGAAGACGCTGCCGAGCGCCTACGAGAAGCGAATCTAACGATAGGGCTGACTAAATCTCATTTTTATTATAAAAACATTAACTACCAGGGATTTATAGTGGGAATGGGCTGGTATTGGCGCTTTATGAATAATTATGCGGAGATGGCCCTTCCACTTACTCTGAAAAAGTCGGGAAAATTAAAATTTAGGCTGACGGAGGAGGCAAAACGTGCCATGGGGGAGTTAAAAGCTGTGCTCCCCTCGGCACCAGTCCTGGTACACACGCCAGTGAGACGCCTCACATTATGGGGTAGGAGCCGTACTCTTCCAACGGGATGGCAGAACGAGAGACCCATCGCGTTTTTCTCTGTCAAACTAAAATGCCACCAAAAGAACTACTCAATGACAGAGAAGGAGTGTCTGCCAGCCCTCAGGCCATCCTAAAGTTCCGTCCATACGTAGAACTTATGCCATTTACCGTCATTACTGACCACGCCAGTCTCAAATGGCTCATAGCCATGAAAAATTTGGATGGTCGCTTAGCACCTTGGTCCCTTCAACTTCAGGACTCCACTTTCGGCATAGCAGTACTGAAGAGGTAGAAGTGGATCCGAGTAGTATCCTGGATTTCGAAACGGTGGACTCTGAATCTGAGGAATATCAGGAGTTAAGGATTGAAATTATATAGAATTAAGAATGCTTAAGGATCAACTGAACCTTTTATTTATTGCGTATGAAGTTTTACTGTCCGAACATGGCGATAGAGGTGCGGGATTATATCCGAAGGTGTACCGTATGCAAGGAGTGGTCACCGAGCGTTCCAAAAACTGTACATTGATATTTTGGGCAAATATCCGCGATCAAAGAACGGGCATATATTTATAGTAGTTGACCAATTCTCGAAGATCACGCTCATGGCCATGGCCATGCCCACAGAAAAGGAAGTTGTAAGATTCCTCGTCCATGAGGTATTTTATAAATTTGTAGTGCCGGAGATCATTTACTCTGACAATGGGGCTCATCTCGACTCGAAAACTTGTATGGAGATGATAGAAGCATTCGGAGTCACTCATATGAGGGCGCCAGAATATTATCTGCAGAGTAACGCAGCCAAAAGTGTGAATCGCACAGTTCTCAACGCGATTCGGGCGTATCTGGAAGACGACAACCGGGACTGGGATGCGCATCTGCCGGAGATAGAACTGGCCATTGAGAACACGGTTCACGAGGCGAGAGGCGAGACATTATTCTTTGCAGTCTTCGGGCAGCAAATGTACTTTCAGGCGTCATGCTACAATCTGGCAAAGCGACTGCGTTCAATCGGCGCGTATGATATATCGCTGCTGGAGAGTCAGGACGAGCGACAACTCATCCAGGAGAGGATTCTTTATCAGGCATACGAGCATAGTAGGGTGAGGTATATCCAGCGAGATCGGGTATTCTATGCGAGGCCAGGACAAGAGGTATTCAGCCGAAATTTCGTCCATAATGAATTGGCAAATTCCTTAATGCCAAATTCGCGCTCAAGGTCATACCCTGTAGTGAAGACAGTAGGAGAAAACGCGTATGTTCTGTGGAACCTAAACGGCCGTCCCATAGGAGTGTTCCACGCCAAAGATCTGAGACTGTAGTGAGGTGTGGGTGTGGACTACGTTGGACGCGGCAGAAGAATGTAAGGCACGCCGGCATGTGTTCAGGAAAGTTCCTTAATCCGGTGGTCATGCCCCCACGTATCTTGTACCTCCTAGGAATGGTGAAATACTCGTTGTGGTGTACCAGTCCCACCTGAGCGATAGTTGGCCAAGGGCTGTGGGCGACGCGCCATCTATCAGAATTCCAAGGAGGCTGGATGGTGGATGGTGGTATCAGGCGGAGCTGGGATCCGCTACTGGGGATATAAGGAATAGGATTGGATTAGCTAGATGTATTAAAGAGGGTGAAAACGGATAAATAGATGTGGAAAAGCTCAGAAAACGTAGATCGAGAAATATAAATATAGAAATTATAGAGCGTGGACGCAAGGGTAAATTTAGCCCAGCACCGAAGATTTTTGTGGTTAAGACCAAAATTTGAATGTGAGTACAAAGAAGGCCACTTAAATAGGGCTTAACGCAGTATAGCCGGCCCGTATCACAGCCACCGGATACGGTATACACCCAGTAAAAACCGACACACAAGTTTATTTATTCAGGGCTAACCAGCCAAGTCCAGCGATCGTCCACTTCGCTTAAATTTAAACATACGAAAACATAGTTTACATAAAAAAAACTAGTCCACATTTAATGCTCTTTTGTGCCTCGTTTTTATACCCGATACTCAAAATGAGTATTGGGGTATATTAGATTTGTGGTAAAAGTGGATGTGTGTAACGTCCAGAAGGAATCGTTTCCGACCCCATAAAGTATATATATTCTTGATCAGCATCAATAGCCGAGTCGATTGAGCCATGTCTGTCTGTCCGTCTGTCCGTCCGTCCGTCTGTCCGTCTGTCCGTCCCTATTAGCGCCTAGTGCTTAAAGACTATAAGAGCTAGAGCAACGATGTTTTGGATTCAGACTTCTGTGATATGTCACTGCTACAAAAATATTTCAAAACTTCGCCCCGCCTACTTCCGCCCCCACAAAGGACGAAAATCTGTGGCATCCACAATTTTAAAGATACGAGAAAACCAAAAACGCAGAATCGTAGAGAATGACCATATCTTTTAGACTGCAGAATTTGAATAAGATCGTATTATTAATATAGCCAGCATCAAGAAAAGAATTTCATTTTTTCTCGCCCTGTCTCTCTCTAACACACACGTAGCATAGCCGGCTTTGCTTAGAGTAAAACATTAGCGCCTAGATCTCAGAGACTATAAAAGCTAGAGCAACCAAATTTGGTATCCACACTCCTAATATATCGGACCAAGACGAGTTTGTTTCAAAATTTCGCCACACCCCCTTCCGCCCCCGCAAAGGATGAAAATCTGGCGATATTCACAAATCTCAGAGACTATTAAGGCTAGAGTAACCAAATTTGGTATCCGCACTCCTGTTAGATCTCACTTTAAAACGTATATCTCAAAATTTCGCCCCACCCACTTCCGCCCCCACAAAGGACGAAAATCTGTTGCATCCACAATATTGAGAATACGAGAAAACTAATCAGAATCATAGATAATGATCATATTTATCAGATTGCTGAATCTGGATCAGATCAGATCATTTTTATAGCCAAAAGGAACAAATCAATTTGCACTGGCTACGCAGCCCCCGACGTCACGCTCAGACTGATTTTCTGTCTCTCTCGCACGCACTCTTTGTCGTGTCGTTCAAATTAGCGGCGTCTGCCGGAGTGGCTCTCTCTCCTACTGACTTAGTATCGGGTATAACTGTAGAGTTGCGGTGTCCGCTGCAACTCACAACGTTCCCCCTCGTTTCCTTATAAATTATTTGTTATCTATTATTAGTTTAAGCAATTTAATATAAAATATCGGCCATTGACCTAAATCTGTGAGAGCACCAAGACTTTTCACTTTTCGGTTGCAGAAGGTTAAACTTAGTGGGTGACGCGGGGTTCCGCCAGTCCATCGTATTTTGTGTAAGATTTGTAGAAATTTCATTATTGTTCATTGTTTCTGTCCCGGGAACCCTTAACAGGAGCTCATGGTGGGTAAGTCTCTGTAGGGGCCTGAATTATATTAACTCACGTAAATATCGTATCCACTCATCTACACGTATGCCATTAGGTACGTATAAGTGAGGGTATCTCTGTATTTGAAAAAAGAATTTCATCATTTATTTCTTTGTTTACCTTTGGGTCAAGGTTAGGTTAGGTTGAGGCGGCTGCCGGGCTCGCTCGGAACCCGTCACACTTAGGCCGGTTTCGGCCCGTTGTGATACCGCATAGGATCATTTCCTTCCCGCGTTGTGAGACTTCCTGTCAGCAATTATCCCATCCAGATGCTCTCACAAAGTTCGCTATCCTCCTGGGACATAGTTTGGACATCTCTGAGATGTCGTGTAGAAAGGCTGAGCCCAGGTGCTGTAGCCTTCTTCTGCTGAGAGCTGGGCAGGAGCAGAACAGATGTTCCACTGTCTCCTCCTCTTCCTCGTCTCTACAGCTGCGACAAAAATCGTTATGTGGGGCCCCCAGCCTGTTAGCGTGGGTGCCTATTAGCCAGTGTCCCGTGAGGGAACGTGTGACTACGCTGCACCTTTTCCTGCTTAACTTGAGGAGCTCGGAGGTGCGCTTCATGTCCATGGTCGGCCATGTTTGCCGAGTTGTGCGACATCGTGGCACTGTTTGCCACATATCGTTTTTTAGTCGCTTGTATTGCTCCCTTATAATGAGCTTACAGGTGGTCATTGGCATACAGATATCCTCCTTGTCTTGGAGAAGGGGGATTGTAGTGCCAGATCTGGCCAGCTCGTCCGCTATACAGTTGCCCTCGATGTCCCGGTGGCCCGGGACCCATCTCGTGCAGAGATTTGCGGCAGTCTGCCACGGTGGCCGAGTTCGAGGAAATCGCACTTCGCGATTTGATCGCAGCCTGGCTATCGCTATAAATGTATAGCTTGATTGCCGTAGCGGTAACCGCTTGTAGGCAGACAAGAGCCTCCCTGATTGCTATGACTTCCGCTTGAAAGACACTGCAATGATATGGGAGCCTGAAGGAATGCCTTATGTTTAGCTGTTCAGAGTAGATTCCCCCTCCGACTCTGTCGTCCAGCTTTGATAGATATGTGAAGATGTTTATGGCCCCATCTGGGCCTGGGAGTCCCTCAAACCATTCGTCTCTGTGAGGGATGATTGTGTCGAAGGGAGTGACTGTGTACTCTCTTGGAACTTGGTAGTTTGTTTTTGAGGGGACGGTATTGCTATTATTTAATATGGCTGAGTGACTTATGCACTGTGTCACCCATTGATCTGAGTCTCTTAGACGTATTGCTGCTTCTTCTGCCCGTTCCTTTCCTGCGAGGTCAAGGCTCTGTAGGCAGAGGATGGCATTTAGCGCATCATTTGGGGTGGTGCGAAGAGCTCCGCTGATGCATAGGGCGGCAGTCCGCTGGACTTTGCCCAGTTGCTTGGTGATCGCCCTTTTTGATAGGGCCGGCCACCACACCGTAACTCCGTAGAGTAGTATTGGTCTAACTATAGCTTGATATATCCATTGGATCATACCCCATCTTAGCCCAATAGCTTTTTTGCATGTGTAGAGTGCACTTATTGCCTTCTTCACTCTGTCTTTGACATTCAGGTTCCAGCTAAGCTTCTTGTCAATTACCAACCCTAAGTAACTGGCACTGTCGCTAAAGGAGAGCCTGCATCCTTGTAGTATTGGAGGGTTGAGGGGCGGGACCTTGTATTTATTTGTGAATAGTACGAGTTCCGTTTTTGAGGGATTTACTCCCAGACCGCGCGATTCTGTCCAATCCGACAGTTGCGCTAGCTTTGTGGACATTAAGTCGCACAGTGTTTGGGGGTATTTCCCCGAGAAGATAATCGCAACGTCGTCCGCATAGGCCACGACTTTGCAGCCCCCCCCCCCCCCCCCCCCCCCCTTCTAGGTCACATAGAATCTTGTTGACTGCTATGTTCCACAGAAGCGGAGACAGGACACCACCTTGCGGGGTGCCTCTGTTGACATACCTTGACTGGGCGGACGATCGCATCGATGATGTCACCGTCCTGCATGTGAGCAATTGATCAATGAGCATCACCAAGTGACGGTCCACCCCCAGGTCAGTCAGGGCTTCTGTAATGGCGCCCGGTACAACGTTGTTGAAAGCTCCCTCAATATCGAGAAAGGCTATGAGTGAGTACTCTTTGTGATGCAGAGATTTCTCTACCGCTGAGATCACTTCATGAAGAGCCGTTTCCGTGGATTTTCCTTTCCGGTAGGCATGCTGTGCGCCTGACAGCAACTGAGGGTGTATAGTTGTCCTCAGTTGCAGCCCGACGAGTCTCTCAAAGGTTTTGAGGAGGAAGGACGATAGGCTGATTGGTCTAAAGTCTTTTGCAGCTGAGTGCGAGGCTTTCCCAGCTTTGGGAATAAAGACTATCTTTGCCTTAAGCAATGTTCGCGGGATTGTACCCACAGCCAGTATCTTCCTGAAGATACCTTGTAGCCAGTTGATGGCCGTATCCCCGGCCTTCTGAAGTTGGGCCGGGATTACCTGGTCTGGGCATGGCGATTTAAACGGGTTGAAGCTGTTTATTGCCCAGCTTATGTTACGTTTTGTGAGGATGTGATCCATCGAAGTTACCGGTCCCTCTCCTGGAAGATGTGCCGTCTCGATGGTTGTGCACCCTGGAAAATGTGTGTCTAGTAGAATGTGCAGGGACTCCTCACTGGAATTAGTCCACGTGCCGTCATTCCTTTTAAGATACCCTACCGAGGGGTTAGTTTTTGAGAGAATCTTGCGAAGCCTTGCGGCCTCTGACGTTTCCTCAATTTCCGAGCAAAATTTTTGCCAAGAGGCCCTTTTTGCTTTCCTTGTTTCCTTTTTATATAGTGACAGACTGATTTTGTAGTCTGCCCAGTTGCTCTCCTCGTTCGCGCTTTTGGCCCTGTTGAAGAGGGTCCTGCAGCTTTTACGTAGGATGTCTATTTGTTTTGACCACCAGGGGGGTTTCTTTTTCCCCCTAGGTTTGCTAGAGGGGCATGCTGCCGCGAAGGCTTTGTTGCATGCCTCTGTGAACCTGTTTACTAGGCGATCTAGGTCGTCTTTTGTGTCAGGGCATGATGGTGCTTTGGAGGGGAGTAAGTCCTCCAGGGCTGAGCTATATTTTTCCCAGTTGGCTTTCCTGGGATTAATATAGTCCTTAGGTTTCGGACACGCGAGGGATAGTGTGGTCTCGATGTATCTGTGGTCAGAGAAAGCGTGGTCATCAAGGACTTGCCAACTCTTGACTATGTCTAACAGGTTGGAAGACACTAGGGTGATGTCAATAACCTCCTGTCGATTTTTAATTATAAAAGTGGGGTCGTTGCCCCGATTACAAATAAATAGATTTGAGTTAAGGATGAAGCTGAAAAGTGACTCACCCCTTACATTTGTGTTCGAGCTCCCCCATTGAGTGTGGTGAGCGTTGGCATCGCAACCTATTAATAGGTCTATGTCCGACCTCTCGCTGTCGCTGGCTAGTTTGCGAACAAGGTCGTTGGGAGGATCGTTTCCCTCATGGGCCATGTAGGACGACATCAGCCTTAGATGTGTCCCTTTCAGCTCTAGGCTTGCCGCCGTGTTGTCGCTATCGCTATAATTATGGAGCAGAAAGATATTAAGGTGCTTTCTGGCGAGAATTCAGGTGCGGGTTTTACCTTCATGTTGAGCTACAATTATCTTGTATTCCTTCGACCCTAGTCCACAAACCTTGTCTCCCACTATCCAAGGTTCCTGGATCAGGGCTACGTCTGCTCCGCTCTCTTCGAGGCGGAGTATAAGAGCAGCGGATGCTGCCTTACAGTGGTGGAGATTGATCTGAAGGAGCCTCAAGGACATCCTTAGTGTTCTCCATCACTGTAATGTCGGCATCCGGATCGTCCTCGACTTCCTCGTGGCAACACATCGCCTCGAAGTCGCATCTCAGCGTGCCATCGGTGGAGTAGCCCTCTGGGTCTATCTCTGTGTGATCGTCGGGTGCTTCGATCTCCGAGGCAGCATCCTGCTCGACTGGCTTGTCCGACTTGTAGACCTTTACGGTCACAGAGCTGAACCCAAAATTGAGCTCGCCTTTGGCAGCCTCAATCGGGGCCAGCGACTCTTTGTTGAGGACGACCACCGCCTGGTTTGTGGGGCCCTGTGTCGTCTCAACTTTGACCACCTTCCAATCCGCTGTTGGGAGGTGGGGGTTGCATCTTTGCAACATTTTTAGGATGCGCTCCGGCTCCTTCATGGAGGCGGGCACCCAGACTCTCGCCCTTGGTCTACTGGGCACTTCGCTCCAGTCTACAGCGACGAGCTTCGCCCCTGGTTAGACTTCCCCGACTTGCGCTACCGCTGCTTTGTACAGCTGTACGGAGCGCTCGTCTTCACAGGCTACGATTTTTATGCAGCCCTGGTACCAGCCCATGTCTTTGCAGACGGGGGGGGGTCCAGGCTGCTTTTCCAGCAGCTCGAAGCAGCGGTCGGCCAGTGCCGCTTCCACCCACTTCCACTGGTTTCTAGGTATCCGGGAGTCCGCGCTGCCTTTGTCCAGGACGCCAATCAGCGTCCTTTCTCTGGCAATCTGCGCGAAATATGTATTCGGCAGTAATCTGGAGCGCTTCGGTGTTGGTCCAGGAGTCTCCTGCGAGCGCTGCCTCTTTGGCTGAGGGGCTTTCTTCTTCGGTGCTTCCTTGCCAAAGTTCGGCAACACCTTCGAGGCCCCCTCAACCTTCTTTAGCTATTTGTCCGTAGGGCTGGACATCTGGCTTGCGTTCTGCCGACGGAGTATGTTGCCAGCACTCCTTCTGTCGGCACATGTGAATGTCTTGGCTTGGACGCTTGTAGATGGTAACTAGTCCCCCGCCACTTCACCAGCAGTCAGAGCAGCTACAGGATTGCATAACCATTCTGCCAAGGTATCGGTTTTGGAAGCCGACTCACCACCCACCCCGTATCCGGGATGTGACCCCTTTGGGTTCATCCCTAGCGTCTTCCGCCGCGCAGCTCTTCTCTGCTATGTTGCGGGTTGGGCCAGGCCTTTGGGCCGCTGCCTTCCCCTGTTTGGAATTGCTCCCTGTTGGCATTTTGGGAGTGCCAGACTCATTTTGGTTTTTTCTTTTGTTTTTAAAATCGAAGTTACCGGTCCCTCTCCTGGAAGATGTGCCGTCTCGATGGTTGTGCACCCTGGAAAATGTGTGTCTAGTAGAATGTGCAGGGACTCCTCACTGGAATTAGTCCACGTGCCGTCATTCCTTTTAAGATACCCTACCGAGGGGTTAGTTATTGAGAGAATCTTGCGAAGCCTTGCGGCCTCTGACGTTTCCTCAATTTCCGAGCAAAATTTTTGCCAAGAGGCCCTTTTTGCTTTCCTTGTTTCCTTTTTATATAGTGACAGACTGATTTTGTAGTCTGCCCAGTGGCTCTCCTCGTTCGCGCTTTTGGCCCTGTTGAAGAGGGTCCTGCAGCTTCTACGTAGGATGTCTATTTGTTTTGACCACCAGGGGGGTTTCTTTTTCCCCCTAGGTTTGCTAGAGGGGCATGCTGCCGCGAAGGCTTTGTTGCATGCCTCTGTGAACCTGCTCACTAGGCGATCTAGGTCGTCTTTTGTGTCAGGGCATGATGGTGCTTTGGAGGGGAGTAAGTCCTCCAGGGCTGAGCTATATTTTTCCCAGTTGGCTTTCCTGGGATTAATATAGTCCTTAGGTTTCGGACACGCGAGGGATAGTGTGGTCTCGATGTATCTGTGGTCAGAGAAAGCGTGGTCATCAAGGACTTGCCAACTCTTGACTATGTCTAACAGGTTGGAAGACACTAGGGTGATGTCAATAACCTCCTGTCGATTTTTAATTATAAAAGTGGGGTCGTTGCCCCGATTACAAATAAATAGATTTGAGTTAAGGATGAAGCTGAAAAGTGACTCACCCCTTACATTTGTGTTCGAGCTCCCCCATTGAGTGTGGTGAGCGTTGGCATCGCAACCTATTAATAGGTCTATGTCCGACCTCTCGCTGTCGCTGGCTAGTTTGCGAACAAGGTCGTTGGGAGGATCGTTTCCCTCATGGGCCATGTAGGACGACATCAGCCTTAGATGTGTCCCTTTCAGCTCTAGGCTTGCCGCCGTGTTGTCGCTATCGCTATAATTATGGAGCAGAAAGATATTAAGGTTCTTTCTGGCGAGAATTCAGGTGCGGGTTTTACCTTCATGTTGAGCTACAATTATCTTGTATTCCTTCGACCCTAGTCCACAAACCTTGTCTCCCACTATCCAAGGTTCCTGGATCAGGGCTACATCTGCTCCGCTCTCTTCGAGGCGGAGTATAAGAGCAGCGGATGCTGCCTTACAGTGGTGGAGATTGATCTGAAGGAGCCTCAAGGACATCCTTAGTGTTCTCCATCACTGTAATGTCGGCATCCGGATCGTCCTCGACTTCCTCGTGGCAACACATCGCCTCGAAGTCGCATCTCAGCGTGCCATCGGTGGAGTAGCCCTCTGGGTCTATCTCTGTGTGATCGTCGGGTGCTTCGATCTCCGAGGCAGCATCCTGCTCGACTGGCTTGTCCGACTTGTAGACCTTTACGGTCACAGAGCTGAACCCAAAATTGAGCTCGCCTTTGGCAGCCTCAATCGGGGCCAGCGACTCTTTGTTGAGGACGACCACCGCCTGGTTTGTGGGGCCCTGTGTCGTCTCAACTTTGACCACCTTCCAATCCGCTGTTGGGAGGTGGGGGTTGCATCTTTGCAACATTTTTGGGATGCGCTCCGG
Source organism: Drosophila miranda (assembly GCF_003369915.1). Lineage (NCBI taxonomy): Eukaryota > Metazoa > Arthropoda > Insecta > Diptera > Drosophilidae > Drosophila > Drosophila miranda. The sequence continues at coordinate 49,418,325 of NC_046674.1, forward strand.
CTCCTTCATGGAGGCGAGCACCCAGACTCTCGCCCTTGGTCTACTGGGCACTTCGCTCCAGTCTACAGCGACGAGCTTCGCCCCTGGGTAGACTTCCCCGACTTGCGCTACCGCTGCTTTGTACAGCTGTACGGAGCGCTCGTCTTCACAGGCTACGATTTTTATGCAGCCCTGGTACCAGCCCATGTCTTTGCAGACGGGGGGGGGGTCCAGGCTGCAGCTCGAAGCAGCGGTCGGCCAGTGCCGCTTCCACCCACTTCCACTGGTTTCTAGGTATCCGGGAGTCCGCGCTGCCTTTGTCCAGGACGCCAATCAGCGTCCTTTCTCTGGCAATCTGCGCGAAAGATTTATTCGGCAGTAATCTGGAGCGCTTCGGTGTTGGTCCAGGACGCTCCTGCGAGCGCTGCCTCTTTGGCTGAGGGGCTTTCTTCTTCGGTGCTTCCTTGCCAAAGTTCGGCAACACCTTCGAGGCCCCCTCAACCTTCTTTAGCTATTTGTCCGTAGGGCTGGACATCTGGCTTGCGTTCTGCCGACGGAGTATGTTGCCAGCACTCCTTCTGTCGGCACATGTGAATGTCTTGGCTTGGACGCTTGTAGATGGTAACTAGTCCCCCGCCACTTCACCAGCAGTCAGAGCAGCTACAGGATTGCATAACCATTCTGCCAAGGTATCGGTTTTGGAAGCCGACTCACCACCCACCCCGTATCGTTATCCGGGATGTGACCCCTTTGGGTTCATCCCTAGCGTCTTCCGCCGCGCAGCTCTTCTCTGCTATGTTGCGGGTTGGGCCAGGCCTTTGGGCCGCTGCCTTCCCCTGTTTGGAATTGCTCCCTGTTGGCATTTTGGGAGTGCCAGACTCATTTTGGTTTTTTCTTTTGTTTTTAAAATCTTCCATTCTTTCCCAAGAGCTGCAGATAAGGAGTACATTCCGGGCAGAGATCCACGTTTCCCGTATAAGGCATACTTAGAACAGGGGGCTGCCAAGACCCTGAGCTCTCCGTTAACGACTGGGCTAGTTTTATATACCGGGCCCCCAGCCAGGCTGACTCTCGGCACGGGTCGAATAACACTCTTAGTCCGGCCCGGTGTGAGCTGAATGTGGGGGGTTGGGATGTGGGTAGGTAGTGTGTAGGGATGGGGAGTGTGTGAGCTACTTATACGAGGCGGCACCACAAGCGCATCGTCAGTGTTGCTACTTCGCGAACACCCGCTGGCTGTCCGGGGCTGCTTATTTTCGGTACTCTCCCTAGGGATGTCCGATTATTCGCAGCTGACCTACCTATATGACCTGTATATAGGTAGGTCGTTCGCTATCCGCAACCTGCGACCCGTCCGGTGCCTCAGCTCCGGCCTCAGCTAGGCCCCCTTTGAGCCACCTCACGAGCTCATCAGACCAGATGACCTACTTTTGGGTCAAACGTTTTGGTGTTTTTTTTTTTTTTTTTGTTACCTTTTTGTTTGTAACATATGATTTATTGTATATTTGTCAAATATAGTCTTAGCTAAGGACAATAATTAAGAATTTGATAGAAATTGAAGTCGGATATCAACTGTTATTAAGGTAAGAATATTTAACGAAATATGAAAGCGTAAACTAATATATAGGGAGGGCGTGTGGCGTAAGGCATGGATTGAGCCAGCCGCATCCGTTCCAGCAGAGGGTGGCCAAAATGACCGTTGTGTTTGGCCACAGGTAGTTGAAAACAACTATAGTTCACCCACTTGACAGCCGTCTTTTTGATGTTCTCCCTTTGTCGTTGATGTGATTTTTGGGCCTGATATGTGAAGTTATTGTTCTTAGTTCTGATGTCCCTAGAAGTTGTATTCCTCTATCATTGTTTACATTTGGCTGGCAAGGGAGTTACCGAGCACAGGTATCGACGAGAAAACAGAAAAAGATATCAAATTTGGTATCCACACTCCTGTGATATCGGACTTTGACAAGTTTGTTTCAAAATTTCGCCCCACCCCCTTCCGCCCCCACAAAAGACGAAAATCTGTGGCATCCACAATATTAAAGACACGAGAAAACTAAAAACGCACAATCATAGAGAATGACCATAGCTCTCAGATTGCTTAATCTGGATAATTTTTATAGAAAAAGGAAAAAATCATTTTGCAGTGGCTAAGCAGCGTCCGGCGACACGCTTAGACTGATTTTCTGTCTCTCTCGCACGCACTCTTTGTCATGTCGTTTAATATTAGCGGCGTCTGCCGGAGGAGAGCCATGCTGACTAAGTATCGGGTATAAATGTAGAGTTGCAGTCTCCGCAGCAACTCACAACGTTCCCCCTCGTTATACCGGTTGTCAAAATGAGCAGAATGGTAGAAAATTACCATATCTTCTAGACTGCAGAATCTGAATTGGATCGTATCATTATTATAGCCAGAATGAAGAAAACAATTTCATTTTTTCTCGCCCTGTCTCTCTCTAACACACACGTATCATAGCCGGCTTTGCTTAGCGCAAAACATTAGCGCCTAGATCTCAGAGACTATAAGAGCTATAGCAACCAAGTTTTGTATCCACATTCCTATGACATCTTTGTGCAGACAAGTTTATTTCAAAACTTCGACCCACGCCCTTCCGCCCCCGCAAAGGACGAAAATTTGTGGCATCCACACATCTCAGAGACTATTAGAACTGACTGAAGAGCTCTCACTGTTATAAAATTATTTGTTATTTTTCACTACAGAGCTCGTTACAAGTGTATTTCTTTTTGCCCACTGTAGTGCGTTCACTGCTACAAGTGTGTTTCAAAATTTCGCCCCACCCCCTTCCACCAACACAAAAGAGGAAAATCTGTGGCAACCACAATTTTGAAGATAGGAGAAAATTAAAAACGCACAATCATAGAGAATGGCCATATCTACCAGATTGCCGAATCATGCCGAATCCGAATCAGATCGGATTATTATTATAGCCAAAAGTAACAAATCAATTAGCAGTGGCTACGCAGCGCCCGTCGACACGTTCTGACTGATTTTCTGTCTCTCTCGCACGCACTCTTTGTCGTTTAATGTAGCCATACTGACTATGTATCGGGTATAAATGTAGATCCCAGCAGCAACTCACAACGTTCTCCCTCGTTTTTAATGTTGCTGTTTCATATATAGTTTCCATAGGCTAAGTACCCGGGTCATCGATGACTCAGCTGCTGACACGCCGATGACATAGTTGATGACCGGCCATACGCTGAGCTGTTTTCTTTAACATGGAGATGTCCTAGGCCATAATCGATGACATTGTCATCGAGCATTGCCGAAAAATCATGCACTTAATAAGCGATGATTTTAGCCGAAAAATCATGCATTTTATAAGTGATGATTGTTCGGAGCAGAACCCAGCCGATTAGTCGCTTATTTTGTTTGTTACTTATGTCTATGTCACTCATTTGTTTGTTAAAGCTTTGCGCTTGCTTGCCCTGCTAAACGCTCTCTGCCAGCTCGCTCTTCGCTATCTCCGCTTTGCGTCTGCCTACCGACGTCGGCCGAGCGAAATTAAAATTTAAAAAAATTTTTTTTCGACGCTGCGAACCAAACTGACTTTTTATACCCGATACTCAAAATGAGTATTGGGGTATATTAGATTTGTGGTAAAAGTGGATGTGTGTAACGTCCAGAAGGAATCGTTTCCGACCCCATAAAGTATATATATTCTTGATCAGCATCAATAGCCGAGTCGATTGAGCCCTGTCTGTCTGTCCGTCCGTCCGTCTGTCCGTCCCCTTCAGCGCCTAGTGCTCAAAGACTATAAGAGCTAGAGCAACGATGTTTTGGATCCAGACTTCTGTGATATGTCACTGCTACAAAAATATTTCAAAACTTCGCCCGCTCACTTCCGCCCCCACAAAAGACCAAAATCTGTGGCAACCACAATTTTGAAGATAGGAGAAAATTAAAAACGCACAATCATAGAGAATGGTCATATCTACCAGATTGCCGAATCTTGCCGAATCCGAATCAGATCGGAATATTATTATAGTCTGCGATCAGATCACTTAACGCGATCTCCTCGAACTCGGCTACTGTGGCGAACTGCCGCAGATCTCTTCACGAGATGGCTCAGCAATTTGCTATCAGCCTTATATGGGCCCCGGGCCACCAGGACATCGAGGGAAACTGCATAGCGGACGAGCTGGCCAGATCTGGTACTATGACCCCCCTTCTCCAAGATAAGGAGGATATTTTTGCAGGCCACCTGCAAGCTCATCATAAAAGAGCAGTACAAGCGACTGACAGACGAAAAGTGGAAAATAGGGCCACGTTGTCGCACAACTCGGCAAAAATGGCCGACCATAGATAAGAAGCGCACCTCAGAGCTCTGCAAACTAGACAGGGAAAGGTGCAGCGCAGCCATACGTTCCCTCACAGGACATTGGCTACTAGGCACCCACGCAAACAGGCTGGGTGCCCCACACAATGATTTCTGCCGCAGCTGCAGAGACGAGGACGAGGAGGAGACAGTGGAACACCTTTTCTGCTCCTGTCCAGCTCTCAGCAGAAGGAGGCTACAACATTTAGGCTCTGCCTTTCTAAACGACATCTCGGAGATGTCTACGTTATGTCCCAGATCGCAAACTTTATAAGAGCATCTGGATGTGACAACTGTTGACATGAAATCTCACTTGCAGAGAGGGAATGATCCCAAGCGGTATCACAACGGGCCGAAGCCGGCCTAAGTGTGCCGGGCTCCGAGCGAGCTTGGCAGCCGCCTCTACCTAACCTAACCTAAACATTATTATAGCCAAAAGTAAAAAATCAATTTGCAGTGGCCACGCAGCGCCCGTCGACACGTTCTGACTGATTTTCTGTCTCTCTCGCACGCACTCTTTGTCGTTTAATGTAGCCATACTGACTAAGTATCGGGTATAAATGTAGAGTTGCGGTCTCCGCAGCAACTCACAACGTTCCCCATCGTTTTTTTTTAGAGAGGAGTTATAAACGATTCCTTCAAAATCTATCGATCCATCGATATCCATAAATTGGATTTCGAGCGATACCCGTGTTGGAGCGGTTTGACTTCGTAAAGGGAAAGCAGCAGTTTTGTAACGCAGCTTCTTCAAAGGAAGACATGGAATTGGTGGGCCATGTTGAAAGGCTTTTGGAGTTAGATACTGTTCCAGAAAATAGAAAATCAGTAAAATATTCAGCAGAACAAATTGCTTGTGAGGACCACTTTGTAAAAAACGTGTCCAATTTGACTTCAGGGAGTTTTGAAGTTTGTCTGCCCATTAATTCTGATCCCATTATACTTGGATCTTCGTTCGATGTGGCTAAGCGCCAATTCTTATCACAAGAGCTTAGAAGACTGAAAGACAGTTCGTTTCGCTAAATGAACGTTGCTTTTATGAAGAAGTACCTGAAGTCATAAGTTTTCAACAGTCATTATTATTCCACCAGGAATTTTTTAGACCGCACTATTTCATACCACATCAATGCGTCCTGAGGCCTGATAGTACTTCAACCAAACTTAGAGTCGTGTTCCACGCGTCAGTGTAGTCTTCGGCGCAGTCATTAAACGACATTTTTATGGTGGGGCCAACTATTCAGTGGGAATTAGTATTATATCTCGTCAGATTTCGTTTGAGTCGCTTCGTCTTAACACCAGATAAATCGAAAATGTATAGGCAAGTGACTATGACTGAAGACGATCGCAACTTTCAGCTCATAGTATGGCGAGAGAATCTATCTGATGAGGTAAAATTTTTTTATTTAAATACTGTCACAACGTAACGGCTTCAGCTCCATTTCTTACCATCCGTTGCTTGCAAGAACTTGGAATTCGTCTATATAACGAAAACATAAGGAACCCATGAGATCGGTTCCGACATACAACGATTTTTATGTGGACGACATGCTTACTGGAGCCGATAAGATTGACACGTTGAATGTGATGTAATGTGTAATCAAGTGTTCAGTGTGGAAAAATCCCAATTTCAAAGATGCCGATTCGACCAGAGCCTTAGGTATGCCGGGGATCCACATGCAGACTCATTCGGCTTTCATTTAGATGAAAGTGTTTTGGACGTGACCCCAAAAAAGCGTACAATTCTCCAAGGGAGTGCGCGACTATTCAATCCGTTGGGATTGCTGTGCCCCATTGGCATAACGTCTAAAATTCTCCTCCAAGGACGTTGGCTACTCCACTTGGAATGGGATGAAGCGATTCCAATGGAATTGCATTCAGGTTGTGAAGGCTTGAGGAAAAATTTGCGGAATCTTCACGCAGTGACTATCTCAATATATACTTTTGCCAGTGTGTGCTCAGCTGTTGAAGTTCACGGCTTCGCAGACGCTTCTAGCAAAGCATACGGCTGTTGCCTTTATATTCGAGCAATCGAAAATGGTCAAGTTTGTTTTCGATTGCTGGAAGCAAAAAATAGAGTTTTTCCATTAAAGATGAAAACCATACCAAGGCTTGATCTATGCGCCGCCACTCTCTCGGCTCAATTTTGGTCAAACGTTAAACAAGTTCTTGACAAATGCAAAATCGTTTATTTCTGGACAGAATCAGAAATAACGCTACATTGGGTAATGACTCCGCCATCGTCGCTTGCCGTTTTTTTTCCAAATAGGGTAGCCACAATTTAGGAGCTATCAGAAGGTATTACATGGCGTCATGTTTCTTCGCTGTTAAATCCAGCGTGGTTGCGACGTCCCTGAACTCCTTGAGTTAATTTTACTAGAAGGTCCGAAGTTTTTATGTGAGCCTAAGCATTTGAGATACCTCCGATTCGAAGGTAAAAAAATCCGCCAGAGTTTTAATTGGTGTTGAGGAATCATTACCCAATCAGATATTTTCTCGTTTTTCATCCTACACTAAATAAGTTCGAGTATTTGCCGGTGTATGTGTACCGGTTTCTGAACATCGACAGGAAAAAAAAATCGCTCCAGGAAGTCAACTGTAAAGGAGTTGCAGCAATCGTCCCTCAAATTGATGGAGCTGGATCAACGAAGTGTCTTTCCGCAAGAGTATAAACAGTTAAAAAAAGAACAGGCTCTGCAGCCAAGCCTGCAAATGATGGCCCCATTTTTCAAAAAAATTTCCTTAAAAGGGAAAGAACGATTTTGCTTATCAGGGTGTGAGGCAGGTTGTTGCATGCGCCTGTGCCACTTGAGGCTAAGTTTCCAATTTCACTGCCCGGCAAGAGTCATTTAGTCGAACTTTTTTTGAAGAATTTGCACTAACAAATTTTCATTCCAATGCAACGACACTAGTTAGTCTGCTGAGACAAGATTTGGCCCGTAAATGCATGTCGGGAATGCACTCGGATAGCTAAGAGAAGCATCCACTGTTTTCGCTACAAACCGAAAGTGATGAGTCAGATCATGGAAAATATGCCGGCAGACAGGTATAGAGAAGGTTGTCCATTCAAGTGGCACAGCCGCATGCAAAAACCTGCCTCCTACTCTGATAAGCGAGAACGTTCTCGCTTTTTCGGACATTTTTGGACAAACGGGGCCATCATTTGCAAGCTTGGCTGCAGAGCCTGTCCTTTTTTCAACTGTATATACTCTTGCGGAAAGACACTTCGTTGATCCAGCTCCATCAATTTGAGGGACGATTGCTGCAACTCCTTTACAGTTGACTTCCTGGAGCGATTTTTATACCCGATACTGAAAATGAGTATTGGGGAATATTAGATTTGTGGTGAAAATGGATGTGTGTAACGTCCAGAAGGAATCGTTTCCGACCCCATAAAGTAGATGAGTCGATTGAGCCCTGTCCGTCCGTCCGTCCGTGCGACGGTCCGTCCCTATCAGCGCCTAAGACTCAAAGACCATAAGAGCTAGAGCAACGACATTTTATATCCAGCCTTCTGTGATATGTCACTGTTAAGAGAATATTTCAAAACTTTGCCCCGCCCCCACAAAGAGCGAAAGTCTGTGGCATCCACAATTTCGACGATACGAGAAAACTGAATCGTAGAGGATGACTATATCTTCTAGAGTGCAAAATCTGAACCAGATCGTTTAATTATTATAGCCAGAATCAAGAAAACAATTTCATTCTTTCTCGCTCTGTCTCTTGGACCTTGTCCGTTTGGTCTCAAAATTTCGCCACCCCCCCATTCCACCCCCGCAAAGGACGAAAATCTGGGGCATCCACAAATCTCAGAGACTATTAAGGCTAGAGTAACCAAAATTTGGTATCCGCACTTCTGTTAGATCTCACTATAAAACGTATATCTCTGTTGCATCCACAATATTGCAGATTCGAGAAAACTAAAAACGCAGAATCATAGATAATGACCATATCTATCAGACTGCTGAATCTGGATCAGATCGGATCATTTTTATAGCCAAAAGCAACAAATCAATTTGCAGTGGCTATGCAGCGCCCGACGTTATATTCTGACTGATTTTCTGTCTCTCTCGCAAGCACTCTTTGTCGTGTCGTGTAATATTAGCGGCGTCTGCCGGAGGAGAGCCATACTGACTAAGTATCGGGTATAAATGTAGAGTTGGGGTCTCCGCAGCAACTCACAACGTTCCCCTTCGTTTTTCCTGTTGATGTTCAGAAAGCGGTACACATACACCGGCAAATACTCGAACTTATTTAGTGTAGGATGAAAAACAAGAAAATATCTGATTGGGTAATGATTCCTCAACACCAATTAAAACTTGGGCGGACTTTTTTACCTCCGAGTCCCTTACATCGGCTGGGATGATAAAATGCGAGTTCTCTGGCCAACAGTGCTCAGACTCACATACAAATTTAGGACCTTCTAGCCAAATTGACTCAAGGAGTTCAGGGACGTCGCCTGCACGTGACGCTATGTCCGCTGGATTTGACAGCGAAGGCTATGCAATCCCTTCTGATAACTCCTGAATTGTGGCTACCCTATTTGACACGAAAACAGCAAGCGACAATGGCTGAATCCAGAAATAAACGCCCTCGATTCTGCATTTGTCAAGAACTTGTTTGACGTAGGACCAAAATTGAGCCAAGAGAGTAGCGGCGCATAGTTCAAGCCTTGGTATGGTTTTCGTCTTTAGTGGAGCAACTCTAGCTTTTGCTGCCAGCAATCGACAACAGACTTGACCACTTTCGATTGCTCGAATATAAAGACAACAGCCGTATGCATTACTAGAAGCGTCTGCGAAACCGAAAAAGTGTACCTTGGAATGGTCACTGCGTGAAGATTACGCAAATTCTTCCTCAAGACTTCCCAACCTGAATGCAATTCTATCGGAATCGCTTCATCCCATTCCAAGTGGAGTTGCCAAAGTCCTTGGAGGAGAATTTTGGAGGTCGATATTGGATTATTAGTGGATCTAGCGAAATTGCACCCTCCTCGAGGCTATTCTCATTCGATTAATATCTTCGCTAACCTTGTCCCGCTGCGTATATAATTTAGTCAAATTCACGCTTCCACACATCCCGCCCGCGGTTGGCTTCTCTTCACCATTCTTTTGAGCCATTTTTTTGTTTTTTTAAATTTTTAAATAAAAGGCAATAAAATGTTTAAATCAAATGCAGTGCGTTCCAACCGAACAATATTCGAACCAAGCGCGCATAATTTCGATAAAATATCAACGCATAAACGTTGGGTTCGTTTCGAAACGCTTGAACGTAACCACGATACGAAGCGTACGATGCGTGAAACGCTAAGCCCGCGCAGAAATACATAAGCTAAAAAAACGTTTGACCCGAAGACGAAGCGGTAAACAATGTTTCTCTTAATCCCACAAATTTAAGAGAATGTTAACCTTTCCCATGAACAAATTGGGAAAGCAAACAGACGAAAGTAGACGAACGATGCTACAAGTATAAGAGACCGAAATGATCGCGTCTTAACCCACGAACGAAACGCAAGCTGAGCGAGGCCAGCAAAAGACGCCGATATGTCAAACGAAGCTGCGAAAGCAGGCTACGAAACGAAGCGCCATGCTGTAATCAGGGTAAAGACCGAATGCGACAATAAAGAGACGCGTATGTGAGGCATTAACGAGATTAATTTTTTAAGAGAACGGCAATGCCCATTAGCTTACCGCTGAAAGGGTCAATGTGTTCTCAAAACGAAAGACAAAATATTGCACCCAAGCACCGAAATAGGCGGTAAAACTTTGGCGTTGGCGCGTTATGATACTCTTTCTCATATAAAAAGCGACACACGAATACTAAACTGTTTGGGCATGTCATACATACATATATTCATGTACTGTTCAATGCCAAGCCAATAGGTATTTTTGTTATTATTTTAGCCGCTATTGCTTTGGCATTGTTACCTGATCATCGGATGAATCCACTTCCCTGGGCATCGGCAATTCAGTATTCATCCTATGTCTTGGCTATGGCAGAATTATGGTAGAATTTTGCGATAAAATATTGGCAATTGCCTTTAATCAGGCTGCGGACGCGGGGGACTTGCGGGGTGGACCAGAGCTGCTTGCGGCGGAGAAGAGAATAATAAAAAGGCACGACCGTTCTTCATCAATGTGAGACTGCGACTCTCTCTCCGTTTATTACCCTAAGCTATACTGCAGCGAATGTTGCTCAACATCTTTATGTTGCTTCATTATTTTGGGCGTATGTAACTATGTTAGGCGGTAGATCTTAAAGGGTAGCGACCTCATTCATTTTCTTTACAATTTAAACTAATTTATTTCAAATTTGCGGCTGCATCGACCGCTGCACCGACACCGCCTAAGAACTACCGCCTAAAATATTTACATGTATGCACACTTATGAAGCAACTTAACGATTTTGAGCAACATAGACCACAGCATAGCCTGGAAAAAAAAAACTTGGAGAGAGTCGATATATCGAATTGATAAGAAACGGACGTGTTTTTGGTCCTCGTTCTCGCCGCCTACAGCTCTTGTTCTCTCCCGGAGTCCCCGGTGTCCAAGCCTAATCAAAGGAATTTAAACCAAAATCAATTATTCCCTCAAAATTCTACAGTCATAGCACAATTCACTGCCAATTTCGTCGTAGACCAGCATCTGGAGCTCGCTGTGCATGGTTTTAACAGTGCCGTGCCGCTTCTCAATCTGCTTGCCCCGCACAGTGGCGAATTCCGCCGTTTCAGCTTGCTAAATTAATAACTTCTGAACAAATAAAGATATTTTCATGAAACAAACTGAATTTGAAAGAAAAATCTTTCAAAATTTAATCTGCTTAAGAAAATTATGCTACAGTGTCTCAAAGCTTCACAATAATGGGTTAAAGTTGAACTTTGTTGCCGGTGCATATTTTCCTATGTAATATGCCCAATTATTTTTTATTTTTTTTTTTATCGATAAAGTACTTTTAATAGTGTTTTTTATTATAAAATATTATTTTTTATTTAACTTTTAGCTTAAAAGCTTTTTTTGTTTCTGTAAAATAATCCTCCACTTCCTGTTTAGTGGGAGGAATATCTAATAAACTTATCATTTCTGAAGAATAACTACTTTCCGATTTAATTTGTGATCTCACATATCTAATGGATGAAATATATGGATCTGATGAGGCTGCCAACATGTTGAAAAGGTCTTGGTTTTGCTTAATTCGTGATGTATGCACGTATTCATATTCGTGTATTTTTTGTTATCTTTGTTTCTCGTTTCCTGGGCACTCTCTGACATCTCTCCAATTGGTAGGCTCTGATGTTCAATTAAAATTTGACCATGTGCCAGAATTTTATGAAGCGTGGGAGTTAGCTTCTTTTCAGGATATTTTTCCAGTAACAGCTCAGCAGTCTTCGAGGCATATTCAACAAACTTGCGGGTATTTTTTGTTCTTTGCAGTTTAAAATATTTAAAATAACACCCAATCTTTTGATAATGTCAATATCTCCAGTTATTTATACAGTAATTTTGTTTTTCTCAAAGAATGTCGGTGAAAAGCTTTTATCGCTTGTGTTTCCAAGTCCTTGTTTGGGGCAGTACATTTTCAGTGATAGTTTGTCTAAGAATTTTTCTTGAATAATTATACCCGATACTCAAAATGAGTATTGGGGTATATTAGATTTGTGGTAAAAGTGGATGTGTGTAACGTCCAGAAGGAATCGTTTCCGACCCCAAAAAGTATATATATTCTTGATCAGCATCAATAGCCGAGTCGATTGAGCCCTGTCTGTCTGTCCGTCCGTCCGTCTGTCCGTCTGTCCGTCCCCTTCAGCGCCTAGTGCTCAAAGACTATAAGAGCTAGAGCAACGATGCTTTGGATCCAGACTTCTGTGATATGTCACTGCTACAAGAATATTTCAAAACTTTGCCCCGCCCACTTCCGCCCACTTCCGCCCCCACAAAGGACGAAAATCTGTGGCATCCACAATTTTAAAGATATGAAAAAACCAAAAACGTAGAATTGTAGAGAATGTCCATATCTTTAAGACTGCGGAATCTGAATTGGATCGTATTATTATTATAGCCAGCATCAAGAAAACAATTTCATTTTTTCTCGCCCTGTCTCTCTCTAACACACACGTAGCATAGGCGGCTTTGCTTAGAGTAAAACATTAGCGCCTAGATCTCAGAGACTACAAAAGCTAGAGCAACCAAATTTGGTATCCACACTCCTAATATATCGGACCGAGACGAGTTTGTTTCAAAATTTCGCCACAACCCCTTCCGCCCCCGCAAAGGACGAAAATCTGGGGATATTCAAAAATCTCAGAGACTATTAAGGCTAGAGTAACCAAATTTGGTATCCGCACTCCTGTTAGATCTTACTATAAAACGTGTATCTCAAAATTTCGCCCCACCCCCTTCCGCCCACACAAAGGACGAAAATCTGTTGCATCCACAATATTGCACATTCGAGAAAACTAAAAACGCAGAATCATAGATAATGACCATATATATCAGACTGCTGAATCTGGATCAGATCGGATCATTTTTATAGCCAATAGGAACAAATCAATTTGCAGTGGCTACGCAGCGCCCGACGTCACGCTCAGACTGATTTTCTGTCTCTCTCGCACGCACTCTTTGTCGTGTCGTTTAATATTAGCGGCGTCTGCCGGAGGAGAGCCATACTGACTTAGTATCGGGTATAACCGTAGAGTTGCGGTGTCCGCAGCAACTCACAACGTTCCCCCTCGTTTTTTTCCTAGTCTTTTGGATTTCCTTGGCTAGCGTGCTGTTTTCGAAAGATTCTCCCTCTCGCAGAATGGTATATGCAAGTTTTAAAATGAACTCCATACATCTATGTTAATTCCTGCATGCAGAACCTGGTCAAAACGACAGGTAAAGGTAGAAATACTAGCCGTCATATTCATATATAACCAACAACATAATTGAGGTAGCGCGAGATTGAAAATTATTCTAATATTGAGTGTACCTGAGCATATGGATTCATTAGTAGCTAACTTTTGCGCAGTTTTCCAACTTTGACTGCACTTTACAAAAATCTATCCCTAAATTTTCCCGAGATTTTTTTTGTGTATGTTCCTTGAACTATTTATTACCTAAGTCTAAAAGCCCTTTCTGCGCTTCGGAGCCGTTTGGCTTCTATACCGATTTACCTGTCACAACCTCGCAAAACCACAAAATATGATTTTGTATGGGATTTAAGAGCTGTGATAGCCGTTTTTGACCGTTTTTCGAGCGAGGATATATATTTTAAAAGTCCAGTCAAAGTTGAAAAATAGCCTAAATTTTAGATGGTTGGCAAAACAAGTTTTTCTAAAGAACTGCCCATGTAACTGACCATATTTTTAAAAAGTTTTCTTAAGAATTAATGCAACTAATAAAATATACCAAAAACAGAATCATACGTTACATAGTTTACTTTTTTTTCCACCTGAAAAATGCAGTATTTTAATAAAAGTTTAAAAATAAATTGTGCGCACTGAAACAATTTTCAACTTTGAGTGCTCATATCTTCTAAGCTAAAAGTCAGAATTTTTAAAGTTTGATTTTTAAAAGCTCTGGAAAATTCTCTATTAGACGCGTATATTCATTGTATCCAAAGCGCTAAAAAAATTTCCGACCTTTGCCACCTCTTTTCGTCGAAATCGCCACTGTGCGCCGTCCATCGAGCGTTAAGTGGTCAAATAGGAACGCGCTCTCCAAGATAACTTCCAACTGTTTCATTCTTGCCAAGAGTGAGGCTGCTTTCCGCTACCGGAAAGACACCCTATTCCCAGCAGCGGTCACTGCACCAGTATTTCTCGTATCCATATCGGCGGCCGCTTTAGAAACGTTTCAAGCGGAAAGATGATCGCAAGGAGGAACGCTTGCAATAACAGCACCAAGAACCACAAGCAGAAGACACAAGCGAACAAATTAATCGTAGTTTCAAACGATTTCGTTAACGATCAAATGATAACGGTCAACAAATGTTGAGCTACTGAGCTTTTTCAGCAGCGTTTCATCTATTTATTTCAAAGACGTAGATTGTTAGGCTTAATAGATATTGTTTATTGCGGTGGTATATTGAACAAAGTGAAAGGTGTGCGGTTTGATAGCGATAGAGGATTGAAGACGCGGGAAGTCGTTTCAGGACTGTGTCAGTTGAAAATATATTATGAGAAGGTATATCCGAATTGCCCGTGCCCGTGACAAAAGCGTAACAGATTGAGAGAGTGTAACAGATAACGAAGCAGGAGGCTAGGATCTGAAACGGTAGACGAGCAGATGGAGGGTATGATCGAGATCCATGCACGCGTTGCTGCCGGTCTCATGGTTAGTCGGGTAGAGTGGGGGTGGGGTAGGGAGAGATCGCGTCACGAGCTCGATCATTAGGAGCAAAGACAATAAAAATAAGTTTCGCGTGCGATTCAAGGTTTAGACGGAAGAAATTTACAGAGAAATGACAGTGTAGGGAGATGAGTCAGCGGAACTAATTCGAGCGGGAGTTGCTTGCGGTGTCATTGCAACTCGGTATGCCCACCCTTCCTTAATCGCACCGGTCCAAATAGGCTGAGTAATGGGTAACGATCCCTAAAATAAACGCTCTACTTCTGCTAGGTTACGTCATCTCGGCGCTACATGATCCTTAATAACGGCAACAATTAACGGGAATTCATTACAAACAGTTTATTCATTAAACTTTTCTAAAAGCTCTCATGGCTGCTAAGTGGTTAGATATATATAAAGGCTACTGAAGTAATAAGGATAATATGTTCAAATAAGCTGCAATTAAGATTAATTATATATATAAAAATATCATGATGAAAGATCTTATTAGACTAGGGTCAACTAATTATAAAGAGTATATTCAGGAATAATGGTAATTACGTTACACAAATAGAAATATATTCGAATGGTTTTCAGTTTAAATGCAAAAACAAGGGACGGATGGATGCATCTTTAAAGTGCACAGCAATTGCTTGTGGGGTAATCCCAATCATAAGTTCGGTTGTCGATAGATTCGGAATTGCAGAAAGTTACATTGCTTGCGAAAGAGCAGAACAAAACAAACACGTGAACAATTGGATTGGTCAGCGTTACAGTACGGCCGGGAAGATTACGGTCGAGGCATGGAATCTTTAATGTTGCTTCGACTTGCGTAAAATTTTGAATTCACATATAGCAGACGTTCACAGGTTATTACTCACATTACGATCAAATCAAACGATGAAAGCGCTTCCATGTGGTCGATGAGGGTGGCTGAAAACTTGTAAATATCAGTGTGTCAGAGTAGATAGGCGATACGCGCGAGTATTAGTTTTAGTTCCTTTCCTTCTAGCTGCACATTTCTTTATGATAAGCCAAACAAACCGATTCACACGAATTCAACTTTTAATGTTAATCCTAGGGTCAGTACAATAGTGGGGTTCCAAAGTATTATTCTAATATGAAGAAATGCATGGGCATAGCCATCATGATCGAGACACCGAATGACTTCATCAGCAACGCAAACAGTATTACGGCACCGGTAATTGTCTTCTCCTTTAGCGTTACGGTTCGTATGCGGGCGGCGTAAGCGACGTCGCAATGACGAAAGTCTCTGAAGAGGGAATCGTAAACTTCACAGATACATATGTATGTCACTGCACGCGTAGTTATAAGCCCATCGACCGTTTTTGACTGGTGTAGGCCGAGCAACGCTTGTATGTGTGTGGACCCACGCCGGTACACCCTGCGGTAAATACAGTGATGCTCACATGTATGCAGACGCCACGCCGAAAGAAGATTTGGGGTCGAAGACGGCTAACACATACAGTAGTCGATCGGTACGATGGGTACTTATATGTGTGGCAAGGTGACGAGACTGTAGTGGGTACGGCTTACGGCCCTACGACCGGCGTTTCGTACGGTATTACGTACGGCCAAACCTATGGTTAGGTTTTAAGAAAAAAACGAACTTTAATTTTCTGTTGGCCGGCAGTTGGGGTACAATTTTCACTCACCCGATGGGTTCGGCCTTCGCTTAATAAACGTAGGAATGGTCGGCTGATCTTTTGACTAGATCTTAGCCACGATGGACACGCGGTATTTACGGTCGAGGTTAGAATTTTTCCTTTCACTGCACTACTTGAGTATTTTCCTCAGACGTCCGTCTGGGATCGCGAGTAAAATTGGAAAGAACATGCCCAAGCCACTCTCCTTCCGCTTGAGCCCTTGGTTCTCTCATTCCCCTTTTCTCACCACACCTTGACAGTAGCCGCTGTTAACTTATGTCATTTTTTTCTTGCGCGTAACTGCCAAAAAGGTGCAAGGTGCATGTCTAAGGGAAGGGGAAACCGTGGGACGGTTATCCGATATTTTTGGTTGGACAGGCGCCACTACAAGAGCAATAGAGAATTCGAAAGAAAGAAGGAAAGAAGAAAGACGCGAGAGAGACGCCGTGAGGGAGCATATGTACATATATTTATATTGTTACAGTGTGGTACAGTGGGCAGTGCAAACAACAATAAATTATAATGATTTACTGTACTCCTGTACCACTGACTATAATATATGAATTATTGGGAATATTGAGCCGCGTAGGCCAACAATGTTCATAGCCATTTTGACTTCAAAGTTCTTATCTTTAAGTCCAGCTCTAATCTATTAATATTATTATTATTGACTGGAACTATTGATTCGATTCCTTTGATAACCACTTGTAATCTTTTGCTACTATTAAGTTGTTAGGTATAGTTATTCATTTTTTTATCGTCAAGGTATTTTGCCACTGATCGATAGTTGTATTGAATTTTTGTGTCATTTATGTTTCCTCTTTTTTTGTTTTTCTTTTTGGACGTTGATATGCAATGACTGCATCTTGCAAGAGGCGATGCAACTACTGCACTACTGCACCATCAAGTGGCCCGTCTGAAACCAGCAGAAGGCTGTTACGCGAGCATGCAGGAAAGATAGCTGTTAGACTAATATTCGAAGAAAATTAGCACTAAACTTACTAAGAGAACTAGGCATGCATTCAAAATACAAATACCACTACAATTACTAATTACTAGAAAGGTGTGTAAGGATTAGTAATTTAATAAGAGTTTAATAAATGTCTATGTCACCCCTGATCAAGTTGTGCATAAAAATCACACCAAATATTAATAGCATACTACTAGATCAAGATGGGAGTCTCACACCCGCATCACAGTTAAGGCCCCGCAAAACAAAGAGTAAAAAGTTTTTCTGTACTGATTCTATACGACCCTGGTGTACTTTGTACTGAGGGCACCATACACAGGAGCAGTATTCTAAAATCGGACGAACTAGCGAGGTATAGAGAGTCTTTGTTATTTAGGGGTCATCAAATTCCATTGACCACCTCTTTATAAGCCCATGCACGCCCATGGCCTTATTTACCATGGTAGAAATGTGGTCAGAAAACTTAAGCTTGGCGTCTTATATAGCACCAAGATCATCCACCAGGGTAATTCGCTCAAGAGAACCACCACATAAGATATATGGAGCCAACAAGGGGCTAGAACAATGAAATGTCATAACTTTGCATTTCGAGGCATTAAGGTGTAAAAAGTTTGCACAAAACCATGACTGAAAGTTAATGAGATCGGATTGCAAGCGAGAATGAAATGAAATGTCCTTATACTGCACGCAGAGTTTAACGTCATCCGCATACATAAGTAATCGAGAATATGTTAATACCGAAGGCAAGTCATTAATAAAGAGTGTGAAGAGTAAGGGGCCTAGATGGCTGCCCTGTGGTACTCCCGAAGAAACCTTTACTGGTGAAGAGAGGGAGTTTTTGAAGAGGACTCTTTAAACCTGGAACAAAGGTAGCTAGAAATTGTAGCATACAACGTATAGCGATACGCTATCATAACGAGCTGATCTTTTTGTAGCGACCAGAGGAGCACGCGCTGGTTCCGGCTTTTATTTGTCGTCGGCAAGGGGGGGGGGGGGGGGGTGAGGATTTACCACTGTGCTACCTGCTCGCATTGGATACATATAATATTATTGATTTCGCGTGCTGTTTTCCTCCCTAACACATTATCGATCGGACTGGTTATACAGAAAATAAACTACCAAGAGTGACAAGCTATGCACACATAGAGGTTATCGATTTCATTTTAGAACTTATTTATTACTTCCAACAGGGGCATTTCCCTACTCTATTTAAACTCCCAATTAACTCAAAAACTTACTTAGCGAACAACAGAATTCGAGAATATTTCATGTTGGAAATTAAAATAGAAGAATTATAAATAAATAGAAAAAAAAAAGAATTAAAATATGTACATATATAATATAAAATAACCAGTATATGTATATAGGAGGTAGCCGCTAACCTGGCATACAAATTTAAAAGAGCATTTATGACAACAACAAAAAACCCACGATTACTGTTCTTGCTCTCTCTTCCGGCATGTGTATCTGCCCAACTGTTTTACCTCTCCCCTTCCTTCTTTCCTATACCTCTCCTTCTCTCACGCTCATGCATGCATTTTATTTAGAGTAAAGCAATATTCTTTCACTTACGTGCCATCCATCTCCAAAAGCGTTTTGTCGAAGACGATCCGCTTGCTGTAATTGCTGTAAATTTAATTTTATTGGAAGAGCACAACAACAAAAAGAGAAAAGAAGAGAAAGAACAAGGCGGGCAGAGGCTTTCGGGGGACTGCTTTTTTTCTTTGCTTTCGTGCAATGGTTTTGTCTTTCTTTTCTCTTATGCCTTTCTTTGCTTTGGGCTCCACATAGGGCTAGCCCTTACGGTTTAAGGGAAAAGAAAAGCACGACTAAATTAACGGCTCTGCACTGCCGAAAAGGGGAGCAAGGTATTCGTATTCGTAACTCACTAAAACTTTGCCTATTGGCTCATGGGTATAATTTGTTTTGGTTTTTTTTTCTACTTTTGTTTCCCCCCACTAAGCCAGGTCTGTTGAGGGCGAGAAATTTACGCAAAAAAAAATTTGGGTCAAAAAAAAAAAATGTTCGTTATTCCGCTTTAGTTTCGCAGCTTCCCGGCGCCGACGATGCTGCTGATGCACTTTGTCGGACCCACAGCTGGAGCGGCGATCTATTCTCTGCCTTGGGGGCTTCTTTGCGCCAGCGGCGAATCCGTTCGGCTCTTGTGCTTTTTCGGGAGCGCAGTCTCTTCTCTTCCCTTTCTATGTACTTGGCCAGCTGGTAGTTGCTGTGCACGGCTCGCTCATCGATCCCAATTATCTGTTTCTTCTTTTCGCCCTTGGCCGTCAGCCATCGGGTGCTACAGGGGGACAAACGGATGACGGGTCGGCTCGCACAACTGTAATACTAGGTGCGGCCTGCGTCCCATACCCCCTAGGACACAGAGGGTTGCGAGCACACACCGGTGGAAGTGCGACTACACTCTCCCCGTGAGGGCGGCTGGAAACAGGTCCTGGCACGGTCATGACTCTGCCAGGATGCTGGCGAATGGTAGTCGGGCGGAGAGAAGAAAATTCTCAGTGAAATTACCCCAATCCATGGTGACACTGTTATATGCCGAGGGATGCATGGCCGGGGGGGTGCCCGGTCACTAATATGCGGACTCTGGATACCTGCCGACCTCCAGTTTAAATTAGGCTTCCCGGGGCAAGCGGGCTATGCCTCGGGTGACCAACCCCTTCCCGCCTACTTGTGGGAACAAAAATGCCAAGACCGAGGAACCCATGGGGGCCCCGGCGAGCAGCGTCTCTGCACCACGGGGAGGAAAGCCGTCGTACCAGGACAGGAGACGAGCGGCTTTCATCCTGTCCAACGAGGACCCGAACTTTAGGGCGTCGGCAGAAGGAAAGGAGCAGAGGCTGTGGGCCTCCTCAATCCTGCCACTCTTCCTGCCAGTCAAAGCCGGAAAGGGCGCAGCCAAGGCCCCCAACAAGCGGCAACGCTCAGCGGAGGACCCAGCTAGTCAGCTAGGCCAACCCCAGCAAGCCAAGCGGGTGAAGACCCACCTCACAAACCGGTAGTTCGCTGAGGTGGCGAGGAGCAGGACCCTGATCGGTGTCCTGGACAGGGGCGCTGAGGACGGCCATGTCCCTCGCGATAGGTGGCACCTGGTGGAGAACGAGCTCCAGGACCGGTTCCTACAGGAACTGCAGGAGAACGGCGGACCACCGCCAAAGGGTGAGGACGCAGGGTGGCATCAAGGCAAGGTGAAAGCCATCGCCTGCCAAGACGCTCGCTCTGCGGCCCTCTACATGAAGGCGGTGGCTGCTCTGAAAGAGGTCTACCCAGGGGCGAAACTGGAGGCCGTGAGATGGGAGAATGTTCCCAGCCGTCCGAGAGCCAGAGCATGGGTCTCGGCAAAACCTGCAGAACCTGAGAAAATTCTCAGCTAGCTTCTCTGCAACCCCCACCTTCCCACAGCCGATTGGAAGGTGGCCAAGGTAGAGGACATCCAGGGGCAGAGGCGCCAGATTATCCTCGTCCTAAATGAGGAGTCGCTAGAGCCCCTCGCCAGGACGGACGGTGTGGTCGACTACGGGTACAAAAAGGTCACCATAACCACCTATAAGTCGGATCGCAAGGGCAGGCAAGCGGAGGTCGAGCCAGACCCGGAGCTGTGAAGATCCCGAAAGAGAGGCCTCGTGCGAGGAAGACAACCCGGCGTCGGATGCGGCGTCCATGATGTCGGACGACATCCTGGACGACTACGCGTTTGACGAGAGCGACCTAGCCAGAGGTCTCAGCCACATCGTTGTCGGGGAGGAGCCAGACTCCCCCGACAGCGATCTAGAAGCAACAATGGTGGAGGTGAGACTCAGGAATGTCACTGACGATCCTGCAGATAAACCTCCACCATTGTAAGGCAGCATGCGCTGCTCTACTGCTCCACCTGGCCAAGGGTGGAGCCGACATAGTCCTCATTCAGGAGCCCTGGATCCTCGGAAACAGGGTCTCCGGTCTGAGGACTTTTGACTACAAGCTATACGTAGCTGAAACCGCAGGTAAAATTCGTACCTGCATTCTTGCAAAAAGAGAGTTGCACTTATTTTTGCTCCCAAATTTCAGCAATGACGACCACACCGCAGTGAGCCTCGAAGGCCAGGAGCGCTCACTGAGGATCTGCTCCGCATACATGGGGCATGCTCAACCAGACCTCCCTCCACACGCGCCTCTCCGGGCTCTAATCACAAACTGTTCGGCCAAAGACATCGGCCCAATTGTGGGGTGCGACGCCAATGCACATCACTGTCAGTGGGGAAGCACTGACACAAACGAAAGGGGTGAGTACCTTTTCAGTTACTAACTGACCACTCAGATGGTCTTATTAAACCGGGGTAGTGATCCCACCTTTATTATTAAAAACCGCAAGGAGGTCCTGGACCTCACACTTGCCTCTCATGAGTTACACGGGAACATCGTATCCTGGAGGGTCCTGGAAGATCACTCCTTCTCGGACCACAGGTACGTGGAAACTGTTTTTTCCTTCTCAGTACCGAAGCCAGTTCGTTTCCGGAACATCAGGCGGACAAACTGGACTCGGTACTCTGATAACCTCTGTCGTGTTCTCCCCGAGCCCCCATCTGAGGAGGAGTTCTCCACGGAGGCCACGGCCCGTCTTCTTAAGATCTTTACCGACGCCAGCAATAAAGCGCTCGACAAAGCATGCCCCTCTGGCAAGAACAGAGGCCGGAGGAAACCTGAATGGTGGAATCCGAAACTGGATGAACTCCGGAAGCCTCCCGGAGACTCTTCAATAAAGCTAAGGCTGAGAACGTTGAGCAAAACTGGGCCGAATACAAACCCAGTCTGTCAACCCACAACAAAGAACTTAGAAAAGCCAAACACGCCTCCTGGCGTAAGTTCTGCAGCGAAATCGAGAGTAACTCAGAAGCCTCGCGCTTGCGCAGAGTTCTCTCGAAGACAACACCCACCCTGGGCTACTTGAAGAACACCGACCAGTCGTGGACTACGTCCAGCGATGAATCGCTAAATCTTCTCCTAAATACTCACTTCCCTGGCTGCGATGAAAACAGACCCAACTACTTCGCGCCTCCTTCTGTCGTCTCAAATGCCCTCCTGAGCCTGCTAAGCCAGGAGAACATTTCCTGGGCGATCAGAAGTTTTCAACCTTACAAGTCCGCGGGGCCAGACGACATTTTCCCTGCCCAACTGATTCACGCGGGACTTAAAGCCATTAACTGGCTCAAAATAATTTACAAGCGAATCTTCTCCCACGGGTGCACTCCTGACACCTGGCTTCAGACCAAAGTCGTATTCATACCCAAGGCAGGCAAGCCCTCGCACACTGCCCCAAAAGATTTCAGGCCCATTAGTCTATCGTCTTTTCGTCAAAAGGCGATGGAACGGCTCCTGGGGCTGCATCTCACAGCGTGTATTCCGTCCAGTCTGATCTCAGACTCCCAGCATGCCTATCGGAAGGGAAGATCCACCGAAACGGCCCTACACTCGATCACATCGATCATCGAAGCGTCCCTTAACTTTAAGGAGTACACCCTCGTAGCCTTCCTCGACATAGAAGGCGCTTTTAACAACATCCTTCCGACCGCCATCACGGGCGCACTGACGGATCTGGGGGTTGGCTCCAGGACGGTGAGCCTGATCGATCAGATGCTGCAATGCAGGACGGTTGAGGCATCACTGGGGACGTCAACATGCACCAGATTCGTCTGCAGAGGCACACCGCAGGGCGGAGTCCTCTCGCCCCTCCTATGGAACGTGGCAGTGAACACACTGCTACGGGAGATAGAGGGGGGTGGCTGCCGTGTGGTGCCGTATGCGGACGATGTTGCTATAGCACTCTCCGGAAAATTTTCGCAGACGTTGTGTGAGTGCATGACAAGTACTCTCACGAAAATGTCGAAATGGGCAGACAAATGCGGGCTAGGCGTCAACCCGTCTAAAACGGAACTGGTGCTTTCCACCAGGAAGTACAAAGTTCCGGTACTGATTCCCCCTAGACTATGTGGGAAAGCGCTAGTTTTCAGCAACAACGCCAATTATCTTGGCCTAATCCTCGATAGAATGCTCGACTGGAAATTGAGCATAGAGGATAGAGTAAAGGAAGCCACAGGGGCCCTCTATACTTGCAGGAAAGCCATCCGACTAAAATGGGGAATGAACCCCTATATAGTCCGGTGGCTCTACACCGCCATCATACGACCGATCATGCTCTATGGAGTGGTGGTATGGTGGGCCAGCCTTAGACAGAACGACATGCCTCAATAAACTCAGCAGAGTTCAACGCATGGCAGAGCTATGCATCACTGGCGGGCTACGCACTACTCCAGGGGAAGCCCTGGATACTGTGCTGGACCTCCTCCCTGTAGATCTTATGGGAAAGAAGGTGGCAACTCTTTCTGCCCTCAGAATGCGAGAAGCCAGACTGTGGAAGGCGTCCGCGGTTGGGCACTCGGGACTCCTGACGAGACTCCCGCAATTACCAGAGAGGACAGATTACTGTATTCCTAGTGATCACCTCTCGACGCCCTTCCAGGTATCAATCCCACCTAGGGAGGACTGGGAGATGGGCGAACCAGGACCTGCAAATGCGGTTCACTTCTACACTGATGGCTCAAAGTTAGACGGCCGCGTGGGAGGCGGAGTCTACCGCAGCGAGCTGAACATCAGTCATTGCTTCAGGCTCCCGAACCACTGTAGTGTGTTTCAAGCGGAGATTGAAGCCATCAAGGAGGCCATTTCTATCGTCTCCAAACTCCGTCTAGACACGCACTTAGTGTGCGTCTTCTCGGACAGCCAAGCGGCTGTTAAAGCTCTAGTCTCAATATCGTCGAACTCAGCGACTGTAAATGACTGCCGCAGGTCTCCGCACGAGATCGCAGAGCAGTTAGATCTCTTCCTTATATGGGTCCCCGGCCACAGGGACATCGAGGGGAACGACGTCGCCGACGAGCTAGCCAGGCAGGGTACTATGAACCCTCTCCTATCGGAGAGGGAGCAGGTAGCGATGCCCTGGCTACGTGCAGGCTCCTAACGCACGAATTGATCGAGCAAAATGCCAAAAGGAGATGGCAGCAAACCGTTTTCTGTAAAGTCTCAAGATTGATATGGCCATATCGATCGAAGAAGCGCTCAGCAGAGCTGTATAGACTCCGCAGAGCACAGTGCTCTGCAGTAACTCGAGCCATTACGGGACACTGGCAGATCGGCACTAATGCCTCCAGACTGTCAATCCCTCATAACGACTTCTGCAAGAGTTGTCGCGACGAGGAGGAGGAGGAATCGGTCCCCCACTTCTTCTGCCACTGCCCAGCCCTTGGAAATCGTCGTCTTCGTATTCTCGGGGCCGCTTTCCTTACGGACATTTCGGACCTGTCCGAAATCAAACCAGGGACCTTGTCCAAATACATCCAAGCCACCGGATGGGACTGCCCTTAATCCTGCAGTAGTCTGCTCTCACGGTTCAGGCAACGAGAAAGGGCACATGCCCATGCGGCAACACAACGGACCTTTTACAGGTCCAAGTGAGCTCGGGGGCGGGAGGCTCACATCCCCCCCTCCCGGCTACCGCCTTAACCTAACCTAACCTTACCTTTTCGCCCTTGGAAATCTGCTTGGCACAAAGGGCCAATTCTGTAATAAAATAAAACCCATGTTCCATTTAACACTACCAAGCGACACCTAAAAACCCCAATGTCCAACTTACCGCTATGTTGCGATTGGCACTCTTGTTATATGAACTTGCATATGGCCGTCCGAAAAAAAAAAAAAACACTTTCGGTTGCCTTGCCTCCGGCGTGGGGTCAGAATGGGACGCCACTTAATGGGGACGCCACTTAACCAAATTTCTTTTCGATTTGGTTAGTTTCTTTATGGTATAATTTGAAAGCAACACGATTCTTCTTTTTCTTTTTTTTTTGATTTGGCACTAGCGCGAGGTTTAGTTTTTGTTTTTCCGCTAATATTTCCTCTTTCGACCAAAAACACTACCTTCTGAAGTGGCGCCCAAAATCGAAAAGAGCGACCGAAGCTGGACTTGCATCCACGAACCCTCCTAACAGCGAAAGTGCCAACCACCATTTCCCTCGAATTAACATAACCGCGGTCTATTCTCTCCCGAGTCCGACCGTCTGCCCAAAAAGTACCCGCCGATCACGAGCAATAGGGGCGCTAACCGCTATTATGATATTCCCTGGATTTAAAATTTTTGCTTAGTTTTTTTTTTCGTTCTTTTTATACCCGATACTCAAAATGAGTATTGGGGTATATTAGATTTGTGGTATAAGTGGATGTGTGTAACGTCCAGAAGGAATCGTTTCCGACCCCATAAAGTATATATATTCTTGATCAGCATCAATAGCCGAGTCGATTGAGCCCTGTCTGTCTGTCCGTCCGTCCGTCCGTCCGTCCGTCCCTATCAGCGCCTAGTGCTCAAAGACTATAAGAGCTAGAGCAACGATGTTTTGGATCCAGACTTCTGTGATATGTCACTGCTACAAAAATATTTCAAAACTTCGCCCCGCCCACTTCCGCCCCCACAAAGGACGAAAATCTGTGGCATCTACATTTTTAAAGATACGATAAAACCAAAAACGTAGAATCGTATAGGATGACTATATGTTCTAGAGTGTAAAATCTCAATTATAAAATCGTATAATTATTATAGCCAGAATCAAGAAAACAATTTCATTCTTTCTCGCTCTGTCTCTCTCTAACACACAGGTTTCATGGTCGGTTTTGCAAATTGCAAAATATGAGTTCAAGGATCTCAGAACCTATAAGAGCCAGAGCAACCAAATTTGGTATCCACACTCCTGTGATATCGGACCTTGACCGTTTCGTGTCCAAATTTCGCCACACCCCCTTCCGCCCCCGCAAAGGACGAGAATCTGGGGCATCCACAAATCTCAGAGACTATTAAGGCTAGAGTAACCAAATTTGGTATCCGCACTTCTGTTAGATCTCACTACAAAACGTATATCTCAGAATTTCGCCCCACCCCCTTCCGCCCACACAAAGGACGAAAATCTGTTGCATCCACAATATTGCAGATTCGAGAAAACTAAAAACGCAGAATCATAGATAATGACCATATCTATCAGATTGCTGAATCTGGATCAGATCGGATCATTTTTGTAGCCAAAAGGATCAAATCAATTTGCAGTGGCTACGCAGCCCCCGACGTCACGCTCAGACTTATTTTCTGTCTCTCTCGCACGCACTCTTTGTCGTGTCGTTCAATATTAGCGGCGTCTGCCGGAGAGAGCCATACTGACTTAGTATCGAGTATAACTGTAGAGTTGCGGTGTCCGCAGCAACTCACAACGTTCCACCTCGCTATTTTTGGTGTAGTAATGTTGTTGTAGCTGGTTCAAGCGTCACTACAAAATCCATTTCAGAAGGTTGGGCGGAAGCTTTAAAAGGTCAAGCTTATGCGCTAGAAGGGAATGGTTTACAGAGTCGAATGCTTTACTAAAGTCGGTGTAAATAACATCCATCTGTAAGTTACCTTGAAAGCCTTTAATAATGAAAGAGGTAAACTCTAACAAATTCGTGGTGTCTGATCCCCGTCTGGACCCGGTGAAAACGTATCCTGAACTATCCTCGCTATCATTTTGTAATACGTCGGCAAATAATGATCAGGCAATTGCCGATCTTTTTGCCCAATTCTTCCAAACCACCTATTCTGAGGAAAGCTACTCTGGTCATCCGTACCCATACGGTTTACCGAGGTCGAACGGCATTTTCAGTCCCTTGTTAAATGAATGTTCCCTACTTCATGATCTTCGACTAGTTAAGCCGGTGTTTTCACCGGGTCCAGACGGGGTTCCAGGTTGTGTACTCAGGTACTGCGCCGAGGCTCTGTGTGGACCTTTGCTTAAACTATTCACCCTATCCATTGATTCTTCTTGCTTCCCCCCGATCTGGAAGGAATCGTTTATAATTCCTCTCCATAAAAAAGGTAGCAAGTCTGATGCAAAAAGTTATAGAGGTATAGCAAAGTTATCCGCTATTCCTAAAATGTTTGAGAGGGTTTTAACTCCGCACTTGCAACATCTCTGCAAGTCACTTATATCTCCAACTCAGCATGGATTTATAAGGCGGCGATCAACCACCACGAACTTGTTAGAGTTTACCTCTTTCATTATTAAAGGCTTTCAAGGTAACTTACAGACGGATGTTATTTACACCGACTTTAGTAAAGCATTCGACTCTGTAAACCATTCCCTTTTAGCGCATAAACTTGACCTTTTAGGGTTTCCGCCCAACCTCCTGAGATGGATTTCTAGCTATCTTTGTTCTAGGTCTCAAAGAGTCCTCTTCAAAAACCCCCTCTCTTTCCCAGTAAAGGTTTCTTCGGGAGTACCACAAGGCAGCCATCTAGGCCCCTTACTCTTCACACTCTTTATTAATGACTTACCTTCAGTATTAACATACTCTCGAGTACTTATGTATGCGGATGATGTTAAACTCTGTGTCCAGTACAAGGACATCTCATTTCATTCTCGCTTGCAATCCGATCTTAATAACTTTCAGTCATGGTGTTGTGCAAACTTGTTACACCTTAATGCCTCGAAAGCCCCCTTCTAGCTCCTTTTTCGCTCCATATACCCTATGTGGTGGTTCTTGGTGTTATATTAGACGCCAAGCTAAAGTTTTCCGAACACATTTCTACCATGGTAAATAAGGCCATAAGCGCGCTTGGGTTTATAAAGAGGTGGTCAAAGGAATTTGACGACCCCTATATAACAAAGACTCTCTATACCTCGCTTGTTCGTCCGATCTTAGAATACGGCTCCTGTGTATGGTGCCCTCAGTACAAAGTACACCAGGACCGTATAGAATCAGTACAGAAAAACTTTTTACTCTTTGCTCTGCGGGGCCTTAACTGGGATGCGGGTGTAAGACTCCCATCTTACTCTAGTAGACTACTATTAGTAAGCCTCCCATCCTTAGTTAACCGTAGAAAAATGCTTGGTGTGATATTTATGCACAACTTGATCAGGGGTGACATAGACAGCCCTGATCTGTTGAGCCGCATAAACTTCACGATTCCTATTAGACTGACTAGAAATTTTATACCGTTGTTCCTTCCACTTTGTAGATCGAATTATTCCTTGCATGAACCGTTTAGGGTCTTATGCTCGGATTATAATTCCCTCTACCATATTATATCCACCACTAATTCTCTTCCTCTTATTAAATTATTAATCCTTACACACCTTTCTATTAATTAGTAACTGTAGTGGTGTTTGTACTTTGATTGCATGCTTAGTTTCTTAGTAAGTTAAGTACTAATTTTCCTCGAATGTTAGTCTAATAGCTATCTTTCTTGCATGTTCGCGTTTGGTTCGGCTACGCACCGCGCGTCATGCGGCAGCGCCCCTCGGTCGGTTGGGCGGGAGGAGAGCTGCGTTTTGCCTGGGATCCGCGCGTAACAGCCTTCTGCTGGTGTCACACGGGCCACTTGACGGTGCAGTAACTGCATCGCCTCTTGAAAGATGCAGTCATTGCATGTCAACGTCCACACATATTACATAGCGAGATTGAGAAGTAGGAAAACCAACTTCTTGAAATTTTTTAAAGTTTTGATTTTAAGTTTTTTAGGCTGGATAACTCCTTGGTAGACTAAAGGGGTTTTCCAGATCTAGTCGCACAAGAAAGCGGGACACAAAAATAAAAAAATGTGATAAATGATTGTAAAAAATGGTTGTGCCTTTTAAGACATCAGTGCACAAGTACAAAGCAGACCAGTCAAAATCCCTAATGGGTTAATTAAGCTTCGCAAGCTCGGCTTTACGAATGCAGCGGACATGTTCAGATAGCCTACTCGACCGATCCAATACAGTTGGTCCTATATCTAGCGACAGTTCGAAAGTTGGATTGTAGGCATCTTCAGGTATAAAGAGCGGAAGGGCTCGGGCTAACAACACTATGGTCAGATCCGATACAAAGCATAGATCAAGGAAACCCAAGGAATTTTTCACATGATTGACTTGAGACAGGGACAGGTCAAGGAAGCCGTCAACAAAGTCATGTCGTGACATGGCAACTAGGTTACTAGACTCGTTTATCGAAGACCAAACAGTTCCTGGCAAGTTGAAGTCATCAAGAACTATTATATGATCTTTATCTGATGGTGGTTCTTGCCACACACCCTGCACAGCCCGCCACTGCGACAATCCTTGCCGGAGTGTTGGTGAGTCAGGCAGTTCCCGCAATACTGGTTGATAAGGACAGCTCGGAGTCTCTCTTCGGGGCTCAGGAGAAGAAATTGGTGGAAGGTCCGTAGCGGATGGACTCCTTGGCAGATTCGGCAATGGTAGGAGCCAATTTCCCGAGCACGTCGGTTCTCCACGGTGCGGTTGGCGCGGGGACGTGGGGCCATATCTGGGTGCGGAGAACTAAGATGAAATAAAGGCGTCGAAGACACATTAGTAATGATCTTGGAACGGGTGAGAGGCACATTTAAGACATTGGAAATTGCCTCCCGGTTACATAGTCTGGTGAGGCTATGTTGATGTAAGGACGGATTCACCTTCGAGGTTAGGTTTGAATTCGGACCGGAGCGTTGAGCTTTCATACAGTGCATATTTTGGAAATATTTCCGTCGGTCAGGAGACCGTTCGAGAACTTCTGCGGAGGGAGCTGGAAGGAAATTGCTGTCGTAAAAAGACCCGAGTCTTCTACTAGTTTGATAGGTCGTCTGGAAATTTGACTCGAAAACGATGAGATTTGATTCATCACCTGAGGCACTGGACCTGTGAGTACCCAGCCGAAAATAGTTTCCTGCCCGAAGAGAGAGCCACAGATGTTGGTCAGTGAGCCACTTAACTGAATGGACGGAAGGATATCTGCTCCAATCAGGACATCTATTTGTGAACTCTCATAGAAGGTCGGATCCGCCCATGAGAGGTTCGGCAGGTCTCTCAAGAACCCTTGCGATGAAATATTCGCGGCCAATTCCGGAATAACGTAAACTGCAGAGCTTCTTTGACTGGGCGGATACGGCATTATTTAGGCCGGAGACCTGTGCCTGGATACGTTGGAATGGCAATTTGATTATGTCCACAAGACGTTCTGTAATGAACTTGCAACCTTGCAAAGCAGTTCAAACAAAGCTGCTTCTGCTTAAAGTAGTCGAAGCGAGCGTCAGCGGGCATTTGAAGGAAGTAAGGGCATAAACGGATTGGATGATACTCTTTGGAGCAGAGATCACACGTGCTCCTCGTTTGATTCACTGTGGTCTCGAACGAGTGGGCACTCCTAGGATAAGGACTTCCTTGAGGCCGAAACGGATTGCTTCTGGAATTGTCTGAAGTGCGTATGCTCGCCCTGGAGTGGGCCTGAGTCTCCAAGCCTGGCTGGCCGTCCTCGGTCACTTCGAGAGACAGGTACCGCTCCGCCAGGAACTTGTCCATGGCGTGCCAGGTGGGAATTTCGGACTTGTGCGTCACGGATTGCTCCCAAAGCTCTAAGGTCGTCTTTGGCAGCTTAGCGGAAATGAGGTACACTAAAACTCCGTCAGCGAAAACGCTGTCTATGGAGACCTCGGAGTGGGTGAGTGTCGTGAGGCACTTGTGGACGGCCCTCTGGAGCTCTTTTAGCGCTGCTGCTGACTCGGTACGGATTTGGGGCAGACTGAAAAGGATCTTCAGCTGGGCCTTGGGTATCAGCCTCTTGTTTTGGAAACGCTCACGGAGGGCGTTATATGCGGACCCGAAACCCTCGTTCGTAAGTGGAGCCTGTGCCACTAGGTCGTGGGCCTCACCGCTTGTCTTTTTGTTGACGCGGAACAGTTTTTCCACTGGAGCCAACCTTGGGTTTTCTATGTAGATGGCGGTGAACAGGTCTCGGAACGTGGGCCACTGCTAGTAGTCCCCACTGAAAACTTAAGTGTCACATGGAGGGAGGCGGCAACCACCGGAAGTCGGCACTTGAACGACCAGTTGCGGCGTGTGAGGGACAGTCAGGGGCTCGAGCTGATCGTTCAGTTCGGCCAGGCATTGCGCGTAGACCACGTAGCAGTCATCGTACATCTCTTGGACATCAGCTACGCCTTCTGGATCCTCTTCCGCCATCGTCACCGAACAGGCCTCGAGCTCCGCGTCCACCTTTGCCCACAGGCTTCGGAGTTGTTCTCGATGGACTTGGGAGAGCGAGAGGGTTGGTGTGCTAGCATCTGGAGCGCTGAGATTCTGGTCGAAGCGGGTCAGTCTGCTTGCAGCCAAGGCAAACTTAGACCGTGCGGAACTGGCGGCCGATTGGGCCATAGTGCTAGGAGCCGTGCGAGGGACTCCCGAGGGGAGCAACAAGGCCTCGAAGGCATGTGGTGCGTGAGCCCTGGACGTGGTCGGACCTCGCTCAGCTGGGGCCGGACGGGAAGATGTGGGCGTAGGGACTGAGCCGTTGGAGCTGGATGGATCGGTCAAACTCAGCGAACTCACCCGCTTAAACTTCTTGCGAGATTTTTTCCCAACAGTGGGCATGTTTTGCTGATGGATTTGCGATAACGCGTATTAGAGTCGCAAAGGTAGGTGAGCGGAAATGGCGACGTGGAAGTTCAGAACTACGAACCGTGGATATGTGGTTTTGGTGGAATTTATTGCGAGTATTTATATTATGGAAATAGTACACCGTGGCTGGAATATATAGATATAAATACTACGATCAACAAACAAATGTCCAACCAAGAACGAAAATTGAGGATGGACGATAATATTGAGGCACGAGGTACCAATATATAGAGTCGGTTGCAAACGTCCGTTCAAAACAATATACTCTCGAAATGCAGGGTAGCGCGTCACTTGGCGTTCCGTTACGGTCAAGCGCGGCACCGAAAAATATTCTCCCAACAACTACAACGCAGGCAAAGAAACGGTAGAGAAGCGAAAGCGAAAAGAAAAACGAAAAGAATGCACCGCTGCTGCTGCTTGTATGTGTGTGTGTGTGGCTGTAAGTGCTATGTACCGGGGCTTGGGTTAACGAACCCCCCTTTTGGCGAGATTTACAACAACGGCTAAAGACGGTGTATAACCGTTTTATATATGTCGGAGCATGAAGACCCTGATGCGGCACATCGTTCTCTTGATTCTCATCCGCCATTTTTGTTTCACCGCTGTAGCACAGCAAGTCACTTGCGTCGCGTTATTTTCGTAGTCCAATCTCAACTGACTCTCAACAACAACACTAGCAACATGCTCATCTGAGACGCTCTCTCTCTCGCTCAGACTATGCTCTCAGCAACATTGAATATCATTGAATATATCGATACAACTATCGTAGTAACTAATTTTATTGTAAGTCGATTACTTATTTAATTTCAAAATACTGGAATTATTTCATAATCTCCGACATATACAATACAATACAATATATACAGATGTGCAAGAATATGCTAGTTGAAAAGACCGTGTATACGACCCGTACGTTACGAAACAACTGTACATCTCGTTAGTACGTCCTATATTGGAGTATTGTTCTTGTGTGTGGAGCCCGCAGTATAAAGAGCAGCAGGCTGTTATTGAATCCGTGCAAAAGCAATTTTTAATTTTTGCCCTTCGGAACTTTAACTGGGACTCGGGTAGAATCTTGCCACCCTACCGGTCTAGGCTAAATCTTATTGACCTGCCGTCGTTGCACCATCGCAGAATATGCAATGGCGTAATGTTCGTGCACAAGCTCCTTCTTGGGACTGTTGACTCCCAAACTCTCTTGGGTCAGATTGACTTGGCCGTTCCATCCAGACCTACCCGTACTTTTAGGCCTATCCGTCTACCCATATGTAGGTCTAATTATGCTGATCATGAACCTTTTAGGGTTTTATGCCATAATTATAACTCCCTCTGTCAAACCCTATCCCCTGAACTGTCTCTTAAACTAATTGCATGCAATATTTATAATCATTTAAATTTAGCTAACTTTTAACTTATCTTTTTCCGCCTTTAGTAACTAAGTACCATTATTAACAGATAATTTGTTAATTTAATAAATAAATAAATAAAAATATGTGCCGTATGTATGGAATCATGTTTTATTTTTATTGGCAATATAATTAGATAAATAAAGATTGATTGTGATTTGTGATTTGTTATTCGATATCTTTAAAAAAAACCGAAAGAACTATAGAACGTTGAGCATGCACGGAATGAACAACAAATTAATTGCAAGAATATGTCTTTTTGTTTGTTGCCAGCCGCTTGGATTGCGTTGCTTACACATATGTATGTTTGTGTGCATGTGCATTTGTCAGCAACGAACACTCAGCTGGTAGCTGGGAGCGGTAGGAATATTACTTACAGACAGCTATATTAACGAATGTGGGCACTGGATCGGAGGAGGAACGCAGGAGCTAGCTCGGATCTAATTAAACCTTTGGAGAAATAGGAGGCCACAACCGTTGGCAGAATTTGGAGCTAGAGCGAGAAATAAATACATATGTATGTATGTATGTACATATGCCGCGGGAGCTCGGACTGGGATGGAAACCTCGCACAAAATCACTGCACTGGTGTTGGGCACAATCGAAGGGTTGTACTTATCTTGCACTTGGAGCGATCCGCCGATGCTGGCTGGGGTGAGCTTCTCCTTATGGGGAAGGCGAAGATCCGGCTCGAAGGACCAATGTTTGTAGTGGGGCGGATTGAAGCTCAACTCTCCCACAACGCATGATGATCCAGTGAACCTCCGAGTAGCCGTCATAAGAAATGAAAACCGTTGTGTTTCGTGGTATATATATAATTATGTGTGTGTATTTGGTTGGGGGGGCGCGCGGTAGATCGGCCGTCTGAAGCGGGGGTGAAATCGTAACTAACTAACTCTATGCCTTATGATGCTTTTGCTGCCGTGAGCGCCGTGTGGATCGTGGATTGTGGATCCGAGCGCCCCTCCGAGCGCGCGAGAGCGAGTTGGGACCGGGGCGCACGGAGTTGGCACAGTGCGCGGAAATTGTTTACTGCTGGCCTGAACAGACACGATGGTACGTGGACTAGCTCCAGTAAGAGCCACTACACATCCTACTCGACACCCATTTCCCCAGGTGTAATCATCAACCGGAACACCTCCTTATTGAAAGCTCGGTAACTTCGATAACTTCGATCCTTACAAAACGAAACAATAGCTGGGCAATTAACAGCTTCAATCTATTTTAATCGTCAGGTCCTCACCAGGTGACATCACGCCAAGACTTTATGCAAATACGGTCTTCATTCAGCCGCGGAAAGCCTCACACTCAACTCTAAACGATTTTAGACCAATCAGTCTATCGACCTTTCTTCTCAAAACTTTTAAGAGACTTGATGCGCTATATCTGAGGACAACTTTAAATCCTTAGATGTCGCGCACAACATGCCTACCGGAAAGGAAAATACACGGAAACGTCCCTTCACGAACTTATTTCAGTGGTAAAGAAAGTTAGTTATCTCAAAGAATAATCTTTAATAGCGTTTCTAGATATCGAGAGGGCCACCCCCCCCATGGGGGGGAGGCGGAAAAGTCGTGGCCTATGCAGACACCGTTGCAATTATCTTTTTGGGAAAATACCCCCAAACACTGTGCGACTTAATGACCGCAAAGCTTGCTCGATTGTCCGGATGGACAGAATCGCGCGGATTGGGATTAAATCCCTCGAAAACGGAGTTCGTGTTATTCACAAATGAATACAAAGTTCCCGCCCACCAACCCCCAAATACTTAATGGATACAGGCTCTCCTTCAGCGATAGTGCCAGTTACTTAGGGTTGGTAATTGACAAAAAGCTTAATTGGAACCTGAATGTCAAGGATAGAGTGAAGAAGGCAACGACTGCACTCTACACTTGCAAAGAAGCTTTTGGCCTAAAGTGGGGCTTGAACCCAAGCATAGTCCAATGGATATATCTGGCTATATTTAGAACTATACTAGTCTACGGAGTTACCGTGTGGTGGCCTGCCCTATCAAAAAAGTCAATCACCGATCAGCTGAGCAAAGTTCAGCGAACTGCCGCCCTTTGCATCAGTGGAGCTCTTCGCACCACACCAAATGATGCGCTAAGCACCATGTTATGCCTCCAGAGCCTTGACCTCGCAGGAAATCTGATCAATGGGTACCTCAGTAAATAGGTCACTCATCCATACTAAATAACAACAACATTGCCCCAGCAAGAACGGACTATCATGTTCCAGGGGAGTACACGGAGCAAAATAACAAAAAGAATTCCCATATTTTTAATCGGTTTCATTATCTATTTATTTATTTATTATTCGCCAACGGAATCAAAAAAATCCTTAACTGGATAGGCTTACTTATTTCTATCTTAACAAATAACAAAAAATAACATTAATAAATTAATTATGTAACAGGAAGAAATCCACAAGCAGCCGTCTGACGGCTCCCTTCCCCTGGTAAAAGTCGAAACGCATCCCAGCTGGCAGCGGAGTGGGCTGCCGAAGCGCCCTACTGATGGGCTCATGAAAGCCATAGTTGGTCCGGTGGAGATCAACTGCAAAGGGTGCATGGGTCCTGAGGCTCCAGGCGGGCGTAGTGAAGCTAATCTTACTAAGTAGGTCAGGGCAATCGATATTACCCACTAAAAGGTCATAAATAAAGATTTGAGCCGCAATGGTCCTACGATCCTCGAGAGAGGAGAGATGCACGAGGCGACATTTGCACTCATAGGACGGCATCGGAATGGAAAATGGCAGGGGCTGGAGTGCAAATTTCAGAAACTTCTTTTGCAGTCTCTCGATGCGCGAAATTTGAACGACCCCGGTGGGATTCCATGGAAGCGTACTCAAGGCGCGAGCGCACAAGGAATGCGTACAGACTTAGCCTCGTATATGGGTCCCTGAATTGGGATGAATTGCGCTTAACAAAGCCGAACATTGCATAGGCTTTTGGCAATACTAAATTCATATGCACTGCAAAAATAAATCTAGAGTCATATAAGACCCCGAGGTCAAGTATCTCCGTCTGCTTTAAGAGAGGATGGCCATCTATTGAATATGAGGCCAGCACATTGAAGACACACTTGCTAAAAAAAACAAAGTAACATTTACTAATGTTGAGTGGGAGCGAATTAAGTCTGCACCAACGAGCAACTCTATCCAGGTCGCGCTGCAGAAGGATACTGTCGCCTAAGGTTTTGACAAATCGGAAGATTTTAAGATCATCAGCATAAAACAGATGCTCAGAAGCTTGAATGCTGAGACATGTGTCGTTAATAAAAATTAAGAACAGAAGTGGACCAAGTGCACTTCCCTGTGGAAGGCCGGAAGTAGCCAAGAATGGGTCCGAAGGCTTTCCATTTATTAATACGACATACTCTCGCCGCTGAAGATATGACCTAAACCAACTGAGCAGGCAGGAATGAATCCCTAACCGATGCAGCTCGGCTATTAAAGCACAGTGGGAGACTTTGTCAAAGGCTTTAGCAAAGTCAGTATACACAACATCTACTTGAGAGTGCATTTCAAAGACACGAGTGCAGAAATTACTGAAAGCGATGAGATTAGTGGTTGTTGATCTACCCGGCATAAAACCATGCTGATTTGGGCTAATGTACGACTTCATGACGAAGGTGATCTTTCTGGCAATGATTCGCTCTAGAAGTTCTGAAACATTGCTGAGTTTGGCAATTGGTCTATAATTGGAAATGAGATTTTTGGTACCTCTCTCAAAAATTGGCGTAATCGTGGCAGCTTTCCACTTACCAATAAACTGACCCGTTAACAGCGAATTTGTGAATAGAATTTTGAGAGTTTCACAGAACGCTACAACACAGTTGCGAAGCAGGAAGGCAGGTTTTAGTTGGCTCTGTACTGTACTGTGTACTGTGGGTTGCTTTGAAAGCAGCTTCCGGAGCCTAGCGGTTTCGGGCACTTTCTCGATGTTGGAGCAGAAGTTCCTCCACGAGTTCCTTTGTAGCTCCTAAGTAGGATTTTATATTCCTCATTGACAATCTCTTCGTTCGCTTGTTTGGCGATCTTAAAGAATTTCTTGAGGTTGTTCCTTTGGAGAGAGAGATCTCGGTTCCACCAGAGTGGCTTGGACCTCTTCTTCGTTCTCGAGGGTTTGCACAATGCGTGGTAGGCGTTCAGTAACTCGTTGGATAGGGTCTTTAGGGACTTCTCTACATCCTCCGCAGATTTCACTGAGCCCGGATTCGCGAGCTTCGAAGTAACTGTCTTTTTAAACTTTACCCAGTTTGTGTTCGAATTCGCACTTGAACTGAATGTACTTATGGTCTGAGAACGATGGTCTTTCGAGGACTCTCCAGTCAGATACCAAAGTACTCTTTCCCGTGACGAGAGTTAGGTCTAGCACGTTTGACGAGGTGGTACCTACGAAGGTGTGTTCCTCCCCCACGTTTGCTACGTCTAAGTTAGTGGATAAGATAAAGTCTAGGAGTGACTCACCTCTATCATTGATGTGGGGGCTTCCCCACATATTGTGATGGACGTCGGCGTCTGCGCCAATGAGGAGTTCGAGATTTTTGGAGCCGGCTTCCGTCACCAGACTCCTAAGTTCTTTCGGTGGAGCGGGCCTGCCGTGTGCCATGTAGCAGGAAGCTGCCATAAAGCGCTTTTCCCCGCTCTCCAGCATCACTACCGTCAGGTCGTCCGTGCTGTAATGAGACATAAGATGAGCATGGATTCCCTTCCGTACGAGTACGGCGGTTCTGTTCCTGCTTACCGATGATGAGTAGAGAAGGTTGTAATTTGAGGACTTTAGCCCGGCCACGGAGTTGCCTGACGCAATCCACGGCTCCTGAACTAAAGCTATGTCGGCGGGCCCTTGCTCCATGGCAATGAGGAGCTCCGCCGACGCTATTGTGCTCTTATGGAGGTTGAGCTGCAGCATCTTTAGCGTCATGGGTGGCTAACTCAACCTCACACGACGGGTTGACTATGATCGTCAGGTCACCGTCCTCCTCTTCCTCCGAGTCGTCCAGCACAAGAGCCTGGGCGGCCTCCACTATGGTCTCGAGATCTAGGTCTTTTTCGACCTCGCCTGCCTGGAGGGTGTGCGCATCTTTGTCCTCGGGGTGGCGCTTTTTCAATCGTAGGTATACGCTACCTACGCCCCACGCCATCTTCCCGAGCTGGGGATACAAGATATCCTCTGCCTCCTTGCTGATCTGGAGGATAACATGCTGGCCCCCCCTTGTTGAGTAGTGGGCTACTCGCATACAACACCTTCCAGTCGGCTGTTGGCACGTCCGGATTTTTCCTCTGCAGCAGCTTCAGAGCTCGCTCCCCCTGGACAGCAATGGAAAGGAGCACCTTCGCCTTTGGTATGGACGGGATCAGCTCCCTGTCTACCACCTCCAGCTTGGCCCCCTCCCACAGAGCTTCCAGTAGCGGCACCTTCTGCACCAGCGACTGCCGCGTTGGGTCGTCGTTACATTTGAGGATCTTGACCCCGTTCAGCCATCCCGCTCCATCGAACGTGGGCATGGGAGCGCTGGGGTCCTCCTCCATTCGCTTGAACAGTGATTCAACGAGCTGCGCGTGGACTAACTTTCACTGCGCCGCCGTCATCTTCCCATTCTCGTCGCTGCGGTCGATCAAGGCCACAATGAGATGTCTCTTGGACACTTCGCTCATGGCCTTCTGTCTCGGCTTCCTTGCTTTCGGCTGGGGGGTGGCCACCTTGGGCATGCGTCTCCGCTTTATCGCCGGAGTGTCTTTGACAGCGCTCTTAATCGAGCGTTGCCTCTTGGTGGCCAACATCTCCTCCACCATTCGCTGCCTGCATCTGGGGCAGCTCCGCGTAGTGTTTGCGGCCCTCCTGTACCCGTTGCTCAGTCCATGCTAGCTTGGAATTCTCCTCTTGGGATATACCCGCCTTGCCCTGGAGCCGGCTCAGTAACTTGAGGGCCGCCTTATACTGAGCTTTTGTCTTCATCCCCTCCCTGGAACGCTTCGGCCCTTCCCTACGCAGGGAGCTGGTACCTGGTTCCGGCGAGCAGAGAAGGCTTTCTTCTTCTGTCTTGCTAATGGATAGCACGCTCTCCGGGTCCGAGTCTGTGTCGACAGCGGCACCCACCTGCATTATCCCGGGCAAGGGATAATGCAGTGTCTAGCTAAGGCAATGGTCCATCGTCTTCCTGATCTAAAGTTGGGGGAACTGAACCAGGGCAATGGCTAGAGGTGCCTGGCGGCCAGGCATAAAACGCTAGAGGGTGGTCCCCCCGAAAAATATTCAGGCCAAACATGGAGGCTGGAAAGGAGCAAACAAGGGATGTCAGCCCAAACGTCGGTGGAAAGCGTGACTGCTACCACCGGCGGGCACGGGGAGGAGCAATCCTCTCTGCGTGTCGCCAGCGGTCACACCTCGGGCATGGCGGGAGCAGGCCATGTCAGCTGCAATACTACTGCCACAAAAACGACGCGTTGCAGATTGAGCCACGCGGGTGCCGCTGTCGACACAGACTCGGACCCGGAGAGCGTGCTATCCATTAGCAAGACAGAAGAAGAAAGCCTTCTCTGCTCGCCGGAACCAGGTACCAGCTCCCTGCGTAGGGAAGGGCCGAAGCGTTCCAGGGAGGGGATGAAGGCAAAAGCTCAGTATAAGGCGGCCCTCAAGTTACTGAGCCGGCTCCAGGGCAAGGCGGGTATATCCCAAGAGGAGAATTCCAAGCTAGCATGGACTGAGCAACGGGTACAGGAGGGCCGCAAACACTACGCGGAGCTGCCCCAGATGCAGGCAGCGAATGGTGGAGGAGATGTTGGCCACCAAGAGGCAACGCTCGATTAAGAGCGCTGTCAAAGACACTCCGGCGATAAAGCGGAGACGCATGCCCAAGGTGGCCACCCCCCAGCCGAAAGCAAGGAAGCCGAGACAGAAGGCCATGAGCGAAGTGTCCAAGAGACATCTCATTGTGGCCTTGATCGACCGCAGCGACGAGAATGGGAAGATGACGGCGGCGCAGTGAAAGTTAGTCCACGCGCAGCTCGTTGAATCACTGTTCAAGCGAATGGAGGAGGACCCCAGCGCTCCCATGCCCACGTTCGATGGAGCGGGATGGCTGAACGGGGTCAAGATCCTCAAATGTAACGACGACCCAACGCGGCAGTCGCTGGTGCAGAAGGTGCCGCTACTGGAAGCTCTGTGGGAGGGGGCCAAGCTGGAGGTGGTAGACAGGGAGCTGATCCCGTCCATACCAAAGGCGAAGGTGCTCCTTTCCATTGCTGTCCAGGGGGAGCGAGCTCTGAAGCTGCTGCAGAGGAAAAATCCGGACGTGCCAACAGCCGACTGGAAGGTGTTGTATGCGAGTAGCCCACTACTCAACAAGGGGGGGCCAGCATGTTATCCTCCAGATCAGCAAGGAGGCAGAGGATATCTTGTATCCCCAGCTCGGGAAGATGGCGTGGGGCGTAGGTAGCGTATACCTACGATTGAAAAAGCGCCACCCCGAGGACAAAGATGCGCACACCCTCCAGGCAGGCGAGGTCGAAAAAGACCTAGATCTCGAGACCATAGTGGAGGCCGCCCAGGCTCTTGTGC
This sequence comes from Drosophila miranda, assembly GCF_003369915.1. Classification (NCBI taxonomy): domain Eukaryota; kingdom Metazoa; phylum Arthropoda; class Insecta; order Diptera; family Drosophilidae; genus Drosophila; species Drosophila miranda. The sequence continues at coordinate 49,459,044 of NC_046674.1, forward strand.
TGGACGACTCGGAGGAAGAGGAGGACGGTGACCTGACGATCATAGTCAACCCGTCGTGTGAGGTTGAGTTAGCCACCCATGACGCTAAAGATGCTGCAGCTCAACCTCCATAAGAGCACAATAGCGTCGGCGGAGCTCCTCATTGCCATGGAGCAAGGGCCCGCCGACATAGCTTTAGTTCAGGAGCCGTGGATTGCGTCAGGCAACTCCGTGGCCGGGCTAAAGTCCTCAAATTACAACCTTCTCTACTCATCATCGGTAAGCAGGAACAGAACCGCCGTACTCGTACGGAAGGGAATCCATGCTCATCTTATGTCTCATTACAGCACGGACGACCTGACGGTAGTGATGCTGGAGAGCGGGGAAAAGCGCTTTATGGCAGCTTCCTGCTACATGGCACACGGCAGGCCCGCTCCACCGAAAGAACTTAGGAGTCTGGTGACGGAAGCCGGCTCCAAAAATCTCGAACTCCTCATTGGCGCAGACGCCGACGTCCATCACAATATGTGGGGAAGCCCCCACATCAATGATAGAGGTGAGTCACTCCTAGACTTTATCTTATCCACTAACTTAGACGTAGCAAACGTGGGGGAGGAACACACCTTCGTAGGTACCACCTCGTCAAACGTGCTAGACCTAACTCTCGTCACGGGAAAGAGTACTTTGGTATCTGACTGGAGAGTCCTCGAAAGACCATCGTTCTCAGACCATAAGTACATTCAGTTCAAGTGCGAATTCGAACACAAACTGGGTAAAGTTTAAAAAGACAGTTACTTCGAAGCTCGCGAATCCGGGCTCAGTGAAATCTGCGGAGGATGTAGAGAAGTCCCTAAAGACCCTATCCAACGAGTTACTGAACGCCTACCACGCATTGTGCAAACCCTCGAGAACGAAGAAGAGGTCCAAGCCACTCTGGTGGAACCGAGATCTCTCTCCAAAGGAACAACCTCAAGTAATTCTTTAAGATCGCCAAACAAGCGAACGAAGAGATTGTCAATGAGGAATATAAAATCCTACTTAGGAGCTACAAAGGAACTCGTGGAGGAACTTCTGCTCCAACATCGAGAAAGTGCCCGAAACCGCTAGGCTCCGGAAGCTGCTTTCAAAGCAACCCACAGTACACAGTACAGTACAGAGCCAACTAAAACCTGCCTTCCTGCTTCGCAACTGTGTTGTAGCGTTCTGTGAAACTCTTAAAATTCTATTCACAAATTCGCTGTTAACGGGTCAGTTTATTGGTAAGTGGAAAGCTGCCACGATTACGCCAATTTTTGAGAGAGGTACCAAAAATCTCATTTCCAATTATAGACCAATTGCCAAACTCAGCAATGTTTCAGAACTTCTAGAGCGAATCATTGCCAGAAAGATCACCTTCGTCATGAAGTCGTACATTAGCCCAAATCAGCATGGTTTTATGCCGGGTAGATCAACAACCACTAATCTCATCGCTTTCAGTAATTTCTGCACTCGTGTCTTTGAAATGCACTCTCAAGTAGATGTTGTGTATACTGACTTTGCTAAAGCCTTTGACAAAGTCTCCCACTGTGCTTTAATAGCCGAGCTGCATCGGTTAGGGATTCATTCCTGCCTGCTCAGTTGGTTTAGGTCATATCTTCAGCGGCGAGAGTATGTCGTATTAATAAATGGAAAGCCTTCGGACCCATTCTTGGCTACTTCCGGCCTTCCACAGGGAAGTGCACTTGGTCCACTTCTGTTCTTAATTTTTATTAACGACACATGTCTCAGCATTCAAGCTTCTGAGCATCTGTTTTATGCTGATGATCTTAAAATCTTCCGATTTGTCAAAACCTTAGGCGACAGTATCCTTCTGCAGCGCGACCTGGATAGAGTTGCTCGTTGGTGCAGACTTAATTCGCTCCCACTCAACATTAGTAAATGTTACTTTGTTTTTTTTAGCAAGTGTGTCTTCAATGTGCTGGCCTCATATTCAATAGATGGCCATCCTCTCTTAAAGCAGACGGAGATACTTGACCTCGGGGTCTTATATGACTCTAGATTTATTTTTGCAGTGCATATGAATTTAGTATTGCCAAAAGCCTATGCAATGTTCGGCTTTGTTAAGCGCAATTCATCCCAATTCAGGGACCCATATACGAGGCTAAGTCTGTACGCATTCCTTGTGCGCTCGCGCCTTGAGTACGCTTCCATGGAATCCCACCGGGGTCGTTCAAATTTCGCGCATCGAGAGACTGCAAAAGAAGTTTCTGAAATTTGCACTCCAGCCCCTGCCATTTTCCATTCCGATGCCGTCCTATGAGTGCAAATGTCGCCTCGTGCATCTCTCCTCTCTCGAGGATCGTAGGACCATTGCGGCTCAAATCTTTATTTATGACCTTTTAGTGGGTAATATCGATTGCCCTGACCTACTTAGTAAGATTAGCTTCACTACGCCCGCCTGGAGCCTCAGGACCCATGCACCCTTTGCAGTTGATCTCCACCGGACCAACTATGGCTTTCATGAGCCCATCAGTAGGGCGCTTCGGCAGCCCACTCCGCTGCCAGCTGGGATACGTTTCGACTTTTACCAGGGGAAGGGAGCCGTCAGACGGCTGCTTGTGGATTTCTTCCTGTTACATAATTAATTTATTAATGTTATTTTTTGTTATTTGTTAAGATAGAAATAAGTTAGCCTAGCCAGTTAAGGATTTTTTTGATTCCGTTGGCGAATAATAAATAAATAAAACTAGACAACGGACAGTGGACAGAGGGCAGTAAAGAAGCCCTAACAGCACTAATGGAGGCGCACTTCCCTGGATGCACCGAGGTCACTGACGCCAAGGAGCATCAGGACCCAGCAACTGAGGAACAGCACCCCCCAATAGGTCTGTTAACCACTAAGAGAATCCACTGGGCCATAGACTCCTTCGCGGCCATAAAAGCACCAGGACTGGACGGGATATTCCCAGCCATGATGCAGTTGACCAAAGAGGTTATTACCCTTCGCAATATACTCAGCATGCCTAAGTACGGGCTATATCCCCATCCAATGGAGAACCTCGAGGGTTGTCTTCCTCCCTAAGGCAGGAAAGTGCAGCCACGTGAGTCCCAAGGATTACAGACCGATAAGCCTTACCTCCTTTCTACTAAAAACACTAGAAAAGCTGTTGGATTTACACATCAGGAATGAGGTAGGGGGACTGATGTCAACAAACCAACACGCCTACACCAAGGGGAAGTCAGTGGAGACGGCACTACAATCGCTAGTAGCCACCATCGAGAGCGCCCTTCACAACAAAAAGTATGCTTTGGGAGCATTTGTGGACATCTCAGGAGCATTCAACAACGTGGCAACAACCGCAATAACAAGTCGCCTAGAAGCGAATAACATACACCCTGCAATCAACGTCTGGATCAAAAACCTCCTAAGTTGTAGACGGGTGCAATCGGAGTGGGGCACCGCTTCCATGGTAAAGGGGGCACACAGAGGCACACCTCAAGGTGGAGTCCTATCGCCACTACTGTGGAATTTGGTGGTCGACGACCTCATTAAGAGATTTGAAAGGAAGGCCCCAAAAAAAACAGCCTATGCAGATGACATAAGCATACTTATTACAAGTGTATGTCCATCGACCCTCAGCTCCATAATGGAACGTACACTCAGGGAGATACGTGAGTGGGCGGAAGAGGTAGGACTCAGTATCAACGCGGACAAGACGGACCTCATCCTCTTTACCAAGAGGTACAAGGTACCGATATGGACCCCCCGAAAATTGACCAAACTAGGCTGACTCCAAAATCACAGGTGAAATACCTAGGCACAGTACTGGACAGCAAGCTGGCATGGAGGCCCAATGTAGTGGAAAGGGTGAAGAAGGCTACCATTGCGCTTTATGCATCCAAGAAGATGCTCAGCAGCACATGGGGCCTGTCACCTGCTCTAATGCACTGGATCTACATCTCGGTGGTGCGACCAGCTCTGCTGTATGGAGCCTTAGTGTGGTGGCAGGCTATTGAAAAGAAGACATACCATAAGCTTATGGAAAAGACTCAGCGACAGGCTCTGCTCTGTATTACAGGGGCGCTGAGGTCAACCCCAACAAAAGCACTCGAAACTATACTCGGAATCGACCCCCTGGACATTCACGCTCGCCTGATTGCGGGAAAGGCAGCACAACGCCTTATAGCATCAGGAAACCTATCCATACAAGGATACGGGCACAGTTCAATTGGCAGGGACATGACCAGATCAACTGATTACATGACCCCCCAAACTTGCCTTGACGTCAAAACAACCACATCTTTGGGACCTGAAGACTGGAAAATTGGAAGGGACCAAACTGAGCACCTCAATATATACACAGACGGCTCCAAGATGGAAGGAGGAGTAGGAGCGAGCCTATACTGTACAGACCCTGAGATAAGGCTGTCGTATAAGCTACCGGACCAATGCAGCATATTCCAGGCAGAAGTTTTTGCCATCGGGAAGGCAGCGGAGGTCGCTCTCCTAACAGAACGAGCACACGATGCGGTCAACCTATTCGTCGACAGCCAAGCGGCGATAACATCCATGCAGTCGTCCGCGGTCAGTTCCAGAAGTGTCTTGGCGAGCAGGGAGGCATTAGACATCCTAAGCACGACAAAGACAGTGCGGATCTATTGGGTTCCCAGCCACCAGGGCATCGAAGGAAACGAGACGGCGGACGTACTAGCTAAGGAAGGCGTCGGGCTGGAGAATAGGAGAACCGAGAACGTGCCTGTCTCCCTTAGAACGCTGCAATGCGATCTAGAGAAGCAGGCTAGAACACAGACTGATAACAGGTGGAATAGTACCACCACCTGCAAAACCTCGAAGATAATTTGCAAGGAACGCAACGAGAAACTTAGCCACTACCTACTGCACCTACCACGAAAAGACTGTAGATTGCTAGTGGGAATACTTACAGGTCACTGTCTGGCTGCTGCACATGCAGCTAAGCTAGGCATCACCAACAGAGACAGTTGTAGGAAATGTGATGAACCTGGGGCTATCGAAAACCTGGAACATCTCATCTGCTACTGTCCGGCTCTCTCAAGGGCAAGGAGGAGATACCTGGGCGCCCCAGTGCTGGCATCACTGGAAGATGCCTCCAAAAGGACGCCACATACATACACAACCCCACCCCCGGTCGCCAACAACGCAGAGGTGCTGACGGTCTCGCAGATTACTATAATTGTTAGCAATGTTCTGTGTGTCCGCCTTGTATATTTCATAGCTGCTATTCGGTGGAATGTAGGATGCGCTAATAAATAGCGTCTCCAACTGGCCAGCCACCGCCACACCAATCTGATCCAGAACAGAGTCTCCATCCAGGAGACAAACCCGATCACAGCGTAGGGTGCGTCTGACGGCCACAATGACCCCACCTCCTCTGCAGCACTTCGTTTTGGCACAATCTCTGTCCGACACCAACAAGACGATTGGCATGCTTCTTCCGATTCTTCCTCTCCCTCCTTCTGACTGTGACGAAGCCCTCCAAGTCGGGTAGGGGAGCAGCAGCTGATCCCACGTCAATGACCTCAGTCGAGGTGGCGGCCACTAACCGTGGAGACATTAAGTCGATCGCCGGCTTTGGCCTATTGGAATCCTTTCTGGGAGCCATCGGCTTCACCCGCTCATGAGAATTGATCGAAAGAGTCTGAAAATCAGACTTCAGACCCCGATAAAGGTTTTCAAGCTTCAGAACCTTATCGTTAAGCTAATCTATTTTCGAATGCGAGTCATTCGCAACCACACTGCCAGAACAAATTAGACAGATTTGTTAAAAGTTTAGCTGCGTCTGCATGCAAGTCGATGCACGTCAAATGAAACGCTCGGCGGCACAAAGAAGAACAGCGGACAGCCTCAAAGCAATGAAGCTCAGCGGCAGTGACGTCCGAATTGCATTCCGAGCGGTAATAAAGCCACATAGCAAAAACACGACCGAACGCAGTGAGAGCTGACTAATCGACTGATTCGGTCGATTATCGACTGATAATTATCCGTTTCCGTTTCTTAATCATTCATTATTTAATAAATGACATGAACTCAACTCTGATGTTTGAAACTCTAAAAGGTTCATACATTCTACGGGAAGCGTTTTTTTTCATATTTTTTAGCCTCTTCTTTATATGATACCTTGGTATTAATGGATCAGATGATCTATTAAATCTAGCTCTATTAAAAACGTCGGATATATTCTCACCTAAACATCCAACAGGAGCTACAAACAATTCTATATTATCTGATCCGTATATGTCTTCATATATAGAGATAAAGTGTATTTGCAAAAACGTCGATACTCTTCTGGGTTGATTGAGAATTCACACAATACTGCTATAAATATATAGTAAAGGTTTATTTGCAAAGATTTGTGTCGCCGTGTTTCCATAATTGCTGTTACCGCTTCCGTTCTGTTTCAGTATGCTAATATGCAAATCCATTTCCTTCCATATTGTTTCCATATTTCTTTATTATCATCATTTTATTTTTATCATCGCCTTTGATGTGCCAAGTCTTTATATCAATTCGGTAAGAAATGTTCAAGACAAACTCCATAAATTTAATCCAGGTATGCAATGGACTTATGCCGTATTTTAAAGAGTCAGGCTTAGGTCGAAAGCTTTCAGAATTAAAGTCTGTGATTTCGTTAATCCTTTTAGGATTTACAGCACAGATTGGGCAACCGAGCTTACTGCAAGGTCGCACTCCGCGCGATCTGCAAATGCCAACCGTCAGTCAGCCGCTCGTTGCCGAAAAATTGACTCCGACCACTCCAAGTGTGCAGCAATGGATCTCGTTTGCCAATCTAACGGCAACGACAGCTGCTGGCGACATAAATTCGGTAATCAAATTCATCGCCTTGGAGAACGTGCACTCAGTAACGTTTGTAGCGTCCGTATTCGTAGTGTCCGCAAGCTCACCAGCTGTCCCGTCTATTGCGATCCCACCGGTGAATAGACGTTCCCGACCTCCAGATATTGCCACCACAGGTACTAGGCTTGTGGTGCCTAAACCATTGGTGGGGGTCCCTGACCTCACATCTAATGATGTAACTGCTTTTATACAAAGCAAAATAAAATCTGTCGGCTTAAAGGTGGGGAAGTTTAACTTATTTTATGCCAGGGAGATAGCCTTATTTAAGAAAAGCATTTCTCCAACTCAATTCGACATCATTTTTTCTGCCAAATTTTGGCCGGAGCGTTTGGTGGGCGACGCATAAAGCTCCCAAATCAGCCCAACGTGCCATCCACATCTTCCCATCCTTCTTCAGCCCATTAAAAAAACTAACCTTCCTCTTATTAACTTCCCAATATATTAGAGGCTTACGCAGTAAGCTCGACATTTTCGAGACAGTGTTGCATTCGCATCCCATGTTGTTGTATTTACCGAGACCTGTCTAAAACCGGCCATTCTTAGTTTTCGGAAATGTTGTCAGGTCGGTTTACAACTCTTAGAAAGGATCGTTCGTCCCGACCCAAAATTCCCTTCGTAATATTTCACAGTCCAGGCTCAACAAGAATTGGAATTCCTGTTTGTAAAATTGATTCTTCATTACATAATCGTATATTCCACCTTCTTCATATATCTCAATTTATGAGCAGCACTTGTCCGCTTTCTTCCCCGCTATCAGATAAGGATCATATAATAGTTCTTGGTGACTTTAACTTGCCAAGAACTGTTTGGTCTTCGATAAACGAGTCTAGTAACCTAGTTGCCATGTCACGACATGACTTTGTTGACGGCTTCCTTAACCTGTCCCTGTCTCAAGTCAATCATGTGAAAAATTCCTTGGGTTTCCTTGATCTATGCTTTGTATCGGATCTGACCATAGTGTTGTTAACCCGAGCCCTTCCGCTCTTTATACCTGGAGATGCCTACAATCCTACTTTCGAACTGTCGCTAGATATAGGACCAACTGTATTGGATCGGTCGAGTAGGCTATCTGAACATGTCCGCTGCATTCGTAAAGCCGAGCTTGCCTCTTGAACTGTTATGTCTGTTTGGTTTGGGTAAACGAGTCCTAATAACTTATTACCCATGTCACGGTATGACTTTGTTGATGGCTTATCAAGTCAACCATGTAAAAAATTCCTTGCGTCAGGACCCTATACAGTTTTATTTCTGCGTAAACAGTAAGCGTAGAAAGTCCGCACACCCATACTCGCTATCATTTTGTAATACGTCGCCAAATAATAATCAGGCAATTGCCGATCTTTTTGCCCAATTTTTCCAAACCACTTATTCTGAGGAAAGCTACTCGGTGTTTTCACCGGGTCCAGACGGGGTTCCAGGTTGTGTACTCAGGTACTGCGCCGAGGCTCTGTGTGGACCCTTGCTTAAACTAGTTACCCAGTCCATTGATTCTTCTTCTGCTTCCCACCGATCTGGAAGGAATCTTTTATAATTCGTTTCCATAAAAAAGGTAGCAAGTCTGATGCAAAATATTATAGAGGTATAGCTAAGCTATCCGCTATTCTTAAAATGATTGAGAAGATTTTAACTCCGCACTGGCAAAGTCTCTGCAAGTCATTTATATCTCTAACTGAGCATGGATTTATAAGGCGCCGATCAAACACCACGAATTTGTTAGAGTTTACCTCTTTCATTATTAAAGGATTTCAAGGTAACTTACAGACGGATGTTATTTACACCGAATTTAGTAAAGCATTCGACTCTGTAAACCATTCCCTTCTAGCGCATAAGCTTGACCTTTTAGGGTTTCCGCCCAACCTCCTGAGATGGATTTCTAGCTACCTTTGTTCCAGGTCTCAAAGAGTCCTCTTTAAAAAGTCCCTCTCTTCACCAGACAAGGTTTCTTTGGGAGTACCACAGGGCAGCCATCAAGGCCCCTCTTTACACTCCTTATTAATGATTTGCCTTCGGTATTAACATACTCTCGAGTACTCATGTATGCGAATGATGATATACTGACATACCTTTTTCGTAATTAGCAATTATAGTGGTATACATATGTATTTTGAATGCATGCTTAGTTCTCTTAGTAAGTTTAGTTCTAATTTTCTTCGCATATTAGTCTAACAGCTATACATAGAGCATGCTCAAATTTGGGTAATTCGAATGATTGCGTTTTGCGCACTCATTTATTCTGGCTCATACAACTGAATGCTGATAACTATGAAGACAACCCATACTCGCATTCATATAACTCAATTTATTGTGTTTGTCGCACTGATTCAAGTCTATTCAATTCGAATGAATTCTGTTTGGCTTGTGTTTTGAATGGAGTCTTACAGATCTCTACTTTGCACATTGGGGCTGCGATTATTTACATGGGCGAAAAAATATGTCGGAATAAAAATTCTCAGGGTCTAAAAATTTTCTTTTTTGTTTAAAATAATAAAATATTAAGTTTAAGCCCGTTTTGACAACGTTTACAGGTGCCGACTTGGTTCCTCTGCTAGCTGTATTATATATATTGCTCTGATTCGATTGAAATTTGTATGATTTAGAATATTAACATATAATACAGCTCCTAAAACTTATGCTCGATTGGTTAACATTGAAGCCAACAATAAATACTTTACATTCCACATATATGTTTATTTAAGCCATTTTTATTATTCAATGAATATTGACCAGCATATTCTCTTGCGGCGTTCAGCAACTTCGGAAACTCATCTTTTTTCTTCAGTATTTTTTAACTGTCTTGCATAAGTTTAACCGCTCGTTCGGCTGTATTATTACCACTTTTAAATCTGTTCATATTTTTAGAGCATTTTGATTTGGAGCTACAACAGCTAATGTTGAACAAAACAAATAATCCTCTCAAAAAAAATATATTTTTAAGGTATAAATCGCCTTAGACATCTATGGTGCATTGGGCCAGGGAGTCGGAAATAATGACCGTTCGGAACCGATCCCAATAAAAAGGAGGGGGAACGTTGTGAGTTGCTGCTGCGACCGCAACTCTACACTTATAGCCGATAAATAGTCAGTATGTCTCTTCTCCGGCAGACGCCGCTATTATTAAAAGACACGACAAAGAGTGCGTGCGAGACAGACAGAAAATCAGTCTGAGCGTGTCGACGGGCGCTGCGTAGCCACTGCAAATTGATTTGTTCCTATTGGCTATAATAATAATCCGATCTGATTCGGATTCGGCATGATTCGGCAATCTGGTAGATATGGCCATTCTCTATGATTGTGCGTTTTTAATTTTCTCCTATCTTCAAAATTGTTGTTGCCACAGATTTTAGTCTTTTGTGTGGGCGGAAGGGGGTGGGGCGAAATTTTGAAACACACTTGTAGCTGTGAGCTCTCTACAGTGAGCAAAAAAAGATACACTTGTAACAGTGAGCTCTGCTGTGAAAAATTACAAATAGTTTTGTAACAGTGAGAGCTTACAGTCAGTTCTAATAGTCTCTGAGATCTGTGGATGCCACAGATTTTCGTTATTTGCGTGGGCGGAAGGGGGTGGGGCGAAGTTTTGAATTACAATTGTAACAGTGACATATCACAGAAGTCTGGATACAAAACGTCGTTGCTCTAGCTCTTATAGTCTTTGAGCACTAGGCGCTCAATCGACTCGGCTATTGATGCTGATCAAGAATATATATACTTTATGGGGTCGGATACGATTCCTTCTGGAAGTTACACACATCCACTTTTACCACAAATATAATATACCCCAATACTCATTTTGAGTAAATCATTAACTCAAACAGTACAACGTAATCAGCCCGCGTATTATGTTTTGTGAATTCAACTTGACAAACTTTAATTATTGCATATCTTCTGTTATTTAAATGAATTTTGACGTACTCATTGATAATCTGATAATCTTACTGTCGGTATTAGATCTAAGTAGCGATTCTCGCACCCACTTTTCGCTTGGTGCTTGGACTTTTCCTGCGGACTTAGTTCTTCAGTTGGCGCTCGGATTTTTGTTGATCTTTTTTCACCGAGATTGTGTATTGTCCAGCTTAATGCCTTGGACTTTGGTTCTGCCGCAGTAGTTCAATCTGTATCATCAATCTGTATTTTTATCGTCAATTTCTCGTCCAGCACTGCTACGCAAATTGCAGTTTTTATTATAAATATTATTAGCAAAAAGTTAAATTAAAACAGAGCAAAGCAAAAAAAAGAAAAAATTATATTTTAACATGTTTTCGAGATATGTTTTAACAATATTCCAAACTTAAAAAACTTAGAGTTAAAAATCTTCCTCATCCAAAACAAAAGAAGCAAAAAAAAACAGAAAGTCCTATATTTTAAATCGGTTTCATTATCCGATTCGGTTTTTTCATCATTCATTATTAAATAAATGACATGAACTCATGTTGAACTGATGTTGGAAACTCTAAAAGGCTTATAAATTCTATTGGAAGCGGATGCTTTCTTAAAGCCGAGTTTGCGAAACGTAATAATCTCATTAGCGATTTTGATTGGTCCGCCTTGTATTTGCGAACTAATGTTATAAAAGGCACACTTACCAAAGAGTTATCCAGTCTAAAAAACTTAAAATCGAGACTATAACGAATTTCAAGAAGTTGGTTCTTCTACTTCTCTCTTTGCCTATGTTACAGCTCGGTCAAACTTTTCAGTTCTTAATGCTCAATGCTATAAAAACTATTTATCTCGATGCGGGATACGTTTTTTTCAGAACCCTAAGCAGTTTTACTGCTTCGTAAACAGTAAGCGTAGAACTTCCGCCCACCCATCCTCGCTATCATTTCGTAACACGTCGGCAAATAATGATCAGGCAATCGCCGATCTTTTTGCCCATTTTTTCCAAACCACCTATTCTGAGGAAAGCTACTCTGGTCATCCGAACCCATACGGTTTACCGAGGTCGAACGGCACTTTCAATCCCTTGTTTAATAAACGTTCCTGAGATGGATTTCTAGCTATCTTTGTTCCAGGTCTCAAAGAGTCCTCTTCAAAAACTCCCTCTCTTCACCAGTCACGGTTTCTTCGGGAGTACCACAGGGCAGCAATCTAGGCCTTAATGCCTTCGGTATTAATGTACTCTCGAGTATTCATGTATGCGGATGATGAATCTGTGTCCAGTATAGGGACATTTCATTTCATTCTCGTTTTCAACCTGATCTTAATCCCATCCCATCCCTGCAGTTTCTGCTGCCATCACTACCGACGTGGTGAGTGCTCCTATTTATTTATTTATTTATTTATTAAATTAACAAATTATCTGTTAATAATTGTACTTAATTACAAAAGGCGGAAAAAGAGAAGTTAAGAGTTAGCTAAATTTAAGTGATTATAAATATTGCATGCAATTGGTTTAAGAGACAGTTCAGGGGAGTCAACAGTCCCGAGAAGGAGCTTGTGCAAGAACATTACGCCATTGCATATTCTGCGATGGTGCAACGACGGCAGGTCAATCAGATTTAGCATAGACCGGTAGGGTGGCAAGATTCTACCCGAGTCCCAGTTAAAGTTACGAAGGGCAAAAATTAAAAATTGCTTTTGCATGGATTCAATAACAACCTGCTGCTCTTTATACTGCGGACCCACACACAAGAACAATACTCCAATATAGGACGTACTAACGAGATGTACAGTTGTTTCGTAACGTACGGGTCGTCAAACTCCTTGGACCAACGCTTGATGAACGCTAAAACATCCTTAGCTTTATTTACTGTTGCAGCTATATGGCTGTTAAAACACATCTTATGATCAAAAAGGACTCCGAGGTCACTTGAACTCGAAATTCGCTCGAGGACATGATTTCCTAGAACATATGAGACAAAATGTGGAGCGCGACGGTAAAATGTCATAAGTTTGCATTTAGAAAGGTTCAGAGAAAGAAGGTTAGTTGAACACCACAATAGTAGTTCACTTAGATCCAGTTGAAGGCGTGTGTGCAAATACCAATCAGAGTAAGACAGACAGATTTTAACATCATCAGCATACATGTAAAGGACAGTGTATCAAGCAGTTAACACTATCCCATCTAAATTAACATTTGAACTTAAGATACCATCGATAAGACCTAACCGATATAACCAGACTTAACCGATGTTTAAAAGACCTAACCGATAAGGGGTTATCGATATGGGAGTGGGTTGTTGGAAGTAGAAGCAGAAAGTTGAACAAAAAGTCGGAAGAACAGACTCATTAATTGCACATCTTAAATCATACACTTTGTACTCTTTTTCGAAAAACACTATTAATAAACGATACATTATTAATAATCTTACATTTGGGGGCTCGTCCGCGTCGAATACAGAGCTCGGAGTGTGTGAAAAAGAAAAACAGAAGAAAGCAGAAGCTGATGCAAGAAGAGGAATGTTGAAAAGTTGTTAAAGTTTTTGTTTGTAGCTACATAAAGTTGTAAAGTTGTTGGTGGCTATAAACATTAAGTTGAACAATCCAAATTCTGTGAGCATAACAGTAGACACGGAGTTTAATAAAAGATCGGTCGTTTAATTCGGTTGGAAAATTGTGAAATTCATTGTCGCGCCGCAGCGTCGCCTTGTCCGTGCGCAGTACGTACGCAAGCAGAAAAAACACGCACAGATACGTTGTGTGTGATACACACTTATAAACAGAAAAGACAAGCACTCGTCGGGTACACAGACACAAGTCGAAAAGAGCCGCAAAATGATGCAAACACCGCCGCCGTTGCACTGGAAACAGAGAGAGAAGGAAGAAGCTGTACCAGGAACGTAGCGCCCGAGTGCAAACGAGATGGAAGATTTAGAAAATGCGGAAAACAATACTGAAGACAAGATTGATCAAATGATAAAGTTGCTAAGTTTGAAAGTGCTTTGCGATGAGCAACGAGAAATCCAAATGAATGATCGCTCCAGATAATTTTACAAAAGTTGTGAGCGATTGTGATGGAAAATCGGTTCCCATAGAAAAATGGTTTGAGATATTCGAAAAAATGCCGACGCATATGAGCTTACTGAAAAGCAAAAGTATGTGCAGGCCAGAGGAAAAATGACCGGTGCAGCTAAGCTTTTCCTTGAAGCTGAATGCGTGTGCACCTATGAGGAACTCAAGAACGTTTTATTGGAATTCACATGTAGCTATAACAGTGCAGACATTCATAAGCTGCTGCAAGAAAGAAAGAGGAAGAGTAGTGAGTCGATGCACGAGTACTTGCTGCAGATGAGAAAAATAGCAGCAGTCGGACATGTTGAAGACGCGGCTGTTATAAGCCATATTGTGAACGGTCTGGACATAAGAAACGAGTATAAGTATGCCATGTATCGCTGTAAGACCTTCAGGGCCTTGAAAGAAGAGTTCGATATCTATGATCGTTTGAACATATCGGAGAAGAAGGGCAATAACGAACAGCATAAAACGAGTTTCAAGCAGCAAAGTGGGCAAAGCGGTAAAAAAGAATATTGCCATAACTGTTGATCAGGAGAACACAAACGCAAAGACTGCAAAGCCGAAACGAAGTGTTTTAAGTGCAATCAGAATGGTCACACTTCGCGTAACTGTCCTTATGAAGCTGATAAAGTTGATAAAGCTCGCGTCATTTTGGATCGCAGTCGCATGAAAAAAATTCAAATAAACGGCATTGTAGTTGACTGTCTTGTGGATACAGGGTCAGATGTAACCATAATCAAAGAGAGTATGTTGAAGACCATGAAAAACGTTAAACTTTTGAAGTGCACAACTATGTTGCGCGGTCTGGGTCAGATATCAACAAAGCCTGTTGGATACTTTAATGCAGAAGTTACCGTGGATAAGTTGCAGACCACACAGAAGTTTTCAGTAGTCCCCAGTAGCCAGATTGATTTCGACGCACTTTTGGGGCATGATTTCATTAAAAGCTCCGTTTCGTCGCTGATATGCAAGGATACACGTTTCTGAAGCATGACGCAGATCCTGTGCCAACAGATGAGCATGCTCTTATATATAATGTAACTGAAAAGTCATCCTTTGAAGCTCCGCCGCAATATCGAAAAGACGTTGAACAGATGATAAGAAACAGTTACCAAATGCCCACAGAAGTTGCAAAGCAGTCTCCAATCCAACTGAAGATAGTTCCCGACGGAGTAATCAAGCCGTTTCATCACTCACCGAGTCGTTTATCAACAGACGAAGCCAGTGCCGTAAAGAAGCAAGTCGAAGAATGGATCGAGCAAGGAATCGTGCGCAAGTCGTCTTCAAATGTAGCGAGCAGAGTTGTCGTCGTGAAGAAAAATGATGGTACACTTAGAGTTTGCGTAGACTACAGGAAGTTAAACAGCATGGTATTGCTGGACTGCTTCCCAGTCCCGATCATGGAGGACGTCTTGGAAAAGCTACAGTCGGCTAAGTGGTTTACCATAATGGACCTTGAAAACGGATTTTTCCATGTGCCTATGGAAGAGCAAAGCAAGTCGTATACGGCCTTCGTCACAAAGGAGGGATTATTCGAGTTTAATAAAGCGCCTTTCGGATTCAAGAACTCGCCAGCTGCGTTCATTTGGTTCGTAAGCTATATTTTTCAAGAATTAATCAACTCTGACATTATGCAGCTTTATATGGACGACATAATTGTTTACGCCGCGTCGCCCGAGGTATGCATGACGAAGACGAAGTTGGTTCTGGAGACAGCTGCGCAGTTTGGCCTAAAGATCAAGTGGAAGAAATGTAGCTTCATGCAGCCACGCATTAGCTTTCTGGGCCATATCATTGAGGACGGGAGAATCTGGCCCGGCAAAGAGAAGACAGCAGCTGTCAGTCGGTTTGCTACGCCCAAAGACATTAAAGCAGTTCAAGCATTTCTGGGACTCACAGGCTTTTTCAGAAAGTTAATCCCTGGCTATGCACAAGTTGCCCGGCCGCTCACGAATCTACTCAGGAAGGAAGCAGTTTTCAACATTGGCGAAGCAGAGCAACAATCGCTACAAACCTTAAAGAATCTGCTTGTAATCGCACCTGTATTACATTTATACTCACGAGAAGCGCCAACGGAACTCTACACGGATGCATCCAAAGAAGGTTTCGGAGCAGTTTCGTTGCAGCAGTTTGATGGCAATTTCCACTCGATTTACTATTGGAGTAAAAAGACTACACAAGCTGAGTCCAAACGTCACAGTTACTATTTGGAGGTCAAAGCTGCATACCTCGCACTCAAGAAGTTTCGTCACTACCTGTTGGGACTCAAATTTGATCTTGCCACTGACTGTGCGGCGTTTAAGCAGACAACAACGAAAGCAGATATAGCCAGAGAAGTTTCCCAGTGGATTCTGTATATGGAGGACTTTACATTCAAAGCAGTACACCGCCCAGGGGACAGAATGAAGCAGCACCCATATCAAGACTACAAGCTTAAAGGAGGTCTTCTCTTCAAATCTGTAAATGGCAATGACGTATTGGTGGTTCCAAGGCTGATGGAAAGGGAAATCATTCAAGGATCGCATGAAGTTGGTCATTTCTCCACAGCGAAGACAATGCACTCAGTTCAGCAGCAATACTAGATTCCGCACCTTGAACGGAAAGTAAATAAGTTGATTACTAATTGTATCAGTTGTATAATTTTCAGCAAAAAGTTGGGCAAACAAGAAGGCTATCTTCATTGCATTGACAAGGGTGACACACCACTATACACGCTGCACGTTGATCATTTGGGACCAATGGATGCGACAGCCAAGCAATACAAGTACATTTTTGCTGTGGTAGATGCATTCTCCAAGTTTGTGTGGCTGTTCCCAACTAAGTCAACAGGTCACGAAGAAGTTGTGAAGAGGCTGAGCGATTGGTCATTTGTGTTTGGTTTTCCCAAGCGCATAGTCAGCGACAGAGGAGCAGCGTTTACATCCAACGCATTCAGCGAGTTTCTCAACGAGAACAAAGTCGAACATGTGTGTACAACGACAGGTGTGGCGAGAGGCAACGGTCAGATTGAGCGGGTGAACCGTTCAATTTTGGGTATCATCGCAAAGCTCTCAGCTCAGGAGTCAACGAAGTGGTACAAGCATGTGCCACAGGTCGAGATGGCGGTTAATTCGCATGTGCATTCTACGTTGAAGTCGTCGCCATTCGAGGTCATGTTTGGGACAAAGATGCACAGACAAGCTGAAAGTCGACTATTGGAGGTGCTCAACGAGGAGTTGGTTACGCAGTTTCACAACGAGCGCCAAGAACTGCGTGACCAAGCGAAACAAAACATTGAGAAGGCGCAAGAGGTGTACAAGCGCAATTATGATAAAAAACGACGACCTGAGCACGGCTACAGACTAGGAGACATGGTCGCGATCAAGAGGACGCAGTTCGTCGCATGACGCAAGTTGGCCAGCGAGTATCTAAGCCCATATGAAGTCACCAAGGTAAAGCGGAACGGTCGCTACGACGTCAGAAAGGTTGCTCAAGTCGAGGGGCCAAATATCACAGCAACGAGCAGTGACAATATGAAGCTATGGCGTTTTGTCTCAGAGAACGATGATATATTATCATCTGGGACAGATGAAGATGAGCAGCAGGGCCGAATGTAAAGGACAGTGTATCAAGCAGTTAACACTATCTTATCTAAATTAACATTTGAACTTAAGATACCATCGATAAGACCTAACCGATATAACCAGACTTAACCGATGTTTAAAAGACCTAACCGATAAGGGGTTATCGATATGGGAGTGGGTTGTTGGAAGTAGAAGCAGAAAGTTAAACAAACATCTTAAATCATACACTTTGTACTCTTTTTCGAAAAACACTATTAATAAACGATACATTATTATTAATCTTACAAACATTAGTGTAGTAGAGTATGTTATAACTTGAGGAAGGTCGTTCACAAATAAAATAAACAGAAGCGGGCCCAGATGACTTCCCTGTGGCACACCTGAAGTAACATTAACAGTATTTGACAACACGTTAGAAAACAAAACACGTTGAGTACGGTTTGAAGAAAGGACAAAATCCAATCTAGAAGATTCGTTGGGAACCCTAATAAAGAGAGCTTGTGAATAAGCAGGGCATGGTTCACAGAATCGAATGCCTTGCTGAAGTCAGTAAAAACTACATCCGTCTGCAAACCAATTTGAAAACCACGGTGGATTAGGTTAGAAAACTCAAGAAGGTTAGTCAATATTGAACGATATCTGAAAAAACCGTGTTGCGACGGAGATATCAAGCTGCAACAAAGATGTTGCAGTTGCGGGGTGACCAGGAACTCAAGAAGCTTCGGTACGATGATTTGCTCTAGCATATTCGGTAGTACAAAGAGCGGTATCTGCACCTCCCGCTCGTCTAGTCGGATGCGCGCTAGCAAGATCTGAGTTATCTCGCGTGCGGAGCCGTCGGCCAGGCGGATCTGGACGCACGCCTCTCGCAGGTCGTTGTTGCGATCGAGTTGGCGGGCGAGGTCGGCGTTGATGAAGCTTCGCAAGGCTCCGGTGTCGACCGTGGCTTCCGTGCGCCGTCCTTCGATGGTTACTCTCGCCACTATCCGGCCGTCGTGTACTTGTAGCGTGTTCTTTAGTTGCGTGTCTGAGGAAGCAGCGTGCCCGGCTGTTCCCGTGTCTGCTGAAGACGCGAGTCGTTTCCCGACGGGTGTTGGTGGCAACAGTCCACAGTGTGTGTTTCGCACTTGCCGCATTCCCAACAGAAGACGATCGATGGGTTGGTGCAGTCGCGGGCAGCATGTCCAGCTTCTCCGCAACGGTGGCAGGCCGCGTGTGGGTTGGCGATAGGGGTGGTGATCATTCGATGCGTAGCTTCCCGGGTTGGAGCGCCCGCTTGGTGTGGCCTCCTTGTGGGTTCTGGGGTGTCCCAGTGAGGTTTTCGGAATTGGGTCCGATCCGTCTTGTCTTCGTTTTGCGCTCGTTGTGCCGATGGCCATGTGTACCTTGGTGGTTGTCGAGGGGGGATGAGGGTCGCCGGTATGTTTCGCTCCTGGATACTGTCGAGCTCAAAGGCCAACATCGTCAGACCTCTCAGCTCGTGACTTCGCAGTATAGCTGGTACGCCGGAATTTCGGCGAAATTTGTCCGAAAATCTTCCAAGTTACCATCGCGGCTGAATCCGAATTCCTCCGCGAAGGATTCCAGCTCCTCTCGGCGGCGTTTATGTATCCAGCGTTGGCGACGAATTCTCCAGGGTAGTACTCACCGGGCTGTTCCTCTGTGTGGGATTCCATTGCTCTGCTTATTACTATTTCGTTTGGCTGGGTCAAGCTTCGCTGCGGGCGTTTCGAGTTTCTGCTCGGGGTTATGCCACCGTTAGCGTTTCTCAGTCGCTGCGCCGCGCTTTCGTCGGCTCGTTGCGCAACCCGCACCGCTGGAAATTGTGCGAGGTCGAAGTTTTCTTCGCGTTGTTTTTCCCGGTTCTCTAGCGGCCGTGGGTCTTTAGTCCAAAAACCCCCGTTGACGTTCCCTCAGAGTTTTTCTCATAAATGTGCGCATTCCGGCCTCAATCTCCCGACAAGCCAGACATGACCAAGACAGGCCCATGCGTTTCGAGATCAGATCACTTAGCCGGCCAAAATTTCCACCACAGCACATTTTATGTGGGCAAAATTGTCGCACAACCAGCAGCTAAGGAATGAATCACCAATGATTACACCACCGAATTCACATTTCTTTGCACCACAAACGATTGCCATTATTGACAGCAGTAGAATCACTGTGCACGAATAATAAAAGAACAGAGTGAGAGCGCAAGTAAAATGGGAGAGCAGACAGCAGAGCGAGCCCGACAATCAGCTGCAGCGGCAATAATTCAGAGCAGATGATCCAACGAAGTGCAGGAAACGAGCATTAAACTCACCAAAGCAGAGACCCAAAAGAATAGTCCACAAAGAGGGAGAGTATAGGCAATCCAGAGAGAGTAAGAGCAGCAATGCGAGCAGCAGGCCCGCATATGCTCACGAGAGAGTGTGGGCGATGCAAGCGCTGATGCGCGAGAACAGTGCACACCGAAGCCAAAAAAACAATAACAAATTGCCTGCACGAGTCCGATGCGTTACGTTGCGAATATTTTATTTATATTAAACACTTGTTTGCAAACGAAACACTGGTGATTAACACAAAGTAAAATCAAATTAAAGAGATGCGATGATATATTAAAACAAAGTCACAACAATGTTGTATGATATTTAAGCAAAGGGCGGAGAATGCAGGAGCAAGAAAAAACGCAACCGGCTTAAGCAAGAGCTAGAAGCGAAAATGACCCGAAGACCCGAAGAAAAAAACAAAACCGGCTTAAGCAAGAGCTAGAAGCGAAAATGACCCGAAGACTGGAAAAAAGGAAAGGCCCAAGCTGAGCACCTCAACATATGTATATACGAATAGCTCCAAGATAGACGGATGAGTAGGAGCGAGCTTATACTACACAGACTCTGAGATAATGCTTTCATATAAGCTACCAATGCAGCATATTCCAAGCGGAAGTTTTCGCCATCAGGAAATCAGCAGAGCAGAGCAGCACTCATAGAACGAGTACACGATGCGGTCAACCTAGTCGTCGACAACCAAGCAGCGATTATATCCAGCAGTCGTCCGCGGTCAGTTCCAGAAGTGCCTTGGCGAGCAGGGAGGCACTAGACACCCTAAGCACGCAAAAGTCAGTGGGGATCTAATGGGTTCCCAGCCACCAAGGCATCGAAGGAAGCGAGGCGGTGGACGTCCTAGCTAAGGAAGGCGTCGGGCTGGTGAATGAGAAAACCGAGAACGTGCCTGTGTTCCTTAAAAGGCTACAAAGCGACTTAGAGAAGCTGGCCAGATCACAGGCCGAAAGCAGGTGGAGGAATACCAGCACCTGCAGAAACTCGAAAATCATGTGCAAAGAACGCAATGAGAAACTCAGCCACTACCTATTACCCCTACCACGAAAGGACTGTAGACTGATAGTGGCAATACTTACAGGTCACTGTCTGGCGGCGGCACATGCAGCAAAGTTAGGCATCACTAACCGAGACATTGGCAGGAAATGTGATGAATTTGGGGTAATCGAATCCCTGGAACATCTCATTTGCAACCAGCTCTTTTACGGGCAAGGATGAAATGCCTGGGTGCTTGCATCGCTGGAAGATGCCTCCAAAGCACATAAGCACTCCCGCTGGTTAACTCCGGGCTAACCTAACCTTACCTTGTAAGAGCATTAGGATGGGATAACTGCTGACAATGCGTTACCACAACTGGATGAAACCAGGCTGTTCGTGCCGGGCTCTAATGAAGTTTATTGTATATTGTTTTATTATATCAAATGATATAGCCATTTTACGAATTTTAGCTTGTTAAAATTGCAGTAATTCAGACTAAAACGTTGTTATTTTAATCTACTTTTTGACGGATGGTGGGTCGTGCCAGTGTGAATCGTGCAGTACGCAGAGGATCTTGGAGTATTCAAGGTAAGACGTGCATTACCGTTCACTCTTTGCAAATTCGCATTAGAAATCGCAAGCATGTATGTAACGAAATTCTGTATAGACCCATTTCATATGTATTCATTTGTCCATATGGTATGGACGGTATGGTATGGTATGGTAATTATATATCATTTTTAATTTTTCAACGCAAATCACTTTTATTTGTGATTTAAACTTTTATTACCAGGTGTGCCACAGACTGCCAAACCAAGCGGAAACCAATTGAGCTTGTTTTATAGGTGCCACAGCATGCTGTCTTGGTTGGTTCTAGAAACTCTAGTAATTTGAATAATTAAATAATGAATAATAATTTGAATAATTGTATTAAAAAATAAAAATTCACTAATAAAAAGTGTTTGGAATGGTTATTGAATTTCTGATTTGCCTGCATTAGCATAATGTAACATTTTACATTTTTTAACTCTTTATTTACATTTGAAGAAAACTCTAGTCAAATCTCTAGAAGAACTGTCATTCGGTGTCGGCGTTAAAACTTCCACAGCCGTCAATTGTTTTGTAAAGGAGCAGAGTCGGCACCCATCTCCTCAGCCCTGTCCACCCTCCTCACTGCTTTCTCCTGGGTTTCTCTCTCCTCACCATCTTTGGATGTCTATTAGTATTGCCATTTCATATCGCTTCAAATCTACTCTTAAATTTTATAGATAAACGGTTAAGGTACAGCCGATACAGGTTTGACCGATCCACTGAATACACTGAATAACATCTAAATTCCGTTCCTTGAAACATGAACGGTTTTTTTTTAATGAAAAATACCACAGCTCTGTATTTTTATACCCGATACTCAAAATGAGTATTGGGGTATATTAGATTTGTGGTAAAAGTGGATGTGTGTAACGTCCAAAAGGAATCGTTTCCGACCCCATAAAGTATATATATTCTTGATCACCATCAATAGCCGAGTCGATTGAGCCATGTCTGTTTGTCCGTCCGTCCGCCTGTCCGTCTGTCCGTCCCCTTCAGCGCCTAGTGCTCAAAGACTATAAGAGCGAGAGCAACGATGTTTTGGATCCAGACTTCTGTGATATGTCACTGCTACAAGAATATTTCAAAACTTTGCCCCGCCCACTTCCGCCCACTTCCGCCCCCACAAAGGACGAAAATCTGTGGCATCCACAATTTCAAAGATACGAAAAAACTGAAAACGCAGAATCTTAGGGGATGACTATATGTTCTAGTGTGTAAAATCTGAACCGGATCCTATAATTATTATAGGCAGAATCAAGAAAACAATTTCATTCTTTCTCGCTCTGTCTCTCTCTAACACACAGGTTTCATGGTCGGTTTTGCAAATTGCAAAATATGAGTTCAAGGATCTCAGAACCTGTAAGAGCCAGAGCAACCAAATTTAGTATCCACACTTCTGTGATATCGGACCTTGACCGTTTTGTGTCAAAATTTCGCCACACCCCCTTCCGCCCCCGCAAAGGACGAAAATCTTGGGCATCCACAAATCTCAGAGACTATTAAGGCTAGAGTAACCAAATTTGGTATCCGCACTTCTGTTAGATCTTTCTATAAAACGTATATCTCAAAATTTCGCCCCACCCCCTTCCGCCCCCACAAAGGACGAAAATCTGTTGCATCCACAATATTGCAGATTCGAGAAAACTAAAGACGCAGAATCATAGAGAATGACCGTATCTATCCGGTTGCTGAATCTGGATCAGTTCAGATCATTTTTGTAGGCAAAAGCAAGAAATCAATTTGCAGTGGCTACGCAGCGCGCGACGTCACGCTCAGACTGATTTTCTGTCTATCTCGCACGCACTCTTTGTCGTGTCGTTCAATATTAGCGGCGTCTGCCGGAGGAGAGCCATACTGACTAAGTATCGGGTATAAATGTAGAGTTGAGGCGTCCGCAGCAACTCACAACTTTGTGGGGGCGGAAGTGGGTGGGGCGAAATTCTGAGATATAAGCTTAAAAGTGAGATCGTACAGGACTGGGGATACCAAATTTGGTTACTTTAGCGTTAATAGTCTCTCAGATTTGTGAATACTCCCAGATTTTCGTCCCTTGCGGGGGCGGAAAGAGGTGTGGCGAAATTTTGAAACAAACTCGTCAAGGTCAAATATCTCAGGAGTGTGGATCAAAAATTTGGTTGCTCTAGCTCTTATAGTCTTTGAGATCTAGGCGCTAATGTTTAGAGCTAAGCAAAGCCGGCTATGCTACGTGTGTGTTAGAGAGATAGAGCGAGAAAAAATGAAATTGTTTTTTGTATCTTGTATCTTTTAAATTGTGGGTGCCACAGATTTCGTCCTTTGTGGGGGCGGAAGTGGGCAGGGCGAAGTTTTGAAATATTTTTGTAGCAGTGACACATCACAGAAGTCTGGATCCAAAACGTCGTTGCTCTAGCTCTTATAGTCTTTGAGCACTAGGCGCTAATAGGGACGGACAGACGGACGGACGGACAGACGGACAGACAGACAGGGCTCAATCGACTCGGCTATTGATGCTGATCAAGAATATATATACTTTATGGGGTCGGAAACGATTCCTTCTGGACGTTACACACATCCATTTTCACCACAAATCTAATATACCCCAATGCTCATTTTGAGTATCCGGTATAAAAACATCATTTGGAAATAAAGTAGTCCTTTATTTAACTGGTAAGGACAACGAACCGCTTTGGATATTTTTACCTAAAAGTTATGTGACAAAATTTTCCACAAAAACGCCCTTTAAGATGTTGAAGGAGCATGGAATTTCACATCTTATATGTAAAGGAAAAGAGATGAATAGATATAGCAATGCCCATTTCCAATTTATATGTAAACAGTAAATAAAGACTTCAATTGAATACATCTTTTATATATATATATAGCTACATATCTATAGTCCATGCTCCGCATACCCTTATCTATGTCTGTTACCCTGCACCCACATACTATAAACAATCCATCACCCTCAGCCTCGAATCCCATAAACAATCCCACGCTCGAAGTGGACCACTTGTAGCCGATAGCCGGCAATGTAAACAAACACCCTAAGCTAGGAGTCGCACATAAAACAATAGATGCCGCGTATCCAGCCGCACTAGAATCACGCCACCCTCCAGAGATCAATTACTAATCGATTCTCAAGAACCACGCTATCCTAGCTCACCAATCAGAATTGGACACAAAACCAAGGAGGCCATATTCTCAGCCACCCCCAAGTAATGCAACACCGATCATACGCAGCGAAAGCCTTTCATCAAAAGCCGCCTTTCCCACATATCGATCGAGTCACGTACTCCGTCACCGAAGCCGAAGCCGAAGCCAACGCCTCCGAATCCCAATCCGAGCATCGTAATATAAATAGTCTACATCTAAGTAGGCAGCTCAGTTCTGTTCAAGACAAACGTCAATCGCGACACCGTCGGAGAATTCACCCAAGTTAATTCCGTTTAAGACATCTGACCTTAGTCATCGTCGGAGAAACTAACTAACAATTTTACACTAAGTTTAAGTAAATAAATAAATCTTTTTTAAAACTTGAACTCGAGTGTCGCATATTTTACTGGCGCAGGTAGGCCTGCGCAGGCGCAGGCGTCGGTAGGATCTCAGTTAAAAGTGAATGTTTTTTAAGACGATCAATTGGCGTAGTGACAGTTACAGTGCGTAATAGCCTACAGTGATCAGAGAAAAAGTAACGCTATTACTAAAGAGATCCGCCAAAAAATCTACACACGATTCAAACTCAATTAATATTAGTGAAAAAAAAAATATAACAAACTACCCATACAAAAATACAAAAAAATCAACATGCCGCTATCAGAGATACACCTGAACCAAGCCTTGAGGTCAATCAGGCAAATTCCACCATTGATGGATGCCAAGAACGTCTAAGCTCGTTCATAAGCAGGATCGAGTACATCTCTGAATTGTACCCAACAGAAGACATCCGACAACAAAGCATCATGTACGGAGCCACTGAGGGTCAACTGTGCGGACGAGCACAACTTTTGTCACAAAGCCTTCAACCCAACACCTGGACCGATCTAAAGGCAGCATTAATAAGCAAATTCAATAATCACACTCCATACGAGACGCTGCTACAACAACTACACGACACCAAATTCAATGGGAGTATTCGTAAGTTTGTAGAAGAACTAGAAATTAAGTCAAATGTTATAATAAGGTAATCTTTAAAAACGCTCTGGCAAATGCCACCAGTCATACAATAGAAGATGCTTTACCCAATAAATTGTTCATCATTTTAGCAAAGAAAGACATTTCTACTATGGCTAATCTAGAAAAATCAGCTCAAGAGTTAGGAATCTACGAAAATTTCACAACTGTTAACAAGAATCACGAACACCCAAGGAACGTAAATAACAATCGTAGGAATGTTGGAACTTATTACCCTCGTTATAGTTGTAATGATTCTAACAATCAAAACCCAAGTACTTCTAGAAATAACCATGGATCGAATAGAAATAATTCAGGAAATAATGCCGCAAATAATACAGGATTATTTAATGAATTTAGAAATTCCCTAAACCAGGGCAGAGCACAGAATCCCACTAACTATCAAACCAATCAAACTCAGGCAGGTAGCAGTGCACCGAATCAGCCGGTCAAACTATCAAGGGAAAGTCAAAGTGAAGAAATGAAAATGGATGTACATTTTCAGCAGAGTGCCTCGGAAGACATCGAGGAAGAATATATAGAAATAATAGTAAATAATAAAAAATTAAGAGGTATCGCGGACTCGGGATCGTCAATAAATATAATAAAGGAAAATAATACAGATTCTAAAGTCGATCTAAGTCCGAAAAGTCCAATTTTTTATTTTTCTAAGCGAACAACTGCAGCGGAATCAAAATATCACAGCTTTGAGCTGGAAACAATGGCAATTATTTACGCTATGTGGAAGACCACGTTTTATATAAATATCACAACGAAATAGGACACATAGGTAGAGACAAAATGACAAACATAATTAACAAAAGTTATTGGTTTCCAAACGTTAAAGAAAAATGTTCCGGTCACATTGAAAATTGTTTGAAGTGCGTTGCGTTTTTACCTAAATCAGGAAAAGAAGGATATTCACACTCCATTCCAAAAGGAAATATGCCATTTGAGCTAATCCACATCGATCATTACGGTCCGGTTGACTCGGGTAGATCAAAAAAGCACATATTAGTAGTTGTTGATGCTTTTACAAAGTTCGTGCGTTTATATACAACAAGAACAACGAATCCACGAGAGGTCATCGTTTCGTTAAAAGACTACTTTAGAGCATACAGCAAACCCAAATGCATAATTTCAGATCGAGGGAGTTGCTTCACATCAAACGAATTCGACGAGTTCATGACAGAGACTGATATCAAACACATTAAAATCGCTAACGGATCGCCTCAAGCAAATGGTCAGGTGGAAAGAGTCAATAGAAGCCTTGGGCCAATGATAGCGAAATTAGTAGAACCAGAAAAGGGTATACATTGGGATGCAGTAATAGACAAAGTAGAACATGTATTAAATAACACACAGCACAGGAGCACAAAGCAAGTGCCTTGTAAACTTTTATTCGGCATAGAACAGAGAGGAAAAATTATAGACGAATTAAAAGAAAAACTAGAAGAGTTAAATGAAGTACAAGAAAACAAAGATCTAACAGAATTAAGAGATAAAGCGGCGGAAAATATAGAGATAGCTCAAGCGTGCAACAAAAAGCAATATGACAAGGGCTTAAAGAAACCCAAGGAGTACAAGAAAGGAGACTATGTGATGGTTAAAAATTATGATTGCACAGTGGGAGCATCTAAAAAACTAATCCCCAAAAACAAAGGCCCCTATGTAATCGAAAAAGTTTTAAAAAATGACAGGTTTTTGTTAAAAGATGTAGAAGGTTTTCAAGTATCCCGTAACCCATATCAAGGTGTTTGGAGTATCAAAAACATAAAACAGAAATAAAAGCTAATATATATACATATAAGGAAAAAATGTAATATATGCTAAGTGTATTGTTATCCACAATGGAATTTCCTTATCTTTAAGTGGATTAGGTGATCCAGCAGTCAGGATGGCCGAGTTGTGGTAGGATAACCCATATCACTCAGTACGGCAGCCCCATTACAACCTATATCAGCCAATACGGCATCCCTAGCTTAGATTAAGAATCCATAAATGTACGGCCACCCCAGAAAAATACCGAAGATACGGGCACATGAAAAGTATGTAGATCGACGCTCGTTCATTCTAAATGGCGGATGAGTGGAATAAAGACGTGTTCGGAAAAGTAAATTGTCCATCCTATTTCACTCTCACAATCTCAGAAGTGGGCCCTACTCACAATGTGCGACATCGAATTAAACCAATTCTCGGTAGTGCAAGAGAAGGTTCGATCGGCCAGCAGCAGTTGGCAGAGGAAGCACCAACTATGGCGCCGACAGTCGTAGAAGAGGCAGCACCATCGATTCAAGACATGCAGGAGGAATTTCTACTATACACGGAACAGCCTAGCGCAGTAGAAGCCGAGAACGACGTCCTGATGAAATTACGCGCAGAGATAGATGCAGGCAGAGTCTTGATGAAAAAAAATCATGACGAAATAAACAAGATCGTGCATGTCGGCCAAGCCAATGACGTCATCAACGAGGGCAACGAAGCTCCCGATATCGATAACAGTGGCAGCGCTAACAGCACCACAGTTAACAGTGGCTGCGCTAACAGCACCAATGTTAACAGCACCATCGACCACAGTGATGGAAAAGGCTCCGATTCAGACAGTGTTGCAAAACGTCAGGACACAAATGTAAACAACATATGGGGAGCTTCGGCAACATCGCTCACATTGGCAAAGGAAGTGACTATGGAATTCGACGGGACACAGTGCGCCAAAAACTGGGTCATACAGCTGGATAATATTGCCGAAATCTATAAGCTGGACAAAATCACTAAACGAATGCTCCTGATTGCTAAGCTCAAAGGAAACGCTCAGAGTTGGCTCCATGCAGATTCCGCACGTATATTGGAATCAGCTCATTACTTGTGCGAGCAATTGATCGTGGCATTTGGGGCAACCTTGAACAAAGGAGAACAAAGAGACAGATTCCAAAATCGTCAATGGCGTTCAGAAGAAAATTTTGCCACATATTTTGAAGAAAAAATGATGCTGGCTAGAAACATCAACATAGACACCGAGGAGTTGAAGGAAAAGATAATCGATGGAATTCCGGCTTCGGGCTTGCGAGATCAGGCTCGCATTCAGTGCTTCTCGGATCCGAAGCAAATTCTACGTGCATTCTCGGAAATCCGCCTTCCGCAGCGGAAGCAGTATGCCACACCAGTCTCGGCAGATGCTGCAGCTAACAAGGGCTTACGCTGCGCCAACTGCAACTCACGTGGTCACTTCGCCAAGGACTGCTTCAAGCCAAAAAGGAAGCCTGGATCCTGCTACGCATGTGGGGCATTTGGCCACCTTGTCGGACAATGCCCGGAGAGAAAAAGCGTAACCAACAACAATTATGTAAGATACTGTAAGATTTTCTTATGCAATAAGATTGTAACATCATTAATTGCAGCATGCCTCATAGACTCTGGGAGTAAAATATCGTTCGTTAAGAAAAGTTTAATTTCTACAAAAACCATCATGGAGCCAGTTCTGAATCATATTTTGGGCTGAATCGAAGCCAATTGAAAACATTTGGAAAAATATTATGTTATGTTTTGAAAGGAGGAATAAAATGTTTTTTTCATTTGAACGTGGTATCGAACGAGTCTATGAGTCATGGTGTGGTTCTTGGCAGAAATTGTATGAATGCATGCGCGCTAAGCTTGGACCTAAACACTTTGAAAATGGTTACGTTAGACGCTGTAAATGAGAAAGCTAATAATCAATTAAGTAATAATTCAGCAATACCGATAGAAAGTGATAAACTGCAAATTAAAACAATGGGCATGAGTATAGGAAAAAACGAAAAGTTTAATGATAACGCTAATAAAATAGTTAGAGATGAGGTGATTAAAGAAGCCAAAATTGATGAAATTGTTAGTGATACCGTTAGTAAAGAGATTGATGAAATTTGTGATACCGTTAGTAAAGAGATTGATAAAATTGTTAGTGATACCGTTAGTAAAGAGATTGATAAAACTGTTAGTGACACAATTCATAAAATGATTGATGAAATTATTAGTTATACCGTTAGTAACGATGATAATATAATTGTTAGTGAAGACGTTAGCAAGGATAGTGAAATTGTTACGGAAGTAGTTAGTAAAGCAGGTACTGAAAATTTGATCGATCATACCAGACCAATCAGCTATATAAGTGAAACAGGTACTTCGATAAATGACGATGCGGTCGTTACTGATGGAATCGTTAGTAGCAAAGCTGAGGACACATACAATGAAATCATTGCTCCAGACATTTTTAATATCAATTATTTGGAAGATGAAAAAGTCGATTACATCTGCGGAGAAAAAATAAGTCATGAGCTAAAATGTCAACTAAGGCAAGCAATCGAAGACTATTATGTAAACACTGTAAGGCCAAAGGAACCTTTAGTTAAATGTGAGATAAAACTTAGTTTAGAAAAATCAAAACCGTTTAGCTGTGCTCCAAGGCGACTGTCATATAACGAAAAAGATAAACTGCAACAATTATTAGACGAATATTTAAAGAACGGGATAATACGACCAAGTGATTCCGAATACGCTTCCCCTATCGTATTGGTTAAAAAGAAAACAGGGGATTTAAGGTTATGTATAGATTTTAGAAAACTTAATCAAAGAAGGACAACTACCCCATACCCCTCATCGATGATTTGCTCGACAAACTAGCCAACAAAAAGATCTTTACGAAGCTTGACCTCAAAAATGGTTACTTTCATGTGTTTGTTAATGAGGAATCGATTAAATATACATCGTTCGTGACACCTTTAGGACAATTCGAGTTCCTCAGAATGCCGCAGGGTCTGAAAACGGCATCAGCAGTGTTTCAAAGGTTCGTTAACAAGATATTCGATGATTTGATTAGAGATGATAAAGTTATTGTTTACATGGACGACATAATGGTTGCCAGCAGAAATATACAAGAACACTTAGAAACGCTAAAGGAAGTCTTCAATAGATTAGCGAAAAACAAGTTAGAATTGCGAATAGACAAATGTGAGTTCTTACAATCAAACATAAAATATCTGGGGTTTTTAATAAATGGGCAAGGTATAACAGCAGATGACAGAGGATTAGAAGCAATCAAAAACTTTCCAATCCAAGACAAAGTACAGGTTGTGCAAAGTTTTCTTGGCTTATGCTCCTACTTCAGGAGATTTATAAAAGATTTCTCAACTGTTGCCGAACCGCTTTACGATCTTTTGAGAAAGGATACCAAATTTCAGTTTGGTGAAAATGAATTAAATTGCTTTACAATGCTGAAGGAAATGTTAATGCAGGCACCCATTTTATCAATTTATAATCATAAAGACGAGATAGAACTGCACTGTGATGCAGGCGCTCTTGGCTTCGGGGCAGTGTTACTTCAAAAGAAAGACGACGGAAAACTGCATCCAATTTTTTATTTTTCTAAGCGAACAACTGCAGCGGAATCAAAATATCACAGCTTTGAGCTGGAAACAATGGCAATTATTTACGCTATGTGGAAGACCACGTTTTATATAAATATCACAACGAAATAGGACACATAGGTAGAGACAAAATGACAAACATAATTAACAAAAGTTATTGGTTTCCAAACGTTAAAGAAAAATGTTCCGGTCACATTGAAAATTGTTTGAAGTGCGTTGCGTTTTTACCTAAATCAGGAAAAGAAGGATATTCACACTCCATTCCAAAAGGAAATATGCCATTTGAGCTAATCCACATCGATCATTACGGTCCGGTTGACTCGGGTAGATCAAAAAAGCACATATTAGTAGTTGTTGATGCTTTTACAAAGTTCGTGCGTTTATATACAACAAGAACAACGAATACACGAGAGGTCATCGTTTCGTTAAAAGACTACTTTAGAGCATACAGCAAACCCAAATGCATAATTTCAGATCGAGGGAGTTGCTTCACATCAAACGAATTCGACGAGTTCATGACAGAGACTGATATCAAACACATTAAAATCGCTAACGGATCGCCTCAAGCAAATGGTCAGGTGGAAAGAGTCAATAGAAGCCTTGGGCCAATGATAGCGAAATTAGTAGAACCAGAAAAGGGTATACATTGGGATGCAGTAATAGACAAAGTAGAACATGTATTAAATAACACACAGCACAGGAGCACAAAGCAAGTGCCTTGTAAACTTTTATTCGGCATAGAACAGAGAGGAAAAATTATAGACGAATTAAAAGAAAAACTAGAAGAGTTAAATGAAGTACAAGAAAACAAAGATCTAACAGAATTAAGAGATAAAGCGGCGGAAAATATAGAGATAGCTCAAGCGTGCAACAAAAAGCAATATGACAAGGGCTTAAAGAAACCCAAGGAGTACAAGGAAGGAGACTATGTGATGGTTAAAAATTATGATTGCACAGTGGGAGCATCTAAAAAACTAATCCCCAAAAACAAAGGCCCCTATGTAATCGAAAAAGTTTTAAAAAATGACAGGTTTTTGTTAAAAGATGTAGAAGGTTTTCAAGTATCCCGTAACCCATATCAAGGTGTTTGGAGTATCAAAAACATAAAACAGAAATAAAAGCTAATATATATACATATAAGGAAAAAATGTAATATATGCTAAGTGTATTGTTATCCACAATGGAATTTCCTTATCTTTAAGTGGATTAGGTGATCCAGCAGTCAGGATGGCCGAGTTGTGGTAGGATAACCCATATCACTCAGTACGGCAGCCCCATTACAACCTATATCAGCCAATACGGCATCCCTAGCTTAGATTAAGAATCCATAAATGTACGGCCACCCCAGAAAAATACCGAAGATACGGGCACATGAAAAGTATGTAGATCGACGCTCGTTCATTCTAAATGGCGGATGAGTGGAATAAAGACGTGTTCGGAAAAGTAAATTGTCCATCCTATTTCACTCTCACAATAGATGCTTCAGGAAAGCAAAAATATCGAATGGTAGTAGATTATAGAAGTCTAAACGAGGTGACAATCAAGGATAAATTTCCTACACACGAATGGACGAAATACTTGACAAACTAGGTAGGTGCCAGTTTTTCACAACAATCGATTTAGCTAAAGGATTCCATCAAATTCCTATGGAACCTAGCTCAATCCCAAAAACAGCTTTCTCTACTAAGCAAGGTCATTACGAGTTCACTCGTATGCCTATTGGGCTAACCACTGCCCCCGCCACATTTCAAAGATGTATGAACAATCTGTTAGAAGATTTAATTTTCAAAGATTGCCTTTTGTATCTAGACGACATCATTATCTATTCCACGTCATTGGAAGAACATTTGTTGTCACTTAAAAAGGTCTTTGGAAAGTTGAGAGATCACTAGGGATCTCAAGCACATCGGGGTCGCGGAGGAGCTGGACTCTTCGGAGAGCGACCACGACAGGACAATGGTGGAGGTGAACCTCAGGAATGTCACTGATACTCCTGCAGATAAACCTCCACCATTGTAAGGCAGCATGCGCTGCTCTCCTGCTCCACCTAGCCAAGGGTGGAGCCGACATAGTCCTCATTCAGGAGCCCTGGATCCTCGGAAACAGGGTCTCTGGTCTGAGGACTCCTGACTATAAGCTATACGTAGCTGACTCCGCAGGTAAAACTCGCACCTGCATCCTTGCAAAAAGAGATTTGCACTTATTTTTGCTCCCAAATTTCAGCAATGAAGACCAAACAGCAGTGAGCCTCGAAGGCCAGGGGTGCTCACTGAGAATCTGCTCCACGTACATGGGTCACGACCAACCAGAGCCCCATCCACAGGCGCTCAGGGCGCTAATCACAGACTGCGAGGCCAAGGACACCGGCCTAATCGCAGGATGCGACGCCAATGCACACCACTGCCAGTGGGGAAGCACTGACACCAACGAAAGGGGTGAGTACCTTTTCAACTATTTACTGACCACTTAGATGGTCCTTTTAAATAGGGGGAGTGATCCCACCTTCATTATCAAAAACCGCAAGGAGGTCCTGGACCTCACATTTGCCTCTCATGAGTTACACGGGAACATCGTATCCTGGAGGGTCCTGGAAGAGCACTCCTTCTCGGGCCACAGGTACGTGGAAACCGTATTCTCTTTTTCACTACCGAAACCAGCTCAATTTCGGAACCTTAGGCGGACAAACTGGGCTCGGTACTCAGACCACCTCTGTCGTGTTCTCCCTGAGACTCCACCTGAGGAGGAGATCTCCAGGGAAGCCACGACTCATCTTGTTAAACTATTTACCGACGCCTGCAATGAGGCGCTCGATAAATCCTGCCCCTCTAGCAAGAGCAGAGGCCGGAAGAAACCTGAATGGTGGAATCCGAAACTGAGGGAACTCCGGAAAGCCTCCCGAAGACTCTTCAATGAAGCTAAGGCTGAAAACGCTGAGCAGAACTGGGCTGATTACAAGGCCAGTCTGTCAGTTTACAATAAAGAACTGAGGAAAGCCAAACGCGCCTCATGGCGTAAGTTCTGTAGCGACATTGAGAATAACTCGGAAGCCTCGCGCTTGCGCAAAGTTCTCTCGAAGACTACACCCACTCTGGGCTACCTGAAGAACGCCGACCAATCATGGACAACGTCCAGCAATGAGTCGCTAAATCTTCTTCTTAACACCCACTTTCCCGGCTGCGTTGAAAACAGACCACACTACATCGCAGCTCCTTCCGTTGCCTCAAGTGATATCATGAACCTGCTAAGCCAGGAGAACATTTCCTGTGCAATCAAAAGCTTCAAACCATACAAGTCTGCGGGACCAGATGGCATCATCCCTGCCCAACTGATTCACGCTGGACAAAAAGCCACTAATTGGCTCAAAAGGATATACGAGGGAATCTTCTCCCATGGATATATAACGGAAACCCGGCTTCATACCAAAGTCGTCTTCATCCCGAAGGCAGGCAAGCCCTCGCACACTGCCCCCAAAGATTTCAGACCCATAAGTCTATCGTCCTTCCTTCTGAAGACGATGGAACGGCTTTTGGGGATGCATCTCACAGCGTGTATTCCGCCTAGTCTAATCTCAGACTCCCAGCATGCCTATCGTAAAGGACGATCCACCGAAACGGCCCTACACTCGATTACATCGATCATAGAAGCGTCCCTCAACTGTAAGGAGTACACCTTGGTAACCTTCCTCGACATAGAAGGCGCCCTTAATAACATCCTCCCGACCGCCATCACGGGTGCACTGACGGACCTGGGGGTTGACTCCCGGACGGTGAGCCTGATCGATCAGATGCTTCAATGCAGGACGGTTGAGGCATCACTGGGGACGTCAACGTCCACCAGATTTGTCAGTAGAGGCACCCCGCAGGGCGGAGTCCTCTCGCCATTCCTATGGAACGTGGCAGTGAACGAACTGCTGCGGGAGATAGAGAGGGGTGGCTGCCGCGTGGTGGCGTATGCGGACGATGTTGCTATAGAGTAAAGAAGGCCACAGTGGCCCTCTATACTTGCAGGAAAGCCATCGGACTAAAATGGGGAATGACCCCCTATATAGTTCGGTGGCTTTACACCGCCATCATACGACCGATCATGCTCTATGGAGTGGTGGTATCGTGGCCAGCCCTAGACAAAAGGACATGCCTCAACAAACTCAGCAGAGTTCAACGCATGGCAGAGCTATGCATAACTGGCGGGCTACGCACTACTCCAGGGGAAGCCCTGGATACTGTGCTGGACCTCCTCCCCATAGATCTCATGGGAAAGAAGGTGTCAACACTTTCCGTACTCAGAATGAGAGAAGCCAGACTGTGGAAGGCGTCCGCGGTTGGGCACTCGGGAATCCTGACGAGACTCCCGCAATTACCAGAGAGGACAGATTATTGTATCCGTAGTAATCACCTCTCGACGCCTTTCCAGGTATCAATCCCACCTAGGGAGGACTGGGAGATGGGCGAACCAGGACCCGCTAATGCGGTTCACTTCTACACTGATGGCTCAAAGTTAGACGGCCGCGTGGGAGGCGGAGTCTACTGCAGCGAGCTGAACATCAGTCATTGCTTCAGGCTCCCGGACCACTACAGTGTGTTCCAAGCGGAGGTTGTAGCCATCATGGAGGCCATTTCCATCGTCTCCAAACTACTTCTAGACACGCACTTAGTGTGCGTTTTCTCGGACAGCCAAGCAGCTATTAAAGCTTTAGGCCCAATATCGTCGAACTCAGCGACCGTAAATGACTGCCGCAGGTCTCTGCACGAGATCGCATAGCAGTTAGACCTCTTCCTTATATGGGTCCCAGGCCACAGGGACATCGAGGGGAACGACGCCGCCGACGAGCTAGCAAGGCAGGGTACTACGAATCCTCTCCTATCGGAGAAGAAGCAGGTAGCGATGCCTCTGGCTACGTGCAGGCTCCTCACGCACGAATTGTTCAAGCAAAATGCCAATAGGAAATGGCAGCAAACCGTTTCCTGTAAAATCTCAAGATTGATATGGCCATATCGATCGAAGAAGCGCTCAGCCGAGCTGTATAGACTTAGCAGAGCACAGTGCTCTGCAGTTACTCGAGCCATTACGGGACACTGGCAGATCGGCACTCATGCCCCTAGACTGTCAATCCCTCATAAAGACTTCTGCAGAAGTTGTCGCGACGAGGAAGAGGAGGAATCGGTCCCCCACTTCTTCTGCCACTGCCCGGCCCTTGGAAATCGTCGTCTTCGTATTCTCGGGGCCGCTTTCCTTACGGACATTTCGGACCTGTCCGAGATCAAACCGGGGACCTTGTCCAGAATCATCCAAGCCTCCGGATGGGACTGCCTTTAATTTGCAACAGCCTGTTCTCCACGGTTTTTGGGCATTGGGAAGGGGCACACGCCCATGCGGCATCACAACGGACCTTCTACAGGGCCAAGTGAGCTTGGGAGGGTTTCATCACTCCGGCAGGCTACCGCCTGAACCTAACCTAACCTAACCAGCTAAGGTTGGAACATTTAAATGACGAAGAAAAAGAGAAACTAAAGAAAGTTCTCTACGAGTTTAAAGACGTGCAGTATAAAGAAGGTGACAATTTGACCTTCACTAGTACAATAAAGCACGAAATTAAAACCCATCACGAAGATCCTGTATATCGTCGACCATACAAATATGCTCAAATACACGACCAATAAGTGAATCAACAAATTAAAGACATGATTAGGCAGGGAATTATTCGTAGGTCGAATTCTCCCTATTGTGCACCTATTTCTATGATACCAAAGAAAATAGTGTGGTAGGATAACCCATATCACTCAGTACGGCAGCCCCATTACAACCTATATCAGCCAATACGGCATCCCTAGCTTAGATTAAGAATCCATAAATGTACGGCCACCCCAGAAAAATACCGAAGATACGGGCACATGAAAAGTATGTAGATCGACGCTCGTTCATTCTAAATGGCGGATGAGTGGAATAAAGACGTGTTCGGAAAAGTAAATTGTCCATCCTATTTCACTCTCACAATCTCAGAAGTGGGCCCTACTCACAATGTGCGACATCGAATTAAACCAATTCTCGGTAGTGCAAGAGAAGGTTCGATCGGCCAAGCGGAGCAGCAGCAGTTGGCAGAGGAAGCACCAACTATGGCGCCGACAGTCGTAGAAGAGGCAGCACCATCGATTCAAGACATGCAGGAGGAATTTCTACTATACACGGAACAGCCTAGCGCAGTAGAAGCCGAGAACGACGTCCTGATGAAATTACGCGCAGAGATAGATGCAGGCAGAGTCTTGATGAAAAAAAATCATGACGAAATAAACAAGATCGTGCATGTCGGCCAAGCCAATGACGTCATCAACGAGGGCAACGAAGCTACCGATATCGATAACAGTGGCAGCGCTAACAGCACCACAGTTAACAGTGGCTGCGCTAACAGCACCAATGTTAACAGCACCATCGACCACAGTGATGGAAAAGGCTCCGATTCAGACAGTGTTGCAAAACGTCAGGACACAAATGTAAACAACATATGGGGAGCTTCGGCAACATCGCTCACATTGGCAAAGGAAGTGACTATGGAATTCGACGGGACACAGTGCGCCAAAAACTGGGTCATACAGCTGGATAATATTGCCGAAATCTATAAGCTGGACAAAATCACTTAACGAATGCTCCTGATTGCTAAGCTCAAAGGAAACGCTCAGAGTTGGCTCCATGCAGATTCCGCACGTATATTGGAATCAGCTCATTACTTGTGCGAGCAATTGATCGTGGCATTTGGGGCAACCTTGAACAAAGGAGAACAAAGAGACAGATTCCAAAATCGTCAATGGCGTTCAGAAGAAAATTTTGCCACATATTTTGAAGAAAAAATGATGCTGGCTAGAAACATCAACATAGACACCGAGGAGTTGAAGGAAAAGATAATCGATGGAATTCCGGCTTCGGGCTTGCGAGATCAGGCTCGCATTCAGTGCTTCTCGGATCCGAAGCAAATTCTACGTGCATTCTCGGAAATCCGCCTTCCGCAGCGGAAGCAGTATGCCACACCAGTCTCGGCAGATGCTGCAGCTAACAAGGGCTTACGCTGCGCCAACTGCAACTCACGTGGTCACTTCGCCAAGGACTGCTTCAAGCCAAAAAGGAAGCCTGGATCCTGCTACGCATGTGGGGCATTTGGCCACCTTGTCGGACAATGCCCGGAGAGAAAAAGCGTAACCAACAACAATTATGTAAGATACTGTAAGATTTTCTTATGCAATAAGATTGTAACATCATTAATTTCAGCATGCCTCATAGACTCTGGGAGTAAAATATCGTTCGTTAAGAAAAGTTTAATTTCTACAAAAACCATCATGGAGCCAGTTCTGAATCATATTTTGGGCTGAATCGAAGCCAATTGAAAACATTTGGAAAAATATTATGTTATGTTTTGAAAGGAGGAATAAAATGTTTTTTTCATTTGAACGTGGTATCGAACGAGTCTATGAGTCATGGTGTGGTTCTTGGCAGAAATTGTATGAATGCATGCGCGCTAAGCTTGGACCTAAACACTTTGAAAATGGTTACGTTAGACGCTGTAAATGAGAAAGCTAATAATCAATTAAGTAATAATTCAGCAATACCGATAGAAAGTGATAAACTGCAAATTAAAACAATGGGCATGAGTATAGGAAAAAACGAAAAGTTTAATGATAACGCTAATAAAATAGTTAGAGATGAGGTGATTAAAGAAGCCAAAATTGATGAAATTGTTAGTGATACCGTTAGTAAAGAGATTGATGAAATTTGTGATACCGTTAGTAAAGAGATTGATAAAATTGTTAGTGATACCGTTAGTAAAGAGATTGATAAAACTGTTAGTGACACAATTCATAAAATGATTGATGAAATTATTAGTTATACCGTTAGTAACGATGATAATATAATTGTTAGTGAAGACGTTAGCAAGGATAGTGAAATTGTTACGGAAGTAGTTAGTAAAGCAGGTACTGAAAATTTGATCGATCATACCAGACCAATCAGTTATATAAGTGAAACAGGTACTTCGATAAATGACGATGCGGTCGTTACTGATGGAATCGTTAGTAGCAAAGCTGAGGACACATACAATGAAATCATTGCTCCAGACATTTTTAATATCAATTATTTGGAAGATGAAAAAGTCGATTACATCTGCGGAGAAAAAATAAGTCATGAGCTAAAATGTCAACTAAGGCAAGCAATCGAAGACTATTATGTAAACACTGTAAGGCCAAAGGAACCTTTAGTTAAATGCGAGATAAAACTTAGTTTAGAAAAATCAAAACCGTTTAGCTGTGCTCCAAGGCGACTGTCATATAACGAAAAAGATAAACTGCAACAATTATTAGACGAATATTTAAAGAACGGGATAATACGACCAAGTGATTCCGTATCGTATTGGTTAAAAAGAAAACAGGGGATTTAAGGTTATGTATAGATTTTAGAAAACTTAATCAAAGAAGGACAACTATCCCATACCCCTCATCGATGATTTGCTCGACAAACTAGCCAACAAAAAGATCTTTACGAAGCTTGACCTCAAAAATGGTTACTTTCATGTGTTTGTTAATGAGGAATCGTTCGTGACACCTTTAGGACAATTCGAGTTCCTCAGAATGCCGCAGGGTCTGAAAACGGCATCAGCAGTGTTTCAAAGGTTCGTTAACAAGATATTCGATGATTTGATTAGAGATGATAAAGTTATTGTTTACATGGACGACATAATGGTTGCCAGCAGAAATATACAAGAACACTTAGAAACGCTAAAGGAAGTCTTCAATAGATTAGCGAAAAACAAGTTAGAATTGCGAATAGACAAATGTGAGTTCTTACAATCAAACATAAAATATCTGGGGTTTTTAATAAAAGGGCAAGGTATAACAGCAGATGACAGAGGATTAGAAGCAATCAAAAACTTTCCAATCCAAGACAAAGTACAGGTTGTGCAAAGTTTTCTTGGCTTATGCTCCTACTTCAGGAGATTTATAAAAGATTTCTCAACTGTTGCCAAACCGCTTTACGATCTTTTGAGAAAGGATACCAAATTTCAGTTTGGTGAAAATGAATTAAATTGCTTTACAATGCTGAAGGAAATGTTAATGCAGGCACCCATTTTATCAATTTATAATCATAAAGACGAGATAGAACTGCACTGTGATGCAGGCGCTCTTGGCTTCGGGGCAGTGTTACTTCAAAAGAAAGACGACGGAAAACTGCATCCAATTTTTTATTTTTCTAAGCGAACAACTGCAGCGGAATCAAAATATCACAGCTTTGAGCTGGAAACAATGGCAATTATTTACGCTCTGCGCAGATTTCGCATATATTTATATGGAAAACGGTTCAAAATTGTGACTGATTGCAATTCCCTTACGTTAACGCTCAACAAAATTGAACTCAACCCGCGTATTGCCAGATGGGCTTTAGAGCTGCAAAATTGTGATTTTGAGCTGAGCCATAGAGAAGGCAGCAGAATGCAACATGTAGATGCGCTGAGCAGATGCACAAATATGCCAAGCCAAGGATCACAAAGTACAAAAAATTAAGCAACAGCTAGATGAAAATGAACACAAGCTTTTCGAAATCAGAAACGGTGTAGTTTACAGGAAGAGTAATGACGGAAGATTATTATTCTATGTTCCAACAGATGTGGAAGACCACGTTTTATATAAATATCACAACGAAATAGGACACATAGGTAGAGACAAAATGACAAACATAATTAACAAAAGTTATTGGTTTCCAAACGTTAAAGAAAAATGTTCCGGTCACATTGAAAATTGTTTGAAGTGCGTTGCGTTTTTACCTAAATCAGGAAAAGAAGGATATTCACACTCCATTCCAAAAGGAAATATGCCATTTGAGCTAATCCACATCGATCATTACGGTCCGGTTGACTCGGGTAGATCAAAAAAGCACATATTAGTAGTTGTTGATGCTTTTACAAAGTTCGTGCGTTTATATACAACAAGAACAACGAATACACGAGAGGTCATCGTTTCGTTAAAAGACTACTTTAGAGCATACAGCAAACCCAAATGCATAATTTCAGATCGAGGGAGTTGCTTCACATCAAACGAATTCGACGAGTTCCTGACAGAGACTGATATCAAACACATTAAAATCGCTAACGGATCGCCTCAAGCAAATGGTCAGGTGGAACAAGTCAATAGAAGCCTTGGGCCAATGATAGCGAAATTAGTAGAACCAGAAAAGGGTATACATTGGGATGCAGTAATAGACAAAGTAGAACATGTATTAAATAACACACAGCACAGGAGCACAAAGCAAGTGCCTTGTAAACTTTTATTCGGCATAGAACAGAGAGGAAAAATTATAGACGAATTAAAAGAAAAACTAGAAGAGTTAAATGAAGTACAAGAAAACAAAGATCTAACAGAATTAAGAGATAAAGCGGCGGAAAATATAGAGATAGCTCAAGCGTGCAACAAAAAGCAATATGACAAGGGCTTAAAGAAACCCAAGGAGTACAAGGAAGGAGACTATGTGATGGTTAAAAATTATGATTGCACAGTGGGAGCATCTAAAAAACTAATCCCCAAAAACAAAGGCCCCTATGTAATCGAAAAAGTTTTAAAAAATGACAGGTTTTTGTTAAAAGATGTAGAAGGTTTTCAAGTATCCCGTAACCCATATCAAGGTGTTTGGAGTATCAAAAACATAAAACAGAAATAAAAGCTAATATATATACATATAAGGAAAAAATGTAATATATGCTAAGTGTATTGTTATCCACAATGGAATTTCCTTATCTTTAAGTGGATTAGGTGATCCAGCAGTCAGGATGGCCGAGTTGTGGTAGGATAACCCATATCACTCAGTACGGCAGCCCCATTACAACCTATATCAGCCAATACGGCATCCCTAGCTTAGATTAAGAATCCATAAATGTACGGCCACCCCAGAAAAATACCGAAGATACGGGCACATGAAAAGTATGTAGATCGACGCTCGTTCATTCTAAATGGCGGATGAGTGGAATAAAGACGTGTTCGGAAAAGTAAATTGTCCATCCTATTTCACTCTCACAATCTCAGAAGTGCGCCCTACTCACAATGTGCGACATCGAATTAAACCAATTCTCGGTAGTGCAAGAGAAGGTTCGATCGGCCAAGCGGAGCAGCAGCAGTTGGCAGAGGAAGCACCAACTATGGCGCCGACAGTCGTAGAAGAGGCAGCACCATCGATTCAAGACATGCAGGAGGAATTTCTACTATACACGGAACAGCCTAGCGCAGTAGAAGCCGAGAACGACGTCCTGATGAAATTACGCGCAGAGATAGATGCAGGCAGAGTCTTGATGAAAAAAAATCATGACGAAATAAACAAGATCGTGCATGTCGGCCAAGCCAATGACGTCATCAACGAGGGCAACGAAGCTACCGATATCGATAACAGTGGCAGCGCTAACAGCACCACAGTTAACAGTGGCTGCGCTAACAGCACCAATGTTAACAGCACCATCGACCACAGTGATGGAAAAGGCTCCGATTCAGACAGTGTTGCAAAACGTCAGGACACAAATGTAAACAACATATGGGGAGCTTCGGCAACATCGCTCACATTGGCAAAGGAAGTGACTATGGAATTCGACGGGACACAGTGCGCCAAAAACTGGGTCATACAGCTGGATAATATTGCCGAAATCTATAAGCTGGACAAAATCACTAAACGAATGCTCCTGATTGCTAAGCTCAAAGGAAACGCTCAGAGTTGGCTCCATGCAGATTCCGCACGTATATTGGAATCAGCTCATTACTTGTGCGAGCAATTGATCGTGGCATTTGGGGCAACCTTGAACAAAGGAGAACAAAGAGACAGATTCCAAAATCGTCAATGGCGTTCAGAAGAAAATTTTGCCACATATTTTGAAGAAAAAATGATGCTGGCTAGAAACATCAACATAGACACCGAGGAGTTGAAGGAAAAGATAATCGATGGAATTCCGGCTTCGGGCTTGCGAGATCAGGCTCGCATTCAGTGCTTCTCGGATCCGAAGCAAATTCTACGTGCATTCTCGGAAATCCGCCTTCCGCAGCGGAAGCAGTATGCCACACCAGTCTCGGCAGATGCTGCAGCTAACAAGGGCTTACGCTGCGCCAACTGCAACTCACGTGGTCACTTCGCCAAGGACTGCTTCAAGCCAAAAAGGAAGCCTGGATCCTGCTACGCATGTGGGGCATTTGGCCACCTTGTCGGACAATGCCCGGAGAGAAAAAGCGTAACCAACAACAATTATGTAAGATACTGTAAGATTTTCTTATGCAATAAGATTGTAACATCATTAATTGCAGCATGCCTCATAGACTCTGGGAGTCTATTCGTTCTATTAAGTCTATTCTAGTCGTTCGTTAAGAAAAGTTTAATTTCTACAAAAACCATCATGGAGCCAGTTCTGAATCATATTTTGGGCTGAATCGAAGCCAATTGAAAACATTTGGAAAAATATTATGTTATGTTTTGAAAGGAGGAATAAAATGTTTTTTTCATTTGAACGTGGTATCGAACGAGTCTATGAGTCATGGTGTGGTTCTTGGCAGAAATTGTATGAATGCATGCGCGCTAAGCTTGGACCTAAACACTTTGAAAATGGTTACGTTAGACGCTGTAAATGAGAAAGCTAATAATCAATTAAGTAATAATTCAGCAATACCGATAGAAAGTGATAAACTGCAAATTAAAACAATGGGCATGAGTATAGGAAAAAACGAAAAGTTTAATGATAACGCTAATAAAATAGTTAGAGATGAGGTGATTAAAGAAGCCAAAATTGATGAAATTGTTAGTGATACCGTTAGTAAAGAGATTGATGAAATTTGTGATACCGTTAGTAAAGAGATTGATAAAATTGTTAGTGATACCGTTAGTAAAGAGATTGATAAAACTGTTAGTGAC
Organism: Drosophila miranda; assembly: GCF_003369915.1. Lineage (NCBI taxonomy): Eukaryota > Metazoa > Arthropoda > Insecta > Diptera > Drosophilidae > Drosophila > Drosophila miranda. Next base: position 49,502,755 of record NC_046674.1, read on the forward strand.
ACAATTCATAAAATGATTGATGAAATTATTAGTTATACCGTTAGTAACGATGATAATATAATTGTTAGTGAAGACGTTAGCAAGGATAGTGAAATTGTTACGGAAGTAGTTAGTAAAGCAGGTACTGAAAATTTGATCGATCATACCAGACCAATCAGCTATATAAGTGAAACAGGTACTTCGATAAATGACGATGCGGTCGTTACTGATGGAATCGTTAGTAGCAAAGCTGAGGACACATACAATGAAATCATTGCTCCAGACATTTTTAATATCAATTATTTGGAAGATGAAAAAGTCGATTACATCTGCGGAGAAAAAATAAGTCATGAGCTAAAATGTCAACTAAGGCAAGCAATCGAAGACTATTATGTAAACACTGTAAGGCCAAAGGAACCTTTAGTTAAATGCGAGATAAAACTTAGTTTAGAAAAATCAAAACCGTTTAGCTGTGCTCCAAGGCGACTGTCATATAACGAAAAAGATAAACTGCAACAATTATTAGACGAATATTTAAAGAACGGGATAATACGACCAAGTGATTCCGAATACGCTTCCCCTATCGTATTGGTTAAAAAGAAAACAGGGGATTTAAGGTTATGTATAGATTTTAGAAAACTTAATCAAAGAAGGACAACTATCCCATACCCCTCATCGATGATTTGCTCGACAAACTAGCCAACAAAAAGATCTTTACGAAGCTTGACCTCAAAAATGGTTACTTTCATGTGTTTGTTAATGAGGAATCGATTAAATATACATCGTTCGTGACACCTTTAGGACAATTCGAGTTCCTCAGAATGCCGCAGGGTCTGAAAACGGCATCAGCAGTGTTTCAAAGGTTCGTTAACAAGATATTCGATGATTTGATTAGAGATGATAAAGTTATTGTTTACATGGACGACATAATGGTTGCCAGCAGAAATATACAAGAACACTAAGAAACGCTAAAGGAAGTCTTCAATAGATTAGCGAAAAACAAGTTAGAATTGCGAATAGACAAATGTGAGTTCTTACAATCAAACATAAAATATCTGGGGTTTTTAATAAATGGGCAAGGTATAACAGCAGATGACAGAGGATTAGAAGCAATCAAAAACTTTCCAATCCAAGACAAAGTACAGGTTGTGCAAAGTTTTCTTGGCTTATGCTCCTACTTCAGGAGATTTATAAAAGATTTCTCAACTGTTGCCAAACCGCTTTACGATCTTTTGAGAAAGGATACCAAATTTCAGTTTGGTGAAAATGAATTAAATTGCTTTACAATGCTGAAGGAAATGTTAATGCAGGCACCCATTTTATCAATTTATAATCATAAAGACGAGATAGAACTGCACTGTGATGCAGGCGCTCTTGGCTTCGGGGCAGTGTTACTTCAAAAGAAAGACGACGGAAAACTGCATCCAATTTTTTATTTTTCTAAGCGAACAACTGCAGCGGAATCAAAATATCACAGCTTTGAGCTGGAAACAATGGCAATTATTTACGCTCTGCGCAGATTTCGCATATATTTATATGGAAAACGGTTCAAGATTGTGACTGATTGCAATTCCCTTACGTTAACGCTCAACAAAATTGAACTCAACCCGCGTATTGCCAGATGGGCTTTAGAGCTGCAAAATTGTGATTTTGAGCTGAGCCATAGAGAAGGCAGCAGAATGCAACATGTAGATGCGCTGAGCAGATGCACAAATATGCCAAGCCAAGGATCACAAAGTACAAAAAATTAAGCAACAGCTAGAAGAAAATGAACACAAGCTTTTCGAAATCAGAAACGGTGTAGTTTACAGGAAGAGTAATGACGGAAGATTATTATTCTATGTTCCAACAGATGTGGAAGACCACGTTTTATATAAATATCACAACGAAATAGGACACATAGGTAGAGACAAAATGACAAACATAATTAACAAAAGTTATTGGTTTCCAAACGTTAAAGAAAAATGTTCCGGTCACATTGAAAATTGTTTGAAGTGCGTTGCGTTTTTACCTAAATCAGGAAAAGAAGGATATTCACACTCCATTCCAAAAGGAAATATGCCATTTGAGCTAATCCACATCGATCATTACGGTCCGGTTGACTCGGGTAGATCAAAAAAGCACATATTAGTAGTTGTTGATGCTTTTACAAAGTTCGTGCGTTTATATACAACAAGAACAACGAATACACGAGAGGTCATCGTTTCGTTAAAAGACTACTTTAGAGCATACAGCAAACCCAAATGCATAATTTCAGATCAAGGGAGTTGCTTCACATCAAACGAATTCGACGAGTTCCTGACAGAGACTGATATCAAACACATTAAAATCGCTAACGGATCGCCTCAAGCAAATGGTCAGGTGGAACAAGTCAATAGAAGCCTTGGGCCAATGATAGCGAAATTAGTAGAACCAGAAAAGGGTATACATTGGGATGCAGTAATAGACAAAGTAGAACATGTATTAAATAACACACAGCACAGGAGCACAAAGCAAGTGCCTTGTAAACTTTTATTCGGCATAGAACAGAGAGGAAAAATTATAGACGAATTAAAAGAAAAACTAGAAGAGTTAAATGAAGTACAAGAAAACAAAGATCTAACAGAATTAAGAGATAAAGCGGCGGAAAATATAGAGATAGCTCAAGCGTGCAACAAAAAGCAATATGACAAGGGCTTAAAGAAACCCAAGGAGTACAAGGAAGGAGACTATGTGATGGTTAAAAATTTTGATTGCACAGTGGGAGCATCTAAAAAACTAATCCCCAGAAACAAAGGCTCTATGTAATCGAAAAAGTTTTAAAAAATGACAGGTTTTTGTTAAAAGATGTAGAAGGTTTTCAAGTATCCCGTAACCCATATCAAGGTGTTTGGAGTATCAAAAACATAAAACAGAAATAAAAGCTAATATATATACATATAAGGAAAAAATGTAATATATGCTAAGTGTATTGTTATCCACAATGGAATTTCCTTATCTTTAAGTGGATTAGGTGATCCAGCAGTCAGGATGGCCGAGTTGTGGTAGGATAACCCATATCACTCAGTACGGCAGCCCCATTACAACCTATATCAGCCAATACGGCATCCCTAGCTTAGATTAAGAATCCATAAATGTACGGCCACCCCAGAAAAATACCGAAGATACGGGCACATGAAAAGTATGTAGATCGACGCTCGTTCATTCTAAATGGCGGATGAGTGGAATAAAGACGTGTTCGGAAAAGTAAATTGTCCAACCTATTTCACTCTCACAATCTTAGAAGTGCGCCCTACTCACAATGTGCGACATCGAATTAAACCAATTCTCGGTAGTGCAAGAGAAGGTTCGATCGGCCAAGCGGAGCAGCAGCAGTTGGCAGAGGAAGCACCAACTATGGCGCCGACAGTCGTAGAAGAGGCAGCACCATCGATTCAAGACATGCAGGAGGAATTTCTACTATACACGGAACAGCCTAGCGCAGTAGAAGCCGAGAACGACGTCCTGATGAAATTACGCGCAGAGATAGATGCAGGCAGAGTCTTGATGAAAAAAAATCATGACGAAATAAACAAGATCGTGCATGTCGGCCAAGCCAATGACGTCATCAACGAGGGCAACGAAGCTACCGATATCGATAACAGTGGCAGCGCTAACAGCACCACAGTTAACAGTGGCTGCGCTAACAGCACCAATGTTAACAGCACCATCGACCACAGTGATGGAAAAGGCTCCGATTCAGACAGTGTTGCAAAACGTCAGGACACAAATGTAAACAACATATGGGGAGCTTCGGCAACATCGCTCACATTGGCAAAGGAAGTGACTATGGAATTCGACGGGACACAGTGCGCCAAAAACTGGGTCATACAGCTGGATAATATTGCCGAAATCTATAAGCTGGACAAAATCACTAAACGAATGCTCCTGATTGCTAAGCTCAAAGGAAACGCTCAGAGTTGGCTCCATGCAGATTCCGCACGTATATTGGAATCAGCTCATTACTTGTGCGAGCAATTGATCGTGGCATTTGGGGCAACCTTGAACAAAGGAGAACAAAGAGACAGATTCCAAAATCGTCAATGGCGTTCAGAAGAAAATTTTGCCACATATTTTGAAGAAAAAATGATGCTGGCTAGAAACATCAACATAGACACCGAGGAGTTGAAGGAAAAGATAATCGATGGAATTCCGGCTTCGGGCTTGCGAGATCAGGCTCGCATTCAGTGCTTCTCGGATCCGAAGCAAATTCTACGTGCATTCTCGGAAATCCGCCTTCCGCAGCGGAAGCAGTATGCCACACCAGTCTCGGCAGATGCTGCAGCTAACAAGGGCTTACGCTGCGCCAACTGCAACTCACGTGGTCACTTCGCCAAGGACTGCTTCAAGCCAAAAAGGAAGCCTGGATCCTGCTACGCATGTGGGGCATTTGGCCACCTTGTCGGACAATGCCCGGAGAGAAAAAGCGTAACCAACAACAATTATGTAAGATACTGTAAGATTTTCTTATGCAATAAGATTGTAACATCATTAATTTCAGCATGCCTCATAGACTCTGGGAGTAAAATATCGTTCGTTAAGAAAAGTTTAATTTCTACAAAAACCATCATGGAGCCAGTTCTGAATCATATTTTGGGCTGAATCGAAGCCAATTGAAAACATTTGGAAAAATATTATGTTATGTTTTGAAAGGAGGAATAAAATGTTTTTTTCATTTGAACGTGGTATCGAACGAGTCTATGAGTCATGGTGTGGTTCTTGGCAGAAATTGTATGAATGCATGCGCGCTAAGCTTGGACCTAAACACTTTGAAAATGGTTACGTTAGACGCTGTAAATGAGAAAGCTAATAATCAATTAAGTAATAATTCAGCAATACCGATAGAAAGTGATAAACTGCAAATTAAAACAATGGGCATGAGTATAGGAAAAAACGAAAAGTTTAATGATAACGCTAATAAAATAGTTAGAGATGAGGTGATTAAAGAAGCCAAAATTGATGAAATTGTTAGTGATACCGTTAGTAAAGAGATTGATGAAATTTGTGATACCGTTAGTAAAGAGATTGATAAAATTGTTAGTGATACCGTTAGTAAAGAGATTGATAAAACTGTTAGTGACACAATTCATAAAATGATTGATGAAATTATTAGTTATACCGTTAGTAACGATGATAATATAATTGTTAGTGAAGACGTTAGCAAGGATAGTGAAATTGTTACGGAAGTAGTTAGTAAAGCAGGTACTGAAAATTTGATCGATCATACCAGACCAATCAGCTATATAAGTGAAACAGGTACTTCGATAAATGACGATGCGGTCGTTACTGATGGAATCGTTAGTAGCAAAGCTGAGGACACATACAATGAAATCATTGCTCCAGACATTTTTAATATCAATTATTTGGAAGATGAAAAAGTCGATTACATCTGCGGAGAAAAAATAAGTCATGAGCTAAAATGTCAACTAAGGCAAGCAATCGAAGACTATTATGTAAACACTGTAAGGCCAAAGGAACCTTTAGTTAAATGCGAGATAAAACTTAGTTTAGAAAAATCAAAACCGTTTAGCTGTGCTCCAAGGCGACTGTCATATAACGAAAAAGATAAACTGCAACAATTATTAGACGAATATTTAAAGAACGGGATAATACGACCAAGTGATTCCGAATACGCTTCCCCTATCGTATTGGTTAAAAAGAAAACAGGGGATTTAAGGTTATGTATAGATTTTAGAAAACTTAATCAAAGAAGGACAACTATCCCATACCCCTCATCGATGATTTGCTCGACAAACTAGCCAACAAAAAGATCTTTACGAAGCTTGACCTCAAAAATGGTTACTTTCATGTGTTTGTTAATGAGGAATCGATTAAATATACATCGTTCGTGACACCTTTACGACAATTCGAGTTCCTCAGAATGCCGCAGGGTCTGAAAACGGCATCAGCAGTGTTTCAAAGGTTCGTTAACAAGATATTCGATGATTTGATTAGAGATGATAAAGTTATTGTTTACATGGACGACATAATGGTTGCCAGCAGAAATATACAAGAACACTTAGAAACGCTAAAGGAAGTCTTCAATAGATTAGCGAAAAACAAGTTAGAATTGCGAATAGACAAATGTGAGTTCTTACAATCAAACATAAAATATCTGGGGTTTTTAATAAATGGGCAAGGTATAACAGCAGATGACAGAGGATTAGAAGCAATCAAAAACTTTCCAATCCAAGACAAAGTACAGGTTGTGCAAAGTTTTCTTGGCTTATGCTCCTACTTCAGGAGATTTATAAAAGATTTCTCAACTGTTGCCAAACCGCTTTACGATCTTTTGAGAAAGGATACCAAATTTCAGTTTGGTGAAAATGAATTAAATTGCTTTACAATGCTGAAGGAAATGTTAATGCAGGCACCCATTTTATCAATTTATAATCATAAAGACGAGATAGAACTGCACTGTGATGCAGGCGCTCTTGGCTTCGGGGCAGTGTTACTTCAAAAGAAAGACGACGGAAAACTGCATCCAATTTTTTATTTTTCTAAGCGAACAACTGCAGCGGAATCAAAATATCACAGCTTTGAGCTGGAAACAATGGCAATTATTTACGCTCTGCGCAGATTTCGCATATATTTATATGGAAAACGGTTCAAGATTGTGACTGATTGCAATTCCCTTACGTTAACGCTCAACAAAATTGAACTCAACCCGCGTGTTGCCAGATGGGCTTTAGAGCTGCAAAATTGTGATTTTGAGCTGAGCCATAGAGAAGGCAGCAGAATGCAACATGTAGATGCGCTGAGCAGATGCACAAATATGCCAAGCCAAGGATCACAAAGTACAAAAAATTAAGCAACAGCTAGAAGAAAATGAACACAAGCTTTTCGAAATCAGAAACGGTGTAGTTTACAGGAAGAGTAATGACGGAAGATTATTATTCTATGTTCCAACAGATGTGGAAGACCACGTTTTATATAAATATCACAACGAAATAGGACACATAGGTAGAGACAAAATGACAAACATAATTAACAAAAGTTATTGGTTTCCAAACGTTAAAGAAAAATGTTCCGGTCACATTGAAAATTGTTTGAAGTGCGTTGCGTTTTTACCTAAATCAGGAAAAGAAGGATATTCACACTCCATTCCAAAAGGAAATATGCCATTTGAGCTAATCCACATCGATCATTACGGTCCGGTTGACTCGGGTAGATCAAAAAAGCACATATTAGTAGTTGTTGATGCTTTTACAAAGTTCGTGCGTTTATATACAACAAGAACAACGAATACACGAGAGGTCATCGTTTCGTTAAAAGACTACTTTAGAGCATACAGCAAACCCAAATGCATAATTTCAGATCAAGGGAGTTGCTTCACATCAAACGAATTCGACGAGTTCCTGACAGAGACTGATATCAAACACATTAAAATCGCTAACGGATCGCCTCAAGCAAATGGTCAGGTGGAACAAGTCAATAGAAGCCTTGGGCCAATGATAGCGAAATTAGTAGAACCAGAAAAGGGTATACATTGGGATGCAGTAATAGACAAAGTAGAACATGTATTAAATAACACACAGCACAGGAGCACAAAGCAAGTGCCTTGTAAACTTTTATTCGGCATAGAACAGAGAGGAAAAATTATAGACGAATTAAAAGAAAAACTAGAAGAGTTAAATGAAGTACAAGAAAACAAAGATCTAACAGAATTAAGAGATAAAGCGGCGGAAAATATAGAGATAGCTCAAGCGTGCAACAAAAAGCAATATGACAAGGGCTTAAAGAAACCCAAGGAGTACAAGGAAGGAGACTATGTGATGGTTAAAAATTTTGATTGCACAGTGGGAGCATCTAAAAAACTAATCCCCAAAAACAAAGGCTCTATGTAATCGAAAAAGTTTTAAAAAATGACAGGTTTTTGTTAAAAGATGTAGAAGGTTTTCAAGTATCCCGTAACCCATATCAAGGTGTTTGGAGTATCAAAAACATAAAACAGAAATAAAAGCTAATATATATACATATAAGGAAAAAATGTAATATATGCTAAGTGTATTGTTATCCACAATGGAATTTCCTTATCTTTAAGTGGATTAGGTGATCCAGCAGTCAGGATGGCCGAGTTGTGGTAGGATAACCCATATCACTCAGTACGGCAGCCCCATTACAACCTATATCAGCCAATACGGCATCCCTAGCTTAGATTAAGAATCCATAAATGTACGGCCACCCCAGAAAAATACCGAAGATACGGGCACATGAAAAGTATGTAGATCGACGCTCGTTCATTCTAAATGGCGGATGAGTGGAATAAAGACGTGTTCGGAAAAGTAAATTGTCCATCCTATTTCACTCTCACAATAGATGCTTCAGGAAAGCAAAAATATCGAATGGTAGTAGATTATAGAAGTCTAAACGAGGTGACAATCAAGGATAAATTTCGAAATACTTGACAAACTAGGTAGGTGCCAGTTTTTCACAACAATCGATTTAGCTAAAGGATTCCATCAAATTCCTATGGAACCTAGCTCAATCCCAAAAACAGCTTTCTCTACTAAGCAAGGTCATTACGAGTTCACTCGTATGCCTATTGGGCTAACCACTGCCCCCGCCACATTTCAAAGATGTATGAACAATCTGTTAGAAGATTTAATTTTCAAAGATTGCCTTTTGTATCTAGACGACATCATTATCTATTCCACGTCATTGGAAGAACATTTGTTGTCACTTAAAAAGGTCTTTGGAAAGTTGAGAGATGCAAAACTTAAACTTCAAATGGATAAGTGTGAATTCCTGAAGAAAGAAACGGAATTAATAGGCCATGTAGTAACAACTAACGGCATAGTACCTAATCCACAGAAAATATCCGCTATAATAAACTTTTCCATACCCAATACAACTACAAAAATAAAGTCATTTATAGGTTTATGTGGATTCTATAGGAAATTCATTCCCAACTTCGCTAATATAGCAAAACCTATGACACTCAAATTAAAGAAACGAGCAGTCATAGACCCAACAGAGGAAAAATACGTCGAGGCCTTCGAAAAGTTGAAAGTACTTAGCACCTCAGACCCCATCCTCGCATTCCCAGATTTCGACAAAATGTTCACGTTAACAGCCGATGCAAGTAACATTGCATTAGGAGCGGTGTTGTCACAAGACCACAAACCAATTTGCTACGCAAGTAGAACCCTAAATGAACACGAAATCAATTATTTAGCAATAGAAAAAGAATTACTAGCTATAGTTTGGGCAACTAAGTATTTCAGATCATACCTGTTTGGTAGAACGTTTGAGATATTAAGTGATCATAAACCCTTGGTTTGGTTGAATAACCTCAAGGAACCAAATATGAAGCTACAACGATGGAAGATCAAATTAAATGAATTTGACTTCAAAATAAAATATTTACCAGGAAAGGAGAACCATGTAGCCGATGCGCTATCAAGAGTAAAGATTAACGAAAACCTACTTGGGGAAACCATTAATAGTGATTGTGCAACGGTCTATAGCGCGCAAGAAGATAATACAAATTATATTCCACTTACAGAGCGACCAATCAATTACTATAATAGGCAAATAGAACTGATTAAAGGTAATGAGAATAAGGAAGAAACATCCCACTATTTCCACAAGATACTGATAAAAATCACATTTACTGAAATGACAGAGTCATTAGCAAAAGACATAATAAAGAAATATGTGTGTACCAAAGAGAGTATATTTCCATAATGAAATAGAAATGGAATTCAAAGGGAATTCCTGGAGATAATCAGTCCCAATCACTTGACTAAACTGATTAAATCCAGTACCAAACTCATAGATATTCCGAACTACTCCGAATTCAAGGAAAAAATATTGAAGAATCATAAAGAGCTACTTCACCCAGGTATCGAAAAGACCAATAATTGGTTTAAAGGAAAATTCTACTACCCCGATTATCAAAAGTTAATCCAAAATATCATCAATGAATGTCCTACGTGCAACGTTGCTAAAACAAACAATTCCTATCATGCATCGATGTATATTCTAAGTTCGCTACCCTTGTAGAAGTTAAGAGTCGTAACTGGTTAGAAACAAAGAGAGCCATCATAAAAGTCTTTAACGGAATGGGCAAGCCACAGGGAATTAAAGCCGACAAAAATTCAGCCTTTATGTGCGCAGCATTGCAAGCATGGTTGAATGCGGAAAATGTGAAAATCGAAATCACTACCAGTAAAAACGGTGTTTCTGATGTAGAACGGCTACATAAAACGATCAATGAAAAATTAAGAATTATTTCAAGCGAGGATAACATAGAGAACAGGCTCACAAAATTCACACTTATAACCATAAAACGGTTCATAATACTACAAAAAGTTCCCCAGCTGATATCTTCCTGTACGCCGGACTACCAGATCATAACACCCAACTGAATAAGGTTAGAAAGATCAATCATTTGAATAACGATAGAATCGACTTTGAAGTAAACACACGCTACAAGAGTGCACCCCTAGTTAAAACAAAAACAACCAATCCGTTCAAAAGAACAGGGGAAATTCGGCAGATAGACGAAAAGCACTTTGAAGAGAAAAATAGAGGGAGGAAAATCACCCACTATAAATCGAAATTCAAAAGAAAAAAAAATCTAAATAAGTAAATATGATAATTGCAGAGTTCCCGAAGAGAGTACTGGGAATCTACAACATGATTAAGATTATAATCTTACTAATGTTCACCGTCCTACAGTCTACCGGACAGAATATAGGGATAGATCCCATCAACTCAAGGAATGGATTTCTCATATTCAAAACAGATACCATTAATATACCCATTAATTATGAATATCATTATTTAACAATTCATATTACAAGAACAGATGAAACTTATCAGAGTTTACTAGACCAGGCAACCCAATTTAATAACGTAATCCAAGTTCAATATTTAGTCGAGAAATTACAACGTGAATTCAACGGCATAAAAATAGCCAAAAGAAACAAAAGAGGCCTTATAAATGCAGTAGGCACAATCTATAAATATCTAATTGGAACGTTAGATCAAGATGATAAAGTCGAACTAGAAGGGAAAATAGACAATCTGGCTAGCCACAGTGTTCAAGCTAACGAATTAAACTTAATAATTCAAGCAGTAAATTCTGGCATAGAAGCTGTCAATAAATTAAACAAGGATAATGATAGAAATAAGCAATTAGAAATACTAATAATTAACCTTCAACATTTTACTGAGTACATAGAGGATATTGAACTAGGCATGCAGCTAACAAGATTAGGGATTTTTAATAAAAAATTATTAAAGCAGGATTATCTGAAACACATCGGTTCAGAGAAATTATTAAATATCAAAACATATACCTGGTTTAAATCAGACACTAACGAAATACCAATAATTTCCCACATCCCACGAGAGATCAGAAATATTCCTATACTTAAAATTGTCCCATATCCAGATGAAGACAATAACATTCTCACTGACCTAACGCAAAAGAGTTATTACGTTCTAGAAAACGAGGTATATGAGAAAGAATCAAAACGAAAAATAAATGACGAATGTATATCAGGAATAGTCAAACAAATAGCAACAAAATGTCCATACACCAAAGCACACCAAAACTTTCAAATAAGATTCATAGAACCCAATATATTGTTAACTTGGAAATTACCAAAAACCATATTAAACCAAGATTGACTAAACCAAGAAATAAAAGTAGAAGGCAACGCATTAATAAAAATACATAATTGCAGTGTACAATTAAATGAATTCTTAATATCTAACTCAATACCATCTGGTCTGATGAGCTCGTGAGGTGGCTCAAAGGGGGCCTAGCTGAGGCCACCGGACGGGTCGCAGGTTGCGGATAGCGAACGACCTACCTATATACAGGTCATATAGGTAGGTCAGCTGCGAATAATCGGACATCCCTAGGGAGAGTACCGAAAATAAGCAGCCCCGGACAGCCAGCGGGTGTTCGCGAAGTAGCAACACTGACGATGCGCTTGTGGTGCCGCCTCGTATAAGTAGCTCACACACTCCCCTATCCCTACACACTACCTACCCACATCCCAACCCCCCACATTCAGCTCACACCGGGCCGGACTAAGAGTGTTATTCGACCCGTGCCGAGAGTCAGCCTGGCTGGGGGCCCGGTATATAAAACTAGCCCAGTCGTTAACGGAGAGCTCAGGGACTTGGCAGCCCCCTGTTCTAAGTATGCCTTATCCGGGCAACGTGGATCTCTGCCCGGACGGACCGTACCCCTTCTCTGCAGCTCGTGGGAAAAGAATGGAAGAATTTAAAAACAAAAAAAATGAGTCTGGCACTCCCCAAATGCCAACAGGGAGCAATCCCAAACAGGGGAAGGCAGCGGCCCAAAGGCCTGGCCCGACCCGCAAATCAGCAGGGAAAACCTGCGCGGCGGAAGATGCTAGGGGGAGCCCAAAGGGGTCCCATCCCGGTGTCGGGGTGGGTGGTGAATTGGCTCCCAAAACCGATACCTTGGCAGAGTGGCTATGCAATCCTGCGGCTGCTCTGCCTGCTAGTAAAGTGGCGGGTGATGAGTCACCATCTACTAGTGTCCAAGCCAAATCTTTTACATATGCCGATAGAAGGAGTGCTGGCAATATACTCCGTCGGCAGAACGCAAGCCAGATGTCCAGCCCGACGGACAAATGGATAAAGAAGGTTAAGTGGGCCTCGAAGGTGCTGCCGAACTTTGGCAAGGAAGCACCGAAGAAGGAAGCCCCTCAGCCAAAAAGGCAGCGCTCGCAAGAGACTCCGGGGCCGACACCGAAGCGCTCCAAAGTGCTGCCTAACACATCATTCGCGCAGATTGCCAGAGAAAGGACGCTGATTGGCGTCCTGGACAAAGGCAGCGCGGACTCCCGGATACCTAGAAACCAGTGGAAGTGGGTGGAAGCGGCACTGGCCGACCGCTGCTTCGAGCTGCTGGAAAAGCAGCCTGGACCCCCCCCGTCTGCAAAGACATGGGCTGGTACCAGGGCTGCATAAAAATCGTAGCCTGTGAAGACGAGCGCTCCGTACAGCTGTACAAAGCAGCGGTAGCGCAAGTCGGGGAAGTCTACCCAGGGGCGAAGTACGTCGCTGTAGACTGGAGCGAAGTGCCCAGTAGACCAAGGGCGAGAGTCTGGGTGCCCGCCTCCATGAAGGAGCCGGAGCGCATCCTAAAAATGTTGCAAAGATGCAACCCCCACCTCCCAACAGCGGATTGGAAGGTGGTCAAAGTTGAGACGACACAGGGCCAACAAAGAGTCGCTGGCCCCGATTGAGGCTGCCAAAGGCGAGCTCAATTTTGGGTTCAGCTCTGTGACCGTAAAGGTCTACAAGTCGGATGCGGCGGCCGAGGCACGTCCTGTCGACAAGCCAGTCGAGCAGGACGCTGCCTCGGAGATCGAAGCACCCGACGATCACACAGAGATAGACCCAGAGGGCTACTCCACCGATGGCACGCTGAGATGCGACTTCGAGGCGATGTGTTGCCACGAGGAAGTCGGACGATCCGGATGCCGACATTACAGTGGTGGAGAACACTAAGGATGTCCTTGAGGCTCCTTCAGATCAATCTCCACCACTGTAAAGCAGCATCCGCTGCTCTTATACTCCGCCTCGAAGAGAGCGGAGCAGACGTAGCCCTGATCCAGGAACCTTGGATAGTGGGAGACAAGGTTTGTGGACTAGGGTCGAAGGAGTACAAGATAATTGTAGCTCAACATGAAGGTAAAACCCGCACCTGCATTCTCGCCAGAAAGCACCTTAATATCTTTCTGCTCCATAATTATAGCGATAGCGACAGCACGGCGGCAAGCCTAGAGCTGAAAGGGACACATCTAAGGCTGATGTCGTCCTACATGGCCCATGAGGGAAACGATCCTCCCAACGACCTTGTTCGAAAACTAGCCAGCGACAGCGAGAGGTCGGACATAGACCTATTAATAGGTTGCGATGCCAACGCTCACCACACTCAATGGGGGAGCTCGAACACAAATGTAAGGGGTGAGTCACTTTTCAGCTTCATCCTTAACTCAAATCTATTTATTTGTAATCGGGGCAACCCCACTTTCATAATTAAAAATCGACAGGAGGTTATTGACATCACCCTAGTGTCTTCCAACCTGTTAGACATAGTCAAGAGTTGGCAAGTCCTTGATGACCACTCTTTCTCTGACCACAGATACATCGAGACCACACTATCCCTCGAGTGTCCGAAACCTAAGCACTATATTAATCCCAGGAAAGCCAACTGGGAAAAATATAGCTCAGCCCTGGAGGACTTACTCCCCTCCAAAGCACCATCATGCCCTGACACAAAAGACGACCTAGATCGCCTAGTGAACAGGTTCACAGAGGCATGCAACAAAGCCTTCGCGGCAGCATGCCCCTCTAGCAAACCTAGGGGGAAAAAGAAACCCCCTGGTGGTCAAAACAAATAGACATCCTATGTAAAAGCTGCAGGACCCTCTTCAACAGGGCCAAAAGCGCGAACGAGGAGAGCCACTGGGCAGACTACAAAATCAGTCTGTCACTATATAAAAAGGAAACAAGGAAAGCAAAAAGGGCCTCTTGGCAAAAATTTTGCTCGGAAATTGAGGAAACGTCAGAGGCCGCAAGGCTTCGCAAGATTCTCTCAAAAACTAACCCCTCGGTAGGGTATCTTAAAAGGAATGACGGCACGTGGACTAACTCCAGTGAGGAGTCCCTGCACATTCTACTAGACACACATTTTCCAGGGTGCACAACCATCGAGACGGCACATCTTCCAGGAGAGGGACCGGTAACCTCGATGGATCACATCCTCACAAAACGTAACATAAGCTGGGCAATAAACAGCTTCAACCCGTTCAAATCGCCAGGCCCAGACCAGGTAATCCCGGCCCAAATTCAGAAGGCCGGGGATACGGCCATCAACTGGCTACAAGGTATCTTCAGGAAGATACTGGCTGTGGGTACAATCCCGCGAACATGGCTTAAGGCAAAGATAGTCTTCATTCCCAAAGCTGGGAAACCCTCGCACTCAGCTGCAAAAGACTTTAGACCAATCAGCCTATCGTCGTTCCTCCTCAAAACCTTTGAGAGACTCGTCGGGCTGCAACTGAGGACAACTATACACCCTCAGTTGCTGTCAGGCGCACAGCATGCCTACCGGAAAGGGAAATCCACGGAAACGGCTCTTCATGAAGTGATCTCAGCGGTAGAGAAATCTCTGCATCACAAAGAGTACTCACTCATAGCCTTTCTCGATATTGAGGGAGCTTTCAACAACGTTGATTGCTCACATGCAGGACAGTGACATCATCGATGGGATCGTCCGCCCAGTCAAGGTATGTCAACAGAGGCACCCCGCAAGGTGGTGTCCTGTCTCCTCTTCTGTGGAACATAGCAGTCAACAAGATTCTATGTGACCTAGAAGGGGGGGCGATTATCTTCTCGGGGAAATACCCCCAAACACTGTGCGACTTAATGTCCACAAAGCTAGCGCAACTGTCGGATTGGACAGAATCGTGCGGTCTGGGAGTAAATCCCTCAAAAACGGAACTCGTACTATTCACAAATAAATACAAGGTCCCGCCCCTCAACCCACCAATACTACATGGATGCAGGCTCTCCTTTAGCGACAGTGCCAGTTACTTAGGGTTGGTAATTGACAAGAAGCTTAGCTGGAACCTGAATGTCAAAGACAGAGTGAAGAAGGCAATGACTGCACTCTACACATGCAAAAAAGCTATTGGGCTAAGATATCATACCCCATCATACCCCCAAGCATAGTCCAATGGATATATCAAGCTATAGTTAGACCAATACTACTCTACGGAGTTACGGTGTGGTGGCCGGCCCTATCAAAAAGGGCGATCACCAAGCAACTGGGCAAAGTCCAGCGGACTGCCGCCCTATGCATCAGCGGAGCTCTTCGCACCACCCCAAATGATGCGCTAAATGCCATCCTATGCCTACAGAGCCTTGACCTCGCAGAAAAGGAACGGGCAGAAGCAGCAGCAATACGTCTAAGAGACTCAGATCAATGGGTGACACAGTGCATAGGTCACTCAGCCATATTAAATAATAGCAGTACCGTCCCCTCAAAAACAGACTACCAAGTTCCAAGAGAGTACACAGACACTCCCTTCGACACAATCATCCCTCACAGAGACGAATGGCTCGAGGGACTCCCAGGCCCAGATGGGGCCATAAACATCTTCACAGATGGATCAAAGCTGGACGACAGAGTCGGAGGGGTAATCTACTCTGAACAGCTAAGCATAAGGCATTCCTTCAGACTCCCAGATCATTGCAGTGTCTTTCAAGCGGAAGTCATAGCAATCAGGGAGGCTCTAGACTGCCTACAAGCGGCTGCCGTCACGGCAACCAAGCTAAACATTTATAGCGACAGCCAGGCTGCGATCAAATCGCTAAGCGCGATTTCCTCGAACTCGGCCACCGTGGCAGACTTACGCAAATCTCTGCACGAGATGGCTCAGCAATTTGCTATTAGCCTGATTTGGGTCCCGTGCCACCGGGACATCGAGGGCAACTGTATAGCGGACGAGCTGGCCAGATCTGGCACTACAATCCCCCTTCTCCAAGACAAGGAGGATATCTGTATGCCAATGGCCACCTGTAAGCTCATTATAAGGGAGCAATACAAGCGACTAAAAAACGATATGTGGCAAACAGTGCCACGATGTCGCACAACTCGGCAAACATGGCCGACCATGGACATGAAGCGCACCTCCGAGCTCCTCAAGTTAAGCAGGAAAAGGTGCAGCGTAGTCACACGTTCCCTCACGGGACACTGGCTAATAGGCACCCACGCTAACAGGCTGGGGGCCCCATATAACGATTTTTGTCGCAGCTGTAGAGACGAGGAAGAGGAGGAGACAGTGGAACATCTGTTCTGCTCCTGCCCAGCTCTCAGCAGAAGAAGGCTACAGCACCTGGGCTCAGCCTTTCTACACGACATCTCAGAGATGTCCAAACTATGTCCCAGGAGGATAGCGAACTTTGTGAGAGCATCTGGATGGGATAATTGCTGACAGGAAGTCTCACAACGCAGGAAGGAAATGATCCTATGCGGTATCACAACGGGCCGAAACCGGCCTAAGTGTGACGGGTTCCGAGCGAGCCCGGCAGCCGCCTCAACCTAACCTAACCTAACTCAATACCAGAATTTGCACAAAGCATACATATACATCAACAATAACGCAACAAAAATTAAACCATTGTCTTATTTGCAAACCAAAGAAATCGTAGTAGAAAATACTCGATTAAGTAATGTATTACATGTAATCTCAATACTGCTATTTGTCATAATCATAATAGGATTAAGTTACAAATTGTTTAATCTAAGTAAAAGCAATAAGCCTAAACCCGACTCACACATAGAAACATCTTTAGACGAAGACGGAGAATTCCCAGCGTGCACAGTTTTAGATGCACCTGAACTATATCCAAGGATAATCGCCTGAGGACAGGCTTAAATCTAACGATGGGGGAGTGACATATTTATAGTCCATGCTCCGCATACCCTTATCTATGTCTGTTACCCTGCACCCACATACTATAAACAATCCAACACCCTCAGCCTCGAATCCCATAAACAATCCCACGCTCGAAGTGGACCACTTGTAGCCGATAGCCGGCAATGTAAACAAACACCCTAAGCTAGGAGTCGAACATAAAACAATGGATGCCGCGTATCCAGCCGCACTAGAATCACGCCACCCTCCAGAGATCAATTACTAATCGATTCTCAAGAACCACGCTATCCTAGCTCACCAATCAGAATTGGACACAAAACCAAGGAGGCCATATTCTCAGCCACCCCCAAGTAATGCAACACCGATCATACGCAGCGAAAGCCTTTCATCAAAAGCCGCCTTTCCCACATATCGATCGAGTCACGTACTCCGTCACCGAAGCCGAAGCCGAAGCCAACGCCTCCGAATCCCAATCCGAGCATCGTAATATAAATAGTCTACATCTAAGTAGGCAGCTCAGTTCTGTTCAAGACAAACGTCAATCGCGACACCGTCGGAGAATTCACCCAAGTTAATTCCGTTTAAGACATCTGACCTTAGTCATCGTCGGAGAAACTAACTAACAATTTTACACTAAGTTTAAGTAAATAAATAAATCTTTTTTAAAACTTGAGCTCGAGTGTCGCATATTTTACTATATATATATATATATATATATATATATAAGAAACTAAGAGATTATAAATGAAGACTTCCCATTATATATAAGTTAATTTTATCCTTATTCGAAGGACAAAATAAAAGATTATTTTGATTCTGTTCACTTTAGCGAAGTGCTTTTATTGAATATCAGAATGTGACTGCTTAAATCTAGAATTATAATTCTTAAAGAAACCTATCGATGAACGCGGCAAAGGAACTTCGGCAGAGGCCGAATTGTTGGGGTCTTCAGAATTATTGTAGGCGGCGGCGTCAGTGGCGACAGCGGAGTTGCAGTTATTGACCGGCAATAGGAAGTCAATGTTGCTGGTCGATGTTGGGGGTGAAGAGCAGCGGAGTCATCAGAAATGCATTGTCGACATTATCGCAGTCGCGACGTCGAAGACGGGGTGGGGGCGATGGTTTCTCGTGAAGTGCTGACTTGAAGTGGAGCGCATAAGCACTTCCAGAAATACAATGTTCCGGTTCTTGTTTTAGGCAGGAAATGGTTTTTACTTTTTGTGTAAATTGTGACAGAATTCTTGCGCATTGTTATTACAATTGGGTAATAAACTATTGGGCAAGAATTTTTATACTTTTTTCTGTTTTAATTGGAAATAAGAGTATTGAACTCTTAGGGTGTTAACTCTTCCCCTCTTATTTCATTTGTCCTCAAATTAATTTTTAGAAATATGGTATGTTATTAAATTCAAGATTTTGGTTTGTGTTTGTTGGTATCTTTGTATCGGTTTTGATTTTGATGTCTGGTATTTCTGGAGGAATGTTGAGTATCACTTTTTGTGGTTTTCGACACACATGTGATATTATGATCAGTATTATTGCAATTGTAAATAGCGTAATAAGAGTCATACTATTTATTGAGGAGTGAGTTTGAAGGAAGTTTAAGTGTTTCGTATTGTTGATGTGAAGTTCATCGAGTGCTTTGAGAGAAAGTATTTTTATGCGTTTTTCTTGCAATGGGCCTACTTGTACCATTGGAGTTTGTGGTTTGGTTATAGTTTTGTGAATGTTTGTAAATTTCTTTTCGTTAATGTTTATTGTATCGTTCCAGTACTTTAGTAAGTACGTGCCCCTTAGTTTTTCACAGCCGTTTTGCCATTTTATTGTTCCGTTGAAGTTATTTAGGAGGAGTGAGTCGGAATCTATTTCTTCTATAGGTTCGATGTGTTCTGCATTGCTGTAGTTACACGAGAAATCTTTCCCTATCATTAATCTACTAATACAGTTATCGTTGATTACATTATTTGTTTTGCAAATTTTTACGTTATTGTAGTTTTTACATGGTTTATTAATTCCGTAAGTGTTCAATTCATTAATAAATATTTCTTGGAAAGGTAAATTAACAATGAGGTTTTTTCGGACGACCGGTCGAATAATGATATCTTTATAGGTTTCTTTTTCTAACTTAGGGATCTTAATAATATAGAGTAATGTGTTTTTATTACATATATAAAATTGAGACGTCTGCAAACTCAAGCATTTCTTCTATTGAATTGAGTGGGGTTAGTATTTCCTCAAAGTTTTCTTTAATTGTCTCTATTTCGTTTTCGTTAAGAAGGAATGTGTTTACTATATTTATTTTTGCCCATTGAATTGCATATTTTACATTGATTATACCCGATACTCAAAATGAGTATTGGGGTATATTAGATTTGTGGTAAAAGTGGATGTGTGTAACGTCCAGAAGGAATCGTTTCCGACCCCATAAAGTATATATATTCTTGATCAGCATCAATAGCCGAGTCGATTGAGCCCTGTCTGTCTGTCCGTCTGTCCGTCCGTCCGTCCGTCCGTCCGTCCGTCCCCTTCAGCGCCTAGTGCTCAAAGACTATAAGAGCTAGAGCAACGATGTTTTGGATCCAGACTTCTGTGATATGTCACTGCTACAAAAATATTTCAAAACTTCGCCCCGCCCCCTTCCGCCCCCACAAAAGACGAAAATCTGTTGCATCCACAATTTTGCACATCCGAGAAAACTAAAAACGCAGAATCATAGATAATGACCATATCTATCAGATTGCTGAATCTGGATCAGATCGGATCATTTTTGTAGCCAAAAGCAAGAAATCAATTTTCAGTGGCTACGCAGCGCCCGACGTCACGCTCAGACTGATTTTCTGTCTCTCTCGCACGCACTCTTTGTCGTGTGGTTCAATATTAGCGGCGTCTGCCGCAGGAGAGCCATACTGACTTAGTATCGGGTATATGTAACTGTAGAGTTGCGGTGTCCGCAGCAACTCACAACGTTCCACCTCGTTAGTTCTTCTTTTATGAGTCGGGTTTGAATTTGTATACTAATGGCTATTTCGTTTCTGAATGAATTGTCTTTTTTTATTGTATTCAAGAGTCTATTGTTTATTTCTGTGAGTTTGTTTATTCGTTTCTCAAATTGTGTATTTATTACTATTTGCTTATTATAATTTGAAATTATATCATTAAGATTATTTTGGATCATATTTAGGTCATCATGATCGGGACTTCCGGCTATATATTTCCATGCCGTGCCGATCATATCTATAGATCTACTGTGTCGAGTGGGTGTAAGTGTATTTAATATAAGGTAAGTTTGGTTTATTTCATGGTCCAAGGTATTTTAAAAATCATTATTTTTTAGGTCTTTTTCTATGTACCAAAGAGTTTGGTCTAGAGTTTGTTTTATTAGTGTTAAATCTATGACATGAATTAGTTTTGTATGTTCTGAGGTTAGTTTGCCTGTTTTAGTATGAATGGTTAAAACATGGCTATCGGTATAGTTGGTTATTTCGATAGATCCAGCTACTAATTGTAGGAGGAGTAATGATGTTATCAATCTGGAAGAGAATGAAGAATATCGTAAAAAAATTGTATTTTCGGGTATTTTCCGATTCGTGGTGCTATAATCGGATGGAACCCGCAATCGGATAAATCTTTTAGTTTTGGGTGTAGTTATTTCATATAATATAACCTTTAGTCATTTTAATACGGACATGGACATGGACCTATGAATATCGGACAGTTATTAACTTTTTATGTTACTTTTGTGAACAATTTTTCCTGACACAGTTTTAATTGTAGTGTTATTGTCTTCTTTTACTGTTTCTTTTTTAAATCTTGGAGACAATTTTGATTCTAACCGTGTGTTTATTTTTACGAATATTTCTTGACCTGGTGAGTATAGTATTATCGGTTTTTTTTTCTTGTTGTTCATTTTAATTTTCCCATTTCTGAGAACACGCTTCAATCAAGAAACGCTTAAATAATAAGCTTAAAAATGTTTTAGACTTCGATTGGATGTGCGATCCACGTTTACTTGGAAATGACAAGGGGACCCGTCTGTTTGGCGGCATCGCGCTGCTTGACCACAATCTGGTTAGCGATGCGATCCAAATCACGCTGTCCGATGGAGCTGAGCTTGCGGCCACCCTCTGGGTGCTTCTCGACAAGGCGGGCGTGCTCGAGGGCCTGGAGAGCCTTACGGGCGGCACCGTCAGCGGCACGGCAGAAATGCGAAGGGTGGACACCGTTGCGCTTGCGACCACCATAGATCTTGGTGATGGAGCCAACACTAGCGGGACTGCGGTGATACAGATGGCGCAGTATCGAGGCGCAACGCACATAGAACCAGTCGGGATCGTAGGGGGCCAGCTCCTTGAACTTGGCCGTCTTGATGATGTCCATCTGGTCGGGCACCTTCAATTTGCCAGTCTTCTTGAGGAAGACGGCAACCGCCTTGGTAACGGCATGCTGGTCAATATCCTTTACTGTGACACCTGGCATCTTTCTTGTTAAAGTCAACCGGAAAAAAAAAGGTTGACTTATTATTTTGTCGGCTTATTTCGTATTGGTCAGGATTTGTTGTTACGTTTCTACCAAAGAATACTTCTAACGGTTTTCTGTTGGTTACTGAGTGTATCGAGAAATTGTACTCGTAAATGGCCTGATTCAGTAATTCTTGAAATGTGCTATAGATTCCTTTACTTTTTAAACACCGCATTATTTCTGAGAGGGTTGAATGGAATCTTTCTACCTGTCCATTTACTGAGCTTTTGTAGGGTGGAGCTGTAAATATCTGAATTCCCAATTGGTCTTTCATCATAAACGTTATGGAAGCTGAATTTAAGGATTTTTCATTGTCAATTACTACATTTTTTGGTACGCCGAAATAAAACAGAATATCATGCAGGGATGGTTTTATATCTTCGATGGATTTGGATTTGATGATTCTTCCTTGGGCTAATTTGGAAAATGTGTCTATTGCTGTCAAAACTAAATTTCTTTCTGTGGAATAAATATCAATGTGAATAGTGTGACCTGGATATTGTGGTATTGGTGTTTCCACGATTTCGGGATTAGTGGGGTGTCTGTCGTATTTTACTTCCTTACAAATCTGACACTGCTTTACTATAGTGGAAATTTTCTGTTTCATTTTTGGAAAATAGAATTTTTCGATGAGTTGTTTTTGATTTTCTACGGCATTCCTGTGGGCCCTGTTGTGAACTTTTAAGATCTCTTCTTCTTGTTGGCTTTCGTTACTTAGATCTTCTACTCTACTTTGTGTGAATCTAACTTTGTATTGGAAGAAATTTGATGGGTATATTTTTTGGATTTGTCCCATAATATGTTCGGTTGCTTGAATTCCATTAATAACGGAGGGGTCAAGGTATTTTTTTAATATTTGTAATAAATCAGCTTCGGTGAATGTGTTTTGTGTAATTTCATGTCGATGAAATGTTGGAAATGGTATACTAAATTTGTAATTATTTTCGTTTCCTGGAATAATAAAGATTTGGTTTTTAAAAGCATTTATTGGTATTTCCATACTATGAATTAACCTTTCGGAGGAACTTTGGCTACTATTTTGTGTCGTGATGGAGTTTATCTCTTTGATTCTGGACAAAGAGTCAGCTACTACATTGGCTTTTCCTGGTTTGTAGATTAGCTGATAGTCGTACTCTTCCAAAAATGTTCTCCATCGTTTTATTCTCGCGTTTCCATTCCATTCGCTCATGGAATGGGTTAAGGGTTGATGGTCGGTGTAAATTTTTACCTTTGCTCCCCCATAGAGATAATTTCTCAAAGACTTCAATGACCATATTATTGCTAGCATTTCTTTTTCGTTTGCTACATAATTTTCTTCGGCTTTCGCATGTGTTTTTTCTTCTTTCCCAAAAATAATTATGTCGTCAATATAAATATAGCAGATTTCACCAATATGTGGTCGTAGGATATCGTCAAGGGTGCGTTGGAATATTGCCGGTGCATTTTTTAGTCCAAAAGGGAGACGTGTGAATTCGTATTTACCGTTGTTGATGGAGAATGCAGTTTTTTCGATATCTGATTTTTTTAATAGAATTTGATGGAAACCACTTTTAAGATCTAGTACTGAAAAAAACTTGTTGTTTCCTAGTTGTGCTAAAACTTCATTTATATTTGGAATGGGATATTTATCGGCAACAGTAACTAAATTTAGTTTCCTGTAGTCGATAACTACTCTGAATTTTTTCTTTTGAGAGGCATCCATTTTTTTCGGAACCAGCCATACGGGGGAATTGTACGGGGACCTAGATGGTCTAATTATCCCGTCATCTAGTAGTTCTTTTATTTGTTTCTCTACTTCTGTTTTGGATCCCACTGGTAGGGGGTAACATCGTGAATAAACTGGAGTATCAGAGGTGGTGCGGATATCTGCTTTAATGTTTGTGGTGTAAGTAAGTTTTCTGTTTGGATCTGCGAACAAATTAGAGTGTGTTTTAAAGAGGTTTTCAAGGGTTAGTTTTTGTGTTTCTGTTAGATGTTCTGTCCTATTGAATATGACGTTCACTGCTTCCAAGAATTTTTCCTTTTTCGGAATAACATGACCATTGTTTATTGTTAGTGTTCGTTTTTTTATGTCAATGACTGCTCCTAATTCTTTGAGGTAGTCATTTTCTAGTATGGCGTCAAATGATTTTAAGGTGGGTAACAGAAAGAATTTTACATTAATATTAGGGATATTGAAAAGGTTTGCAATTTTATGGTGTGTTATTTTTATGCTACCACTAACGGTGATAGCGTTAAAAGGTTTTTGTTTTAAAATTGGGTTATTAACATGTTGGGGTTGAATATAGCTTTTATTAGAGCCGGTATCTACTAAGATTTTTAAGGTCTGTCCACTCCTCAATCTACACTCTACATAGGGTAGTGAGGAGTTTTTTATTCTAAAAAATGTAAGTCACTTAGTTGTTCGAGATTCGAGTCGTTATTGTCTGTATCTGGTTCTTGAGCATACTCCTCAAGGGTTTGTTCAAAGTCATTTTCGTTTTCATACTCATCTTTCAGTTGTTCGTATTCAGCCAAAGTTGAGTAATTTAATGCATCAGGCGAAGAGTTCGTTTGAGTTTCGTCGGCTTCGCCAGTTTGGATATTGAATTGTCTTTGTCTTTTTTCTATTACATTTTGAGTTGTTGGGGGTCGTTTTCCTGCTTGAAAATGCGGACGATTCATATAGTTGACATTTCTAGTATGGAGACTTGGATCTATCTCCATTGGTTCTGGTTTTGGCATTGGCTTTGGTGCGATCGGACGATTCGGAATGTTATTCTGAGGGAATTGTTGACGGGGATAACTCTGTGTAACTTGAGGTGTTTGGTAATTATAGTTTTGTCTGGGAGGAATTGAAGGTTTATATTGATTATACTGGTGGTACTGAAGAGGTTGCCTAAAGTTATTATAGTTGATATTTGATAGGGGTGCTGGAATTGGTTTTTGGTTTGATCCCCTAAATCCAATAGTGGGTGCTTTGGCGTTAGCATAATTGGAACGATAGTTCTGGTTTTCTAATTTTAAACAAAGGTGTAGAGCTGATGGGAGGTCTGCTGGTTCTTTCATACCCAGGAGTCGAGGAAGATCTCCTCGTAGTCCTCTGACAAAAGTATCTAAAGCTTTATCGCGGTATAGTTTGGTCATTAATTGTTCTGCTTCCCTTCCTAATTCCATGCAACCTATTTTATTTAGAATCAGTGACATTTGGTGATAAACGACTTGATGATAATCTTCCACTGACTGTTGATTTCCCTGCACTAGCATGGTCATCTGTTACTCTAATGTACTCAGGTCTCTCTTGTCACCATAGTGTAGGGTTAAACATTTGGAAATAGCATTCCAATTAAGAGGAATGTTGTATGATTCTAATGCCGTATCGGCATTTCCGACAATCTTGTATCGAATGACTTGGAGGATCGCGACGTACTTTCGGGTTCCTACTATGTCTGCAAAGTCCCCTAGAATCCTATCTACTCCCTTCTTCCAGGAACTAAATTCGTTTAAGCTTCCCGAAAATTCCCGAATACTTTTCACTAAGTCTGGGATTTTGTCGTAGTCACTCGCATTGTGAGGAAGTGCAGGGTTTACTTCTTGATCAACTGCGTTGAGGAAGTCGGTGTTAGGGTTAGGTGAGGCTCGTTCGAATAAAGTGTTCACTAAATTGGTTACCAAAGATGTAATTTCTTGCCTACTCATATTTGTACCAGCATTGGGGTCTTGAACCAGAACGGCAGGTCTGATTAGGTTATTAGGATTTGCCATTATGTGCAAGTATTAAGTATTTGTAAGATATGAATATGGTTTTTGAAATATGTGAATAGGTATTTTGTTTGTTTTAGCTTTCGTAGGTTTGGGTTTTTATTTTCTTTTTCCCTTTGGGGTTTTGTTTCCCGTTTTATAATTTTTTGAATCGCGCGGAAAATTTTTTTTTTTTTATTGTTTCACTTTTGTGAATTTTTTTATTTGTTTGTTTTTTATTGTTTCACTTTTGTGAATTTTTTTCTTCACTTTATTTTATTTTCACTTGAAAAAAATGTTTTTTGGTTTTCGTCGTTTTGTTTTTGTTTTACTTACCTTAACATGTTGGATGTGGCTCCTCCACGGGCGATCCGGAATTGGTCCCTTTTATGATGGTATAACCTTACTGAGGTTCCTGGACTTCACCCCTTTTTGGTTGGTTTTCCTGAGTACGGAACTTTCAGGAATTGGAGTCACCGATGGGTTATACCGGACAATATTACGAAATATTGTGAGTCACACCGGTAATTATTATTGAGACCGACGGCTGCAAGTTTTTGCAGTTTTCGCGAACGTACTAAACTTTTTGCTGTGTTGTTCACTAGTCAGGTCCCTGCTCGGGCGCCAGTTAATTTTATCCTTATTCGAAGGACAAAATAAAAGATTATTTTGATTCTGTTCACTTTAGCGAAGTGCTTTTATTGAATATCAGAATGTGACTGCTTAAATCTAGAATTATAATTCTTAAAGAAACCTATCGATGAACGCGGCAGAGGAACTTCGGCAGAGGCCGAATTGTTGGGGTCTTCAGAATTATTGTAGGCGGCGGCGTCAGTGGCGACAGCGGAGTTGCAGTTATTGACCGGCAATAGGAAGTCAATGTTGCTGGTCGATGTTGGGGGTGAAGAGCAGCGGAGTCATCAGAAATGCATTGTCGACATTATAGCAGTCGCGACGTCGAAGACGGGTTGGGGGCGATGGTTTCTCGTGAAGTGCTGACTTGAAGTGGAGCGCATAAGCACTTCCAGAAATACAATGTTCCGGTTCTTGTTTTAGGCAGGAAATGGTTTTTACTTTTTGTGTAAATTGTGACAGAATTCTTGCGCATTGTTATTACAATTGGGTAATAAACTATTGGGCAAGAATTTTTATACTTTTTTCTGTTTTGATTGGAAATAAGAGTATTGAACTCTTAGGGTGTTAACTTATATGTAAGAGAAGAAGAGACAACTGTACATTTAAAGACAAAAATAAAGAAAAAGGTTAAGAATATACATACATATGTAAAAAAGAAATGACTAGATATAGTACTGATCATTTCCAATACATAGGTTAGGTTAGGTTAGGTTAACCCGGACGGCCCTCAGCGGGGCCACGCATAGGCCAATCTGGCCTTTAGTTATCCGGATAGGGGGGGTGTATGAACCGTCGCGGTAGTGTTTAGGTGGTTTTAAAGTCCCCGAGAATCGAGGTGTTTTTAGCATAGGCCAGCAGTTCCTGTGGTAAAGAAAAATATAAGGGTAACAGAGCAAAGACGTGTATATAAAGAGTCCTGCTCTTTGAATCATTATCAGTATTAGATTCAAGAAGTCAGCTGCAAGATGCATTCCAAACAAATAAAAATATTTTTAATGCAATTCGAAGAGATGATCTCCGAGGAGCACGTGCAAATTCTTGAAAATTTGATGATCATTTTGGAGGAAAAGGAGCCTCAGTACTCCAAGTTTGGCTTTCATTATAAGCTATGCCCCTGGAGCGATGACGATGCAACGGACGGGCCTGACACATGCCTGTGTCATACATAAGAAAGCAGAAGCTATAGACCTATTGTTAAAGAACTACAACTTAAATAAAAGAATGTATCCCAGCTCAAAAAATCAATAAATATCTTAAATGTCTCTGAAATAATATTGTGTTTTATTTTAAACGAATTTTCTTAAACATTTGTATTATTAACTTATCATTATAGTTAAAATAATTTTTCTTAAATTGTTTTAAAAAACAATTTAATATTTTTTGTTTGCTTTTAAATATTTTATATAGGATACAGAAATGACCGCATGTATTTGAAAAATAACCTTGCATTGGTTGTTTATTAAATGTAAAATTTGTTGAATTTTCCTTAATATTTTTAAAAATTCTTTATTTTGAGGATATTGACCATATGAACCAAAAATTTCTACTGAATATTTATTATCAAAGTAAAAAGCAACCCAATGAGTTCCTGAATGGCTTAAAGAATCTGTGCTTGCTATTATTAAAGCAGGATATTTCGAAATTACTTGGGGCAGCTGATCAGAGGGATAAACTCCTTTAAAAATTGTTTTTGTTTTTGAATGCTTGGAAAGCAACTTATCGATTTGCGAACACGAATATTTCTATGTTTATCAATATCGATCATTGAGTCATATTCACCGTATACCACACAAGTAACTGCTTCTGTACGAGGCTCCGAAAATCGTCCTTCAATTCGGATGGCTCCTTGTGACATTAAATTTGAGCATACAATTGAATTGTGATGGTCTGCAGTTAGGTCAAATGCTAATATAAAACTATTTTTATCACACATTTCCTTTGTAATTTGTAAGCCTCGATCATAATGTTTTATTCCACTTGATCTGAATAGCATATTATATCCTCTAGAGCTTTGAGCATTTTTAGAGTTCGAGAAATCAAACTCAAGTGCCTGCGATGGTACTTGTACTCTATTAACCAATAGATTAAAGCGTTGAATTTTAAAATGATCAAAATTGAAGGGGTTCAATGCCCGATTTCCAGAATATGATTTGTTTTTTACCATGCAAAAAGCCAATAAATTGGGAAGCTGTCCAATAACTGCATTGTCAATTGATAATGTATTATTTCCGGGATATATTGTAAATGGTTTTGCTTGAACTTTGCTGTATAGATAAATGGCATTTTTAGTTTGTAAAACATGATGATGAGCCAATAAAATGCTCGGATTAATAGTTATGTGGTTCATGAATAGTTGTGTCTCCAATATTTTAAGATTTGATTCAGTTTCAGATTCCATTAAATAAAATGCTGTTTTTTCAATGTTAAAACAATGTTGAACTTTTCCGAATAGTTCAACCTTATTACTGTTTTGAAAAATATTTTTGAGCATAATGGATAAATCGGTGTTACCAGATAATAATTTAACATAATTAGGATAATAACCTTGAGTGGCTAAGTGACTTTCACTGGCATCACTACCATAGTTTAAAATCGTTTGCAAATATGATCTATAATGTTAGTTATTATCACTCTGAGAAACCAAAATGTTATTTAAATATACGGACGAACTTCTTAACATTGTGTGGAGACAATGTTTTTTATCCCCAATCGGCCGACTAATTATTTCGAATTAAATAAAACTCAGCGCAGAAATAAAATTACGATATGTTCTTTAATGCGTGACATCCAAATTGCAAGTGTGGCTTGCCTGCCCTTTACATTGCCGCTCCGATCGCTAAGCGCAGCTTCGCTCGGCCGACGTCGGTAGGCAGACGCAAAGCGGAGATAGCGAAGAGCGAGCTGGCAGAGAGCGTTTAGCAGGGCAAGCAAGCGCAAAGCTTTAACAAACAAATGAGTGACATAGACATAAGTAACAAACAAAATAAGCGGCTGAGGGCCAAGAATTAGGTGCTATTTGGCAAGCAGCTAATCGGCTGGGTTCTGCTCCGAACATTCACCCCCCGTTGGAAGGCAAAGGCTTTCAACAGATCCATCCTGAAGGGGCAGAACCACTATTTTTCCAACGGCCCTCTTGAAGATGCTTGCTTGGGCGCAGCTGGCGGCTACGGGTGGATGATCGTCGAACTCAGCAATCGGCGCTTCTTTACGAAGGCGGCTTGTCGTGTTAACGTCTTGATCATCGGGAACCTCTGTAATTGCATAGAATGGCAGGAAATTTGGCAATGTAGAAACTGTTGAAAGTTGAATTTCATTTGGCGTGGATATGTAGGTTTTTAATATATGGTAAAGTTCGCGCTGCAGTTCCTGATTCTCCGATCGCAGTTTTTCCACTTGCACCTGGCACTCGAGCAGCTGCTTCCTGCATTGCTGCTCTAAGTTTTTGTACTCGAGCGTTGTGGGTCGAAAATCGTCAATAGAGATGCACGAGGAATTTTCAAAAGCGGCTAAAGCTGCACGCTTATTCTCCGAGCTATCAATGCTTCCTGATACTATCCAACCAAGTTTTGTCTCCTGCAATGTTGGCAATTGGGCTGATAGTCGAATCCGTCCGACGCACATTAAATCGAAGAACAAACCAGAACCTATCAACAGATCGATACGTTGGGGCTTCTAGAAATTAGGATCAGCTAGTTTTAGATTATTCGGCATTGGCCAATCCTTTGCGTCTACGCCGAAGTTAGGCTGCATTTCCGTAATTGAGTTGGTGACAATTGCAGCGAAGGAAGCTCGATAGCTTGCGTCCTGGGATTGTACAACTATATGTACAGACTTGCTCGAAGGTAGAATGGAATCTCCGATTCCAGAGATGTGAACATAAGACGAGCGATGATCCAACTGCAACTGATCAGCAAGTCTAGATGTTACAAAGTTTGCCTGTGATGCAGAATCCAAAATGGCACGACATGGGATAAGTGCTCCATAACGATCTGTTACATGGACGAGGGCAGTAGGTAGCAACACGTTCTGGCTAGGCTGAGATTTCTGGATCGAGGGGGGAGGGATAGAACACCCGCTTGCTAGAAGCACAGTCGCGGCCTCTTGCTGGATCGATTCCTCGGCCGGTGAAGAGGAAGATGAAGCACCAGTTCCCGATGGAATGTGGAGTAGCGTGTGATGTTGGCAATGCCTGCAAAGTCCTGACCTGCACCTCTGCAATTCATGGCCTTTGTTGAGGCAGTTCAAACACAAGCGGCTCTTCTTTGCTTCTTTGTATCGTTCAAACGCAGAGAGATTCAGGAATTCCTGACATCTAGATATGTAATGCTCGGAGGAATTGCAATGGTTACATATGGGGTTAGGATGGTCGTTACTGGAGGTGATAAGGGTGACAGGTTCGTCTTCTCCCACCTGCTGGCTAGGAATTGTTACCATAGCCGATCCCAAATTTTCCAGCATCCGACATCTTGCTTCCAAGAATGAGGCCATGCTTGACCACCGAGGCAATCCTGACTTCGGCAAGTTCTCTTCCCATTTCTCCTTGGTCTTGTGGTCCAATTTCGTGCCTATGATGAAGATCAGCAACCCATCGGATATCTCCTGCGGGGTCGCCAAGATCTGAAGTGCACGCAAGTGCGAATTGATTTTGTCGCTGAGCGCGCGCAAGCCGATAGCCGAGCCCTTCTCCACCCCTTGCAGCCCGAAAATAGCCTTGACGTGTGCCTGAAAATGTAACAGTTTATTATCGAATCGCAACATTAGTAAATTCAACGCCTTGTCGTAATTCTCCTCAGAAAGTTCCAAGGAACGAATCGTATCCAGCGCAGCACCATCTAGACATCCACGAAGATATTGGAATTTTTCGATGATTGGTATACGATGGTCTTTGTGCACCATTGTCGAGAACATCGAGTGGAATTCTGGCCAATCCATGTAGTTCCCACCGAATCGCGGAAGCTGCAACTCGGGCATTCGAGAACGGCCTATACTATTATAGGCGAACAACGACGAATTCCCCTCGAGAGTATGCCGAGCCGTTGAATTGGCAACATTTACCGTGCGAGCAGCCATCAACTCCCGCGACAGCCTGGACCTAACCTTCACATAAACATTCGAAAAGTCCAGCCGGGCATCATGGGCTAACTGCAGGAAATCCAGCCTTTCAAGGCTCGTTTGAGCGGCATCGAAATCCGCATTCATTCGCTCGATTTGCTCTAAGCGAGCTTGAAGTTCTGCCTCATCTAACTCGGCAAGCTCTTCCTTGGTGAGAAAGCGATCCATGGCCTTTAGTTGGCGCGTGATGGACTCGGCCTTGTGCTTGTAGAAATCTACATCACTCGGCATTGCTGCGTTCGCGACATTGGTAGGCTCAGGTGCTGCCATGTTGAGGTTTTAAAAGAGTCACTCAGCACGACCGAAAAAGACACCCTGTATACGTATAAACGTGGGAACCGAAAGCAAAGGGATTACAGCTAATGACTTTAGCTGTGCGGCTGTGCGAGCTGTCCGATTCCGCTTTGTACTCCGCTTGTGTGTATTAGTGAGTTCGCTGCACTGCCTACCGCACTGCACTGACCGAATTGTCGCGACAGAGAAATTAATAGCCAGCAATGCGTGTATGTAGGTGTATGTAAGTGTGTTTTAGCACCGAATTGTGCTTAACCGCCGAAAATTTGCTAGGGCTAACGAATGTCGATCGCGAATGATTATTAATTGACACTGCAACTCAGAGATCACGTCGGGGTCACCAAATTTTATGTGGGGAAGCAATGTTTTTTATCCCCAATCGGCCGACTAATTATTTCGAATTAAATAAAACTCGGCGCAGAAATAAAATTACGATATGTTCTTTAATGCGTGACATCCAAATTGCAAGTGTGGCTTGCCTGCCCTTTACATTGCCGCTCCGATCGCTAAGCGCAGCTTCGCTCGGCCGACGTCGGTAGGCAGACGCAAAGCGGAGATGGCGAAGAGCGAGCTGGCAGAGAGCGTTTAGCAGGGCAAGCAAGCGCAAAGCTTTAACAAACAAATGAGTGACATAGACATAAGTAACAAACAAAATAAGCGGCTGAGGGCCAAGAATTAGGTGCTATTTGGCAAGCAGCTAATCGGCTGGGTTCTGCTCCGAACACATTGAATGCAAAATATTATTCACTACTCCAACATCGTTTCCTTCAATGTTGGCATTATCACTTTTTCTTAGTTGCACAACAAGTCTTAAGTAAACACTTGATAGGTCTCGATATGTTTCCCCATTTCCTAAGCAAACGTTAGGTTAGGTTCAAATAATAAAACATGTTTTTTCAAAGACTCCACACCATAAGGAACTGTAATTAATAAAAAACACCTCAACTTTGTTGCATACTTGATAAAATCGACTTAATGAAAAATCAACTGGTCCACGCCGTTTTAGGATCTTGCTCACCACAGAATAATAGCGCTCACACTGCTGTGAAAACGATCCAATTATATTTCTTCTTTACTCCTCACTTCCTTTAGTTCCTTGAGTCCTTATAAATATAAAAAAAAAACCTTATGACCCTTAAAATTTAAATTTTTGTTCCTTTGAAAATGCTATATAGCGACAGTCTCTACTCCACGCCATATGAATATGCAAAACTACGGGAGTATTCTAAGTTTTCGACCGTTGGCTGAGGTTTTTTATTCATTACAGTCCCTTATGGTGTGGAGTCTTTAAAAAAACATGTTTTATTATTTTAGCACTAGCTTAAAGTACAGTTTTAGATTTTTAAATCGAGTTTTAGTCGTGTTTTTTAGATGCAACTCGCAGATGAGATCTCATAGAGGTCTCGGAAGTAGCAATTTTGGTTCGGTTTTTTATGTTTTTGCTATAATTTGACCCGTTCTTTATGAAATCACTCAGAACACACCTAGTTTTACCAATTTTATCACTTATTTTCATTATTGATGGAACTACTTCCTTCGAGGCATTTATTGTCGAGTTTTCGTCCTTTGAAAAGGACTTACCACAACCCAAATTTGTTTCTCGTAATAAGGACACTCTAATTGATTTTTGAGAATTTATTCAATGTCCGGTCGCGACCACATCCAAAATAAAAAATTGTTCAATATGAATGTTGTATTCAAGTGTCGCATTTTTTGAGAACGGAAATTTGAGTTATGTCAATTAAATTTTTTTCCTCAATATACTTTGATGAATATTGCTATTATTTTTTTTTTAATTTATGCTAAATTGAATAGAGATTTGAGAAAAATTCAAATTCACCGTTTTCTTTGGCTTGTGCCGGAAATATTGGTGCCTAAAGTGTACATTTTAGTATGTCGTCTTCAAGTGTCGGGGAGTGTATTAGATTTGTGGTAAGAGTGGATGTGTGTAACGTCCAGAAGGAATCGTTTCCGACCCCATAAAGTATATATTCTTGATCAGCACCAATAGCCGAGTCGATTGAGCCATGTCTGCCTGTCCGTCTGTCCGTCTGTCCGTCCGTCCGTCTGTCCGTCTGTCCGTCCCCTTCAGCGCCTAGTGCTCAAAGACTATAAGGGCTAGAGCAACGATGTTTTGAATCCAGACTTCTGTGATATGTCACTGCTACAAGAATATTTCAAAACTTTGCCTCGCCTACTTCCGCCTCCACAAAGGACGAAAATCTGTGGCATCCACAATATTGAGGATACGAGAAAACTAAAAAGGCAGAGTCATAGATAATGACCATATCTCTCAAATTGCTGAATCTGGATCAGATCAGATAATTTTTATAGCCAAAAGGAACAAATCAATTTGCACTGGCTACGCGGCGCCCGACGTCACGCTCAGACTGATTTTCTGTCTCTCTCGCACGCACTCTTTGTCGTGTCGTTTAATATTCGCGGCGTCTGCCGGAGGAGAGCCATACTGACTTAGTATCGGGTATAACTGTAGAGTTGCGGTGTCCGCTGCAACTCACAACGTTCCCCCTCGTTTTTTTTTTGGTTCTCGTATGTTTGCGTTTTTCTTTAGATGATAAATGAGATAGTTTTTTCCTAGACCTTCTCTTTTTATTCTTTTTACCTGCCCCATTTTGGAATCGGGTTAAGCTATTAATGGCTTTATTTGACAGGTTTTGCAAAGCAATTTTACTTTGTTCTTGGATAATGGTTCTTAAAGGTTTTCGACCAAACTCATTTAGCGTTTATCCCCGAAAGGAATAGTGGTTTTATGTAATTAAAAAGACCACTAAAAAAATGTCCAATTTCTCTACCTTGTTGGATCCATTATGCTCAAAAATATTTTTCAAAACAGTAATAAGGTTGAACTATTCGGAAAAGTTCAACATTGTTTTAACATTGAAAAAACAGCATTTTATTTAATGGAATCTGAAACTGAATCAAATCTTAAAATATTGGAGACACAACTATTCATGAACCACATAACTATTAATCCGATCATTTTGTTGGCTCATCATCATGTTTTACAAACTAAAAATGCCATTTATCCATACAGCAAAGTTCAAGTAAAACCATTTACAATATATCCAGGAAATAATACATTATCAATTGACAATGCAGTTATTGGAAAGCTTCCCAATTTATTGTCTTTTTGCATGGTAAAAAACAAATCATATTCTGGAAATCGGGCATTGAACCCCTTCAATTTTGATCATTTTAAAATTCAACGCTTTAATCTATTGGTTAATTGGTTACCATCGCAGGCACTTGAGTTTGATTTCTCGAACTCTGAAAATGCTCAAAGCTCTAGAGGATATAATATGCTATTCAGATCAAGTGGAATAAAACATTATGATCGAGGCTTACAAATTACAAAGGAAATGTTTGATGAAAATAGTTTTATATTAGCATTTGACCTAACTGCAGACCATCACAATTCAACTGTATGCTAAAATTTAATATCACAAGGAGCCATCCGAATTGAAGGACGATTTTCGGAGCCTCTTATAGAAGCAGTTACTTGTCTGGTATACGGTGAATATGACTCAATGATCGATATTGATAAACATAGAAATATTCGTGTTCTATTGTAAAAATGAATACATTGCAAATCGATAAGTTGCTTTCCAAGCATTCAAAAACAAAAACAATTTTTAAAGGAGTTTATCCCTCTGATCAGCTGCCCCAAGTAATTTCGAAATATCCTGCTTTAATAATAGCAAGCACAGATTCTTCAAGCCATTCAGGAACTCATTGGGTTGCTTTTTACTTTGATAACAAATATTCAGCAGAAATTTTTGGTTCATATGGTCAATATCCTCAAAATAAAGAATTTTTAAAAATATTAAGGAAAATTCAACAAAGTTTACATTTAATAAACAACCACTGCAAGGTTATTTTTCAAATACATGCGGTCATTTCTGTATCCTATATAGAATATTTAAAAGCAAAAAAAAAACATTAAATTGTTTTTTAAAACAATTTAAGAAAAATTATTTTAACTATAATGATAAGTTAATAATACAAATGTTTAAGAAAATTCGTTTAAAATAAAACACAATATTATTTCAGAGACATTTGAGATATTTATTGATTTTTTAGCTGGGATACATTCTTTTATTTAAGTTATCTTATCTTATCAACAATATTATTTAAATCAGTGTGGAGGAGGGTTGAATCATATAGGAGTTACCCAGAGTTATCCAACAAGGTAGAGAAATTGGACATTTTTTTAGTGGTCTTTTTAATTACATAAAACCACTATTCCTTTCGGGGATAAACGCTAAATGAGTTTGGTCGAAAACCTTTAAGAACCATTATCCAAGAACAAAGTAAAATTGCTTTGCAAAACCTGTCAAATAAAGCCATTAATAACTTAACCCGATTCCAAAATGGGGCAGGTAAAAAGAATAAAAAGAGAAGGTCTAGGAAAAAACTATCTCATTTATCATCTAAAGAAAAACGCAAACATACGCAGTCGAGACCCCAAAAAAAAAAAAAACAACAAGAAAATTAACTATAAGAGAGATTTTTTCTAAATCACATTGATCACCATATTGAATGTATGAAAAGCGAATTGGATCTCTTTGAGCCACATATTACACAAAGCTCTATTCTGAGAACAGAAGAAGTTTCATATAACCCCATAGCTTCGTTGGACAGTGCTTCTTCAATTGAATTCGTTTGCTTAGGAAATGGGGAAACATATCGAGACCTATCAAGTGTTTACTTAAGACATGTTGTGCAACTAAGAAAAAGTGATAATGCCAACATTGAAGGAAACGATGTTGGAGTAGTGAATAATATTTTGCATTCAATGTTTAGAAGTTCGTCCGTATATTTAAATAATATTTTGGTTTCTCAGAGTGATAATAACTATCATTATAGATCATATTTGCAAACGATTTTAAACTATGGTAGTGATGCCAGTGAAAGGCACTTAGCCACTCAAGGTTATTATCCTAATTATGTTAAATTATTATCTGGTAACACCGATGGATCCATTTTGCTCAAAAATATTTTTCAAAACAGTAATAAGGTTGAACCATTCGGAAAAGTTCAACATTGTTTTAACATTGAAAAAACAGCATTTTATTTAATGGAATCTGAAACTGAATCAAATCTTAAAATATTGGAGACACAACTATTCATGAACCACATAACTATTAATCCGATCATTTTATTGGCTCATCATCATGTTTTACAAACTAAAAATGCCATTTATCCATACAGCAAAGTTCAAGTAAAACCATTTACAATATATCCCAGAAATAATACATTATCAATTGACAATGCAGTTATTGGACAGCTTCCCAATTTATTGGCTTTTTGCATGGTAAAAAACAAATCATATTCTGGAAATCGGGCATTGAACCCCTTCAATTTTGATCATTTTAAAATTCAACGCTTTAATCTATTGGTTAATGGAGTACAAGTACCATCGCAGGCACTTGAGTTTGATTTCTCGAAATCTGAAAATGCTCAAGGCTCTAGAGGATATAATATGCTATTCAGATCAAGTGGAATAAAACATTATGATCGAGGCTTACAAATTACAAAATAAATGTTTGATAAAAATAGTTTTATATTAGCATTTGACCTAACTGCAGACCATCACAATTCAACTGTATGCTAAAATTTAATATCACAAGGAGCCATCCGAAGTAAAGGACGATTTTCGGAGCCTCTTATAGAAGCAGTTACTTGTCTGGTATACGGTGAATATGACTCAATGATTGATATTGATAAACATAGAAATAATAATAATAAATAATAATAATAATTCAAATGTTTAAGAAAATTCGTTTAAAATAAAACACAATATTATTTCAGAGACATTTAAGATATTTATTGATTTTTTGAGCTGGGATACATTCTTTTATTTAAGTTGTAGTTCTTTAACAATAGGTCTATAGCTTCTGCTTTCTTATGTATGACACAGGCATGTGTCAGGTCCGTCCGTTGCATCGTCATCGCTCCAGGGGCATAGCTTATAATGAAAGCCAACCTTGGAGTACTGAAGCTCCTTTTCCTCCAGATCCTCCAAAATGCTCATCAACTTTTCAAGAATTTGTACGTGCTCCTCGAAGATCATCTCTTCGAATTGCATTAAAAAAATTTTGATTTGTTTGGAATGCATCTTGCAGCTGACTTCTTGAATCTAATACTGATAATGATTCAAAGAGCAGGACTCTTTATATCCACGTCTTTGCTCTGTTACCCTTATATTTTTCTTTACCTATGTATTGGAAATGATCAGTACTAAATCTAGTCATCATTTTTTTACATATGTATATTCTTAACCTTTTTCTTTATTTTTGTCTTTTAATGTACAGTTGTCTCTTCTTCTCTTATATATATATAAGATGTATTCAATTGAAGTCTTTATTTACTCTTTACATATAAATTGGAAATGGGCAGTGCTATATCTATTCATCTCTTTTCCTTTATGTATAAGATGTGAAATAACATGCTCCTTCAACATCTTAAAGGGCGTTTTTGTGGAAAATTTGGTCACATAACTTTTAGGTAAAAATATCCAAAGCGGTTCGTTGTCCATATCAGTTAAATAAAGGACTACTTTATTTCCAAATGATGTTTTTTTGATTTTGCATCCATTGATCTTGTACTAAAATCCTATGCACAGGTCCTCAACCTTGGTGTATCCAACCGCCGGCTTTCTCTCGTTAAGTAATTCTAGGAAATCATAGGTATATATTTTATTAAGTGCTTATCATTTTCTATATAGAGATTTAAATATTCTTACATACCATTATAGTAATAGAAACTATTCAAACTACTAACGATTTTATACTAAATTATTTAAAAGATTGCATGATCTTTTATACTCTCATTAATTCAATTTTATACAAATGTGATCTGAGCAGATTGGTAGTTGAGTGATAATAACTAAATGGGTTTAAAGCTGTAAAGGCCAGATGTCTTAAGTCTGATTGGTTGTTGAGTAATAAGGGATGAATTATGGATACACTGCAGTATATTATTTCAAATATTATATTTACATTTTCTGTCTTATATAACCTTCAACATGAAAAAATTATATAAACAGAATAAAATGCATAGAATTTTTGTTCATATGCTGATCACTTCCTATATAAGAACTCAATTACTTAGATAGGTTAGTTCATTTTCACTTCGAAATGAAGACATTTCATTGCGAGTTGTGTTATGTAAAAACATCTTTTCCCGCCAGGAACTAAACGGTTTTGGTTGAGAATTGACTTCAATATGAATATTTTATTTAAGCATAACATGGAATTAAAGCGAAAAATATAAAATAAATATTAAAAATAAAATAATCTGCGCGTTTTTAGATATAAATACCATTACATAAATTTACCAACTATAATATGATGTGAAAATAAATCAATAAATTCATTCAAAAGCATCAGTATTCTACCTGAAATCCACCTATTCTTTTTGTGTAATCCTCACTTGGAAGAAACCTGTTTCAAACGAATCCTATGATTCTCTCTCTTGTAATAAGTGGAAGTAAAATTCAACCAATCAAAAATAAAACATGAAAACATTGAAAATAAATAGTATTTAAATGTGTTATATTTATTATATACATATGTATATATATTATTTTTAGAAAAATACATAAAATATTCTTATTATAGAAATATGTATTCGTATTATTAAAATTTCGCTTCAGTTAATTTTACCGCAGCAATTAAGTCAACATCATCTTCGTCCCGAATAAAATTATAATAGGAAGACATAAAAATTAATTAATGCTACTTATAGTAAATATACGGCCGTCCCTTATCCTTACTACTTGATGGCGTCACCTATCGGTGATAATGTAAACTAACTTCGATCTCAATCCTCTTTCTCACTCATGTAAAATCCTCTCAAATCGATCCTTCGCTCATTTATATTCCCTCTCCTCCCTCTTACTGTCAATGAACCTGTTTTTACGATTGGATCCATGTTGCGATTCAAACAACCCTCAAACAGGTAGGTCATCCCTTTGCAATGAATCTAATAGTGATAGTGATAGTTTAGAGGTATTTTTTAAGTGTTTCCTGAAAAACGGTTTCGATGCTCTTGAACCTTTCTACTTTCTCTATAATTTATATTCCTCCTTTGTGTACCTAACACTGTCCCATAGCAATGTGCCTATATAATAATTACTGGGGAACGTTTTGAGTTGCTGTTGCGACCCCAACTCTACATTTATACTCGATACTCTCCTCCGGTAGACGGCGCTGACATTGAACCTCTGCAACATAACTTTGCAAACCGGAAAAATAATACCAGATTTTAAGAATTAAACGAGGGGGAACGTTTTGAGTTGCTGCTGCGAACCCAGGGCGGAGTTTTGAAATACACTTGCAATAGTGACACATCCATTTTTACGACAAATCTAATATACCCATTTTGAGTATCGGGTATACAAAAAATAAACCTAGAAAACAAGCAAGGTATTGTGACAAGATCTCGCTACTAGGCGGGCAGAGCAAATATTCCTTTCAGGTTGGGGGGTGGAGTCCAGTTCTTAATCTTAGCATCTTCTTAGCATTAGTGGTGGCGGACGATATCCTGGACGACTACGTGTCCAACGAAAGCGAACTAGCAAGGGGTCTCAAGCTCATCGAGGTCGGAGAAGAGTTGGAATCTTCAGAAGGCCATGACCATGACAAAAAAATGGTGGAGGTGAACCTCAGGAATGTCGCTGATACTCCTGAAGATAACCCTAACTATTGTAAGGCAGCATTGTATTGCGCTGCTCTCTTGCTCCACCTAGGCAAGGCTGGAGCCGACATAGTCTTCATTCAAGAGCCCTGGGTCCTCGGAAACTGTGTCTTCGGTCTGAGGACTCCTGGCTATAAGCTATCAGTAGCTGACATCGCAGGTAAAACTCGCACCTGCATCCTTGCAAAAAGAGATTTGCACTTATTTTTGCTCTCAAATTTCAGAAATGAGGACCAAATAGCAGTGAGCCTCTAAAGCCAGGAGCGTTTACTGAGGACCGACCAACCCGACCCCCCTCCAGGCGCTCCAGGCGCTAATCACAGACTGCGAAGCGACTGCGACTCCAATGGGGAAGCACTGACACAAACGAAAGGGGTGAGTACCTCTTCAGTTATTTACTGACCAATCAGATGGTCTTATTAAATCGGGGAAGTGATCCCACCTTTATCATTAAGAATCGTTAATAGGTTCTGGACCTCACTATTGTTTCTCACGAGACACCGGGGAACATTGTATCCTACGGATCTTGGAAAAATACTCCTTCTCGACCACAGGTACGTGGAAACTGTATTCTCTTTTTCACTACCGAGATCTGTCCAATTCTGGAATCTAAGGCGGACCAACTGTACTCGGTAGGACCAAATGGCATCCTCCCAGCCCAAATTATTCACGCCGGAGGAAAAAATATTAATAGGCTCAAAAGGATTTACAAGGGAGTCTTCTCCTACTGGTACATAGTCGGTTTTATTCCCAAGGCAGGCAAGCCTTCGATGGAACGACTTCTAAGGCTGCATCTCACGGCGAGTATTCAGCCCTGTTTAGAGCTAGGAGTCAACCCGTCTAAAGCGGAACCTGTGCTTTTCACTAAGAAGTACAAAGTTCCGGTACTGACTCCCCCAAAACTCTGTGGGGAAGCGCTAGCCCTTAGCAACCATGCGAAATATCTTGGCCTAGTTCTCGACAGAAAGCTCGATTGGAAACAGAACGAAGAGGATAGAATAAAGAAGGCCACAGTGGCCCTTTATACATGCAGGACAGCAATCGGACCCCGAATATAGTTCGGTGGCTATACACCGCCATCATACGACCAATCTTGCTCTTTGGAGTGCTAGTATGGTGGCCATCCCTTGACAAAAGAACTTGTCTCAACAGACTCAGTAGAGTTCAACGCATGGCAGAGCTATACATAACCTGCGGGCTACGCACTACTCCAGGGGAAGCCCTGGATACCGTGCTGGACTTCCTTCCCGTAGATCTCATGGGAAAGAACGTAGTAATTTGTTCCGCCCTCAGATCGAGAGAAGCCAAACTATCCTGACGAGACTCCCGCAATTACCTGAGAGGACTAATTAGTGTTTCCCTAGCGATCACCTCTCGACGCCTTTCCAGGTATCAATCTCACCTAGGGAGAACTGGGAGATGGGCGATCTTGGACCTGCAAATGCGGTTTACTTATACACTGATGACTCAAAGTCTACTGTAACAAGCTAAATATCAGCCATCATCGTTCGTTCTCTTTCGTAGTGACCAGACTTGTTTTTGTTTTGCGCTCCGCTTCATTTCCATTTATTTTGCAAATACAGCCGGTGTTTTTCAAAATAAACCTTGATAAAATCCCCACTTAACCTACAGTAAAAAATCTGTTCTTTAACGCGAGTGCATGCCTATTGTTTTCATAAAAACTTAATTTTTGATATAAATTCTGTGCGTTTGTTAATCGTTTGTTTGTGTGTTGCTTTCTATAATTAAGCTCAAGCTGAGTTTAGCCCGCTCTTATCCCGTAGCCTTTGCTGTAGCTATCACCCTCTCCCCATTATCCAAACTGAAACAACTGTTTTTTCTCTCTCGCGCTCTTTAAACTTTCTGAGAAATAGCGCTCTCTGTTTAGTAGCTCTCGCTATAACCGCTCTCCAACCTGCTCTCTTTTTATACCCGATACTCAAAATGAGTATTGGGGTATATTAGATTTGTGGTGAAAATGGATGTGTGTAACGTCCAGAAGGAATCGTTTCCGACCCTATAAAGTGTATATATTCTTGATCAGCATCAATAGCCTTTCCAGTGTGCCACCCTCAACCTCAACCTCAACTTCCTCTTCCTCAACTTCCCGTCTTGCTTCCACCTTTCCAAAAAACTAACTTCTCTTTTAGTAACCTATCAGAATGTAAGAGGCTTGCGTAGTAAGCTCAGCATTCTTTTCCGGGATAGTGTTGCATTTGCTTCCCACGTTATTGTGTTTACTGAAACCTGGTTAAAGCCGGACATTCTTAGTTCCGAGGTTTTGGCAGGTCGGTACACAACTTTTAGAAAGGACCGTTCGTCTCGACGGGCAGGGGGGGTTCTAATTGCAGTGGACTCTTACTTCACGTCGGAACACTTCACAGTCCAAGTGCAACAGGAACTGGAATTCCTGTGTGTAAAACTGATTCTTCCCGCTTTCGCTATATTCATTACTTGCTCGTATATCCCACCTTCTTCGGATATTTCAATTTATGAGCAGCACTTGTCCGCTTTAACCGCTGTTTCTTCCTCGCTATCTGATAAAGATCGTATGATAGTTCTTGGTGACTTCAACTTGCCAGGAACTGTTTGGTCTTCGGTAAACGAGTCTAGTATCCTAGTGCCCATGTCACGACATGACTTTGTTGACGGCTTGCTTGACCTATCCCTGTCTCAAGTCAACCATTTGAATAATTCCTT
The DNA here is from genome assembly GCF_003369915.1 of Drosophila miranda. Taxonomy (NCBI): domain Eukaryota; kingdom Metazoa; phylum Arthropoda; class Insecta; order Diptera; family Drosophilidae; genus Drosophila; species Drosophila miranda. The sequence goes on from NC_046674.1 coordinate 49,545,897, forward strand.
GGGTCGATTGCTTGATCTGTGCTTTGTATCGGATCCGACCATAGTGTTGTTAACCCGAGCCCTTCCGCTCACTATACCTGAAGACGCCTACTACCCTACTTTCGAGGTGTCGCTAGATATAGGACCAACTGTATTGGATCGGTCGAGTAGGCTGCCCGAACGTGTCCGCTGCTTTCGTAAAGCCGAGTTTGCGAAGCTTAATAACCTCATTAGGGATTTTGATTGGTCCGCTTTGTACTTGTGCACTGATATCATAAAAGGCACAAACATTTTTTACAATGCTCTTGGCACATTTTTCGATTCTTGTGTCCCGCTTTCTTGTCCGACTAGATCTGGAAAACCCCCTTGGTTTACCAAAGAGTTATCCAGTCTAAAAAACTTAAAATCAAGACTTTATAAAAAATTTCAAGAAGTGGGTTCTCCTACTTCTCACTCTCGCTATGTATTAGCTCGGTCAAACTTTTCAGTTCTTAATGCTCAATGCTATAAGAACTACCTATCTCGATGCAGGATACGTTTTTCTCAGGACCCTAAACAGTTTTACAGCTTCGTAAACAGTAAGCGTAGAACGTCCGCACACCCATCCTCGCTATCATTTTGTAATACGTCGGCAAATAATGATCAGGCAATTGCCGATCTTTTTGCCCAATTCTTCCAAACCACCTATTCTGAGGAAAGCTACTCTGGTCATCCGTACCCATACGGTTTACCGAGGTCGAACGGCATTTTCAGTCCCTTGTTAAATGAATGTTCCCTACTTCATGATCTTCGACTAGTTAAGCCGGTGTTTTCACCGGGTCCAGACGGGGTTCCAGGTTGTGTACTCAGGTACTGCGCCGAGGCTCTGTGTGGACCTTTGCTTAAACTATTCACCCTATCCATTGATTCTTCTTGCTTCCCCCCGATCTGGAAGGAATCGTTTATAATTCCTCTCCATAAAAAAGGTAGCAAGTCTGATGCAAAAAATTATAGAGGTATAGCAAAGTTATCCGCTATTCCTAAAATGTTTGAGAGGGTTTTAACTCCGCACTTGCAACATCTCTGCAAGTCACTTATATCTCCAACTCAGCATGGATTTATAAGGCGGCGATCAACCACCACGAACTTGTTAGAGTTTACCTCTTTCATTATTAAAGGCTTTCAAGGTAACTTACAGACGGATGTTATTTACACCGACTTTAGTAAAGCATTCGACTCTGTAAACCATTCCCTTTTAGCGCATAAACTTGACCTTTTAGGGTTTCCGCCCAACCTCCTGAGATGGATTTCTAGCTATCTTTGTTCTAGGTCTCAAAGAGTCCTCTTCAAAAACTCCCTCTCTTTCCCAGTAAAGGTTTCTTCGGGAGTACCACAAGGCAGCCATCTAGGCCCCTTACTCTTCACACTCTTTATTAATGACTTACCTTCAGTATTAACATACTCTCGAGTACTTATGTATGCGGATGATGTTAAACTCTGTGTCCAGTACAAGGACATTTCATTTCATTCTCGCTTGCAATCCGATCTCAATAACTTTCAGTCATGGTGTTGTGCAAACTTGTTACACCTTAATGCCTCGAAATGCAAAGTTATGACATTTCATCGTTCTAGCCCTTTGTTGGCTCCTTACACCCTATTTGGTGGTTCTCTTGAGAGAATTACCCTGGTGGATGATCTGGGTGTTATGTTAGACCCCAAGTTAAAGTTTTCCGAACACATTTCTACCATGGTAAATAAGGCCATGAGCGTGCTTGGGTTTATAAAGAGGTGGTCAAAGGAATTTGACGACCCCTATATAACAAAGACTCTCTATACCTCGCTTGTTCGTCCGATCTTAGAATACGGCTCCTGTGTATGGTGCCCTCAGTACAAAGTACACCAGGACCGTATAGAATCAGTACAGAAAAACTTTTTACTCTTTGCTCTGCGGGGCCTTAACTGGGATGCGGGTGTAAGACTCCCATCTTACTCTAGTAGACTGCTATTAGTCCCATCCATAGTTAACCGTAGAAAAATGCTTGGTGTGATATTTATGCACAACTTGATCAGGGGTGACATAGACAGCCCTGATCTGTTGAGCCGCATAAACTTCACGATTCCTATTAGACTGACTAGAAATTTTATACCGTTGTTCCTTCCACTTTGTAGATCGAATTATTCCTTGCATGAACCGTTTAGGGTCTTATGCTCGGATTATAATTCCCTCTACCATATTATATCCACCACTAATTCTCTTCCTCTTATTAAATTATTAATCCTTACACACCTTTCTATTAATTAGTAACTGTAGTGGTATTTGTACTTTGATTGCATGCTTAGTTTCTTAGTAAGTTTAGTACTAATTTTCCTCGAATGTTAGTCTAATAGCTATCTTTCTTGCATGTTCGCGTTTGGTTCGGCTACGCACCGCGCGTCATGCGGCAGCGCCCCTCGGTCGGTTGGGCGGGAGGAGGGCTGCTTTTTGCCTGGGATCCGCGCGTAACAGCCTTCTGCTGGTGTCACACGGGCCACTTGACGGTGCTGTAACTGCATCGCCTCTTGAAAGATGCAGTCATTGCATGTCAACGTCCACACTATGAATAGCCGAGTCGATTGAGCCCTGTCTGTCTGTCCGTCTGTCCGTCCGTCCGTCTGTCCGTCTGTCCGTCCCTATTAGCGCCTAGTGCTCAAAGACTATAAGAGCTAGAGCAACGATGTTTTGGATCCACTCTTCTGTGATAAGTCACTGCTACATAAATATTCCAAAACTTCAAAACCCGCCCACTTCCGCCCCCACAAAGGACGAAAATCTGTGGCATCCACAATTTTAAAGATATGAGAAAACCAAAAACGCAGAATCGTAGAGAATGACCATATCTTTAAGACTGCGGAATCTGAATTGGATCGTATTATTATTATAGCCAGCATCAAGAAAACAATTTCATTTTTTCTCGCCCTGTCTCTCTCTAACACACACGTAGCATAGGCGGCTTTGCTTAGAGTAAAACATTAGCGCCTAGATCTCAGAGACTATAAAAGCTAGAGCAACCAAATTTGGTATCCGAACTTTTGTTAGATCTTACTATAAAACGTGTATCTCAAAATTTCGCCACACCCCCTTCCGCCCACACAAAGGACGAAAATCTGTTGCATCCACAATATTGCACATTCGAGAAAACTAAAAACGCAGAATCATAGATAATGACCACATCTATCAGATTGCTGAATCTGGATCAGATCAGATCATTTTTATAGCCAATAGGAACAAATCAATTTGCAGTGGCTACGCAGCGCCCGACGTCACGCTCAGACTGATTTTCTGTCTCTCTCGCACGCACTCTTTGTCGTGTCGTTTAATATTAGCTGCGTCTGCCGGAGGAGAGCCATACTGACTAAGTATCGGGTATAAATGTAGAGTTGCGGTGTACGCAGCAACTCACAACGTTCCCCCTCGTTTTTTACTAATTCCGCTTTGAGCGTTGTCTGGCACATTGGTCTGATACCAATTTGTTAACAATTTTTTGTTGCAAATTTTTAAATAAATAAAAAATAAAAATAGAATACGCTGTGGTCTGTACCAAAAAAAATTTTAAGAAGCAGATCACCCACGATCAGCCGAATGTCCCCTGCTAGCTCTGCGACAGCATAGTGCACGCAAAATGCGCTGGATTTTCTGGCCTCGTGAGTGATGCTATAGCCAAACGTAATGGGTTGCATTACAGTTGCGAGGCATGCCGTGCGGTGGAGAATGATATGGTGGCTTTTATGAGGCAGACGCGGAAGGGCTTTAAGGAGCTGACCGTTGGCTTTAAAAAGCAGTACGATCGGCTCGTAGCCATGGAGTCTCAATTTTGCAGTCTGCAACTGCTGAATGGGTCTCCGAGGCGTAAGAGGGTCACTTCGCGGGATCTGCAAGTGCCAGCCGTCACTCAGCCGTTCGCGGCCGAAAAACTGACTCCGAGCACTCCAAGTGAGCAGCAGTTGATCTCGTTTGCTGGCGATGCAGATTCGGTAGCCGAATTCATCGCTTCGGAGAACGTGCAGCCAAGTACGTCTGCAGCTTCCGTGTCCGTGGTGTCCGCAAGCTCGCTAGCTGTCCCGTCTACTCCGATCCCACCAGTGATCAGAAGTTCCGGATCTCCGTATATTGCCACTACAGGTACTACGCCTGTGGTGGCTAAACCACTGGTGGGAGTCTCACCAAAACGACAAGTTTTTGTTTCACGGCTGGCCCCTGACCTCACATCTAATGATATAATTGCTTTTATTCAAAGCAAAATAAAAGCCATGGGCTTAAAGGTGGAGAAGCTTAATTTCTCTTATGCCAGGGAGATAGCGTCGTTTAAGATAAGCATCTCCTCAACTCGATTTGATACCATTTGCTCCGCCAAATTTTGTCCGGAGCATTTGGTGGTGAAGGAGTTTAAGGCTAAGAAGAAGAATAGGCCCCCCATCTTACAAAACTCTTACAAATCATTCCATTGTGCCACCCTCAACCTCAACTTCCTCTTCTTCATCTTCTCGTCCTGCTTCCACCTCTCCAAAAAACTAACTTATCTTTTAGTAACTTATCAGAATGTTAGAGGCTTACGTAGTAAGCTCAGCATTCTTTTCCGGGATGCTGTTGCATTTGCGTCCCATGTTATTGTATTTACTAAAACCTGTCTAAAGCCGGACATTCTTAGTTCCGGGGTTTTGGCAGGTCGGTACACAACTTTTAGAAAGGACAGTGGACTCTAATTTCACGTCGGAACACTTCACAGTCCAAGTTCAACAAGAACTGGAATTCCTGTGTGTAAAACTGATTCTTTCCGCTTTCGCTAATTTCATTACTTGCTCGTATATTCCACCTTCTTCGGATATCTCTATTTAAGAGCATTTGTCCGCTTTAACTGCTGTTTCTTCCTCGCTATCAGATAAAGATCATATGATAGTTCTTGGTGACTTCAACTTGCCAGGAACTGTTTGGTCTTCGGTAAACAAGTCTAGTAACCTAGTGCCCATGTCACGACATGACTTTGTTGACGGCTTGCTTGACCTGTCCCTGTCTCAAGTCAACCAAGTGAAAAATTCCTTGGGTCGATTGCTTGATCTGTGCTTTGTATCGGATCCGACCTTAGTGTTGTTAACCCGAGCCCTTCCGCTCACTACACCTGAAGACGCCTACCATCCCACTTTAGAAGTGTCTCTAGATATAGCACCAACTGTATTGGATCGGACGAGTAAGCTACCTGTCCGCTGCTTTCGTAAAACCGAGTTTGCGAAGCTTAATAACCTCATTAGGGATTTTGATTAGTCCGCTTTGTACTTGTGCACTGATGTCATAAAAGGCAACAACATTTTTTACAATCGCTTTCTTGTCCGATTAGATCTGAAAAACCCCCTTGGAATACCAAAGAGTTATCCAGTCTAAAAAACTTATGATCAAGACTTTATAAGAAATTTCAAGAGGTTGGTTCTCCTACTTCTAACTCTCGCTATATAATAGCTCGGTCAAACTTTTCAGTTCTTAATGCACAATGCTATTAGAACTACATATCTCGATGCAGGATACGTTTTTCTCAGGACCCTAAACAATTTTACTGCTTCGTAAACAGTAAAAGTAGAATGTCCGCACACACATTCTCGCTATCATTTTGTAATACGTCGGCAAATAATGATCAGGCAATTTCCTATCTTTTTGCCCAATTCTTCCAAACCACCTATTCTGAGGAAAGCTACTATGGTCATCCGTACCCATACGGTTTACCGAGGTCGAACGGCATTTTCAGTCCCTTGTTAACTTAATGTTCTTTACTTCATGAATTAATTAATTCTAATTAAGCTAATTAAGCCGGTGTTTTCACCGGGTCCAGACGGGGTTCCAGGTTGTGTACTCAGGTACTGCGCCGAGGCTCTGTGTGGACCCTTGCTTAAACTATTCACCCTGTCCATCGATTCTTCTTGCTTCCCCCCTATCTGGAAGGAATCGTTTTTAATTCATCTCCATAAAAAAGGTAGCAAGTCTGACGCAAATAATTATAGAGGTATAGCAAAGTTATCCGCTATTCCCAAAATGTTTGAGAAGGTTTTAACTCCGCACTTGCAACATCTTGGCAAGTCACTTATATCTCCAACTCAGCATGGATTTATAAGGCGTAGATCAACCACCACGAATTTGTTAGAGTTTACCTCTTTCATTATTAAAAGCTTTCAAGGTAACTTACAGACGGATGTTATTTACACCGACTTTAGTAAAGCATTCGACTCTGTAAACCATTCCTTTTTAGCGCATAAACTTTTAAGGTTTCCGCCCAACCTCCTGAGATGGATTTCTAGCTATCTTTTTTCCAGGTCTCAAAGAGTCCTCTTCAAAAACTCCCTCTCTTTACCAGTAAAGGTTTCTTCGGGAGTACCACAGGGCAGCCATCTAGGCCCCTTATTCTTCACACTCTTTTTTAATGACTTGCCTTCGGTATTAACATACTCTCGTGTACTTATGTATGCGGATGATGTTAAACTCTGTGTCCAGTATAAGAACATTTCATTTCATTCTCGCTTGCAATCCGATCTCAATAACTTTCAGTCATGGTGTTGTGCAAACTTGTTACACCTGAATGCCTCGAAATGCAAAGTTATGACATTTCATCGTTCTAGCCCCTTGTTGGCTCCCTATACCCTATTTGGTGGTTCTCTTGAGAGAATTACCCTGGTGGATGATCTGGGTGTTATGTTAGACCCCAAGTTAAAGTTTTCCGAACACATTTCTACCATGGTAAATAAGGCCATGGGCGTGCTTGGGTTTATAAAGAGGTGGTCAATGGAATTTGACGACCCCTAAATAACAAAGACTCTCTATGCCTCGCTTGTTCGTCCGATGTTAGAATACGGCTCCTGTGCATGGTGCCCTCAGTACAAAGTACAGAATCAGTACAGGACAACTTTTTTCTCTTTGCTCTGCGGGGATCTTACTCTAGTAGACTGCTATTAGTAAACCTCCCATCCTTAGTTAACCGTAGAAAAATTCTTGGTGTGATTTTGATGCACAACTTGATCAGGGGTGACATAGACAGCCCTGATCTGTTGAGCCGCATAAGCTTCACGATTCCTCTTAGACTTACTAGAAATTTTATACCGTTGTTCCTTCCACTTTGTAGATGGAATTATTCCTTGCATGAACCGTTTAGGGTCTTATGCTCGGATTGCATCGCCTCTTGCAAGATGCAGGCATTGCATGTCAACATCCAGAATTACTGCTTTAGGCTATCGGATCACTGTAGTGTGTTCCAAGCGGAGGCTGAGGCAATCAAAGAGGCCATTTCCATTGTCTCCAAACTACACTACTACATCTTCTCGGACAGCCAAGGAGCTATTATGCTCAAGCTTTATGCTCAATATCGTCAAACTCAGCGACTGTAAACGACTGCCACAGGTCTCTATACGAGATCGCAGATCAGTAAGATGCCTTTGGCTGCGTGCAGGCTTCTCACTCAAGAAATATTCAAGCAAAATGCAAACAGGAGCTGGCAGCAAACATTTGTCTGTAGAGTCTTGAGATCGATAAGGCCATATCAATCGAAGAAGCGCTCGGCAGAACTATATAGACTCAGCAGAGCACAGCGCCCTTTCGTTACTTGAGCCATCAGTCCCTTACAATGACTTCTGCTGGAGTTGCCGTGACGAGGAAGAGGAGGAATCGGTCCCACACTTCTTCTGCCACTGCCCAGCCCTGGGCAATCGTAGACTTCGGATTCTCGGGGTTTCTTTCATCACGGAAACTTCGAACCTTTCCGAAACCATAAAAGGAATCTTGTCCAAATTAATACAAGCCTCCGGATGGGACTGCCGTATTCATTGTTACCAAAACTCAATAAAAAACTGATCCGTTGTATAGACATCTCTAAAAACTTCAAAATGAACTTTGACTTGATTTATTTGGACTTTGATATGCAATGTCTGCATCTTTTAAGTGGCGATGCAATTACTACACCATCAAGTGGCCCGTGTGACACCAGCAGAAGGCTGTTACGCGTAGATCCCAGGCAAAACGCCACCCTCCTCCCGCCCAACCAACCGAGGGGTTGCCCCATGACGCGTGACGCGTAGCCGAACTGAGTGTGAACATGCAGTAAAAATAGCTTGTTCGAAGCCGAACCCAGCCGAACCCAGCTTGCCAAATAGCACCTAATTCTTGGCCCTCAGCCGCTTATTTTGTTTATTACTTATGTCTATGTCACTCATTTGTTTGTTAAAGCTTTGCGCTTGCTTGCCCTGCTAAACGCTCTCTGCCAGCTCGCTCTTCGCTATCTCCGCTTTGCGTCTGCCTACAGACGTCGGCCGAGCAAAGCTGCGCTTAGCGATCGGAGCGGCAATGTAAAGGGCAGGCAAGCCACACTTGCAATTTGGATGTCACGCATTAAAGTACATATCGTAATTTTATTTCTGCGCCGAGTTTTATTTAATTCGAAATAATTAGTCGGCCGATTGGGGATAAAAACATTATCTCCACATAGCTGTTAGACTAATATGCGAGGAAAATTAAAACTAAACTTACTAAGAGAAGAAGCATGCATTCGAAATTCATATACCACTATAATTACTAATCACGAGAAAGGTATGTAAGTATAAGTAATTTAATACGGGGAAGGGTGGATATAATCTGTAATAAGCTATTAAGCGTTTTTAATAACTGTTGCTATTTTGAATTTAATGAAAGTCGAGAGGTTGTATATAATTCACAATTTATTTTCATATGTTAACCAACTTATCGCGTATGTACATTGGGGGGTTATTGGGCGAACGATTGATGCGAGGATGTTAATCTAATAGCTGCGACGATTGGCTTAACACTTAAAATGCAAGGGTTGACAGGCCAAATTGCCGGGTCCTATGCAGCAAGCTTAGACGCGAGCGAGAGAGTAGGATAGCCGGAGAGCGTTAGAGCTGCTCGGGGCCGCTGCTAAGCCGAGTACGAGAGATTCAGATATAAGGAGACGAAAGAATTCTGCTGCATATGCATATGCGATAACAAATGATCTTTGCAGTAGGCGTTGGAAATGACAACAACAACAAAATGCATTTTGTTGTGGGCCGCACCACTAGCAATAATTTACAATGTTTAAGCTGCTTGACCCGACATACTCCCCCCGTTGGAAGCCTGACTTTCAACAGCATCTTTAAGGGGGCAGCAGGCACAGCTTGTTGACGGCGCGCTTGGTGATTCCAGATGACGTCTTCAGCACAGCAACTCGGGAAACGCCATCTCGTCCTATTTTTTTTTTATTTATTTATTAAATTATTAAATTATCTGTTAATAATGGTACTTAGTTACTAAAGGCGGAAAAAGATAAGTTAAAAGTTAGCTAAATTTAAGTGATTTTAAATATTGCATGCAATTAGTTTAAGAGACAGTTCAGGGGATAGGGTTTGGCAGAGGGAGTTATAATTATGGCATAAAACCCTAAAAGGTTCATGATCAGCATAATTAGACCTACATATGGGTAAACGGATAGGCCAGGTACAGGTAGGTCTAGATGGAAGGGCCAAGTCAATCTGACCCAAGAGAGTTTGCGAGTCAACAATCCCGAGAAGGAGCTTGTGCACGAACATTACGCTATTACGAAGGGCAAAAATTAAAAATTGCTTTTGCACGGATTCAGTAACAACCTGCTGCTCTTTATACTGCGGGCTCCACACACAAGAACAATACTCCAATATAGGACGTACTAATGGAATGTACAGTTGTTTCATAACAAACGGGTCGTCAAACTCCTTGGACCAACGCTTGATGAGCGATAAAACATCCTTAGCTTTATTTACAGTTGCAGCTATATGGCTGTTAAAACACATCTTATGATCAAAAAGGACTCCGAGGTCATTTGAACTCGAAATTCGCTCGAGGACATGATTTCCTAGAACATATGAGACAAAATGTGGAGAGCGACGGTGAAAATGTCATAAGTTTGCATTTGGAAAGGTTCAGAAAAAGAAGATTAGTTGAACACCACAATAGTAGTTCACTTAGATCCAGTTGAAGGCGTGTGTGCAAATACCAATCAGAGTAAAACAGACAGATTTTAACATCATCAGCATACATTAGTGTAGTAGAGTATGTTATAACTTGAGGAAGGTCATTCACAAATAAAATAAACAGAAGCGGGCCCAGATGACTTCCCTGTGGCACACCTGAAGTAACATTAACAGTATTTGACAACACGTTAGAAAACAAAACACGTTGAGTACGGTTTGAGAGAAAGGACAAAATCCAATCTAGAAGATTCGTTGGGAACCCTAATAAAGAGAGCTTGTGAATAAGCAGGGCATGGTTCACAGAATCGAATGCCTTGCTGAAGTCCGTAAAAACTACATCCGTCTGCAAACCAATTTGAAAACCACGGTGGATTAGGTTAGAGAACTCAAGAAGGTTAGTCGATATTGAACGATGTCTGAAAAAACCGTGTTGCGCCGGAGATATCAAGCTGTAACAAAGATGTTGCAGTTGCCGGGTGACCAGGAACTCAGAAACAAACCATCCAGGACAACGCTTCCCTCGAAAAGAGGCAGAAAAATGCTTTTAGCTTGAGGAAGCTGGTACGGATACGGAGTGGATGCGTTGTCAATATATGAGACGAGTACGTTGTTTGAAAAAAGGTAGCGAATGAATTTGCAATACCAACAGCAGAAGCTTCTGTGTTGTTCTGGCTATGACGGGACGGAGGAAAAGCGTTTGACGCTTAGAGTTAACGAACGAATAAAATTTTTGAAAGGTAATGATTATAACACTGACTATTAACGGCAAGGAACAGAGAGCGAGCGGAGGAGTATAGAGCTAAGGCCGACGTGGAGCCCGACTTCTGGTTCTTTTTATAGAGCCTGGATCTATTATTTTTTAAATATGACAAATACTTGGAGAACCAGGGAGGCTTGGACGATACGGGTACAGTGATATCTGGAACAAATGTATTAAGGGCGGAGTAAATAGAGCTATAAAACGAGCTAACAGTTGCATCTATGTTCGGTAATCAATATAGAAACGACCAATCAACACGCGAGAGATGTAGATCTGAATCGATAAAGTTTGTTTTGCGAAAACACTTTATGTGACAAGGAGCTATGGAACTGTCAGCACCACCAGATCGGGTACACTCAAGGGATATCGAATATCAGGGAATGATATTGGGCTCGCTCTAGATACCGTAGCAAAAGAAGCATCGTTAACAAACATGAAGTCAAGAAGTCTGTCCCTAATGTTTTTAACGGCATTAATTTGGACAAGGGAAATATCCGCTAGCCCATTGATAAAGTCATTATGGCAATTGGGAAACAACAGGTTAGCGTCATCGCAAGGCAGCCAAGAAAGAAATGGAAGGTTAAAGTCCCCCATGACAATAATTCGATCCTTGCACCCTAATGCAGATACGACAGTATTAATTGCTGAGCGGTGGTGTAAGTAAAGATCAGCATCAGACCTGGGAGGAATGTAAGAGCAGGTTAAATAGAAAAATGCCGAGCTAACACGAACTTTGACTGCAACAAATTCAACTCCATGGATGTTATTGAATGGGAATAACTCAGATGAGAAAACAGATTTGACTGCAATGAGAACCCCACCTGCAAAAGATGGGCGGTCCATTCTATAAATAGTGTAACTATCAATGAAAATTTCATGATCATTGACAGAAGAGTTAAGCCAGGTTTCGGTAAACGCGATGGCATCGAAATCAAAGGACGCACTATTAGTATGAATTTTACGCAATTTGCCCAACAAACTGCGAACGTTCTAATAGTGCATAGAAAAATAGTACATCAGTTTTTTGGAGCAGCAGGTTTGGTAATTCTGGGATTCGAGCTCGAATCTTTGAGAAGGAACTCATGCATAATTGTATGCTCAGGCCATATTGACGGTTCTAGAGAATTGGATAGTAAAGAATCAGGGAGAAGAATTTTAAAGGATGATATGTTGCACTTATGTTTAAATGTAAATTTAGTCACAACTATATCATCAGGCGAAGCGTTAAGTTTAGAGGAAAGATGTTGTTTAACGTCCTCCGTTGTAGCCTCAGGAATAAGACGAGAAAAACAAATATTGCTTTCCGAGGGACCACTGCTCTAAGTTGAAGTCCCGAGCGAGATCGAGATGGTGGAGCCACTCCTAAAAGAGATCTCGGTCCTGGGGCAGACGAATTGGCAGCAACGGCTGGAGCAGGAATTGGCAAGACATCACCAGCAACCAACACACCCGCACTAGGAGCACTCACCACGTCAGAAATGACGGCAGCAGAAACTGCAGGGATGGGATTGATGCTGTTGGGAACTTCGATGCTCGAAGGAAGCACATTGCTCGGTGTAAAGAACACCGGAGCCACCGTTGGCGGATTTACAGATAACGGCGAGGCATGACCACACGGAGTAACAAATGCTTCCGATGGATGAAGGTGGGAGGCAGGCGTACCAATCGGATTAGTTTGCAAGAGATTGGTATCATTATGCGGAATTTTCCGTCTAGGCGATTCGCTCAAGAGTTTGAGCCCAAGAAACTGCGATTCATGCGCAAGAAATTTCTCGTTGAGAGCCACAAATTGTTTTCGGACATCCAGAAACCCAGTTCGAGTTTGTCTCATAAATGTGCGCATTTCGGCCTCAATCTCCCGACAAGCCAGACATGACCAAGACAGGCCCATGTGTTTCGAGATCAGATCGTTTAGTCGGACAAAATTTCCGCCACCAGCACATTTTTATGTGGGCAAAATTGTCGCACAGCCAGCTAAGAAATGAATCACCAATGATTACACCACCGAATTCACATTTCCTTGCACTACAAAAGATTGCTATTATTGACAGCAGTAGAATCAGTGTGCATGAATAATAAAAGTGCAGAGTGCGAGCGCAGGTAAAATAGAAGAACAGACAGCAGAGCGAGCCCGACAATCAGCAGCAGCGGCAATAATTCAGAGCAGATGATCCAACGAAGTGCAGGATAATGTTGTATGATATTTAAGCAAAGGGCGGAGAATGCAGGAGCAAGAAAAAAACACAACCGGCTTAAGCAAGAGCTAGAAGCGAATGATCCGATCCAGGCAAAAGCTCGACCACTCTCGCCAGTGGCCACTTCATGGGAGGAAGATTCTCATCCTTGACAAGAACCAAATCTCTGACTGCTAAACTAGGCTTCGCAGTGCGCCACTTTAAGCGCTGCTGTAGTGACGTAATGTACTCCTCCTTCCACCGGGACCAAAAGAGCTGCTGCAGGTACGAAACGCGCTGCAGCCGTCCAGGCGTTCGAAGTTTAGCTGCGTGACGTCAGGCTCAGCGAACGAAGCAGGAGGGCCACCATTCAAGAAATGCGCTGGAGTTAGAACATCTAGATCGGCAGGGCTCTCTGAAATTGAAACTAGAGGTCTTGAATTAATTACTGCCGTGATGTGGCACAACAGCATCCGCAGCTCGTCAAATCCAAGCACCGAGTTGCCTATCGCACGGTAGAAGTGGTACTTGGCCCTCTTCACTGCAGCCTCCCATAGACCACCAAAATGCGGGGAGCGCGGAGGAATGAAATGCCAGTCCATAGCTTCGACCAAGCAAAAATCCAGCAGCGCCTTCTGATGGTCATCGCTGAGGACCAGGCGCTTCAACTCCATCAAGCTCATTTTTAGCGGCGACCAAATTTGTTACGTTGTCTGACCAAATTTTCCGTGGCTTTCGTCTGGTACATATGAAGCGCTTTAGTCCATGAAGAAAAGCAACTGTGGATAAGTCTTTTATAAGCCACTGCGGGCAAGGGGAGCAGTCTCCTCATCGAGCTCCATTGCATCGTTGTCGCCATTCATGGATTACTTTGGACTTCTCAGGGTAGATGGTCGACTGAAAAACTCTTCGTTGGATTTTGATGGCCGTCATCCAATCATCTTGCCCAGCAGCCATCCACTGTCTCTTGCAATAATTTTCATGAGCGGAATCTGCACGCTGGTCCTCGAGCTTTGCTTGGACTAATTCGGCAGTAAACAAGTGCGTAAGATGCTTTCGACTGAAGCCCAGGGGTCAAGAAGTCTGCCGCTAATGTTTTTAACGGCATTAATTTGGACAAGGGAAATATCCGTTAGCCCATTGATAAAGTCATTATGGCAATTGGGAAACAACAGGTTAGCGTCATCGCAAGGCAGCCAAGAAAGGCAGCTCGGCAGAACTATATAGACTCAGCAGAGCACAGCGCCCTTTCGTTACTTGAGCCATCAGTCCCTTACAATGACTTCTGCTGGAGTTGCCGTGACGAGGAAGAGGAGGAATCGGTCCCACACTTCTTCTGCCACTGCCCAGCCCTGGGCAATCGTAGACTTCGGATTCTCGGGGTTTCTTTCATCACGGAAACTTCGAACCTTTCCGAAACCATAAAAGGAATCTTGTCCAAATTAATACAAGCCTCCGGATGGGACTGCCGTATTCATTGTTACCAAAACTCAATAAAAAACTGATCCGTTGTATAGACATCTCTAAAAACTTCAAAATGAACTTTGACTTGATTTATTTGGACTTTGATATGCAATGTCTGCATCTTTTAAGTGGCGATGCAATTACTACACCATCAAGTGGCCCGTGTGACACCAGCAGAAGGCTGTTACGCGTAGATCCCAGGCAAAACGCCACCCTCCTCCCGCCCAACCAACCGAGGGGTTGCCCCATGACGCGTGACGCGTAGCCGAACTGAGTGTGAACATGCAGTAAAAATAGCTTGTTCGAAGCCGAACCCAGCCGATTAGCTGCTTGCCAAATAGCACCTAATTCTTGGCCCTCAGCCGCTTATTTTGTTTATTACTTATGTCTATGTCACTCATTTGTTTGTTAAAGCTTTGCGCTTGCTTGCCCTGCTAAACGCTCTCTGCCAGCTCGCTCTTCGCTATCTCCGCTTTGCGTCTGCCTACCGACGTCGGCCGAGCAAAGCTGCGCTTAGCGATCGGAGCGGCAATGTAAAGGGCAGGCAAGCCACACTTGCAATTTGGATGTCACGCATTAAAGTACATATCGTAATTTTATTTCTGCGCCGAGTTTTATTTAATTCGAAATAATTAGTCGGCCGATTGGGGATAAAAACATTATCTCCACATAGCTGTTAGACTAATATGCGAGGAAAATTAAAACTAAACTTACTAAGAGAAGAAGCATGCATTCGAAATTCATATACCACTATAATTACTAATCACGAGAAAGGTATGTAAGTATAAGTAATTTAATACGGGGAAGGGTGGATATAATCTGTAATAAGCTATTAAGCGTTTTTAATAACTGTTGCTATTTTGAATTTAATGAAAGTCGAGAGGTTGTATATAATTCACAATTTATTTTCATATGTTAACCAACTTATCGCGTATGTACATTGGGGGGTTATTGGGCGAACGATTGATGCGAGGATGTTAATCTAATAGCTGCGACGATTGGCTTAACACTTAAAATGCAAGGGTTGACAGGCCAAATTGCCGGGTCCTATGCAGCAAGCTTAGACGCGAGCGAGAGAGTAGGATAGCCGGAGAGCGTTAGAGCTGCTCGGGGCCGCTGCTAAGCCGAGTACGAGAGATTCAGATATAAGGAGACGAAAGAATTCTGCTGCATATGCATATGCGATAACAAATGATCTTTGCAGTAGGCGTTGGAAATGACAACAACAACAAAATGCATTTTGTTGTGGGCCGCACCACTAGCAATAATTTACAATGTTTAAGCTGCTTGACCCGACATACTCCCCCCGTTGGAAGCCTGACTTTCAACAGCATCTTTAAGGGGGCAGCAGGCACAGCTTGTTGACGGCGCGCTTGGTGATTCCAGATGACGTCTTCAGCACAGCAACTCGGGAAACGCCATCTCGTCCTATTTTTTTTTTATTTATTTATTAAATTATTAAATTATCTGTTAATAATGGTACTTAGTTACTAAAGGCGGAAAAAGATAAGTTAAAAGTTAGCTAAATTTAAGTGATTTTAAATATTGCATGCAATTAGTTTAAGAGACAGTTCAGGGGATAGGGTTTGGCAGAGGGAGTTATAATTATGGCATAAAACCCTAAAAGGTTCATGATCAGCATAATTAGACCTACATATGGGTAAACGGATAGGCCAGGTACAGGTAGGTCTAGATGGAAGGGCCAAGTCAATCTGACCCAAGAGAGTTTGCGAGTCAACAATCCCGAGAAGGAGCTTGTGCACGAACATTACGCTATTACGAAGGGCAAAAATTAAAAATTGCTTTTGCACGGATTCAGTAACAACCTGCTGCTCTTTATACTGCGGGCTCCACACACAAGAACAATACTCCAATATAGGACGTACTAATGGAATGTACAGTTGTTTCATAACAAACGGGTCGTCAAACTCCTTGGACCAACGCTTGATGAGCGATAAAACATCCTTAGCTTTATTTACAGTTGCAGCTATATGGCTGTTAAAACACATCTTATGATCAAAAAGGACTCCGAGGTCATTTGAACTCGAAATTCGCTCGAGGACATGATTTCCTAGAACATATGAGACAAAATGTGGAGAGCGACGGTGAAAATGTCATAAGTTTGCATTTGGAAAGGTTCAGAAAAAGAAGATTAGTTGAACACCACAATAGTAGTTCACTTAGATCCAGTTGAAGGCGTGTGTGCAAATACCAATCAGAGTAAAACAGACAGATTTTAACATCATCAGCATACATTAGTGTAGTAGAGTATGTTATAACTTGAGGAAGGTCATTCACAAATAAAATAAACAGAAGCGGGCCCAGATGACTTCCCTGTGGCACACCTGAAGTAACATTAACAGTATTTGACAACACGTTAGAAAACAAAACACGTTGAGTACGGTTTGAGAGAAAGGACAAAATCCAATCTAGAAGATTCGTTGGGAACCCTAATAAAGAGAGCTTGTGAATAAGCAGGGCATGGTTCACAGAATCGAATGCCTTGCTGAAGTCCGTAAAAACTACATCCGTCTGCAAACCAATTTGAAAACCACGGTGGATTAGGTTAGAGAACTCAAGAAGGTTAGTCGATATTGAACGATGTCTGAAAAAACCGTGTTGCGACGGAGATATCAAGCTGTAACAAAGATGTTGCAGTTGCCGGGTGACCAGGAACTCAGAAACAAACCATCCAGGACAACGCTTCCCTCGAAAAGAGGCAGAAAAATGCTTTTAGCTTGAGGAAGCTGGTACGGATACGGAGTGGATGCGTTGTCAATATATGAGACGAGTACGTTGTTTGAAAAAAGGTAGCGAATGAATTTGCAATACCAACAGCAGAAGCTTCTGTGTTGTTCTGGCTATGACGGGACGGAGGAAAAGCGTTTGACGCTTAGAGTTAACGAACGAATAAAATTTTTGAAAGGTAATGATTATAACACTGACTATTAACGGCAAGGAACAGAGAGCGAGCGGAGGAGTATAGAGCTAAGGCCGACGTGGAGCCCGACTTCTGGTACCGTTTATAGAGCCTGGATCTATTATTTTTTAAATATGACAAATACTTGGAGAACCAGGGAGGCTTGGACGATACGGGTACAGTGATATCTGGAACAAATGTATTAAGGGCGGAGTAAATAGAGCTATAAAACGAGCTAACAGTTGCATCTATGTTCGGTAATCAATATAGAAACGACCAATCAACACGCGAGAGATGTAGATCTGAATCGATAAAGTTTGTTTTGCGAAAACACTTTATGTGACAAGGAGCTATGGAACTGTCAGCACCACCAGATCGGGTACACTCAAGGGATATCGAATATCAGGGAATGATATTGGGCTCGCTCTAGATACCGTAGCAAAAGAAGCATCGTTAACAAACATGAAGTCAAGAAGTCTGTCCCTAATGTTTTTAACGGCATTAATTTGGACAAGGGAAATATCCGCTAGCACATTGATAAAGTCATTATGGCAATTGGGAAACAAAAGGTTAGCGTCATCGCAAGGCAGCCAAGAAAGAAATGGAAGGTTAAAGTCCCCCATGACAATAATTCGATCCTTGCACCCTAATGCAGATACGACAGTATTAATTGCTGAGCGGTGGTGTAAGTAAAGATCAGCATCAGACCTGGGAGGAATGTAAGAGCAGGTTAAATAGAAAAATGCCGAGCTAACACGAACTTTGACTGCAACAAATTCAACTCCATGGATGTTATTGAATGGGAATAACTCAGATGAGAAAACAGATTTGACTGCAATGAGAACCCCACCTGCAAAAGATGGGCGGTCCATTCTATAAATAGTGTAACTATCAATGAAAATTTCATGATCATTGACAGAAGAGTTAAGCCAGGTTTCGGTAAACGCGATGGCATCGAAATCAAAGGACGCACTATTAGTATGAATTTTACGCAATTTGCCCAACAAACTGCGAACGTTCTAATAGTGCATAGAAAAATAGTACATCAGTTTTTTGGAGCAGCAGGTTTGGTAATTCTGGGATTCGAGCTCGAATCTTTGAGAAGGAACTCATGCATAATTGTATGCTCAGGCCATATTGACGGTTCTAGAGAATTGGATAGTAAAGAATCAGGGAGAAGAATTTTAAAGGATGATATGTTGCACTTATGTTTAAATGTAAATTTAGTCACAACTATATCATCAGGCGAAGCGTTAAGTTTAGAGGAAAGATGTTGTTTAACGTCCTCCGTTGTAGCCTCAGGAATAAGACGAGAAAAACAAATATTGCTTTCCGAGGGACCACTGCTCTAAGTTGAAGTCCCGAGCGAGATCGAGATGGTGGAGCCACTCCTAAAAGAGATCTCGGTCCTGGGGCAGACGAATTGGCAGCAACGGCTGGAGCAGGAATTGGCAAGACATCACCAGCAACCAACACACCCGCACTAGGAGCACTCACCACGTCAGAAATGACGGCAGCAGAAACTGCAGGGATGGGATTGATGCTGTTGGGAACTTCGATGCTCGAAGGAAGCACATTGCTCGGTGTAAAGAACACCGGAGCCACCGTTGGCGGATTTACAGATAACGGCGAGGCATGACCACACGGAGTAACAAATGCTTCCGATGGATGAAGGTGGGAGGCAGGCGTACCAATCGGATTAGTTTGCAAGAGATTGGTATCATTATGCGGAATTTTCCGTCTAGGCGATTCGCTCAAGAGTTTGAGCCCAAGAAACTGCGATTCATGCGCAAGAAATTTCTCGTTGAGAGCCACAAATTGTTTTCGGACATCCAGAAACCCAGTTCGAGTTTGTCTCATAAATGTGCGCATTTCGGCCTCAATCTCCCGACAAGCCAGACATGACCAAGACAGGCCCATGTGTTTCGAGATCAGATCGTTTAGCCGGACAAAATTTCCGCCACCAGCACATTTTTATGTGGGCAAAATTGTCGCACAGCCAGCTAAGAAATGAATCACCAATGATTACACCACCGAATTCACATTTCCTTGCACTACAAAAGATTGCTATTATTGACAGCAGTAGAATCAGTGTGCATGAATAATAAAAGTGCAGAGTGCGAGCGCAGGTAAAATAGAAGAACAGACAGCAGAGCGAGCCCGACAATCAGCAGAAGCGGCAATAATTCAGAGCAGATGATCCAACGAAGTGCAGGATAATGTTGTATGATATTTAAGCAAAGGGCGGAGAATGCAGGAGCAAGAAAAAAACACAACCGGCTTAAGCAAGAGCTAGAAGCGAATGATCCGATCCAGGCAAAAGCTCGACCACTCTCGCCAGTGGCCACTTCATGGGAGGAAGATTCTCATCCTTGACAAGAACCAAATCTCTGACTGCTAAACTAGGCTTCGCAGTGCGCCACTTTAAGCGCTGCTGTAGTGACGTAATGTACTCCTCCTTCCACCGGGACCAAAAGAGCTGCTGCAGGTACGAAACGCGCTGCAGCCGTCCAGGCGTTCGAAGTTTAGCTGCGTGACGTCAGGCTCAGCGAACGAAGCAGGAGGGCCACCATTCAAGATATGCGCTGGAGTTAGAACATCTAGATCGGCAGGGCTCTCTGAAATTGAAACTAGAGGTCTTGAATTAATTACTGCCGTGATGTGGCACAACAGCATCCGCAGCTCGTCAAATCCAAGCACCGAGTTGCCTATCGCACGGTAGAAGTGGTACTTGGCCCTCTTCACTGCAGCCTCCCATAGACCACCAAAATGCGGGGAGCGCGGAGGAATGAAATGCCAGTCCATAGCTTCGACCAAGCAAAAATCCAGCAGCGCCTTCTGATGGTCATCGCTGAGGACCAGGCGCTTCAACTCCATCAAGCTCATTTTTAGCGGCGACCAAATTTGTTACGTTGTCTGACCAAATTTTCCGTGGCTTTCGTCTGGTACATATGAAGCGCTTTAGTCCATGAAGAAAAGCAACTGTGGATAAGTCTTTTATAAGCCACTGCGGGCAAGGGGAGCAGTCTCCTCATCGAGCTCCATTGCATCGTTGTCGCCATTCATGGATTACTTTGGACTTCTCAGGGTAGATGGTCGACTGAAAAACTCTTCGTTGGATTTTGATGGCCGTCATCCAATCATCTTGCCCAGCAGCCATCCACTGTCTCTTGCAATAATCTCCCATTTTCATGAGCGGAATCTGCACGCTGGTCCTCGAGCTTTGCTTGGACTAATTCGGCAGTAAACAAGTGCGTAAGATGCTTTCGACTGAAGCCCAGGGGTCAAGAAGTCTGCCGCTAATGTTTTTAACGGCATTAATTTGGACAAGGGAAATATCCGTTAGCCCATTGATAAAGTCATTATGGCAATTGGGAAACAACAGGTTAGCGTCATCGCAAGGCAGCCAAGAAAGAAATGGGTGGTTAAAGTCCCCCATGACAATAATTCGATCGTTGCACCCTAATGCAGATACGACAGTATTAATTGCTGAGAGGTGGTGTAAGTAAAGATCAGCATCAGACCTGGGAGGAATGTAAGAGCAGGTTAAATAGAAAAATGCCGAGCTAACACGATCTTTGACTGCAACAAATTCAATTCCATGGATGTTATTGAATGGGAATAACTCAGTTGAGAAAACAGATTTGACTGCAATGAGAACCCCACCTGCAAAAGATGGGCGGTCCATTCTATAAATAGTGTAACTTTCAATGAAAGTTTCATGATCATTGACAGAAGAGTTAAGCCAGGTTTCGGTAAACGCGATGGCATCGAAATCAAAGGACGCACTATTAGTATGAATTTTACGCAATTTGCCCAACAAACTGCGAACGTTCTGATAGTGCATAGAAAAATAGTACATCAGTTTTTTGGAGCAGCAGGTTTGGTAATTCTGGGATTCGAGCTCGAATCTTTGAGAAGGAACTCATGCATAATTGTATGCTCAGGCCATATTGACGGTTCTAGAGAATTGGATAGTAAAGAATCAGGGAGAAGAATTTTAAAGGATGATATGTTGCACTTATGTTTAAATGTAAATTTAGTCACAACTATATCATCAGGCGAAGCGTTAAGTTTAGAGGAAAGATGTTGTTTAACGTCCTCCGTTGTAGCCTCAGGAATAAGACGAGAAAAACAAATATTGCTTTCCGAGGGACCAATGCTCTAAGTTGAAGTCCCGAGCGAGATCGAGATGGTGGAGCCACTCCTAAAAGAGATCTCGGTCCTGGGGCAGACGAATTGGCAGCAACGGCTGAAGCAGGAATTGGCAAGACATCACCAGCAACCAACACACCCGCACTAGGAGCACTCACCACGTCAGAAATGACGGCAGCAGAAACTGCAGGGATGGGATTGATGCTGTTGGGAACTTCGATGCTCGAAGGAAGCACATTGCTCGGTGTAAAGAACACCGGAGCCACCGTTGGCGGATTTACAGATAACGGCGAGGCATGACCACACGGAGTAACAAATGCTTCCGATGGATGAAGGTGGGAGGCAGGCGTACCAATCGGATTAGTTTGCAAGAGATTGGTATCATTATGCGGAATTTTCCGTCTAGGCGATTCGCTCAAGAGTTTGAGCCCAAGAAACTGCGATTCATGGGCAAGAAATTTCTCGTTGAGAGCCACAAATTGTTTTCGGACATCCAGAAACCCAGTTCGAGTTTGTCTCATAAATGTGCGCATTTCGGCCTCAATCTCCCGACAAGCCAGACATGACCAAGACAGGCCCATGCCATGAAAGCAGCCGTCAGACAGTTGCTTGTAGATTTCTTCCTTTTCCATAATTAAATATTGTTATTCATTGTTATTTTCTTAAGTTAGAAATAAGTTAGTCTAGCCAGATAAGGATATTTTACTCCGTTGGCGAATAAATTAAAAAATAAAAGTTGTCCGACCTACTTTCAAATTCATATAAATTGGTACTCCCATTCCACAAGATTGCTTCGTTTTCAAAATGAAAACATTTTCCCCGACGAAATGAAAAGTAAACGCTTTTACTTCAACAAAAAGAATCTTAGCTGCTAAAGGGAAAAAGAAATGACTTATTGATGCATTAACATATATTTGACACCATTTCCAATTTAGCCTTCCTTATAAATAATTTGGCTCTAAAATAATTGGTCAGGTAAACAACTCTTTTCGTTTTCGTGATAACAGCTGACGCAGTGCGATTTGGTTATCGGAACGTTGGAAATAAATACATTTTTGCGCATAATCCAGATTGTTCTCGTAACATGAATTAACAGAACAGCGGGGTCAAGACAGCTGTTTCCCACAACGTAATCCGAAAAAATCAGTGAGAACCGTAGCCCGATTTGCATGCAGATGCAGTTAAACTCTTTACAAATCTGCCTAATTTGTTGTGGCAGTGTGATAACTGTGTGGAGGCGAATGACTCGCATTCGAAAATAGACGAGCTTAACGACAAGGTTCTGAAGCTTGAAAGCCTTTATCGCGGTCATAAGTCTGACTTTCAGAATGCCCTTTCAATCAATTCTCATGAGCGGGTGAAGCCGTTTGCTCCAAGGAAGGATTCCAATAGGCCAAAACCGGCATCCGACTTAATGTCTCCACGGTTAGTGGCCGCCACCTTGACTGAAGTCATTGACTTGGGATCAGCTCCCCCACCTGATTTGGAGGGCTTCGTCACTGTCAGAAGGAGAGATAGGAAGAATCGGAAGAAACATGTAAATCGTCTTGTTGGTGTCGCTCCGAGCTG
Organism: Drosophila miranda; assembly: GCF_003369915.1. Taxonomy (NCBI): domain Eukaryota; kingdom Metazoa; phylum Arthropoda; class Insecta; order Diptera; family Drosophilidae; genus Drosophila; species Drosophila miranda. Next base: position 49,568,905 of record NC_046674.1, read on the forward strand.
CGAGCAGCTGAGTGTGACGCAGAGCAGCAAATACCTGCATATTGGTAGATTTGCTACCGCGACGGGGACAGAGGTGGTGGTGAAATTTGTTGCCGATAAGCTCAAGGTGCCGGAGGCGGAAATTTCTTGTGTGAATTTGGTCAAGCGAGATGCTGATTTATCTGCGTTGAAGTTCGTTAATTTCAAACTTGGGGTCCCTGAACCCCTCTTCCCCATGGTCTTTGATGATAGATTCTGGCCAGTATCGGTAAGGGTTTCCCGCTTTGTGCATAGACAGAGACCGGAAGCTGATTTGACGGCAGTTAATCTGTGTGCAGCTGTGCCATTGCGGACGTCCACGCCGACTCAGAAAGCACCAGTTCCATCCACTACAAAAAACCCCCAGTGAGCGGCGCCTATGATCGCCGCTTCTCCACAACATATTCTGCTTGCACTTTTTCGCCTTTTTGCCATGTGCAACAGCCCGTTGTTTCATTTTTGGCAATCCTGCTTTGTCCTGACCTGCTTAGTAGGATTAGCTTCAGTGCGCCTGCCAGGAGCCTAAGGACACATGCCCCCTTTGTAGTTGATCTCCACCGGACCAATTATAACTTTAATGAACTCATTTGTATGGCCCTTCGGCAGCACAATGCGCTGCCAGCTGGGATGCATTTTGACTTTTGCCAGGGGAAGGGAGCCGTCAGACAGTTGCTTGTAGATTTCTTCCTTTTCCATAATTAATTATTGTTATTCATTGTTATTATCTTAAGTAAGAAATAAGTTAGTCTAGCCAGATAAGGATATTTTACTCCGTTGGCGAATAAATAAATAAATAAAAGTTGTCCGACCTACTTTCAAATTCATATAAATTGGTACTCCCATTCCACAAGATTGCTTCGTTTTCAAAATGAAAACATTTTCCCCGACGAAATGAAAAGTAAACGCTTTTACTTCAACAAAAAGAATCTTAACTGCTAAAGAGAAAAAGAAATGACTTATTGATGCATTAACATATATTTGACACCATTTCCAATTTAGCCTTCCTTATAAATAATTTTTTCTTAGTCCAACCTCAAATTTGTCTCGAAAATAATTGGTCAGGGAAACAACTCTTTTCGTGATAACAGCTGACGCATTCCGATTTGGTTATCGGTAAAGTCCGCAAAAGTAAGTGAGAACCGTAGCCTGCCTGAATATGCCTTTCGTTTGGCAATTGGCATCAATAAAATTGACACTCGCTATTGATATAGATATTTTTTTAATGGTCAACGGGATTTCGCAATTTGTTGATGTTTTGGTTGAATTGGGTGAAGTCATATTTGAGTTTTGATTAGAAATAAATTTGTTATATGGCAATAAAATAAAATAAATTCTATATGTGCAATTAATTTGTAAAGCTCTTGTTGATTGGCGGCCGTTTTTGAATTGTAAGATTCGTACACCCTCTCCAAACAGGCCACCATTCTTTTCTGGGATGTTCCAAAAATGTCTCATTTTGTCATCACCATCATGGGACTTGCTGTTTCAATTTACATGGGAGTAGGAAAAAACTAAACAAGTAAATGAAAACAATGAGTACGTACATATGTTGAGGATGTACAAACATATGTAGTTTTCACAACTTTTGATAGCTTCGAATAAGGTAACGCGTTGCCTTGGGTGATCTAATATGATCCAATAACACACCAATTTATTATTGAAACTAGTTGAAAATGTATTATTAAGACCAAAAATTTGTTATTGCTAAAGTCGTCAGCAGTTTTTTCGCAGGATGGTTCCAGTACACAAGCAGTATATAGATCTACAACTTCATATAAGTAAAACGTCATAACAGGATTTATAGCTTCGGCTGGAAATTCTCGCGTGACTTCAGGTCGTGCAGCTTCATAGGGCAGGGCATATATGCGTAAATACCAGTTCGCACACACAAAATGCTCGTCCAACATACGACTGTTAAGCCATTATTTTGAGGCTCCAGCGTATTTGATTGTATGCGTGCAAACGTATATTCACACAAACGAAAATTAAATTAAAATTATGTTTTCTGGGCTTACTACCCTTTACTTAAAATTTGTTTAAGTATTAAAGCAGGCTCCGGTTTTCAATTTCACAAAAGTTTTCCGATATAGTTATTAAAACGCAAAAATGAATGCTCCCGTTTTCACAAAACGCCAGATTTCTCCTTGCAAATGGAAAGCAAACGGCTCTTTATACAGCCAGCTTAGCTTTTATACAATATATAAATTATTGATGCATTCACATAAATCTGCACCATTAATAAGCCAAGTTAGCTTGTTCTTTATATATATATATAATTTTTTTAACCAAATTTGGTTCGAAAATAATTCTTCAGGGCAACAACTCTTTTCGTTTTCGTGCAAACAGTTGACGCAGCCTGATTGGGCTATCGGAACGTTGGCAAAACATAGATATATGTATATGTATATATATATGAGCTTAATATTAATAGATAAAATGTGTACGTTACAGCTCGGATTGTGCTCGTGCATGCGTGTAACAGAAAATCTGGATAAAGACAGCCATTTCCCGCCACATATAATACAAAATGTAAGTGCAACATATTATTTTGTTGACCATAATAAATTTAATTTTCAATATACATGCTGTTACGCACATCTCGTCAGACATGCTAAATACTCAGGTGTCTTGATCTTCTTAAATCGCGCCCTTTCTGCCGTCATTTTGGTTCAAGAGGTGCAATTGAAAAAATAAAAACCATTTCTATAACGCTGCTTATTTACGAATCAACCGGTCAGCTATTTTTGTCTTCAGAATATATGAGAAAATAAAAAATATCGATAACAAAAATTTGTGAAAAAGGGAGCACTTAAAAACGAAACGTTTTGGCTGAAAACGTTAAACGCAAAAGTTTTACGCTAAAGTTTGCGAAATCCAGATCATGGCCCTATTTTGTAAGTATTTCGGATTTTCAACTATACACGGGTGAAGCCATTCGATATTTTTTCGAACGTAAAAATACTTGCTACATTTATCGGACAAGCTGCCCTTCTCTGACTCTTGGTGTTGATTCTTCGTGGTTAAAAACGTTTCGGGATATAAATAATTGTTCTTAATGCAAAATTTAATACGGTATAGGCCTAATAGCTGTACGTCGTACACAGGCTAAGCTATGTTCTTTCCGCAATGATATCTGTTTTAAGTTTAAAATATTCATGCGCAATTGTGTTCGGATTACAAAAGGTCCCTTGTATGTATGTATGTACGTGTTGTGTAGTGCTGTTTGCGGCGCTGCGTACACAACACGTCGGGACGACAACTATGTATGTTGACTGCAATCTCAAGTGTAAGCGAGATGACTATTGTTGCTAGAGACGTTTTATGCAGTCTCACAAATACAATGTGACTAGCGCGCGAGCGCTCTAGCAGCCGACTACGCCGACTGTGACATAGCCGACACAAGCATAGATAAAAAAAAAACGAGCGGCCATACATATGTAGAATGAGTATATGATAAAGAATGAAGTAGTGCAAAATATTCCATTTATAAATACATATGTATATGAACTACAAAAACAAATAAATGTGGAGAATTATGTGAAAGAAATTTTTTAAATAGTGCATACGCAGTAGTTGTGACGTCTAATAGTCGACAGTTCATTAGATTCTTTGTTTTGTGTAATAAATTTGAAATAAAGCAAAGTATTTACATTGTCATTTATATTTTATATACATATGTATGTATATAATAGGGTTAAAATGATTGGGACTGGGTAATGCAAATGCTACATATAAATTAATGTTTCTGAAGCAAAAGTATTTCAATAATAATAATAATATAAAGATAAATTTACTTGTGTCAACTATACATTAAATAAATTGCGGGGCCAATATCGAACAATTCATCGAGCATGCTGAAAGTTTTTAGGTTGTCTAGAAGAGGCTTTACTGCGTATAGTAATTGAATAATGCAAAGAAAAACATAAAAATAGATACGACTAATCGATTTTTGCAAATTAAACGCGTTTTAATTGACGATTGTCGCTACCGGCTAAGAGACATCGGAACCGGACGATTTGGAAACTGTTGTTTTCAGGCGGTGTTGGTTTTTTTTTGTTTGCCTTTGGCAGAATACGTCTAATGGATATAGATAGTTCTCACTAAATCGGAACAGAAAAATAAGAACAATTTAAATTGTAGGACTCTGAACCCGATCCCTAAGCCACAAAGTCATGGATCTGGAAAATACCAATACAAGCGCAAAATTAAAGGCGTCAGCAACTGGAAACGGCATTAATGGATCACAAAATCAGCAGCTGTCGTTACATGACTGTGCAACCGCTACAGCAGCAGCTGGGGCTAGAGCAACATCGTCCCAATACCAAGATGATAAAAATATGACGGTACTTGGTGTGACGACAGTTATACCAACTCTTGCGACGGGACTTGCGACGGCAGTCCTAGACCTTCCTCCACCTTCTGCTACTCTCTCAGAACAAGAAAACGTGGTTATCTCTGAAGCAGCAAAACTTCCACCAGAAGAAGGAACCACGGTTATACCTTCAACACAAGAATCGATTGTGTCGATTGAAACAGAAACATATACATCAGGATGCCCTTCTGTGTCAACTTCTGCCTGTCCAGTATCAGTTTCAATAGGGCCCAGTGCAAGTGATTTCGACTCCGATACGGAACTCTCGATAGTAGCTGCTGCGGCTGCGGCAGCCGTAGCTTCAACGGAGATAGATTTGAAGTCACCATCCTTATCTACAACAGTATCTACACTGGCTTCTGGTGGTGCAGTGCCCTTAGCAAGTACTCAAATCGGATCAGGATTAGGAGCGGGTGCTGTCAACACAAATGGATACAATGCCAATAATAACACATCCAGCAGTGCTCATCTTAGTCTTAACGCAAAACAACAGCGTCAACAAAAGCGACGCCGTGAGCGTGCCCAGCGTCTGCAAGCGGAACGCGATAGTCGGTGTAGCTCAAGTACCTTAAATGGCACATATATTGCTGGATCTATGGGAATCAGTGGATGCAGTGCTGGTAGTGTCAATGTAGCTGTTGCAGGCGTTGTAGGTCAAGGAATCGGAGCCATAGCTACTGGTGCCTCATCAACTGTTCTGATAGGTAGTGGACCGGGAGGACCAGGCAATGGCATGATATACCACATAAATAGCGCGGGCAGCATGGGCGAGGACAGTAATAATTCCAACGGAAATTTTACCAGCAGTAGTAATGGCAGTAACAACCTTCTGCCTCCTACAGATAGTATTGCATCATTATTGTTAAATCCGCCACATTCCCCCGAGTGCAATTCCGGATTAATGGCCACGCCTAGTGATAGCGAAGGCGAATCCCTCGATGAAGATCTTCTTTCAACGTCATCATCATCAACGCTGTTGCTTCCACGTGACAAGCCACCCCCTCGTCCTCCGCCCCCTGTTCGTAGAAAATTACCTCGCTCTCCGGTGCTTGAAGAGGAAATCATCGATGGATTTGCCATATTGGAGTTTAAAACATATGAAGATCTCGAGGTAAGTTGATTACAAATTATCGCCCCATTCCTATATTAAGATTTATCACTTATCTTCTACCGAAAATACAGTTCGCTATTAAATTGGGTCAAAAACGAAAGGAGAAGCGCCTATCCGCACTCGAAGAGCTAACGTCAACCTACTGCATTGAGGAAATGAAAATTCCAAAGATCATCGATACTGGTCAACCACATCCGCTGCGTGCTAATAGCTTATCCACGCTGTCTGTTAATAACAGCAATCAAAAGGAGAACACTCAGGTTCATCATCGCAATGCTGGCGTTGTCGTTATTAACAACAATTGTACCACATCTAACAGCAATATTAACAACAGTTGTAGTGCGGTATACATGTTGCCTTCAGCAAGCACAGTTCCCGATACGCAAGCGGAATGTGTAGCACATTGGCGATCTGAATACGGACAACAGCAAGACCAAATGCAATGCGGCAATAGTGTCAATGTTAAAAGTAACATCAGCAATGAGAATCAAATTAGTAATAGTTGTAGTCAACAAGTGAATCCCGCCAAGCTATCAGGCAAACAATCGGATGACGTTGGTACAGTAGCTAGCCTTATTAACAGTACAACTAATTTTCTAGAGAACGGTAACGAAGCGCTCATTTTGGATATCAGCCGCTCAACGGTAACCGTTGGAGTTGGGGAAAATACAAAAGATTGCATGAAGATGAGCACGATTAGCGAAAGCTCTAAGATCGACGCCAATAAATCTCACAATCTCCCTGCTAGCATTAATAAAACTGTTGAGTTACCTTGTAATATTGTATCATCAGTCGATATCCTCAACAACAGCATGGAATATATTGGAAAAAAAGGCTTAAAATCAAATGATGCTTCTGCAGTGGCAACAGCCACCAATAATCACAAGGGTGTGTGTAAAATATCATCGCAGCCGACGCAAGCTATAGAAGTATGTTTCGTATTTACCGCATTTTTAGATAAAATAAATACATACAACTTTAATATACCTTAGAAATCAAACCAATCCAAGGATTTAGAAGTCCCCACATCGGCAGCCTGTCAAAAGTTGAATATTCAAGATTTAACTAACGGTACAGCGCAGGACGTTCCCATTAATAATAATAAAAAGGACAACGAACAAAATGATATTTTTATTGAAGTAAGTTTCAAGATATATAAATCTGCAAGAATAACATGAATAAACATTTATGTACCGCCAGGCTCCAAGATGCAGTAGTAAGGGAGATAATAACGTATGTACCTTTATAGTAAAAGGCATATATTTTTGTATTTACATAAATGTTAATAAGTTTCATTCCTCTTTCTAGTGTGATAATGGCTGCGGAGAGAATAAGGTGAGTTTTTTCACTATAGAATTATGTAGTTGAACGGAAAAGCCTAATTTCTTACAGTTTTTATACACCGTACTCAAAAAGTATAGGATTATTTTCGTTTCAATTAGTTTAGATGTATGTAACAGCCAGAGGGAAACATTTCCCACCCCCATAAAGTATTAGATCGTGGCCAGAAATTACTGTTGCATTTGTTAAAGCAAACTGCTACAAAATTCCAAATTCTCAACTCAACTGCATTATGCGTTATCAATTCTTCTTACGTTTCTTGTAAAATTAAATCAATTGTGATTTCGATCACTAGATATTGAAAGCTTTTCAGCGCCGGAACAAAAAAGCCGGCTAGCGTAATTTTTTAATTCACTAAAAAATGTAGAACCTAATCGTAGGTTTATGCATTGCACTGTAGTTGGACGTTGATATGCAATGACTGCATCTTCCCACTACACTTACTAAGAAACTAAGCATGCATTCAAAATACAAAAACAAATACAACTACAATTACTAATTATTAGAAATGTGTGTGAGGATTAGTAACTTAATATGAGGATGAGAATATAATATGGTAGAGGGAATTATAATCCGAGCATAAGACCCTAAACGGTTCATGCAAGGAATAATTCGATCTACAAAGTGGAAGGAACAACGGTATAAAATTTCTAGTCAGTCTAATAGGAATCGTGAAGTTTATGCGGCTCAACAGATCAGGGCTGTCTATGTCACCCCTGATCAAGTTGTGCATAAATATCACACCAAGCATTTTTCTACGGTTAACTATGGATGGGACTAATAGCAGTCTACTAGAGTAAGATGGCAATCTCACACCTGGTCTAATACGATGCAATTTCATTACTTTGTATTTCGAGGCATTAAGGTGTAACAAGTTTGCTCAACACCGTAACTGAAACTTATTGAGATCGGATTGCAACCGCGAATGAAATGAAATGTCCTTATACTGGACACAGAGTTTAATATCATCCGCATACATGAGTACTCGAGAGTATATTAATACCGAAGGCAAGTCATTAATAAGGAGTGTAAATAGTAAGGGGCCTATATGGCTGCCCTGTGGTACTCCCGAAGAAACCTTGACTGGTGAAGAGAGGGAGTTTTGAAGAGGACTCTTTGAGACCTCTATCTCAGGAGGTTGGGCGGGCAACCTAAAAGGTCAAGTTTATGTGCTAGAAGGGAATGGTTTACTGAGTCGAATGCTTTACTAATGTCCGTGTAAATACATCCGTCTGTAAGTTACCTTGAAAGCCTTTAATAATAAAAGAGGTAAACTCTAAAAAATTCGTGGTGTTTAGTCGGCGCCTTATAAATCCATGCTGTTTTGGAGATATAAGTAACTTGCAGAGATGTTGTTAAAATCTTCTTAAACATTTTAGGAATAGCGGATAACTTTGATATACCTCTATTTTTGTTTGCGTCAGACTTGCTACCTTTTTTATAGACAGGACTTCCTCCAGATCGGTGAAAAGCAAGAAGAATCAATGGACAGGGTGACTAGTTTAGGCAAGAGTCCACACAGAGCCTCGGCGCAGTACCTGTCGAAGATCATGAAGTAGAAAACGTTCATTTAACAAGGGACTGAAAATGCCGTTCGGCCTCGGTAAACCGTATGGGCACGGATGACCAGAGTAGCTTTCCTCAGAATAGGTGGTTTGGAAAAATTGGGCAAAAAGATCAGCGATTGACAGATCATTATTTGCCGACGTATTACGAAATAATAGCGAGGATGGGTGTGCGGACATTCTACGCTTACTGTTTACGAAGCAGTAAAACTGTTTAGGGTCCTGAGAAAAACGTATCCTGCATCGAGATAAGTAGTTCTTATAGAATTGAGCATTAAGAACGGAAAAGTTTGACCGAGCTATTACATAGCGAGAGAGAGAAGTAGGAGAACCAACTTCTTGAAATTTGTTATAAAGTCTTGATTTAGACTGGATAACTCTTTGGTAAACAAAGGGGGTTTTCCAGATCTAATCGGAGAAGAAAGCGGGACACAAAAATGGGTCAAGGAAATTATAAGTGTTGCAATTTTCCACATAGGAGATCAAAAATTAACAGCTGCAACACCTGGCTTGGTAAAAACTTCATTGAGCAAAAAGAAATGGTTCAGTTTTGGGAAGACAAATGGCCAAGGAAATTAAATGTGAGATGTACGGCCATGCAATCCGTAATTAAAAATTAGCTGAGGATGACTCATTTGATATCACCCTAAAAAATGTTATTTAAAAATTTCGCCACGTCCTCAGGAAGGCCTAAAACCTGTGGCACCCACACAATACTTGAAAACAAAAAAACGCAGAATCATAAAGAATTTTCCCGAATCTGGATCACATAGTATTTCCCGTTGCTCGCTCTCTCTCTCTCTCTCTCTCTCTCTCTCTCTCTCTCTCTCTCTCTCTCTCTCTCTCTCTCTCTCTCTCACACACACTCTTTCTCGCCCCTTGGCAGAGTGAGCGAGATCTGAGATATGTAAGAGAGAGAGGGAGTCGCTTAATACATTTAAACAAAAAATCTACTAATTTATTTTACTTGGAAACAAATAACTTTTTAAAATCACACGTTTGTATCACTTAGTCGGTAGTTTTGAAATTGAATTAAAATAAAAAAAAAAATTTTAACACCAAAAGTAAATTTTTCCAATAAGTCCATTTGTTTCTTGTAAACTAATAAAAAGTTCAATATAATCCACTAGTTTTTTTGTTTTTAATTAGTAATTAATTTATATTTTGTGGTACCAATCTTACCAATGGGGTAAGAAAAGATTGTGTTATTATTAAACGAGCCTCAAGATCAATTACAAAATTATGTTAAGACAGCATCAGCACTGCACCAACGTTTTGCAAATGATATTTCGGCTCGAACTGTTCAACGTCGGCTAAAGGAGATGTCTTTAATAGCAATGAAACCTGATAAAAAGATACTTCTTCATAGTCGATTGAAGAAAGTTCGCTTAAATTGGTTTTATAAAAAAATCAAATTAGGGTGAGCTTGATTGGAAAAAATTTTCTCGGATGAAGGTTCCCACAAGGTGGAGGACAAGAAGGATAACTGGAGAACGCTTGTCTGAAATTGCTGCATTGCCACCGTAAAGCATTCGCCTTATATTATGATATGGGGATTCATATCTAAATATAAAACTGAATCGTTAATTATGATTAAGGGTATGGTGAATGCAAAAAAGTATTCCAGTATGGAATCAGTTACTTACGTCTTTCAGGACGATTCTGCACTTTGTAATCAAGCGCTCTGAAAGTGACTCTTTAACGTTTTGTTATTTTTAGAATGTATTTAACTAGTTTCGACTATTTTTCAACGACAGATGAACATTTTGATGCCGGAATTGCACATCAAGTCTCTAAGTTGGCCATCTAACAGCCCCGACCTCAATCCGATAGAGAATATCTAGGCCAAAATAAGAAAGCGAAAGTCAAAAAGTCAGGGGAAATTATAGAAGATGTAAGGTTTGAGGATATAACGGATGAATATCTGGTTGGATGCCCAATAGCATCAAATTGTAATAAAAACCAACCAAAAATATTAATTAATTCATAATTTTAAAAAAAGCTATGCAGTAATATTGTTTATTATTAGTAAATAGAAAACAAAATAACCTATTGGAAACTATTTAGTTTTTGTTGAAGAAATCGTTTTTATAATTTTACTAAATTTGTTTCCTTTGTTTGATCAAATTACTAAATGACCGTTGAAAAATATTGTTACTTGGAACAATATTTTTTTTTTTTAATTATATGAATAATACATCACACAATTTAGTATGTACTTTTGTTTAGAATTGATTTATCGACAAAAAAAATTAGACGAATCGGATAAAATTTAAGGAAACCCCACGGTGGAGAAGTAAAAATGCATAAAATATCAGATTCCGTTTTTTTTTTGTCGCTGGGTGTATGTTTCCCTTTCTCAATGTTTACCCCATCACCATTGTGTCTTCCCTCCTGACAAGTGCAAGGGCAGTTTATAGAGATGAGCGGTCTACCTTGTCCATGTCTTACCGTAATCAGCCCCTTTGCCGCATTCACTCACAAATCAACCTGTATCTTTTTTCAAGAGCAGGCGGTAGTCATCGGCTTTGATACCAGATAGGGAGTTTCCGTATTATTACGTAGAAAATGTATTGTTACATAGGTTACATAAAAACATACAGGTACTCTGGTATGCCTGTGCTACAACCCACAACGTCACTTTTTATACCCCATACTCAAAATGAGTATTGGGGTATATTAGATTTGTGGTAAAAGTGGATGTGTGTAACGTCCAGAAGGAATCGTTTCCGACCCCATAAAGTATATATATTCTTGATCAGCATCAATAGCCGAGTCGACAGAGCGATGTCTGTCTGTCCGTCTTGTTTAACTCTATTAAGACTATTAATTAAGACTATTAAGGCTAGAGTAACCAAATTTGGTATCCGCACTCCTGTTAGATCTCACTATAAAACGTATATCTGAAAATTTCGCCCCACCCCCTTCCGCCCCCACAAAGGACGAAAAACTGTTGCATCCACAATATTGAGGATACGAGAAAACTAAAAAAAATAATGATCATATCTATCAGATTGCTGAATCTGGATCAGATCAGATCATTTTTGTAGCCAAAAGGAACAAATCAATTTGCACTGGCTACGCAGCGCCCGACGTTACGCTCAGACTGATTTTCTGTCTCTCTCGCACGCACTCTTTGTCGTGTCGTTCAATATTAGCGGCGTCTGCCGGAGGAGAGCCATACTGACTAAGTATCGGATATAAATGTAGAGTTGCGGTGTACGCAGCAACTCACAACGTTCCCTCTCGTTTTTATTTTTATTCTTGCTATAACTCAATAATTTTTGTCTTGAAGACTGGTTGGTTTTTCTTTAATACCTAATTGTTCTTGGATGAATATCAAGCTTTTTATACCCGATACTCAAAATGAGTATTGGGGTATATTAGATTTGTGGTAAAAGTGGATGTGTGTAACGTCCAGAAGGAATCGTTTCCGACCCCATAAAGTATATATATTCTTGATCAGCATCAATAGCCGAGTCGACAGAGCCATGTCTGTCTGTCCGTCTTGTTTAACTCTATTAAGACTATTAATTAAGACTATTAAGGCTAGAGTAACCAAATTTGGTATCCGCACTCCTGTTAGATCTCACTATAAAACGTATATCTCCAAATTTCGCCCCACCCCCTTCCGCCCCCACAAAGGACGAAAAACCGTTGCATCCACAATATTGAGGATACGAGAAAACTAAAAAAAAATAATGATCATATCTATCAGATTGCTCAATCTGGATCAGATCAGATCATTTTTGTAGCCAAAAGGAACAAATCAATTTGCACTGGCTACGCAGCGCCCGACGTTACGCTCAGACTGATTTTCTGTCTCTCTCGCACGCACTCTTTGTCGTGTCGTTCAATATTAGCGGCGTCTGCCGGAGGAGAGCCATACTGACTAAGTATCGGATATAAATGTAGAGTTGCGGTGTACGCAGCAACTCACAACGTTCCCTCTCGTTTTTATTTTTATTCTTGCTATAACTCAATAATTTTTGTCTTGAAGACTGGTTGGTTTTTCTTTAATACCTAATTGTTCTTGGATGAATATTAAATGGTATGAAATCAAGCTTTCTATACCCGATACTCAAAATGAGAATGGGGGTATATTAGATATGTGGTAAAAGTGGATGTATGTAACGTCCAGAAGGAATCGTTTCCGACCGCATAAAGTATATATATTCTTGATCAGCATCAATAGAGCTACATATGTCTGTCTCCATATGAGCGCCTAGTGCTCAGAAACTATAAGAACTTGCGTAACGTTATTTTTTATCCAGACTGTCACTGTAACAAGTGTATTTCAAAACTTTTCGCCGCCCCATTCCACCCCACAACGGTCGAGATTCTGTGGCATACACAATTTTAAAGATACAAGAAAACAAAAAACGCAGAATCGTAGAGAATGTCTTTATCTTTTAGACTGCAGAATCGGAAACGGATCTTTTCAAGGATCTTTCGGATCGTATCATTATTATAGCCAGAAAGAAGACAACAATTTCATTCTCTCGATTTGTCTCGATCTTTAATGGACCTCAAAGAATATGAGAGCTAGAGCAACTAAATTTGGTATCCACACTCCTGTTTGATCTCACTGTTACAAGTTTATTTCAAAATTTGTGGTATTCACAATTTTAAAGCATAAATGCAACACACAACGTTCCCTTTCGTTTTTATTTTTATACTTGCTATAACTCAATAATTTTTGTCTTGAAGACTGGTTGGTTTTTCTTTAATACCTAATTGTTCTTGGATGAATATCAAGCTTTTTATACCCGATACTCAAAATGAGTATTGGGGTATATTAGATTTGTGGTAAAAGTGGATGTGTGTAACGTCCAGAAGGAATCGTTTCCGACCCCATAAAGTATATATATTCTTGATCAGCATCAATAGCCGAGTCGATTGAGCCCTGTCTGTCTGTCCGTCCGTCTGTACGTCCCCATCAGCCCCTAGTGCTCAAAGACTATAAGAGCTAGAGCAACGATGCTTGGATCCACACTTCTGTGATATGTCACTGCTACATAAATATTTCAAAACTTCAAAACCCGCCCACTTCCGCCCCCACAAAGGACGAAAATCTGTGGCATCCACAATTTTAAAGATACGAGAAAACGCAGAATCGTAGAGAATGACCTTATCTTTTAGACTGCAGAATCTGAATTGGATCGTATTATTATTATAGCCAGCATCAAGAAAACAATTTCATTTTTTCTCGCCCTGTCTCTCTCTAACACACACGTAGCATATTCGGCTTCTGCATCCACAATATTGAGGATACGAAAAAACGAAAAACGCAGAATCATAGATAATGACCATATCTATCCGGTTGCTGAATCTGGATCAGATCGGATCATTTTTATAGCCAATAGGAACAAATCAATTTGCAGTGGCTACGCAGCGCCCGACGTCACGCTCAGACTGATTTTCTGTCTCTCTCGCACGCACTCTTTGTCGTGTCGTTTAATATAAGCGGCGTCTGCCGGAGGAGAGCCATACTGACTAAGTATCGGGTATAAATGTAGAGTTGCGGTGTCCGCAGCAACTCACAACATTCCCCCTCGTTTTTTATTGTATTAAGTGAGATGCAATGAAACAAGTTTATATGATTGCATGTGTGTATTTAGTTCTCCAGCATTCGGCATTCTGTTATTTGACTAAGAATGAAGAAGTGCGCAAAACTAAATGAAAGCCGAAGACATTCCAATTGCTTAAATTGTTGTATTCACAACTTCTTTAATAACGAAAAACCGGCATTTGAATTAGCCATGTCCAAATTAATATAATGAACTCGAACGTAATATATATATAACTGATCACACAACATTCGAACGATTGAACGCATTAATTTGAATGCAATCTATTTTTTTGCCTTTATATTTGAGCTGCAATCAACTTTTAAGAAGAAAAATAGCTGTTTTTGTGGTAGATTGATAAAATATCTTGTTTTTTGGGTGCAAGTTTTGCACACAGTTTCAGAAAACAAAATATATATAGCAAAACATAGCTAAATATATATTTTATATAATCAGATAATTTAATAATTAATATAATATACTAATATTAATTTTCAAATTTTTAAGAGAACTTAAACTTACAAAATAGTCAGAACTAGCTATACAATAGCTGATTTGGTAACAGTGTCAGATTCGTTCGTTCTCTTAGTGACCAAACGTGTTTTTGTTTTGCGCTCCGCTTCTCTTCCCTTTATTTTGTATCAAAAGCCGGTGTTTTGAGAAAATAATATATAAATTAACTCCCTATTCAGCCTTAAAATCTGAAAATCTTTTCTTTCCTCTCTTGTGTAAAAGCCTAATCTAATTAATTTGTTTCGTGCGTCGGTTAGTAGTGTGTTTGTTTTTGTTGCTGCTTGCAAGTACTACGCTCTCACATTCTAGCCCGCGCTCATCTCGTGGTCTTTTACTCTTCCTAGTACCCAATTAGAACTAGCTGCTCTTCCTCTCTCGCTCACGAAACTTTCTGGGCAGAAGCACTCTCTTTTATTAGCTCTTGGTATAGAAGTTTGTTTGGAAATTTGTATTGCAAATTTTCAAATAAACAATTAAACAATTAGAATGGAATTCGCTGCGGTCTGCGCCAAAAAAACTTCGAAGAAGGATATACCCCATGACCAGCCAAGTGTCTGCTGCTGACTCTGCGACAGCGTAGTGCACGCAAAATGCGCGAGATTTTCAGGCCCCGTGGGTGATGCTATCCCCAAACATAATGGTTTGCATTACATATAAGAGGGCATGCCGGACGGTTGAGAAAGATGTGGCAATTTTTATGAGGCAGACGCGGAGTGGCTTTAAGGAGCTCACCGTTGGTTTCAAAAACAAATACGATCGGCTCTTAGCTATGGAGTCTTAGTTTACCGGTTTGAAACTGCTTAATAAGTCTCCGCGGAGCAAAAGGGTCACTCCGCGCGATCTCCAAATACCAACCGTCGCTCAGCCGCTCGTTGCCGAAAAATTGACTCTGACCACTCTCGTTTGTCGATCCAAGGGCAACGACAGCTGCTGGCGACGCAAATTCGGTAGCCAAATTCATCGCCTCGGAGAACGTGCAGTAATGTTTGTAGCGTCCGTGTCCGTAGTGTCCGCAAGCTCACTAGCTTGCGTATGTTTTTGTTTCATAGCTGGCACCTGACTTCACATCTAATGATGTAACTGCTTTTATACAAAGCAAAATAAAATCTGTCGGTTTAAAGGTGGAGTAGTATAACTAATTTTATGCCAGGGAGATAGCCTCATTTAAGAAAAGCATTTCTCCAACTCAATTCGACACCATTTTCTCTGCCAAATTTTGGCCGGAGCGTTTGGTGGGCCACGCATAAAGCTCCCAAATAAGCCCAACGTGCCATCCACATCTTCCCATCCTTTTTCCAACCATTCAAAAAACTAACTTCCTTCTTATTAACTTACCAAAATGTTAGAGGCTTACGCAGTAGGCTCGACATTTTCGAGACAGCATGGATTTATAAGGCGCCGACCAAACACCACGAATTTTTTGGAGTTTACCTCTTTTATTATTAAAGGCTTTCAAGGTAACTTACAGACGGATGTATTTACACGGACATTAGTAAAGCATTCGACTCAGTAAACCATTCCCTTCTAGCACATAAACTTGACCTTTTAGGTTGTCCGCCCAACATCCTGAGATGGAGGTCTCAAAGAGTCCTCTTCAAAACTCCCTCTCTTCACCAGTCAAGGTAAAGTATACATAAAGTATATATATTCTTGATCAGCATCAATAGCCGAGTCGATTGAGAGCTGTCTGTCTGTCCGTCCGTCCGTCCGTTCGTCCGTCCGTCCGTCCGTCCGTCCGTCCGTCCGTCCGTCTGTCCGTCCCTATCAGCGCCTAGTGCTCAAAGACTATAATAGCTAGAGCAACGACATTTTATATCCAGACTTCTGTGGTATGTCACTGTTACAAGAATATTTGAAAAGTTTACCCCGCCCACTTCCGTCCCCACAAAGCGCGAAAATCTGTGGCAGCCACAATTTCAAAGATACGAGAAAACAGAAAACGCAGAACGTAGAGGATGACAATATCTTCTAGAATGCAAAATCTGAACCAGATCGAATAAATGTTATAGCCAGAATCAAGAAAACAATATCATTCTTTCTCGCTCTGTCTCTCTCTAACACACAGGTTTCATGGTCGGTTTTGCCAATTGCAAAATAAGAGTTCAAGGATCTCAGAACCTATAAGAGCCAGAGCAACCAAATTTGGTATCCACACTCCTGTGATATCGGACCTTGACCGTTTTGTGTCAAAATTTCGCCACACCCCCTTCCACCACCGCAAAGGACGAAAGTCTAGGGCATCCACAAATCTCAAAGACTATTAAGGCTAGAGTAACCAAATTTGGTATCCACACTCCTTTTAGATCTCACTATAAAACGTATATCTCAGAATTTCGCCCCACCCTTTTCCGCCCCCACAAAGGACGAAAATCTGTTGCATCCACAATATTGCACATTCGAGAAAACTAAAAACGCAGAATCATAGATAATGACCATATCTATCAGATTGCTGAATCTGGATCAGTTCAGATCATTTTTGTAGCCAAAAGCAACAAATCAATTTGCAGTGGCTACGCAGCGCCCGACGTCACGCTCAGACTGATTTTCTGTCTCTCTCGCACGCACTCTTTGTCATGTCGTTTAATATTAGCGGCGTCTGCCGGAGGAGAGCCATACTGACTTAGTATCGGGTATAACTGCAGAGTTGCGGTCTCCGCAGCAACTCACAACGTTCCCCCTCGTTTTTTATTGTATTAAGTGAGATGCAATGAAACAAGTTTATATGATTGCATGTGTGTATTTTCGAACGATTGAACGCATTAATTTGAATGCAATCTATTTTTTTGCCTTTATATTTGAGCTGCAATCAACTTTTAAGAAGAAAAATAGCTGTTTTTGTGGTAGATTGATAAAATATCTTGTTTTTTGGGTGCAAGTTTTGCACACAGTTTCAGAAAACAAAATATATATAGCAAAACATAGCTAAATATATATTTTATATAATCAGATAATTTAATAATTAATATAATATACTAATATTAATTTTCAAATTTTTAAGAGAACTTTAACTTACAAAATAGTCAGAACTAGCTATACAATAGCTGATTTGGTAACAGTGTCAGATTCGTTCGTTCTCTTAGTGACCAAACGTGTTTTTGTTTTGCGCTCCGCTTCTCTTCCCTTTATTTTGTATCAAAAGCCGGTGTTTTGAGAAAATAATATATAAATTAACTCCCTATTCAGCCTTAAAATCTGAAAATCTTTTCTTTCCTCTCTTGTGTAAAAGCCTAATCTAATTAATTTGTTTCGTGCGTCGGTTAGTAGTGTGTTTGTTTTTGTTGCTGCTTGCAAGTACTACGCTCTCACATTCTAGCCCGCGCTCATCTCGTGGTCTTTTACTCTTCTTAGTACCCAATTAGAACTAGCTGCTCTTCCTCTCTCGCTCACGAAACTTTCTGGGCAGAAGCACTCTCTTTTATTAGCTCTTGGTATAGAAGTTTGTTTGGAAATTTGTATTGCAAATTTTCAAATAAACAATTAAACAATTAGAATGGAATTCGCTGCGGTCTGCGCCAAAAAAACTTCGAAGAAGGATATACCCCATGACCAGCCAAGTGTCTGCTGCTGACTCTGCGACAGCGTAGTGCACGCAAAATGCGCGAGATTTTCAGGCCTCGTGGGTGATGCTATCCCCAAACATAATGGTTTGCATTACATATAAGAGGGCATGCCGGACGGTTGAGAAAGATGTGGCAATTTTTATGAGGCAGACGCGGAGTGGCTTTAAGGAGCTCACCGTTGGTTTCAAAAACAAATACGATCGGCTCTTAGCTATGGAGTCTTAGTTTACCGGTTTGAAACTGCTTAATAAGTCTCCGCGGAGCAAAAGGGTCACTCCGCGCGATCTCCAAATACCAACCGTCACTCAGCCGCTCGTTGCCGAAAAATTGACTCTGACCACTCTCGTTTGTCGATCCAAGGGCAACGACAGCTGCTGGCGACGCAAATTCGGTAACCAAATTCATCGCCTCGGAGAACGTGCAGTAATGTTTGTAGCGTCCGTGTCCGTAGTGTCCGCAAGCTCACTAGCTTGCGTATGTTTTTGTTTCATAGCTGGCACCTGACTTCACATCTAATGATGTAACTGCTTTTATACAAAGCAAAATAAAATCTGTCGGTTTAAAGGTGGAGTAGTATAACTAATTTTATGCCAGGGAGATAGCCTCATTTAAGAAAAGCATTTCTCCAACTCAATTCGACACCATTTTCTCTGCCAAATTTTGGCCGGAGCGTTTGGTGGGCCACGCATAAAGCTCCCAAATAAGCCCAACGTGCCATCCACATCTTCCCATCCTTTTTCCAACCATTCAAAAAACTAACTTCCTTCTTATTAACTTACCAAAATGTTAGAGGCTTACGCAGTAGGCTCGACATTTTCGAGACAGCATGGATTTATAAGGCGCCGACCAAACACCACGAATTTTTTGGAGTTTACCTCTTTTATTATTAAAGGCTTTCAAGGTAACTTACAGACGGATGTATTTACACGGACATTAGTAAAGCATTCGACTCAGTAAACCATTCCCTTCTAGCACATAAACTTGACCTTTTAGGTTGTCCGCCCAACATCCTGAGATGGAGGTCTCAAAGAGTCCTCTTCAAAACTCCCTCTCTTCACCAGTCAAGGTAAAGTATACATAAAGTATATATATTCTTGATCAGCATCAATAGCCGAGTCGATTGAGAGCTGTCTGTCTGTCCGTCCGTCCGTCCGTCCGTCCGTCCGTTCGTCCGTCCGTCCGTCCGTCCGTCCGTCTGTCTGTCTGTCCGTCCCTATCAGCGCCTAGTGCTCAAAGACTATAATAGCTAGAGCAACGACATTTTATATCCAGACTTCTGTGGTATGTCACTGTTACAAGAATATTTGAAAAGTTTACCCCGCCCACTTCCGTCCCCACAAAGCGCGAAAATCTGTGGCAGCCACAATTTCAAAGATACGAGAAAACAGAAAACGCAGAACGTAGAGGATGACAATATCTTCTAAAATGCAAAATCTGAACCAGATCGAATAAATGTTATAGCCAGAATCAAGAAAACAATATCATTCTTTCTCGCTCTGTCTCTCTCTAACACACAGGTTTCATGGTCGGTTTTGCCAATTGCAAAATAAGAGTTCAAGGATCTCAGAACCTATAAGAGCCAGAGCAACCAAATTTGGTATCCACACTCCTGTGATATCGGACCTTGACCGTTTTGTGTCAAAATTTCGCCACACCCCCTTCCACCACCGCAAAGGACGAAAGTCTAGGGCATCCACAAATCTCAAAGACTATTAAGGCTAGAGTAACCAAATTTGGTATCCACACTCCTTTTAGATCTCACTATAAAACGTATATCTCAGAATTTCGCCCCACCCTTTTCCGCCCCCACAAAGGACGAAAATCTGTTGCATCCACAATATTGCACATTCGAGAAAACTAAAAACGCAGAATCATAGATAATGACCATATCTATCAGATTGCTGAATCTGGATCAGTTCAGATCATTTTTGTAGCCAAAAGCAACAAATCAATTTGCAGTGGCTACGCAGCGCCCGACGTCACGCTCAGACTGATTTTCTGTCTCTCTCGCACGCACTCTTTGTCATGTCGTTTAATATTAGCGGCGTCTGCCGGAGGAGAGCCATACTGACTTAGTATCGGGTATAACTGCAGAGTTGCGGTCTCCGCAGCAACTCACAACGTTCCCCCTCGTTTTTTATTGTATTAAGTGAGATGCAATGAAACAAGTTTATATGATTGCATGTGTGTATTTTCGAACGATTGAACGCATTAATTTGAATGCAATCTATTTTTTTGCCTTTATATTTGAGCTGCAATCAACTTTTAAGAAGAAAAATAGCTGTTTTTGTGGTAGATTGATAAAATATCTTGTTTTTTGGGTGCAAGTTTTGCACACAGTTTCAGAAAACAAAATATATATAGCAAAACATAGCTAAATATATATTTTATATAATCAGATAATTTAATAATTAATATAATATACTAATATTAATTTTCAAATTTTTAAGAGAACTTTAACTTACAAAATAGTCAGAACTAGCTATACAATAGCTGATTTGGTAACAGTGTCAGATTCGTTCGTTCTCTTAGTGACCAAACGTGTTTTTGTTTTGCGCTCCGCTTCTCTTCCCTTTATTTTGTATCAAAAGCCGGTGTTTTGAGAAAATAATATATAAATTAACTCCCTATTCAGCCTTAAAATCTGAAAATCTTTTCTTTCCTCTCTTGTGTAAAAGCCTAATCTAATTAATTTGTTTCGTGCGTCGGTTAGTAGTGTGTTTGTTTTTGTTGCTGCTTGCAAGTACTACGCTCTCACATTCTAGCCCGCGCTCATCTCGTGGTCTTTTACTCTTCCTAGTACCCAATTAGAACTAGCTGCTCTTCCTCTCTCGCTCACGAAACTTTCTGGGCAGAAGCACTCTCTTTTATTAGCTCTTGGTATAGAAGTTTGTTTGGAAATTTGTATTGCAAATTTTCAAATAAACAATTAAACAATTAGAATGGAATTCGCTGCGGTCTGCGCCAAAAAAACTTCGAAGAAGGATATACCCCATGACCAGCCAAGTGTCTGCTGCTGACTCTGCGACAGCGTAGTGCACGCAAAATGCGCGAGATTTTCAGGCCCCGTGGGTGATGCTATCCCCAAACATAATGGTTTGCATTACATATAAGAGGGCATGCCGGACGGTTGAGAAAGATGTGGCAATTTTTATGAGGCAGACGCGGAGTGGCTTTAAGGAGCTCACCGTTGGTTTCAAAAACAAATACGATCGGCTCTTAGCTATGGAGTCTTAGTTTACCGGTTTGAAACTGCTTAATAAGTCTCCGCGGAGCAAAAGGGTCACTCCGCGCGATCTCCAAATACCAACCGTCGCTCAGCCGCTCGTTGCCGAAAAATTGACTCTGACCACTCTCGTTTGTCGATCCAAGGGCAACGACAGCTGCTGGCGACGCAAATTCGGTAACCAAATTCATCGCCTCGGAGAACGTGCAGTAATGTTTGTAGCGTCCGTGTCCGTAGTGTCCGCAAGCTCACTAGCTTGCGTATGTTTTTGTTTCATAGCTGGCACCTGACTTCACATCTAATGATGTAACTGCTTTTATACAAAGCAAAATAAAATCTGTCGGTTTAAAGGTGGAGTAGTATAACTAATTTTATGCCAGGGAGATAGCCTCATTTAAGAAAAGCATTTCTCCAACTCAATTCGACACCATTTTCTCTGCCAAATTTTGGCCGGAGCGTTTGGTGGGCCACGCATAAAGCTCCCAAATAAGCCCAACGTGCCATCCACATCTTCCCATCCTTTTTCCAACCATTCAAAAAACTAACTTCCTTCTTATTAACTTACCAAAATGTTAGAGGCTTACGCAGTAGGCTCGACATTTTCGAGACAGCATGGATTTATAAGGCGCCGACCAAACACCACGAATTTTTTGGAGTTTACCTCTTTTATTTTTAAAGGCTTTCAAGGTAACTTACAGACGGATGTATTTACACGGACATTAGTAAAGCATTCGACTCAGTAAACCATTCCCTTCTAGCACATAAACTTGACCTTTTAGGTTGTCCGCCCAACATCCTGAGATGGAGGTCTCAAAGAGTCCTCTTCAAAACTCCCTCTCTTCACCAGTCAAGGTAAAGTATACATAAAGTATATATATTCTTGATCAGCATCAATAGCCGAGTCGATTGAGAGCTGTCTGTCTGTCCGTCCGTCCGTCCGTCCGTCCGTCCGTCCGTCCGTCTGTCCGTCCCTATCAGCGCCTAGTGCTCAAAGACTATAATAGCTAGAGCAACGACATTTTATATCCAGACTTCTGTGGTATGTCACTGTTACAAGAATATTTGAAAAGTTTACCCCGCCCACTTCCGTCCCCACAAAGCGCGAAAATCTGTGGCAGCCACAATTTCAAAGATACGAGAAAACAGAAAACGCAGAACGTAGAGGATGACAATATCTTCTAGAATGCAAAATCTGAACCAGATCGAATAAATGTTATAGCCAGAATCAAGAAAACAATATCATTCTTTCTCGCTCTGTCTCTCTCTAACACACAGGTTTCATGGTCGGTTTTGCCAATTGCAAAATAAGAGTTCAAGGATCTCAGAACCTATAAGAGCCAGAGCAACCAAATTTGGTATCCACACTCCTGTGATATCGGACCTTGACCGTTTTGTGTCAAAATTTCGCCACACCCCCTTCCACCACCGCAAAGGACGAAAGTCTAGGGCATCCACAAATCTCAAAGACTATTAAGGCTAGAGTAACCAAATTTGGTATCCACACTCCTTTTAGATCTCACTATAAAACGTATATCGCAAAATTTCACCCCACCCCCATCCGCCCTCACAAAGGACGAAAATCTGTTGCATCCACAAAATGGCAGATTCGAGAAAACTAAAAACGCACAATCATAGATAATGACCATATCTATCCGGTTGCTGAATCTGGATCAGTTCAGATCATTTTTGTAGCCAAAAGCAACAAATCAATTTGCAGTGGCTACGCAGCGCCCGACGTCACGCTCAGACTGATTTTCTGTCTCTCTCGCACGCACTCTTTGTCATGTCGTTTAATATTAGCGGCGTCTGCCGGAGGAGAGCCATACTGACTAAGTATCAGGTATAAATGTAGAGTTGCGGTGTCCGCAGCAACTCACAACGTTCCCCCTCGTTTTGAATGTATTGTATTTATACCCGATACTCAAAATGAATATTGGGGTATATTAGATTTGTGGTAAAAATGGATGTGTGTAACGTCCAGAAGGAATCGTTTCCGACCCCTTAAAGCATATATATTCTTGATCAGCATCAATAGCCGAGTCGATTGAGCGCTGTCTGTCTGTCCGTCCGTCCGTCCATCCGTCTGTCCGTCCCTATCAGCGCCTAGTGCTCAAAGATTATAATGGCTAGAGCAACGACATTTTATATCCAGACTTCTGTGGTATGTCACTGTTACAAGAATATTTCAAAAGTTTACCCCGCCCACTTCCGCCCCCACAAAGCGCGAAAATCTGTGGCATCCACAATTTTAAAGATACGAGAAAACAGAAAACGCAGAACGTAGAGGATGACAATATCTTCTAGAATGCAAAATCTGAAACAGATCGAATAAATGTTATAGCCAGAATCAAGAAAACAATTTCATTCCTTCTCGCTCTGTCTCTCTCTAACACACAGGTTTCATGGTCGGTTTTGCCAATTGCTAAATATGGGTTCAAGGATCTCAGAGACTATAAAAGCTACAGCAACCAAATTTGGTATCCACACTCCTGTGATATCGGACCTTGACAGTTTTGTGTCAAAATTTTGCCACACCCCTTTCCGCCCCCGCAAAGAACGAAAATCTGTGGCATCCACAATATTGCAGATTCGAGACAACTAAAACACACACAATCATAAAGAATGACCGTATCTATGAGATTGCTGATCGGATGCAGATCGGATCATTTTTATAACCAAAAGAAACAAATCAATTTGCAGTGGCTACGCAGCGCCCGACGACATGTTCAGACACGTTTTCTGTCTCTCCCGCACGCACACATTGTCGCTCAATGTAGCCATACTGAATAAGTATCGGGAATAAATGTAGAGTTGCGGTCTCCGCAGCAACTCAGAACGTTCCCCCTCGTTATCATTACTTTTACGCGCAGATGCAGAGGCGGCATGCAAAAGTAAGGCAGTGGGAACAGTCAATTCGTAGTCTAGGCCCGGCCTCTGCATATGCCAATTTTGGACGACCCATCTTGGATGGTGATGGCTTTGCAGTCTCCTCCATATCAATTGTTACTTCCATATGTTTTTCAAGCCATTCTGTGTGAATCGACTTGAATCGCTCAAGATTTCTATTGTATTGGCGCAAGTAACGTTTTATATAATAGACGAATTTTGTCAATTTAGCTATATTTAGCTATATATATATTTATCTATATTAATTTCCTTCATTATGTACGCTGTAACAGCATCAGAATTGCGGTTGTTGTTGCTCCAAATATCAAAAAGCTTATAGTTGGTGAACTCAAAGGAAACTTTGAGTGCATTTTTTTCAAAAGGAACAAAAACGATCAGATTAGATTATTACTAAAATAAACTAGCCACATTGGCTAGTAACTTTCCATTTTTAGTTGCATGTTTTGATATGCACTTTTTGAGAAATACTCCACGGAACACAATTAAAATTGTTCGATTTCTGCTACAAATACAATCAACAATAACACCAGACAATAAAAACATCATGAACATTTATGCACAATAAAATAAGTGAAAGCTTTAAAAGATTACCTGATTTTAAAGCGGTGCCACAAATAAAGAGTTGCTAACAGTTTACTATTAATAAATAAAAACATTTTCTTAATATTTCACTATCAATTTTATGACTTTATGCCACCTATCATAAGCAATGATATTCTTGGAGACTAGTAATTCCCGCCCTTTTCAAAAACATACGTGTTTTTTTATAGCAAGTGCTGAGCTCCTTATACCCGATACTCCATATGAGTATAGTCTCATGTCTCTCTATCCGTCCGTCCGTCTGCTCAGAGACTATAAGAACTAGAGCAACGAAATTTTGTATCCAGACTTCTGTGTAATGTCACTGTTACAAGTATATTACAAAATTTCGGCCCACCCCCTTCCGCCCCCACAAAGAACGAAAATCTGTGGCATACACTATTTTAAAGATACGAGAAAATTAAAAATACACAATCATAGAGAATGACCATATATACCATATTGCCGAAATTGTATCAGATGGGATCATTATTATAACCAAAAGGAGAAACTCAATTTGCTGTGGCTACGCAGCGCCCGACGACACGTTCTGACTAATTTTCTGTAAGCGCCGCCTGGCGGAGGAAAGCCATATTGACTAAATATCGGGTATAAATGTAGAGTTGCGGTCGCTGCATAAACTCACAACGTTCTCCCTCATTTTTACTGGCTTTACTGTGATTGTAGAAAAAGGCAGCACTTGTGTTATTGACGGAAACTTAGTTGCCAAAATTCTTTGAGATTCATTACCCATCGAAAAAACTTCCTTACTGGACCACTATTTCGCCATATTTACTAATTTAGCTTTCTCACACATACTTTTGGAGGGAATAAAGAATTTTAGAAAGAATATGGTCGTCTAGACTAGACTGGAAACTAGATATTGTAAAACAATGCACTGCACTTTAGTATGAAAAGTTGAATGTTTACTATTTATTGTTGACTTAAATTTTAACCAATTGATCTTAAATTTTAGATCTGGACTTAAGTCATCCAGACTTCCAAATTCCAGTCCTTTTCTTTAAAACCCCAATAGGCGAGAGAAAGATAGAGCAAGGCGCGAGAGCGACTGGCAACTGGTTTTCTTTACATTGTCTTTAATAAAATTATTTACATATTTTATTATTAAAATTAACTATTTGGAAATAATATTCCAGCTAATTAAGCTGAGCGCTTAAGCGGGGCTTTTCAATCGAAAGGGATGGACAAAAAAGAATCCTCATTCGTAATAAAAATTCAATTCGTTTAAATGTATCTTATGTATTTCCAAGCTATTGTGATATCATACTGAATCGAGATTATTTACAAAAATGTGTTCGCCCTTCTGCCTTCTCAAATCGATGTTACATATATATTCATGTTGAGATATTATCATTATGTAAATGAGTTTTTAAACTTGGCTGACTTTTCCACGCCGGGCAATCTCTTCTTCTCTTACTCTCACTTTCTTTCCTTCTCCCTCACTCTCCCTCTATGTCTCTATATCAATGTGGCTTAGAAATGATGCAGAAAATTATCTCTCACTGTCTTTCTACTTTCATTACCAGACTAGTACATACTTTTAAAAATACCCCCATTCAGCCATGACATCTTTGATATGTCAATGCATACATATCCTGAAATTTTTAGGTACGTGTACCCCGAGAGACTGGTTTTACTTCGAGATTTTTTAGTTTTTTAATATTTTAATTCTAGAACACCAATTTAAGTTGAGTTCCACCAATTTTATTAAAAGAGAGATCCAATATAGGCTAAAAGTAAAATAAAACAGGCGCAAACTATTTAAATTATGCTATCATTATGAGTGAAGAAGCGATGATAATACTGCATAGGTGCTTTTACTATAAGAAATATTTACACGATCAAGATTTCTGGATTGTTAGATACAGTAGACGCTCGGAAATTAGAACCACTTTGTAAATGATGTGGTTCTAATTCTCGAAAGATTCTAATTTCTGGACGGATTTTTTTTTTCAAACAATACAAAAAACTACTCTTTTTATACCCGATGATCAAAATGAGTTTAGGGGTATATTAGATTTGTGGTGAAAATGGATGTGTGTAACGTCCAGAAGGAATCGTTTCCGACCTCATAAAGTATATATATTCTTGATCAGCATCAATAGCCGAGTCGATTGAGCCCTGTCTGTCTGTCCGTCTGTCCATCCCTATCAGCGCCTAGTGCTCAAAGACTATAAGAGCTAGAGCAACGACATTTTATATCCGGACTTCTGTGATATGTCACTGTTACAGAAATATTTCTAAACTGCGCCCCGCCCACTTCCGCCCCCACAAAGAGCGAAAATCTGTGGCATCCATAATTTCAAAGATACGAGAAAATAGAAAACGCAGAAGCGTAGAGGATGACTATATCTTCTAGAGTGGAAAACCTGAGCCAGATCAAATAATTAATATAGCCAGAATCAAGAAAACACTTTCATTCTCTCTCGCTCTGTCTCTCTCTAATACACAGGTTTCATGGTCGGTTTTGCCCAATGCAAAATGTGAGTTCAAGGATCTCAGAGACTATAAGAGCTAGAGCAACCAAATTTGCTATCCACACTCCTGTTAGATTTCACAATAAAACGTATATCTCAAAATTTCGCCCTACCCCCTTCCGCCCCACAAAAAAACGAAAATCTGTGGCATCCACAATATTGAAGATACGAGAAAGCTAAAAACACACAAGCATAGAGAATGATAATATCTATCAGATTCGGCAATCTGGTTCAGATCGGATCATTTTTATATCCAAAAGGAACAAATCAATTTGCAGTGGCTACGCAGCGCCCGACGACATGTTGTTTTTTGAGCTGCTTCAAATTATACATCACTATATCACTACAATGGGCCAAGAGATTGGATATATGTTTATTTGTGTATGTCTTTTTGCACTATTTTAGTAAGTTTCTTGCGTTTTCCATAGCATGGTTATGAGAAATTGGTTCTTCAATATCAACACTTTCGTCATATGTTTAAAGTTGGATTTTATTAACTCGTACACTGGCTTTTCTGGACTGAACTGTCTTTACTTTGTAAGCACATGCTAATATTCCAGAAAACCAAAGTGAAGTAAACAAAAAATACGCTCTAAAATTAGAACTACTGGTTCTAGTTTTGGAGAGTTCAGTTCAAAAAAACGGTCGGTTCTAATACCTGGAAGATTCTAATTTCTGAGATTTATAATATCCGTGCGTCTACTGTAATACGAATATTCATACAGCCATGCTCCGGTTATTGCAAATCGCAACAATTTTCGAATTGACTCATATCCCAAAAATGCTTTTCGATTTAAAACCGGTTGATAATGAAAAAATGAATACCACATAGCACATAAATACACATATTTATGAGGGTGAAAAAAATATGAACATGTTTTCTGACGTTTTAAGTTTTTATGTATACAGTTGGAAATTTGTTTTCGTATATCTCAATATATTCAATAAGTTTTTTTCTAATCGCAAATAAAATGTTACTTTACCAAAATAAACCAGAACAATAACAAAATTTAAAATTCCCGTTGACAGATAAAATATCGATATATATTGTTGGCATGGGTTACAGATGTCGTTTTTCTAGTTTTACAGTCTCTTAGATGTCTCTAGATGGTTAAGGGGCCAACAAGCGGACGAACAGATAGACATGGCTATATCAACTCGGCTATTGAAACGCTACCATTTATCTGCTTCATAAATATACACGAATCTAATATACCCCTGTACTTTTCGAGTTCCGGGTATAACAAATATTGCATTTTTCGATAGTTACAATGTTAAAGAGCGTATTATAGGCATACATTTTTAAAATAAAGTGATTTTACCTTATATGTTTTATAGAATTCTGCAAGCTTAGTGGGTATAGATTACCACTCGGCGGAAATGCATGGTTCGCATGCTTCACCGAATCAAGATCGAAAGGGTCATAGTAAGCCTTCGGATCTTTCGCTCTTACAAATAATTGGACCGGCCGTGCCTTCAACACCGACATTAATCCCTGGGTTCTTAGGGGGGTCAGACAGTGATGCACGTGGTATTACCAAGGAAAACACGATCGCAAGTTCACAACAAGTTGTTGCTGTGATTACCGGTGCTTCCGTGTCTACATCTGCAGTCGTTCTTACCGACAGCGGAAGTAAGGAATGTAATGCAATACACAAATGTGTTCAAGAAAATCCGCTGTATCCCATTTTGTGCGTTGCTTCATCTACCTCTCGACCCCAAGTAAGTTTCTTTTGCGTTACCATATCGTTAAAATCTAGTTTTTTTTTGTTTATTTAAAAAATTGGCTTATTCTTTATTTCTAATAGCATCCCAATTCTGGAATATCTGCTAGAAATGACACAAGTGTGACTGCTTCAACTAATAATGATCAATCCATTATTTTTGCCACAAAGATTTCTGCACCAAACGGATTACCATCAGCGGGCCAACGGCCACTTGTTCCATTATTACCTTGTGGTCAAAAAACTCCTGGTAGTTTAGGACTTGGCTGTCAATTTAGTGCGCGCATCTCAACTTCAAGTTCTGGATTACCAATTTCGTCGCCGGCATCAGGTGTAGTGCTAGCAAACAACCTGAAATCAAACGATACCATTACAAGAAGTATAAGTCATAATAATGTTACAGCCAGTGCCATTGGATTGTTATCATCTTCGATATCAACATCTTCCGTAGAAACACTAAAAATCACCAATAGTTCAACATCTACATCGAGCAATCCAGTTATCAATGGTTTTCTTGGTGATTTTCCGACGATTAGTAGTACAGCAAAAACCCCAATTAGTACACAGCCACGCGTTTCTCCTCATGTTACAACTAAACTGATGTCGGCAGTTTCTACAACAATATCGATCAGCAATAGCACAGTTGGAAATTCTAGTTCGGTTTGTAGTAGTGGAGCTTCAAGTGCTTCTGGGTTGGGCAAAATAGTCTTTGGAGTAGGGGCAGGTGCACTTGGGACTACTGGGCCGCCATTACTTTTTCCCGGAGTCCCACCCCCTCCAATGTCTCATGTGGCTACGGGCTTGCCTATGCTTATTCAGGCACCCCCATACCGTACACCTTATCCTAATTACTCTTTGTACACACCATACAGCAACATAACGCACGGACCGTACCTGCCGCCAACATTGCCGACTGCATCGCCCAACATATCATCCTCTCCGCTTCGTATCTCAGATGCACGTAGCAGTCGAGATTCACCAATAGTCCCGGCATCTTTGAAAGCTGCATCTCTAAGTTTCACAGTGCAACAGAGTGTCTCATCGACACCGGCGATGCGACCTATCACTCCACTCAATAACACCAGCGTTTCACAACCCGTTTCACAGTCGGCTGCAGCTACAACAAGTTTCCTTTCGGCAAACTCCACTGCTGCTCATTCGCTAAGCCATTTGCATGTATCACATTCCCATCATGTGCCTGTATATGCCAGTGGTGGCTTTGGCAATGCAACTACTGGGCCAAATACCACAACTTCGGTACCGTCTACACCCGCCGTAACTTCGCTTGCAGCTACTACGCCACAAGCACATCCCCCTCCATCTACCCAAATGCTTCCACAGTCTGGGCAGTTTCCATCTGTGTCTCATTTGCTACCTACGCATCCACAGTTAGCGGCACCAATGCAATCACAACATCAACAGTTTGTGCGTTGCGGCGGTACACCTTACACATCAACTGTTCCTGCCTCCAACTTAAGCGCTACAGTTCTCACCGTCCAAAGTTTAACGACAGCAACAACGTCGTGCTCATCATCTGTATCTGCGTCATCGTCATCTGTGATCCAAAAAATAGTTTCACCCAAGGGTGAAAGTCCCTGCAGCAAAGATCGAGATCCCGTATACAGGTAATGTGAAAGTAAATATATGAAAGCATAGATAAAATATAAATTAAAGACGTTATAAATTTGATGAAACAAATTTAGAATTATTACATAAACACTCTTAAGATTAGGTATAAAATGAGTTATCTTAAATCGCATTACATCTGCATTTAATTTTAAAATAGCTTAGACAAAAATATGTTTTTCACAGTCTTATGACCAATCCTTTCTACCGAAGCTATGTTTTAGTGATCTGGTTTGTTCTGCGGGCAAACCCAAAAATTCTCCAAAAAAGTAAAATTAATTTTAAAAATAGCTGTCGCACTTTTTTAAAGCCGTCTTGTACAAAATCTAAAATTCTCAGACGTGCAACCGTTATGAATTCGTATTCTTACGTTAATTGTCAAATAATTCTTAGCATGAAACCTTACAAGAAAACGTATGCACAGTGTCAATGAAGGTCAAGAAAAAATTTTGCAGGAAAGAAGATGACTCTTCAGCATAGCTCGCAAACGACGGTCAACACTTTTTCCCTTTGCTGTCTCGTCACTGACAAAACCGAAAAAGACCACGAAGACACGGTCTCTCACTGAGCAGAACACTTTTTGTCTCTTCGCTTGTGTTATGTGTTTCGGGTTTTCGGGTGAGCCCGACACACGATCGTGTCTCACAATAACAACTTAGAGAGACACTTTGGTCAAGCGCTCACAGCAAAAGTGTCTTTAGATGAGCAGAACCAAAAAAGTGCCTGAGTAAAGTGTTTTTAGTTTTTTTCGTGTATATGTTTATTTATTCATGTTTTCCGCATTGTTTGGGCTATTGTATTGTAATATGTATATTTATTTGCAAAATTGGCAAACGAACATTTTCGTTTTGCTTTTCATTTTAATTCATTTTAAGCTCCAATAGTCAAACCGTATAGAATTCACAAAAATTGTTCGTTGCCATAATATGTATGGCATATGTATGGCATATGTATGGCATTTGATAATTTTTTCGATGTCCGCTCGCGACACCAGCCAAAAAAGACTAATTGTCTATGTGAGTGTCGTATTTAAGTTTCGCACTTTGAAGAACTCATTATTTCAATTTACAGTTTTTCCTTAATCGCCTTTAATGGATATTTCTATAAGTTTTCTTAAAATTGCTGCTTAATTTAATACAAATCAGAAAACAAATTTAATTCACCATTTTTTTTTAAATGGTGCTGTAAATACTAGCGCCGTTAAGTTAATTTTGAGTGTGTGTATTCAAGTGTCGGGGAGTTTACAGTGGCGAGCACATGTGGATCCATGCTTATCACTTTTCACCATAGCTCGCAAACAACGGTCAACACTTTTTCCCTTTGCTGTCCCTCACTGACGAAACAGAAAAAGACCACGCATATACGGTCTCTCACTGAGCAGAACACTTTTTGTATCTTCGCTTGTGTTTCGTGTTTTTGGTTGAGCCCGACACACGATCGTGTCTCACAATAACAACTTAGAGAGACACTTTGGTCAAGCGCTCACAGCAAAAGTGTCTTTAGATGAGCAGAACCAAAAAAGTGTCAGAGTAAAGTGTTTTTAGTTTTTTTTCGTGTTTATGTTTATTTATTCATCTTTTCCGAATCTTTTGGGCTATTGTGTTGTAATATGTATATTTATTTGCAAACTGAAGATACATGATTAAGAAGAGATGTGATGATAATGGAGGTTATACCCGTTATAAATTATTTTGTACATATGGATGTATGTATGTATATATCATTTTTTATTAATAAAAATTAAGCTTAACCACTAACAAGGAGTTAATATTTTCCGCACTTAAAGATATAATGATCGTTGCCATAGGCACCACACGTGCTAGCACGCATACATACGCAAAAGACACATTTTTGGTTCGCTCGCGACAAGATGCTCAGTGAAAAACAGGAACAAAAGAGAAGTGAAAAAATCGGTCTTTGCTTGAGCGAAGAGCGAGTTGAGCAAAAACAGATTTGATCGGGTCTTTTCAGTTCCTTTTCTCAATGTGTCCTTAAATGAGAGGTTTTTATCACACACGCCGAAAGTGTCAACTCTTATTTGTGAGGTCTGCTTTTCACTTGAAAGTCTAAACGCCTGTAAAATCTTTAAAAATTAAGCAATCCTTGTGATTTTTTTTTGATATAGATTCTTTAATTTAGTGAGAAAAAAAAAATTTTTTTTTGAAGAGATTGAAATTTTTTCATGAAAAGTCCATGCAAGTCCAAAGTTTGCAAGTTTCCAATTTGTTTACTTTAATAATTTGTTTAAAATATTTGTTCCAAGGGCCTTAACTTTTGTCACATTCCGAATAAGTTTTGGCATACTTTCGACTAAATTTAGTATGTGCTTGCAAGGTATCATGCGCCACATACTAATATATATGTGCTCTAAAACTACAGTCATTGATTTTACTTTTTTGTGCGAATAAAAGCCTTAGTTAGAAGTTCTTTTTATTGTTATTTCAGAGTTTTCACTTCTGGCATTTTGAAACCTCTTCTAATTGAATCTCAGAGAAATTCATTTCGCAGTCCGCAGTTGTATCATTTTTAAAGAAAGACTTTTAATGGAATCACAGATTTCCTCTTTGCCAAGATGTAAACAAAATGTTTAATTAAATACCTATTCGGTTTCGAAATCTTCCAATCAAGTCCAAAATAAAAAAGGTCCAAATTGTAAAAGTGAACATAATAAATGTTGCGGGTGCATGTCATAACAGCCTACACTTTTTTGTGGGCGTTATAAAATTAAGATCCTAAACAATTGCCGGATAAACAACAAAATATGCAGTTTCTCCTTTTCTTTTAAGGTTTTTTTTTTTTCGCTCACATTAGATATTGAAATTATTTTTAGAAATTTTGAGCCCGCTGTGACATTTTGGAAGATAGCGCTATGCCACTTTTAAAAGCGATATAACGCACCCAAAAGTTACACCAAAAAATAGAAAAATATGTTTTGTATTAATAAAACTGGTCGACACGCCAAATGGTTCAAAGATAGGAAAAGGATATTCTTATAGTATTTTCATCGCTGAACACTAATCTGATCTCCAAAAAATTCCAAAGTCAAGAAATAGACTCAAAGTTTTAAGACCCCTGTTTTTTTTTTACACTTTTTCGATCACGTGTAGAGAAGAATGGCGAGGTGCTAGACGTCTCTAATTAGGCTTAAATAAGTTGCACGCATAGAGCAGTACACAATGGCACAATTCGCGCACATAAAAAAGTTTTGCTACATGAAAATTTTGGATTGATTCGAGGCTTTTTCGTTTTGTTTCACTTGGTTGACAGTTCAAGCTTTTATTTAAGCCTCATTAGAGACTTCGGCATTACAAAGCCTTTTCCACTTTTGGAAGCCAGATTCTTGTTCCGCCATGAAAATCCTATAAGAATATCCTTGTCCGATTTTTGAACCAAAAAAAGTTTTTATTTTTGTCGACCAGTGTAATTTTCAACTGTTATTTACTTGGCGCCAAAACTCTTTCACAAACCCAACTTATCTTAATTTGAACTGAACTCTGTTAATTAGAACAGACTTAACTTTTCTTATTTCGGATCTTGACTAGACTGACTATCCTTATTATTTGTATCGATCCGAGCTTTAAGTTCTCAAAGCTTTCGATAATGATGCAATGGTTTCGTGCCATTATTAAATTCAATTAATGTCTCTCTGAGATTTAATAAGAATGTTTGTTTACAAATGTCACAACGCTGGACTTTGAAATGAGTTTTTCTGAGATTCAATTAGAAGAGGTTTATTTATGAATTCCAGAACTGAAATCTATGAAATAAGTATGGAAAGAATTTCTGAGTAAGATTTAATTGAAAAGAACTGTAAAAAGTACACATCAAGGGGTTGGTTAATTTGCACTTAGGTTTTGGTAATGGTTGAGTCAAGGATAAATATATTACATTACACATAACATACAGTTTTAAAGTTTAATAGCCGTCTATTTTGTAGCTCTTGTTTAAATAGTTAAAAAAGAGTCGAAGTTCCAAAGAGCATTCGTCTTAAAGATGTATTCCCAATAAATTTTCAAAGAAATTATTGAACTATTTTGATTAAAAGCAGAAGGAATATATTTACTTTAAAATAGTTCCCTTGCTTATACTTAATATTTATACTTAATTTTGATAGACATGATTCGGCAGGGTTTTTCACGGTATAAGTAATAGCAACTCTTAAAAGAATTTTTCTAATCATAGCTAATATTTTTCTCCAGTACTACAAATCCGCGATCGAATGCCACATCATCAACTGGCCTTTCACAGGGTGTCAACATAAGTACACCATTT
Organism: Drosophila miranda; assembly: GCF_003369915.1. NCBI lineage: Eukaryota > Metazoa > Arthropoda > Insecta > Diptera > Drosophilidae > Drosophila > Drosophila miranda. The sequence continues at coordinate 49,603,787 of NC_046674.1, forward strand.
TGTGCCATCGCGCCGAGTCCATACGCTGGTATAACCATTTCATCATCAAATTCATCAATGACAGGACCAGGGACGGGTCTACCAGCCTATTCTCCAAAGACTGGGTTGTGGTTAAAGTAATTTCTTGGTTAACATATTTACTATTGAAATAACGTTATACCTTGCTTACAGCTCTACCTCTTCCGCTTTGGTATCAACACCCATCTCATCCACATCTGTTATATTTAGTGGTAGCGCCCGTCCAACTCCCCCGCCATTAAATATAGGAGCAGGAATGGGTATGGTGGGGACAGTGGCTCCGACGACAAGAATCCCATCCAATTCAATATCACCACATGATATGTCCTCTGCTGGTGTCAGTGGTCATGTGACAGCCACAAACTTTCAGCCTACTTCGTACTTCCCCGCACATTTAGCACAACCAACGTCTTCTCCAGCAGCTCCAACCTCTGCTATTAACAGCTCAATTCCGCAAATGTCATTAGTGTCACACACATTGACCACTATTTCAACAACGGCAGCAGTTTCTGCTACCACGTCATCGTCCAACATACAAGGTATAACTCAACCTACGGGCGCAAACACAATTACACCCACACCGCATCCGTTTTCTGCAGAATCTCTTTTTCAGCCAAGTAAAAGTATGAGGATTAAAATTTCTAGAAAAATTAAACAAACGTTTACGTAGATATTTTTATTATTCGCATAGATGATCAAGCGGATTTGCTACGTCGCGAGCTAGACAGCAGGTTTTTGGATCGTTCTGGCTTGTCTGTCCCTCCTACACCACCATCGTCAACATATCTACGACAAGAGCTTCACCATCATCAGCACCAGCATACTCACTTGCACCAGCATCAGCAGTTGTTGCCCACTGCATCCGTATCAGCAACAGCAACGTCCTTGCATACAGGCCCAACAACTTCAGCACAAATTTTTCCGCCGCCATTATTTAAAGACATTCCCAAACTCACGACTGTTGATCCCCAGTTTTATCGTGCTGGTATTGGATTACCTACTGGCGGCTATACGGGTTACAGTTCGGCAGGTCTTTTACATACTGGTTTGGGGGGAGCAACACCGTTCATGCCCCCGAACCATTTGACCGCTTTTGCTCCCAAGGTAAGCCAAACAAAAACCTGATATATCTTTTATATTTAATAAAACGCATTTAACCAAAGGTAAGAAAATAAAATTTCCATAAACATTGTGCATACAGACAGCTTTCATCCTATCTTTGTGCGGGTCGTTTAGAGTGTAAGCTTTGTTCAGAGCTTTTTTAAAACTAAAATATAACAGTGATGGAAAAAATAAAAGAAACGACTTTATTTTAAAACTATAAGCTTTTTGTATTGAGAGAGAGAGGGAGCGAGAGCGAGAGGGAGTCGGGACGAAATTTTTAAATACTCTTGTAACAGTATGATATCACTGGTGTATGGATACAAAATATGGTATCTTTAGTTCTTATAGTCTCTGAGATTGGGCGCTAATCAAGCCGGACGGACAGACAGACATGGCTACATCGACTCAGTTATTGATGCTGATCAAGAATACTATATATGAGCATTTCCAAAAAGTCCAAGGGGACAATAGGGACAATTTAACATGTTTTCAAATCAAAGCTAATGAAAATATATACATCAATTGATTAAATTCGCTTAGTTTCAATATTTTTGGAACAAAATATCGGGAAAAAAGTATATGGAAATGTGTTTTTATTAAATTTTAATTTGTGACCCTGATAGACTTTCCATGAAAAAGTCCATATACTTTATGGGGTCGGAAACGCTTCCTCCTGGATATTATGCACATACAAATGCATCACAAAACTAATATATCCCTAAATTTTTCGAGTACTGGGTATGAAAACTGAACACCATAAGATCCTTAAAGGGTGATTGACGCATCGAAAATCTACTGTAAAAAGTAAAACTAAGAAACAAACTACGACACGCCGATATTTCGATCTATCTTCACCAGAAACAGCAGAAAACCTGGAAAAAATTGGTTTTTTCAAACAATTAATATTTATCTAATATCAACAAATATGTCAAGAAAAACGCATCATCAAAAAAAAAATTTATGAGTTATAGCAATTGCGAAAAAAAAAACCGGCGCCGACTATCTGCTATGCCTCCTATTTAAATACTCGCTACTCAGTGATTATAAACTATTTATTTATATTTAAGCTCAACGGAAAGTCAAAAAATGCTATGCTAAGTACTCGCCAAGGGAAATTTTTTTGTGACATTAAGACTGGATTTTAATGCTGATCTGGAATACTTTATTGCGTCGGCAACACATTATTTTGGGTGTTTCATAGATTTATACGAAATTTTGTAGCTCGGTATCGGGTATCGGTGTGTCGGTGTATCGGGTATAAAAATGAGAATATTGAAGACAAATTTTTGTTTAGAGAAGAAAATTTAAATATAAAAAAAGTCGTTTCTATTATTTTTTTGTCATTGCTACTAGTCTACTACTACTAGTCTACTACTACTAGTCTACTACTACTAGTCTACTACTACTAGTCTACTACTACTACTAGTCTACTACTACTAGTCTACTACTACTAGTCTACTACTACTAGTCTACTACTACTAGTCTACTACTACTAGTCTACTACTACTACTACTACTACTACTACTACTACTACTACTACTTTGTCATACTAGTGCATGCACACACTTCAATGTCACAATGTCATTATTAGCTTTTTATTTTCTTTTTTGTTTTTCTCATTTACTAAAAGTATATACGTATATGGATTTATGCTTGCACTCCTTATATTAAAAGTAAAACAAATTAATAAAGAAAATTATTTCATAGTTTTAGGACATAAGGACACACATATGAAACACAATATGTAAAAACAACGTTTTTCTAAAAGTTGTTTGGTTTTAAGCTATTGCGAGTAATTGAATAAATTAAAGAACGGGAACGGGATTGTAATGATAGATGCAAAAAAAAAAACATAAGACCTGGACAAAAATCAAAAATATCCAAAACTTTTGACTAAAATATGCTGAGATTCGTAAGGCAATGCCCATTTATATTTTTCCTAATAAAAAATAAAAATTTTCTATGGAGGCAAACCCTTCTAAACTACGTATAACACTAATACTAATAATAAAAGATATGATATCTGACAATCTAGAGTCCAAAAGAACCACTTAAAAATCATATCTTTTCTATCGAAGAAGGATGTACCCAAGATGATGTTTTATTACTATTTTTCATAGCCTAAAGAGTATGAAATTAGGAAACAAATTATTTATTCATTTTTTCACCACTACACTTGGAATTTTTACTTTTACTTTAAGGAGTGCAAACATAAACAAACTCACAAAAATTAAGATCACTTTAAATTTGCTGAAAATTTTAATTTTATAGAGCTTTTGCTGAAACATAGCCAAGTGCCCTTATTATTTTGTACACCACTGTAAGTACACTGCCCCTCCCTTGCATAGGAACACGATTACTTTTTTTTTACTTGTGGTACAGCCCCGTTTTTGCAACAAATTAATTGAACAATATTTTTCTGGAACTATTAAATTAAAAAATCTCCGCTAAAAAGCGACAAAACAACTGTTCTTACTCAAGTGAAAATTCGAGGAATTTTACAATGAATCATACAAAATAATGGTAATCGTTTCTGTATTAAATTTATTTATAAAAAGAGTTTTTAATTTTACTTTTAAGGAAAAATTTGACCGGGGCTGTTTCAGTAATGGAAGATTTGCCAAATTAAAAAGGAAAAGTTTTCCATCTCCCTATAAAAGTAAGCGGATAAGTGTATGAACATGTGTAAGATTAAAGTGCACGTATGCAAAATCGGTAAAGTTGCAACATTCATGCACGTTTATATACTATGTGTACAAAACTATTAACAGCAATTATCAACAACCAAATTCAGAAAGGTTTTTTCGACAACATGAAACATTGACTTATTTAAACACTCAAAACCAGGCCAACTATTTTGCCTCAAATGAACTATCTTAGCATTGTTATTTATGGAGAATACATAATAATTTTAAACAGAAAACTGGTCGTTGGAATGCCATGCATGTTCGTATTGCGTGGGAAATTTATTACCACCAAAACAAGCAATGTTCTGATAAGACAGGATGTCCTACAGGCGGAAATGGTGCAAATGGAAATTTGACCTCCAACAATACGCCAATCACCGCAAGTAACCCGGTAACCGGAGCCGTTGGAAGTAGCATTGTTAGCACTGCCAGCACAATTAATAATGTTGGTTCTTCCTCGGCTATTGGAGGCGGTATCGTTAGTGCAAGTGGGCCAACACCGTCAATTAGTATTAAATCATCAACAGCTATTGCAATGAATACAACACAACAGCATCTTCTTCAAAGGACGAATGAACTTCCACCACCTGCAGCGTTTGCAAATGCATTACCAGGACGTTCTTCATTTGAAACGTCTCCTTTGGCGGCGAGTTTTATTGGGGCACCGCCTAGTCATATCGGTAAACTGTAAAAATTGTAATTAGCTAATTTTAGTTAATAACTGACTACATTTTGACAGGTACGGCTGTTTCTCCTTTTGGACGCTATGTAGCTCCATTTGGGTTCACGGGTATGACGCATTTCGGCGGACATATAGACGCATGGAGGTAAGTGAAGTCATGTATTTACATATATTTATAAATGATATGCATGCGTAGGATTGCTATATAATATCTCTATTAGATATTAAATATTATAGAAGCCATATTCTATAGTTATATAATTTTTATCCAGTTTAGCTGAGATGTGGAAAATGAAACTAGATCAGATCATTAGTTTAGGAACAGTCCAACAAAACTGAAAAAAAAACACCTATGAGCGAGGCTCAAATCATGTAGCGGTCACACACTGCGTTCTCACAAGACATGTATTTTTTATTTTCATTCTGGGTCCTTCACTGCGTTAGATCCCACGCAATTCAAAAATCGGCCAAACGTTCGTATCGATTGGTGTAAGAAAATGATCAAGAATTACGATCGTGGTGCTTCACAAGCTGTGTATAAAATTTCTACAGGTGACGAATCATGGACTTATAATTACGAAACAAAACATTAATCGAAGGTTTGGGTGTTTTAAAACGAGCCAAATGCTACAATAGTTTTCGCAACGAATTATGAGACCAATTATGAGTGGAAAATAACCACTTTTGACCCGAAGTTATTACACAATTTCGAAAAAACCAACCTCCAAATACGGACCAAATTACTAGAATACTACTAAAACAAAAATAATTCTACCGCAATCCGAGCTCTTACGCCCGAGCTCGCCCCTTTTGAACACCAAAAATATCGGATTAAGGGGTCATCTTGGGCCTTGCCGACATTTCCTCACATCTAAAGGGATCTTTTTGTTTACAGCTGTAAAAAAAAATTGAGTGGTCAACGTGACGTGACAAAGTTTCAAAATAGGTATTCATATTCTAAGAGAAATTTTTTCATAGCTAGGGAAGAAAAGCAACGTGCGTACACATGAAAAAAAATAGCAAGCAAAATAAAATTAAAAAAAGTCAAATTTTGTTGCTTAATTTTAATTAAAGACAACATGATATTTAGAAAATACCACAAACATTTTTTAGTATTGGTTAAATTGGTTTTAAAAGTTAAAAAAAAATTTAGAAGATAATGTCGGGACAGAATATTATGGAAATGGTTTATTTTATACTTTTCTCTCGTAGGACCTTTCCAGAGAAATTTGTTTAAGTATTTACTTTTTAATTTAAAAAAATAGGCTTGGGGGTTGCACTTCTAAGTATGGGCATGAGACTTCTCAACCAGGCCTAACCATATTTTTCGTCACGTGCAAAGTATATTCAAAAGTTTTCATTTTGTAGCACAGTGTTATTATTAGTATTATCAATATGGAAATGTCAAATAAGGGTAATAGAAACCATTTTGTGCAGGTGCGTTATGTAGTCGTGCTTGCAAGGGTACAGGCATGGCTCCGAGCATTTTCTTGTACACCATTTCATCACAGGTAGCAATATGTGATCTAAGTCCCCAACATTTCGAAAAAATTTATTTTGGCAATAAAAAATTAATGCCACGAATTTTATTATTCTAGCTGTAAAACTCATACCACAGTTACGACAAGACACGAATTAAATTACTGAGAGGCTCTTTCCGAATTTATTCAAATGCTTTCAGTTTAAGAAGTGAAAGAAAGAATAAAGCGTTTCCGACCCCATAATAGACAGAGTCTGTCTATCGAACGAGTGTATAAGGATGGGAGGTTTACTAATAGCAGTCTACTAGAGTAAGATGGGAGTCTCACACCTTCATCCCAGTTAAGGCCCCGCAGAGCAAAGAGTTAAAATTTTTTCTGTACTGATTCTATACGGTCCTGGTGTACTTTGTACTGAGGGCACCATACACAGGAGCCGTATTCTAAGATCGGACGAACAAGCGAGGGGTCGTCAAATTCCTTTTACCCTCTCTTTATAAACCCAAGAAGGCCCATGGCGTTATTTACCATTGTAGAAATGTGTTCAGAAAACTTTAGCTTGGCGTCTAATATAACACCAAGATCATCCACTGGGGTAATTCTATCAAGAGATCCACCACATAGGGTATAGGGAGACAACAAGAGGCTAGAACGATGAAATGTCATTACTTTGTATTTCGAGGCATTATGGTGTAACAAGTTTGTACAACACCATGACTGAATGTTATTGAGATCGGATTGCAATCGAGAATGAAATTAAATGTCCTTATACTGGACACAGAGTTTAACATCATTCGCATACATAAGTACTCCAGAATATGTTAATACCGAAGGCAAGTCAGGGTGCCTGCCCTGTGGTACTCCCGAAAAAACCTTTACTGTTGAGGAGAGGGAGTTTTTGAAGAGGACTCTTTGAGACTTGGAACAAAGATAGCTAGAAATCCATCTCAGAAGGTTGGGCGGAAACCCTAAAAGGTCAAGTTTATGTGCTAAAAGGGAATGGTTTACAGAGTCGAATGCTTAACTAAAGTCGGTGTAAATAACATCCGTCTGTAAGTTACCTTGAAAGCCTTTAACAATGAAAGAGGTAAACTCTAAAAAGTTCGTGGTGGTTGATCGCCACCTCATAAATCCATGCTGAGTTGGAGATACTTTCAGAGATGTTGCAAATGTGGAGTTAAGACCTTCTCAAACATTTTATGAATAGCGGATCACTTTGCTATACCTCTATAATTTTTTTCGTCAGACTTGCTACCTTTTTTATGGAGATGAATTATAAAAGATTCCTTCCAGATCGGGGGGAAGCAAGAAGGATCAATGGACAGGGTGAATCAAGGGTCCATACAGAGCCTTGGTGCAGTACCTGAGTACACAACCTTGAACCCCGTCTGGACCCGGGGAAAACAGCGTCTTATCTAGTGAAAATCATGAAGTAGAGAACATTCATTTAATAAGGGACTGAAATTGCCGTTCGACCTCGGTAAACTGTACGGGTACGGACAATACAAATTCCTTTTATTTTTTCAATTGCTGATAAAAAGATAAAAGATAGATTAAAATGAATAAATAATATAATTCGCTAATTACACTGTTCAACACCACATTTCCGCTGTGAACCAAATCGACTTTTTCTGATAGACTAGGGGCTTTAAAAATGTTTAATGTTTTTTTTTTCAAGGTGTGGTTTTGTATCTAAAAATACTTCAAATCTGGTATTTTTCATGTTCTTTTCATAGGTTGTACCTTTTTTTTCACACCACTTAAGTGTCTTACACCTGGTTGTATACAAATTTTACAAATTTGAAAAGCTCTGAGTTAAACAAGACGGACAGACAGACATGGCTCTGTCGACTCGGCTATTGATGCTGATCAAGAATATATATACTTTATGGGGTCGGAAACGATTCCTTCTGGACGTTACATACATCCACTTTTACCACAAATCTAATATACCCCAATACTCATTTTGAGTATCGGATATAAAAAGCTTGATTTCATACCATTTAATATTCATCCAAGAACAATTAGGTATTAAAGAAAAACCAACCAGTCTTCAAGACAAAAATTATTGAGTTATAGCAAGAATAAAAATAAAAACGAGAGGGAACGTTGTGAGTTGCTGCGTACACCGCAACTCTACATTTATATCCGATACTTAGTCAGTATGGCTCTCCTCCGGCAGACGCCGCTAATATTGAACGACACGACAAAGAGTGCGTGCGAGAGAGACAGAAAATCAGTCTGAGCGTAACGTCGGGCGCTGCGTAGCCAGTGCAAATTGATTTGTTCCTTTTGGCTACAAAAATGATCTGATCTGATCCAGATTCAGCAATCTGATAGATATGATCATTATTTTTTTTAGTTTTCTCGTATCCTCAATATTGTGGATGCAACAGTTTTTCGTCCTTTGTGGGGGCGGAAGGGGGTGGGGCGAAATTTTCAGATATACGTTTTATAGTGAGATCTAACAGGAGTGCGGATACCAAATTTGGTTACTCTAGCCTTAATAGCATAGCTCGCAAACGACGGTCAACACTTTTTCCCTTTGCTGTCTCGTCACTGACAAAACCGAAAAAGACCACGAAGACACGGTCTCTCACTGAGCAGAACACTTTTTGTCTCTTCGCTTGTGTTATGTGTTTCGGGTTTTCGGGTGAGCCCGACACACGATCGTGTCTCACAATAACAACTTAGAAAGACACTTTGGTCAAGCGCTCACAGCAAAAGTGTCTTTAGATGAGCAGAACCAAAAAAGTGCCTGAGTAAAGTGTTTTTAGTTTTTTTTTCGTGTATATGTTTATTTATTCATGTTTTCCGCATCTTTTGGGCTATTGTATTGTAATATGTATATTTATTTGCAAAATTGGCAAACGAACATTTTCGTTTTGCTTTTCACGATTCATTTTAAGCTCCAATAGTCAAACCGTATAGAATTCACAAAAATTGATAGTTGCCATAAGCATCACACGTACAAGCACGCATACATACGCAAAAGACACTTTGTTCGTTCACTCGCGACAAGATGCTCAGTGAAAAACAGGAACAAAAGAGAAGTGAAAAAATCGGTCTTTGCTTGAGCGAAGAGCGAGTTGAGCAAAAACAGATTTGATCGGGTCTTTTCAGTCCATTTTCTCAATGTGTCCGTCAATGAGAGGTTTTTATCAGACACGTCGAAAGTGTCAACAGTTATTTGCGAGCTATGCTTAATAGTCTTAATTAATAGTCTTAATAGAGTTAAACAAGACGGACAGACAGACATGGCTCTGTCGACTCGGCTATTGATGCTGATCAAGAATATATATACTTTATGGGGTCGGAAACGATTCCTTCTGGACGTTACACACATCCACTTTTACCACAAATCTAATGTACCCCAATACTCATTTTGAGTATCGGGTATAAAAAGGGACGTTGTGGGTTGTAGCACAGGCATACCAGAGTACCTGTATGTTTTTATGTAACCTATGTAACAATACATTTTCTACGTAATAATACGGAAACTCTTTATCTGGTATCAAAGCCGATGACTACCGCCTGCTCTTGAAAAAAGATACAGGTTGATTTGTGAGTGAATGCGGCAAAGGGGCTGATTACGGTAAGACATGGACAAGGTAGACCGCTCATCTCTATAAACTGCCCTTGCACTTGTCAGGAGGGAAGACACAATGGTGATGGGGTAAACATTGAGAAAGGGAAACATACACCCAGCGACAAAAAAAAAACGGAATCTGATATTTTATGCATTTTTACTTCTCCACCGTGGGGTTTCCTTAAATTTTATCCGATTCGTCTAATTTTTTTTGTCGATAAATCAATTCTTAACAAAAGTACATACTAAATTGTGTGATGTATTATTCATATAATTAAAAAAAAAATATTGTTCCAAGTAACAATATTTTTCAACGGTCATTTAGTAATTTGATCAAACAAAGGAAACAAATTTAGTAAAATTATAAAAACGATTTCTTCAACAAAAACTAAATAGTTTCCAATAGGTTATTTTGTTTTCTATTTACTAATAATAAACAATATTACTGCATAGCTTTTTTTAAAATTATGAATTAATTAATATTTTTGGTTGGTTTTTATTACAATTTGATGCTATTGGGCATCCAACCAGATATTCATCCGTTATATCCCCAAACCTAACATCTTCTATAATTTCCCCTGACTTTTTGACTTTCGCTTTCTTATTTTGGCCTAGATATTCTCTATCGGATTGAGGTCGGGGCTGTTAGATGGCCAACTTAGAGACTTGATGTGCAATTCCGGCATCAAAATGTTCATCTGTCGTTGAAAAATAGTCGAAACTAGTTAAATACATTCTAAAATTAACAAAACGTTAAAGAGTCACTTTTAGAGCGCTTGATTACAAAGTGCAGAATCGTCCTGAAAGACGTAAGTAACTGATTCCATACTGGAATACTTTTTTGCATTCACCATACCCTTAATCATAATTAACGATTCAGTTTTATATTTAGATATGAATCCCCATATCATAATATAAGGCAAATGCTTTACGGTGGCAATGCAGCAATTTCAGACAAGCGTTCTCCAGTTATCCTTCTTGTCCTCCACCTTGTGGGAACCTTCATCCAAGAAAATTTTTTCCAATCAAGCTCACCCTAATTTGATTTTTTTATAAAACCAATTTAAGCGAACTTTCTTCAATCGACTATGCAGAAGTATCTTTTTATCAGGTTTCATTGCTATTAAAGACATCTCCTTTAGCCGACGTTGAACAGTTCGAGCAGAAGTATCTTTTTATCAGGTTTCATTGCTATTAAAGACATCTCCTTCAGCCGACGTTGAACAGTTCGAGCCGAAATATCATTTGCAAAACGTTGGTGCAGTGCTGATGCTGTCTTAACATAATTTTGTAATTGATCTTGAGGCTCGTTTAATAATAACACAATCTTTTCTTACCCCATTGGTAAGATTGGTACCACAAAATATAAATTAATTACTAATTAAAAAAAAAAACTAGTGGATTATATTGAACTTTTTATTAGTTTACAAGAAACAAATGGACTTATTGGAAAAATTTACTTTTGGTTTTAAAATTTTTTTTTATTTTAATTCAATTTCTGCTTCCGTTGGTTCAAAACTACCGACTTAGTGATACAAACGTGTGATTTTGAAAAGTAATTTGTTTTCAAGTAAAATAAATTGGTAGATTTTTTGTTTAAATGTATTAAGCGACTCCCTCTCTCTCTTACATATCATATCCTTACATATTACAGAGAGAGAGAAAAACAGCAATTAAAAGGATTTGTGCCGAATTTTACAGGAAGAATGCAGGAAAATCACCCCTCAACAGTGCGCACGTCCTGTATATTCAATACCAAGGCGTTGCTCCACTTTTCTTAAGCAGAAAGGTCATCCTACTCAATATAAAAGTAGTTTTATTAAAAATACTAGGAATACTGGGCAAATTTTAACTTTTTTAACCATTTGTTTTTAGGTGGCTTAAGTATATAATCAGGACATTTTGGAGATGATTTCAGATTTTTTAATTATTTCGTTGACTATATATTTTTTATAACTTGGTTGTTGTTGTATTAAAACACTGACATATAGAACTAATTTGAGACAAAAAATGGGAGCTGTAAAATAAAAACTTTTCTTGATTTTCGCTGAAATTCTTGGTGTAGTTCTTGTGGCTTAAGAGTATGATCACCACTGTACTTTATGGGGTCAGAAACGCTTCTTTCTGGACGTTACACACATCCATTTTCCCCACAAAGCTAATATACCCCTATACTCTTTTTGAATATCGGGTATACAAATAAGTCCCAATATACCATATTTTTCCAAGTTTTCAAAGCTAAAATTAGGGGGGGAAAAAAATATTGCAAAAAGTTATCAATTTTGAATTTGAAAGCAATATCTTTTCTAGACGGTAAGCTTAAGCTTATATGTAGCTGCATTTATCAGATTTTCAGAATTTTAAAAGTTCAATACAACCTGTGCAAAGTGGGACAGCGACCCAATTTTTTTACGTAAATTCAAATAATAAAGCTAGAGACTTCAAATTTTGTACACAAAATATTGGCGACGTGTATATATATATGGGCGCTAGGAGTGGGCGTGGTCAGAAAGGTCTAAAATTAAGATATATATATATGCTAGAATATGCTATTAAAATTCTTACAATTTAATATTTTTGTATTAAAACTTAATACACTTTTAAAGTTTTGTAAGTTACAACGAATTTATTATTAATCTTCTACATCTATTTGTATTCGAGTTTCTATGAAAACATTATTGTTGTTATTATTATTATACAAAATATATTTTCAAAACATGGTAAAAGTTCAATAACAGCTTTCGGCAATGGGTCTTTTTTATTTCAACCCAATCTTTTTATCAGATAGATGCTCGATACGAGAGGATCAGAGAAATCCATTGCTCTTTGGAAAACATATATCATATTGTTGCGTCGTGACTCCTTTCGAGCATGTAATCGTCTGTCACTCTTATAGTATTTATTGTGTGTTTTCGAGGCGTTTTCTATTATTTGGAAAACGTGAATTAAAACTTTATGAACTATTGCCGACATCGGAAACCATTAGTACAGCAACTGTATAGTGTAACTATTTCTTGACAATATTTTTTAAACTGTTAAGCATCAATTGGCAGCTGGCAGGAAATCGCAATCAAAATATTTTGAAAATATGTGATGCTCATCAAGACTTAAGATTCGAGCCAGTAGATTAGGTTTTTCAAAGGTTTTTCTTTCTGTGTTGCACTCATTGGTGTTTCCTCTTCCATTTTGTTTAGGCTTGTCGACATGTAGAGCCCATATTCCTCCACATCTTCTCCTGTATAAGTTTTTCCTTTTTCGCCATTCTTTTTTTCCATTTACATATTTAACCTGCCATATTTTGAGTCCAGTTCTATAAGCAATTTTAAGAAAAAACTCAAAAAATTGAGTCCATGCGTGAAGTGGACTTATGCCATATTGTAATGTTTTCCACTTTCCATGAAATCTTTTGGAATTGCTCCACAGATGGGACACAATTGGCAAGATTTAGTTTCAGTCAAAATATTCACAACTTTCCCGTCTAAAGTGTCATATGCAGATCATATTTTACTGTTATGCTTCTACCATTTGAATTATGCGACAACTTTGTGGTTTAGAAGGCTTTGCAATGGGACTTGAGCAACTGTTTCGGTTACAGTAATATCAAGAGGCCTAAATTTAGATTTAGCTTCTCTTATTTTTTGTAAACTGGAAGAAAATCACACCATTTTCTATTGCTGAGTTCGCGAATGTTGTTATATTGGCTTTTAGTTAACGAATTTTCAAGCAGATATGCTAAAGCCTCATCCGACGTTAGTGACTCAAAATGAGGAAAAATTTAAATTCACCGTTTTCTTTGGCTTGTGCCGGAAAAATTGGTGCCTAAAGTGTACATTTTAGTGTGTCGTATTCAAGTGTCGGGGAGTGTATGTTGTGATCTTGATCGCCAGCTAACTCTGATGCTAATTTTAGCTTCAAACGGGATCCAGCGTTTATATATTCAATTGGTGGGCGTCCAACTGATCTTGATATTAAAGTCATAGAATTTGATGACGACGTTCTTTCAACTTTGATAACCATCTTGGACAAAAGCCATTTGTTATGCTTTTTATTAAATTTAAACATGCATTCATGCTTCTCCCGCATTTTGCCAAATACTTTTGAATGTGTAGATAAAAGCTCCTTACTATATTATTTATTTCATCCTTTTTCTCCGAGCTTCAGTTCTTCGAAAATCTAACTCGAAAGCGCTGCGGCGCTTCGATTATTCTCAATGTAAATACTAAACAGCTTTTCATAAGTGAACTCCACCTCACCTACAAATAAATTAAAATGCGCACACCGGCGCAAAATGGAGCAAAACCTAGTTTTAGGACTATTTTATACACAGTTTGCACTACAATAATACATAATTACTTTCTCGCACAATTGCGCAAAAAAGTAGTTATTGACCATAAGAGACGGGCACATTGGTTAAGTATTCTCTACCTTTGGACGACACAAATTAGTACACATAAAAACATATTAACAAACATGAGCACAAATTTTTTTAATATAATCAATCTACATACCCTGGCCTTTCTTTTCCATTACTTTGATTTAAGTTTTTGTACTTAGATGCAATTTGGTAAGCTTTCAAAGTAAACAAACAGTTTTTACTACCGCTTGCAGCTTATCAAACAGCTGACTTTAAAGCGTTGCGAAAAAGACAGGGATGCATTAAAACAAAAATATACTAATTAATTTTTATACCCGATACTCAAAATGAGTATAGGGGTATATTAGATTTGTGGTGAAAATGGATGTGTGTAACGTCCAGAAAGAATAGTTTCCGACTCAATAAAGTATATATATAATCTTGATCAGCATTAATAGCCGAGTCGATTGAGCCCTGTCTGTCTGTCCGTCTGTCCATCCCTATCAGCGCCTAGTGCTCAAAGACTGCTCAACGACATTTTATATCCGGACTTCTGTGTTATGTCACTGTTACAGGAATATTTCTAAACTTCGCCCCGCCCACTTCCGCCCCACAAAGAGCGAAAATCTGTGGCATCCACAATTTCAAAGATACGCAGAATCGTAGAGGATGACTATATCTTCTAGAGTGGAAAACCTGAGCCAGATCGAATAATTAATATAGCCAGAATCAAGAAAACAATTTCATTCTCTCTCGCTCTGTCTCTCTCTAACACACAGGTTTCATGGTCAGCTTTGCCTATTGCAAAATGTGATTTCAAGGATCTCAGAGACTATAAGAGCTAGATCAACCAAATTTGTTATCCACACTCCTATGATATCGGACCTTGACAAGTTAATTTCAAAATTTCGCCACACCCCCTTCCGCCCCCGCAAAGGACGAAAATCTGGGGCATCCACAATTCTCAGAGACTATTATGGCTAGAGCAACCAAAATGCGGAAGAAATATGAAAAATTTAAGAAGAGTCATTTTGTCTTTTGCCTAAAATAAGCATTAAAATCATTTTTTCAACCACTGGGTTGGTAACGATATACAAAAATTCAGTATTGTGTCCATGTATGGAACGATACCGGGAAAAATGGCGAATATCAAAATGTCTCAAAATCTGCCAGCCCATATCAGCCGAATGCGAGGCGAAGAGTGAAAATCAAGAGACATGTTCGATCGACGAACGAAACGACTAATCGTGTTGGTAGTAGCTCCTCTCCAGAAAAATGTACTTCTCGCCCCAGCTGATATTGGCCGCCTATTCTAGCTCTTAGACCTGGAGGATTACAAGTATAAGAGTGCCAAGGAGATAGCTCCATCCTTCTGTACGATTCCCTCATCAATTGCATAACTTCTCATCATATCATTGAAAATGAAAATATTGCGTTTCAGCAAGTTTGTATATCGTTAACGAACAGTGGCCAAAAAAAATACCACATCCTACGGTCCAGCCCTGAAGATATAATGAACTTTTAAATTATAGTCTGCCCAATTGGCGATAACATAACAGAAGATAACAAGGCGCGGGCAGCTTATTCTGTTAAGTGTATGAGCGATAGATAGATTGATCTCAGATACGGCTACGTTCGACTAAGAGACCGAATACACTAAATGCAAGGGAAGATGGAAAATACTATTTTATTTGGCTACATGACCCAACAATTCATATGCATCAAACATTTTTTTTCTAGTATATGTAAAAAAAACTAATATTTATATATATATATATATTTTTTTTTTTTAGATCAAATGCTATACAACGCAGTGTTGCATATCATTCATCACCCACTTCTGCGCCTAGTTGGCCTATAAAGTCTGATTCAGCTCTGGACAATGCACGACGTGAAGCAGAGGAACGCGAGCGGGAGTCACGAGAACGTGAACAGCGAGAGCGTGACCGACAGCGTCGCGAGCGCGAAGAGCGAGAACGCAAAGAAAAAGAAGACAAACTAAAACGGGAGCAACAAGAAAGAGAGAGAGAACGAGAACGCGAGCGTGATAGAAAAGAGCGGGAACGAAGGGAAATGGAACGCCGAGAAATGGAACGGGAGCGAATGTTGCAGCAGCAGCGAATTAATGAGAGTAATAAGCAAGTTGCAGCAGCACAAGCTGCAGCTGCCGTGCCAGCCCCTACACGAGATCGCTCTCCACATCGAAGTGTGGGAGAATTCACCTCGGAGATACGTATCAAAGAAGAACATACGCGCACAAAAGACGAACAGGATATTATGCTAATGCGTGCATCGGCAGCTGCCGCCGTTGTTGGAGATCCACGCTACCATCCGAACTCGTTGGCAGCAGTACAGGCAAATGCAGCTGCTGCAGCCGTGCATCACCATCATGCTAACTTTATAGTGGCTGGACGACATGGGTTACCACCGCCATCATCGCATCTTTCTCGAACTATGATGCCATCCAACTTAAGTGTCGGTGGTCCAATTAGTCATTTTGCTACGCCGGGTCCTCCAGGCTGGGGCATAGATCCGTACCGCGATCCGTATCCTATTCTGCGCTATAATCCCATAATGGAAGCAGCATTGCGGCATGAAGCAGAGGAACGTCAAAAAGCAATGAATATATATGCTGCGCAATCTGCTGCTCATTTGCGAGGTAAGGAGCCGAGTCCCATTCCACCTCCTTCAGCAGGGGCTTTGGGCCCTCCGTCGTCACATCACCGATTACAAACGTCATCTTTAGCCACCAGTGCCGGTCAACCGGATTCACAACCACCACTGCAAAGCTTACAACATACATCACTGTCGCAGCTGTCTACAGGTATAGTGGTCGGAAAGAGCCCCGCTCCATCAACACCAATAGTCATTCCTGTCCAACATATGATTTCGGTCGATTCATTGAGCCACGCCACCGTGAACACAAAAAAAGAATCAGATCACACTATGGGCATAGTGGTAAGTGCCGCGGGGGTTGGTCTTAGTACAGTACCAGGCGGTCTCACGGGAATATCTCCAACATACCAACACAAAACTTAGTAAAAAGGCGATGTTATAATAGTTTCGGGAACTTTAACCCCTCTTTGAACATTCACAAGACCCGCTCCTTCCTTTTACCCAGAGTTATTTCAGCCTGATCATTTAAAAATAAAATAAATCGCAACGCGTTTGTAAAGTAATCAAAAAGAAGAGTGACACACAAAGTATTGTGTTCTTTTATTTTTATTTTGTATTAATTGAAAGCACATAATAAGCTGTTAAAAGTGTTTTGTCCAAGAGTTAATTAAATTAAAAGGCATAAGAAAACTGACCCTCATATTTCGAAACTTGGTGTGTCCAACATAAATCTGGTCGCTTTGTTAAACAGCACTTAATACGAACTTTACTCATTTACATATTACTGAAACTAGTTTAAACTAAATATTTACGTTCGAAAATTTAGTTTTAGTGCATTTATATTATTTTTATAATGTGACATTAAGAATGGCCAAAAGAAATGTTGAAAATATCTTTTAATTTGATTGTACATATATAGAAAACCGATAAAAGAAATGATATACTAAATGTATTACCGCAGAATGAAACTGATACAATCCAAACTATAAATTACATGATATACATATTTAAGTATGTATAACTGTGACAGCTTCGATCCCTTCTTGCATTATGTGTTTAAGGACATTAGCACATATGCAATAAATGTAAAAATGAAAAAATCAATAATAGAATCATTGGTAACAAATAATATAAAGTTTTTCAATCGCCCATTGTGTTCCTGTTTGTTGTGGGTATTATACAAACATTTTTTGTAATTCCAAAGATAACACGGAATTTATTAATTTTAAAGACAAAACGCTTGTGGGAGCACTTAAGACATTTGTAAATCGACACGAACAAATATATATTGTATTTTGGTTTGTAAGTAAAGGCCTCTAAATATATTCAGATAATCCATAAAACTATTTCTTATGGAACTCCGCTTTGACTCGATTATATACATAGAGCAGATGAACCCGCCGCGACCTTGTCCACGTGCAATTTTTTTTTTATAATAAATGTAAAAATGGATAACAGAAATATGGATGGATCCTTTCTTGATTTCGCCGGTTCCGGCGAATTGACGAATTATTTTCGGTAGTAGTTGGTATTATACTATCAAAGACTATACATAAGGGACCAAAAAGCTGTTCTTCGTCTGTTCAGTTCGGCTGAGCAGCTGATTTGGTCCCAGAATCTTAGAAAAAATACACACTCTTTGGCGACGCGAAAACGTCCTATGGGTGTAAAAGTTTTAGAATTTTTTGCATTTCTGGACTATTTCGTTTACATTTCGTTTTCTTCCTTTTACTTTGAAATTTGAGCAGTATGACACTTTGAAGATGCTTGCCCCACAATATCTGAAGATCTGGTATTTTATATATGCCTTAGTTGTAAGTTTTGTTTAATATAGAATATATAAATATAATAAGCGGATATTACATGCGTGACTTCACATTGCACTGTGGGCCAGCGACCCCATTTTTCGACGTTAATTCGAAAAAATGCATGTCAATGAAACTTAATTATAATTTAACATTTAATTAGTATATACATTAATTTAAAAAAAATCAAAAATCTTTTTTGTTTTAATGCATCCTTGGCCTTTTTGCAACGTTTTAAAGTCAGCTGTTTGATAAGCTGCAATCGATAGTAAAAAACGCGGGAAACTGTTTGTTTACTTTGAGAGCTTACCAAATTGAAACTAAGTTCAAAAACTGAAATCAAAGTAATGGAAAAGAAAGGCCAGGGTATGTAGAGTTATTATATTAAACAAATTTGTGCTCATGTTTTTGAATATGTTTTTGTGTGTATTAATTTGTGTCGTCCAAAGGTAGAGAATACTTAACCAATGCGCCCGTCTCTTATGGTCAATAACTAATTTTGTGCGCAATTGTGCGAGAAAGTAATTATGTAATATTGTAGTGCAAGCTGTGTATAAAATAATCCTAAAACTTGGTTTTGGGACATTTTGCGCCGGTGTGCGCATTTTAATTGATTTGTAGGTGAGGTGGAGTTCACTTATGAAAAGCTGCTCAGTATTTACATTGAGAATAATCGAAACGCCGCAGCACTTTCGAGTTGGATTTTCGAAGAACTGAAGGCATACAAAATAAGCACGGAGAAAAAACTTTTTTGTCAGCGATCCAATGGTTTTTGACCAATCCCTTTTCGCGACAACAATGGTTCCTCTCAAATTAATGGATGATATTGGAAATATATTGTGGCTAAATCGTACTCCTCAGTCTATTAGATTTTGTAGGCCAATCAAACTTGAATTTGTTAAAGAGACTAAAGACCATATTATCCAAGAAAAAAAAAATTTGGATCAAATTAAAGATTTATCTTCATATGTCTGCACATTTATAAATGGAAGAAACATAACAGTAAAATATAATCTGCATATGACACTTTTAGACGGGAAAGTTTTGAACATTTTGGCTGAAACTAAATCTTGCCAATTATGTCCCATCTGTGGAGCAAGTCCAAAAGATTTCATGGAAAGTGGAAATATGGATTCACCGAAATTTAAGCCTAGACGTGGAACATTACAATATGGCATGAGTCCACTTCACGCATGGATTCGATTTTTTGAGTTTGTTCTTAAAATTGCTTATAGAACTGGACTCGAAAAATGGCAAGTTAGAGATGAAAATGGAAAAAAAGAAATGGAGAAAAAGAAAAAGCTCATACAGGAGAAGATGTGGAGAAATATGGCTCTACATGTCGACAAGCCTAAACAAAATGGAAGTGGAAACACCAACGACGGCAACACAGCAAGAAAAGCCTTTTCAAAACCTAAGCTATTCGCTCAAATCTTAGGTCTTCATGAGTCTCTCATCACATATTTTCAAAATATTTTAATTGCGATTTCCTGCCAGCTGTCAACTGATGCAAAACTATTTAAAAAATATTGTCAAGAAATAGTTACACTATATATGTCCTTGTACTCATGGTTTCCGATGTCGGCAACAGTTCATAAAGTTTTAATTCACGGTTTCCAAATAATAGAAGCATCAGTACTGCCAGTAGGTGTTCTTGGAGAAAACGCTTCGGAAGCACGCAATAAATACTATAAGAGTGACAGACGATTACATGCTCGAAAGGATTCACGACGCAACAATATGACAGATGTTTTCCAAAGAGCAATGGATTCCTCTGATCCTCTTGTATCGAGCATCTATCTGACAAAAAGATTGGGTGGAAATAAAAAGGATCCATTGCCGAAAGCTGTTATTGAACTTTTAGAAACACCATGTTTTGAAAATATTTTTTATAACAATAATGCTTCCCTAGAAACTGATACTTATTCTGGTATGTGTGAAAGTGACGAATCGGATTCCGATAATGCAAATTCATTTTCAATAGAAATAGATGTAGAAGAAGATTAATAATAAATTCGTTGTACTTTGAAAAACTTCAACATTCATCCCCCTCTAAGTATTAAGTTTAAGTGTAAAAATATAAATTTTTAAGATTTTTAATAACATATTCTATCATAATGGACTACGTGTTAAAAATCAATATTAGCGAATCTTTTCTTTTATGGGCGTTTGGTGTGGGCGTGGTCGGATCGGTCTAAAATCAAGATATATATACATATATACACGTCGATAAAATTTTGTGTACAAAATTTGAAGTCTCTAGCTTTATTATTTTAATTTACGTCAAAAAATGGGATCGCTGGCCCACTGTGCATTGGAATAATTTTCTATTAGGATTTTCAAAGTGCGAAGTGTGTATAAGAAAAGTATTTTAATTGAATATATATATTTTTATTTACATATTGTAAATTGCACAGCCCCACAAAAAAAAATGTCGCGCCTGTCTGACCAGAGTATCATATCCCTATGTACTTGGGGCCCCGAAACGTATGTAAGGTCAGACTTGCTCCATCACGTCTGGTTTTTTTTCTAACCTCAAAAAACCAATATGGTCGAAACATGGTGCAAACACATTTCAAAAATGCATCGGATTTGCTTGGATTTTCGTTCTTCTTGTTCTTCTTTTCCTTTCGAAAAGCAAAACAACAATAATTAAAATTCTATTGCTGACATTGTTGTCAAATCAGCTATTGTATAGCTAGTTCTGCCTATTTTTTAAGTTCCATTTCTATAAAAATCTGATTATGTAAAATATATATTTGGCTATATATTTTTTGTTTGAAACTGTGTGCAAAGCTTTTACCAAAAAACAAGCTATTTCATCATTTTACCACAAAAACAGATATTTTTCTTCTCAAAAGTTGAGAACACTGATTGATGTGTTATGCGTCGTCGCACTCATTTACTCGAACTCTATCGGCGTGGCATTCGAGTTCATTCAATTCATTTTGCGCATGGTTAATTTGAATGTCGGTTTTTTGTTTATGCATACCTCTAGTACACACATATGTGTGTGTTTGTGCAGAGGCGCCGAATATTCAGCCGAAAACATGTCTATGCAAGTTAACAACAACTTGACAGAACATCAAAAACCGACACAGGCCGCTCCAGATAGCAAAAACTGCTCGCCAACGGCGCACAGTGGTGATTTAGACGAAAAGACGTGGGAAAAGTCGTAGTTTTTTTTGCGCTTTGGATAAAGTCAATACACGCATCTAGAGAATTTTCCAAAGCTTTTAAAAATCAAACTTTCAAAGTATTCAGAAGTTTTAGTTAAGAAGATATGAGCACTCAAAAACGGCCATCACAGCTGTTAAATCCCATACAAAATCATATTTTGACCGTTTTTCGTTCGAGGTTGTGGCAGGTAAATCGGTATAGAAGCTAAACGGCTCCGAAGGGCTTTTAGACTTGGGTAATAAATAGTTCAAAGAACATATGCAAAAAAATTTTTTGTAAAATGCAGTCAAAGTCAAAGAAAAACTGCTCAAGAGTAAGGTACTAATGAATCCTTATGCTCAGGTACACTCAATATTAGAATAATTTTTCATTTCGCGCTACCTCAATAATGGTGTTGGTTATGAATGAATATGCAGGCTAGTACCTTTACCTGACTTTTTGACCAGGTTTTGCATGCAAGAATTAGATGTAAGGAGTTCATTTTAAATCTTGCATATACCATTCCGCGAGAGGCAGAAAATTTTGACAACAGCTCGCCAGCCAAGGAAATACAAAAGATTAGGAAAAAATTATTCAAGAACAATTCTTAGACAAACTATCACTAAAAGTGGACTGCCCCAAACAAGGATTTGGAAACACAAACGATGGAAAAAACGAAATAACTGCAAAAATAACTGGGGTGGAGATTGACATTATCAAAAGATTGGGTGTCATTTTGAATATTTTAAACTGCAAAGAAAAAATAAATACCCGCAAGTTTGGTGAATATGCCTCGAAGACTGCAGAGCTATTACTGGAAAAATATCCTAAAAGGAAGCTAACTCGCACGCCTCATAAAATTCTGACACATGGTCAAATTTTATTTGAACATCAGAGCATACCAATTGGAGAGATGCCAGAGGAAGCCCAGGAAACGAGAAACAAAGATTACAAAAAATACAGGAATATGAATACGTGCAAGACATCACGACTTGAGAAAAACCAAGACCTTTTCAACATGTTGGCAGCCTCTTCAGATCCATATATTTCATCCATTAGATATGTGAGATATGTTATTCTTCAGAAATTATAAGTTTATTAGATATTCCTCCCACTAAACAGGAAGTAAAGGGTTATTTTACAGAAACATTATTTACATTTTTATAATTTAGGTTAAGTTGAAAATTAAATACAAAATAATATTTTATAGTAAAAAACACTATAAAAAGTACTTTATCAATACAAACGAGGGGGAACGTTGTGAGTTGCTGCGGACACCGCAACTCTACGGTTATACCCGATACTAAGTCAGTTTGGCTCTCCTCCGGCAGACGCCGCTAATATTAAACGACACGACAAAGAGTGCGTGCGAGAGAGACAGAAAATCAGTCTGAGCGTGACGTCGGGCGCTGCGTAGCCACTGCAAATTGATTTGTTCCTATTGGCTATAAAAATGATCTGATCTGATCCAGATTCAGCAATCTGATAGATATGGTCATTATCTATGATTCTGCGTTTTTAGTTTTCTCGAATGTGCAATATTGTGGATGCAACAGATTTTCGTCCTTTGTGTGGGCGGAAGGGGGTGGGGCGAAATTTTGAGATACACGTTTTATAGTAAGATCTAACAGGAGTGCGGATACCAAATTTGGTTACTCTAGCCTTAATAGTCTCTGAGATTTTTGAATATCCCCAGATTTTCGTCCTTTGCGGGGGCGGAAGGGGGTGTGGCGAAATTTTGAAACAAACTCGTCTCGGTCCGATATATTAGGTGTGTGGATACCAAATTTGGTTGCTCTAGCTTTTGTAGTCTCTGAGATCTAGGCGCTAATGTTTTACTCTAAGCAAAGCCGCCTATGCTACGTGTGTGTTAGAGAGAGACAGGGCGAGAAAAAATGAAATTGTTTTCTTGATGCTGGCTATAATAATAATACGACCCAATTCAGATTCCGCAGTCTTAAAGATACAATTCTCTACAATTCTACGTTTTTAGTTTTCTCGTATCGTCGAAATTGTGGATGCCACAGATTTTCGCCCTTTGTGGGGGCGGAAGTGGGCGGGGAAAAGTTTTGAAATATTCTTGTAGCAGTGACATATCACAGAAGTCTGGATCCAAAACATCGTTGCTCTCGCTCTTATAGTCTTTGAGCACTAGGCGCTGAAGGGGACGGACAGACGGACAGACAGACATGGCTCAATCGACTCGGCTATTGATGCTGATCAAGAATATATATACTTTATGGGGTCGGAAACGATTCCTTTTGGACGTTACACACATCCACTTTTACCACAAATCTAATATACCCCAATACTCATTTTGAGTATCGGGTATAAAAAGAATAATATTTTACATATGAAAATATGCACCGGCAATAAAGTTCAACTTTAACCCAATATTGTGAAGCTTTTAGACATTGCAGCATAATGTCCTTAAGCAGATTAAATTTTGAAAGTTTTTTCTTTCAAATGTAGTTTGTTTCATGAAAATATCTTTTTTGGTTCAGAAGCTATTAATTAAGCAAGCTGAAACGGCAGAATGCCGTTGTTGTCTACATTGGCCGAATCAAAATTGGATAATTGCATTTGACAAAAACAGCATACATCACAGCAACGAATGACTGATCTACCGAGCATTCGTATCACAAAGGCACTGCCATTTTGCAACACCGGTTTCGACTATGCTGGGCCACTCCATCTCAAGGATGGCAAGGTTCGCTAACCACGTATAAGCAAGGGCTATATATGCCTATTCGTTTGCCTGGTCACATCGGCAATACATTTGGAACTTGCCACGGATCTCACCATTGAAACGTTCCTGTCTGCCATGTGTGCCAAAACCTACAGTGACAATGGCTCAAATTTCATCGGCGCGAAACGCTCACTCGATGGAATGCAAACCCTAATGGCGTCACAGCAACACATCGACGTGGTTACTCATACCTTGGCGGATGCTGGCATCCAATGGGTATTCATTCCTGCTGGTTCACCTCATTGGGGTGGAAAATGGGAATAGGTAGTTCGATCGGTTAAATTTCACATTCGACGAGTCGTCGGAACCTCAACGCGTACCCTACTCGTGCAGGTCAGCGCAATGGTCAACTCACGTCCTCTGTGCTACACACCGGATACTGAGGTCAACTATTTATCGCCGGCTCACTTCTTAATTGGACGACCACTCACCACCATACTGGAGGCTGACTTGGGTCACATTCCTGTGGGTCGATTGGGGTACTGGCAGAGTATCCAGTCCATGTACCAAGGTTTCTGGAAACAATGGCATCAGGAGTACCTGACCACTCTGCAGCAGCGTCCAAAATGGACCACGTCAATCCATAACATCTCGATCGGGGACGTTGTGCTAGCTAAGAAGTCCAACAGCCCACCGGCTTCATAGCACATTGCACGACTTATAGAAGCCTATCCAGGAAAGGACGAACTGGTTAGAGCAGTCAAGCTCAAGACCGCTTCTGCAGAATTAACTCGACCAATTACTAAAATTGCGGTATTGCCCCATTCAGAAACTGTGTTTCAGGGCGGGCTGGGATGTTGAGGAACGCAGACGATATTCTTGGCTTCCCTTATTTAGAAATAAGTCCATCGCTAAGCGAAGAAGCAATGGGGAAAAGGGAGCAAGAAAAGATTGGAAGAGACGCCAAATCTGTATACACACATATTCTTTTTCGCCGCTGCGACGTCATTTTCAGTACCAAATAGACATCGTACCGGAAAAGAACAAAATAAATACAGTCCACAAAAATCACTCGAGCGTATTATTCAAGAACATACCTCTTTATAAATTCGGAAATTCCAGGTGTTGTACTCTCCTCTTCTGGCGCTGGATGCTCCCACTCATAGCTTTCCTTTGGTATATGTATGTATCTGCAGACAGGGTATTGTTGCGGTATTGTTGCACACGTCGCGGTCAATTTGGTAATTTATTTTGAGTACATATGTATCTATGTATGTACATGTGTATGCTAGATTTTAATATATTTTTCACTCGTGTCACTATCACTATTTTAATACTTTTAATTTGCTAGTCCACCCGGGGATCTATGAAATTTTAGAATTGTTTTTCTAAATAAAAATACCGACAACTTGGGTGGCTGCAAATATTTATATTTTAAACGACGAAAATTCAAATAGCTTTTTTCGACATTTAACAAAGTATTCAAACAATTTCTTCTTAGCCTAGCTTACCTACGGTGGCAAGGCTGGGCGTATTCGCCAAGAGCGAGAGAGCGAGCTTTTATTGCGCTCCCGCTTTACCCTTAGCCTAGCTTACACTAGACTTCAAAAGATTCAAAAAACTAATAACAATTATAACAATTAGACGCCAAATGGCGCTATTGCTGTATTTGAAAAATTTTTTGGTCTACTATTATTGACTAGATGCAAGCCTAGATGCAAGGACTTGAGTTTCTTATTGATGTATATAGCAAAACAACCACCTTTTCTTTACCGATCAGATCGGTATAGATAAAATCCATTACACAAGATGACATTATCACATAGATGCGGCATAAGATTGTTCAAAAATATTTCGGAACTCATTAATCTTACCATACAGACTCTGAGCATATGACACTCTGGCATCTTTTTGTTTTGCCAGCGTACGAATCAATATCCTACTATTTGTTGGAAGTCTATTCATATACTTAAAATCACTTCTAACTCTATAAAAACACTAAAACTTAAACATTAACATTAACATACTACTAGGGCTAAGAAAGATATAAGACAGAAGAAAGTAATTGAAATTCGCATTAAAATTGTTTGAAATTTTAGTAACGAAAAAGGTTGTTCTGGCCTGTTTCAACTGGCCTGTCAACTTCACCTGGATCACTTGCTGCAAAGCCATCTTCGGAGGTATCCCGTAACCATTTTGTATTAAAGTAATATTTAATATGTATTTTATATAATTTTCATTAACTCATCCAGCTCTGTGGGGCTAGCTTCTGATTCGCATTAGTACGACATGGTCGTACCAATCATGCTTACGTAATTATGTGGCACTCTGTAGTCAAAACAGCACTTTCCAAGTCTGCGTAGGCCATACCTCTATATTTAAATAAAAACTATTAATATTTTTTCACTTACAGTACAACTTTATCTTGTGCACAAGAATGCTATTGGTCCTGCTTAGATTCATGGAATTCCTTAGTTATGTCTTAACCAGATTAAAATGCCTTAATACCCGCTCAATTGCCGCGTTTGACCACGGAAATTATTAGGTTATTGCAGTAGGCAAGCTAATGTTCCAAATAATAAGGCTTTGGTAATTTATATATTAATATACTTGCTTATTTTATCTATTCATCTGCACGCACTCGTCGCTTACAAAAAGTGAGCTCAATTAAAGGAGGGAGAAGCAAAGAGCGCAAAAATTAGTACATGACGCCATTGTAATATTCAGCTTTTTCGTGCCCTCTTTTGTACACATTGCGAGAGCATTTGCAGTGCTGTTGCAGCTGTTTTCACCAGAATCTTTGTAGAAGTAAGCCTCCAAAACCTAGGGCTATCGCTGAAATTTTCTGTCTTTATTAAATTAATATCGCTATATTTGCATTCAATTTCTGAATTTTTTCAACTTTAAGGTAATCAAAAATTTTAACTAATTTTTTTAAACTAATTTAACGCACATTTTTTTGGTTGACGGAAAAAGGTAAAAAAATAATGATGAACCGTCCACATTTTCTTACTTTTTTTGCAACCGGTGGCAACATCAAAAAAAGCTGAACAAAATCCAAACACATTTATAAAAAATCCAGAATTCCCGCAATTCACAAATTGTTCCCGTATTTCGTCTTCAAAAAAGCCAGATCTGATGGGAAAAACGCGTAATCGGCAGCACTGCATGCACGATCGCCCGACTAGTAAAAACCGCCGATAGTGCTTTTCCTTTTTTCATTTCCATCGCCTCTTTGAAAACAGAAAGAATCGCTACTCATTAATATAAAATGCAGCCCGAGAGTCGAATTCCATTAGATCCAGTGATAGCAGTTTTTTCGATTCCCTGCGATAGTTGCCAACAGCTCGCAACAGCGCCGCCTTCTCTTTTACACTCTCTAGTCGCAGGATTATCACTGAATCAACTGCTGTTTCGTGAGTTCTCTGTTGGATCCTAAAAATTCCTTTCAGTAAACATTCTGTCCAGGGCTTTTTGTATTTTATCTGGTATTTTTTCAGAACTCTTCGAACATTTAAGATCAGATGGTTCTCTCAGACGTTTTGATACTGGAGCCCTGTTCAAACGATTTTCCGTTAGATAATTTAGAAGCATTTGGATAAGAGATATTAGAAGAGATGATTAAAATGTCTTAAAAGCTATTGACTACTACTGCCCCGAACCCCCTAGCCATTATTTCAAAACTGTAGCTTAATCAGAATCAAAAAAAAAAGTTTATGGATAATAATATTACTAAAAGCTTTACTTAAATCTTTTTAAACTACATCAGTTTGACACTGTTTTAGGAAACCACCAGGTGCTGAGATTGAAAGGGACAGAGTAGCGAAGATGAAAAAATTGTGCGAAAAGTTATTATTTTAATTTGAAAATCCTACTGGAAGATTTCTACGTTGACGATGTTCTTACTGTATCAAACAGTGAGGATGAGCTACTACGGAACCGGAACGAACTTATAAAACTAATGTCCTCTGCCAAGCTAGAGCTTGGGAAAGGCGTATTGTTGCCTCCACACAACCAACTCAATGGCCACCAGTTAAGGATCTGAGGTTCTACTGGCGTCCTGAAAAGGACACGCTAACATACAATGTCTATCTGCAAATCCTTACTGCACAAAAAGACTAGTCTTGTCCGATGTTTCACAGATATTCGACCCACTTGGACTCTTGGCACCCGTCGTGGTTCAGTTCAAGATTCTTTTTCAACGACTATGGCTACTCAATCTAGATTGGAATGATGCCCTTTCAACAAAATTGGCGGACAATTGGGTGAAGTGGCGAGCTGACCTCGACACATTGCAGCAGTTTCACTACCACGTTTGGTTGTCAACGAAGCAGACAACATCGAGTTGCACGGATTCTCTATGCGGATGCTTCTATCAAGGCATACGCTGCTGTAGTTTAAAGCAGAGTATTACACGACGACAGCTCTGTGTCCGTATCTTTAGTGGCTGCAAAGACAAGGGTGGCTCCACTCAAGCAGCAATCCTTGCTACGCCTGGAGCTTTGGGGAACAAAGTTGAGTTGAACAACTCAAAGTTTTACGTTACTTTTTCAGAAAATGGCTTACAAACCAATTGTTTGTCTACATTGGCCGAATCAAAATTGGATAATCCACTGGAAGAACTAATAGCCCGAGTCTCCTCCTGGCAGAAGCTTGTGCACACTATTGGCTATGTCGTTCGCTTCATCCAACGCACAAAACATCCATCTCGGGACAGGAGCTCCCAATCTATTACATTTCATGAGATCAGGACTGCACGGATTCTGTGTTACCATAACGCGCAAACCTGCTTTCAAGATGACTACCAATTGCTACTTGTCAAGAAGCCACTACGGAGCCGATCGCAGCTTGTGAAACTGTCACCAATCATTGACAATCATCTACTCAGGGTCGGTGGACGATAGCATTACTCACAATTGCCAACAGAGGCAAAACATCCAGTTTTGCTACCAAAGACTCATCGCATCATAAGACTGATCTTGGAACTCGAGCACCGGGTCAACCTCCTCCCTGGTGTTTCTGCACTCTTCGTAATTGTTCGGCCAAGGTTCTGGATATTTGGCGCCCGTAACCACGTCCGCAAAATCACACACGAATGTTTGGTTTGCTTTCGACAAAGACAGCATACATCACAGCAACGAATGGATGATCTACCGAGCATTTGTATCACACAAGCACTGCCATTTGTCAACACCGGTTTCGACTATGCTGGGCCAATCCATCTCAAGGATGGCAAGGTTCGCTAACCACGTATAAGCAAGGGCTATATATGCCTATTCGTTTCAAGATTCAAGTTCAAGATTCTTTTTCAACGACTATGGCTACTCAATCTGGATTGGAATGATGCCCTTTCAACAAAATTAGCGGACAATTGGCTGAAGTGGCGAGCTGACCTCGACACATTGCAGCAGTTTCAGTAACACGTTTGGTTGTCAACCACGCGAGCTGCAACAACATCGAGTCGCACGGATTCTCCGATGCGTCTATCAAGGCATACGCTGATGTAGTTTAAAGCAGAGTATTACACGACGACCGCTCTGGGTCCGTATTTTTAGTGGCTGCAAAGACAAGGGTGGCTCCACTCAAGCAGCAATCCTTGCTACACCTGGAGCTTTGCGGAACACTTCTCCTGAGCCAACTCATGCGGTCAATTCTTGGTAAAGTTGAACAACTCAAAGTTTTACGTTACTTTTTCAGAAAATGGCATACAAACCAATTGTTTGTCTACATTGGCCGAATCAAAATTGGATAATCCACTGGAAGAACTAATAGCCCGAGTCTCCTCCTGGCAGAAGCTTGTGCACACTATTGGCTATGTCGTTCGCTTCATCCAACGCACAAAACATCCATCTCGGGACAGGAGCTCCCAATCTATTACATTTCATGAGATCAGGACTGCACGGATTCTGTGTTACCATTACGCGCAAACCTACTTTCAAGATGACTACCAATTGCTACTTGTCAAGAAGCCACTAAGGAGCCGATCGCAGCTTGTGAAACTGTCACCAATCATTGACAATCATCTACTCAGGGTCGGCGGACGATAGCATCACTCACAATTTCCAGCAGAGGCAAAACATCCAGTTTTGCTACCAAAGACTCATCGCATCATAAGACTGATCTTGGAACTCGAGCACCGGGTCAACCTCCCACCCTGGTGTTTCTGCACTCTTCGTAATTGTTAGGCCAAGGTTCTGAATATTTGGCGCCCGTAACCACGTACGCAAAATCACGCACGAATGTTTGGTTTGCTTTCGACAAAGACAGCATACATCACAGCAACGAATGGATGATCTACTGATCATTCGTATCACACAAGCACTGCCATTTGTCAACACCGGTTTCGACTATGCTGGGCCAATCCATCTCAAGGATGGCAAGGTTCGCTAACCACGTATAAGCAAGGGCTATATATGCCTATTCGTTTTCCTGGTCACATCGGAAATACATTTTGAACTTGCCACGGATCTCACCATTGAAACGTTCCTGTCTGCCATGTGTGCCAAAATCTACAGTGACAATGGCTCAAATTTCATCGGCGCGAAACGCTCACTCGATGGAATGCAAACCCTAATGGCGTCACAGCAACACACCGACGTGGTTACCCATACCTTGGCGGATGCTGGCATCCAATGGGTATTCATTCCTGCTGGTTCACCTCATTGGGGTGGAAAATGGGAATAGGTAGTTCGATCGGTTAAATTTCACCTTCGACGAGTCGTCGGAACCTCAACGCGTACCCTACTTGCGCAGGTCAGCGCAATGGTCAACTCCCGTCCTCTGTGCTACACACCGGATAGTGAGGTCAACTATTTATCGCCGGCTCACTTCTTAATTGGACGACCACTCACCACCAGGAGGCTGACTTGGGTCACATTCCTGTGGGTCGATTGGGGTACTGGCAGAGTAGTCCATGTACCAAGGTTTCTGGAAACAATGGCATCAGGAGTACCTGACCACTCTGCAGCAGCGTCCAAAATGGACCACGTCAATCCATAACATCTCGATCGGGGACGTTGTGCTAGCTAAGAAGTCCAACAGCCCACCGGCTTCATAGCACATTGCACGACTTATAGAAGCCTATCCAGGAAAGGACGAACTGGTTAGAGCAGTCAAGCTCAAGACCGCTTCTGCAGAATTAACTCGACCAATTACTAAAATTGCGGTATTGCCCCGTTCAGAAACTGTGTTTCAGGGCGGGCTGGGATGTTGAGGAACGCAGACGATATTCTTGGCTTCCCATGTTTATAAATAAGTCCATCGCTAAGCGAAGAAGCAATCGGGAAAAGGGAGCAAGAAGAGATTGGAAGAGACGCCAAATCTGTATACTCACATATTCTTTTTCGCCGCTGCGACGGCATTTTCAGTACCAAATAGACATCGAACCGGACAAGAACAAAATAAATACAGTCCACAAAAATCACTCGAGCATATATTCAAGAACATACCTCTTTATAAAATCGGAAATTTCAGGTGTTGTACTCTCCTCTTCTGGCGCTGGATGCTCCCACTCATAGCTTTCCTTTGGTATATGTATGTATCTGCAGACAGGGTATTGTTGCGGTATTGTTGCACACGTCGCGGTCAATTTGGTAATTTATTTTGAGTACATATGTATCTATGTATGTACATGT
Source organism: Drosophila miranda (assembly GCF_003369915.1). Lineage (NCBI taxonomy): Eukaryota > Metazoa > Arthropoda > Insecta > Diptera > Drosophilidae > Drosophila > Drosophila miranda. Next base: position 49,635,602 of record NC_046674.1, read on the forward strand.
GTATGCTAGATTTTAATATATTTTTCACTCGTGTCACTATCCCTATTTTAATACTTTTAATTTGCTAGTCCGCCCGGGGATCTATGAAATTTTAGAATAGCTTTTCTAAATAAAAATACAGAAAACTTGGGTGGCTGCAAATATTTATATTTTAAACGACGAAAATTCAAATAGCTTTTTTCGACATTTAACAAAGTATTCAAACAATTTCTTCTTATCCTAGCTTACCTACGGTGGCAAGGCTGGGCGAATTCGCCAAGAGCGAGAGAGCGAGCTTTTATTGCGCTCCCGCTTTACCCTTAGCCTAGCTTACACTAGACATCATAAGATTCAAAAAACTAATAACAATTATAACAATTAGACGCCAAATGGCGCTATTGCTGTATTTGAAAAAATTTTTGGTCTACTATTATTGACTAGGTGCAAGCCTAGATGCAAGGACTTGAGTTTCTTATTGATGTATATAGCAAAACAACCACATTTTCTTTACCGATCAGATCGGTATAGATAAAATCCATTACACAAAATGACATTATCACATAGATGCGGTATAAGATTGTTCAAAAATATTTCGGAACTCATTAATCTTACCATACAGACTCTGAGCATATGACACTCTGGCATCTGGCATCTTTTTGTTTTTCCAGCGTACGAATCAATATCCTACTATTTGTTGGAAGTCTATTCTTATAATAAAACTCACTTCTAACTCTATAAAAACACTAAAACTTAAACATTAACATTAACATACTACTAGGGCTAAGAAAGATATAAGACAGAAGAAAGTAATTGAAATTCGCATTAAAATTGTTTGAAATTTTAGTAACGAAAAAGGTTGTTCTGGTCTGTTTCAACTGGCCTGTCAACTTCACCTGGATCACTTGCTGCAAAGCCACCTTCGGAGGTATCCCGTAACAATTTTGTATTAAAGTGATATTTAATATGTATTTTATATAATTTTCATTAACTCATCCAGCTCTGTGGGGCTAGCTTCTGATTCGCATTAGTACGACATGGTCGTACCAATCATGCTTACGTAATTATGTGGCACTCCGTAGTCAAAACAGCACTTTCCAAGTCTGCGTAGGCCATACCTCTATATTTAAATAAAACTATTAATATTTTTTCACTTACAATACAACTTTATCTTGTGCACAAGAATGCTATTGGTCCTGCTTAGTTTCATGGAATTCCTTAGTTATGTCTTAACCAGATTAATATGCCTTAATACCCGCTCAATTTCCGCGTTTGACCACGGAAATTATTAGGTTATTGCAGTAGGCAAGCTAATGTTCCAAATATTAAGGCTTTGGTAATCTATATATTAATATACTTGCTTATTTTATCTTTTCATCTGCACACACTCGTCGCTTACAAAAAGTGAGCTCAATTAAAGGAGGGAGAAGCATGACGCCATTGTAATATTCAGCTTTTTCGTGCCCTCTTTTGTACAAATTGCGAGAGCATTTGCAGTGCTGTTGCAGCTGTTTTCACCAGAATCTTTGTAGAAGTAAGCCTCCAAAAGCTAGGGCTATCGCTGAAATTTTCTGTCTTTATTAAATTAATATCGCTATATTTGCATTCAATTTCTGAATATTTTCAACTTTAAGGTAATCAAAAATTTAGCTAATTCCAATTTTTTAACGCACTTTTTTTTAGTTGACGGAAAAAGGTAAAAAAATAATGATGAACCGTCCACATTTTCTTACTTTTTTTGTAACCGGTGGCAACATCAAAAAAAGCTGAACAAAATCCAAACACATTTATAAAAAATCCAGAATTCCCGCAATTCACAAATTGTTCCCGTATTTCGTCTTCAAAAAAGCCAGATCTGATGGGAAAAACGCGTAATCGGCAGCACTGCATGCACGATCGCCCGACTAGTAAAAACCGCCGATAGTGCTTTTCCTTTTTTCATTTCCATCGCCTCTTTGAAAACAGAAGGAATCGCTACTCATTAATATAAAATGCAGCCCGAGAGTCGAATTCCATTAGATCCAGTGATAGCAGTTTTTTCGATTCCCTGCGATAGTTGCCAACAGCTCGCAACAACGCCGCCTTCTCTTTTATACTCTCTAGTCGCAGGATTATCACTGAATTAACTGCTGTTTCGTGAGTTCTCTGTTGGATCCTAAAAATTCCTTTCAGTAAACATTCTGTCCAGGGCTTTTTGTATTTTATCTGGTATTTTTTCAGAACTCTTCGAACATTTAAGATCAGATGGTTCTCTCAGACGTTTTGATACTGGAGCCCTGTTCAAACGATTTTCCGTTAGATAATTTAGAAGCATTTGGATAAGAGATATTAGAAGAGATGATTAAAATGTCTTAATAGCTATTGACTACTACTGCCCCGAACCCCCTAGCCATTATTTCAAAACTGTAGCTTAATCAGAATCAAAAAAAAAAGTTTATGGATAATAATATTACTAAAAGCTTTACTTAAATCTTTTTAAACTACATCAGTTTGACACTGTTTTAGGAAACTACCAGGTGCTGAGATTGAAAGGGACAGAGTAGCGAAGATGAAAAAATTGTGCGAAAAGTTATTATTTTAATTTGAAAATCCTACTGGAAGATTTCTACGTTGACGATGTTCTTACTGGATCAAACAGTGAGGATGAGAACCGGAACGAACTTATAAAACTAATGTCCTGCGCCAAGCTAGAGCTCGGGAAAGGCGTATTGTTTCCTCCATACAACCAACTCAATGGCCACCAGTTAAGGTTCTGAGGCTCTACTGGCGTCCTGAAAAGGACACGCTAACATACAATGTCTATCTGCAAATCCTTACTGCACGAAAAGACTAGTCTTGTCCGATGTTTCACGGATATTCGACCCACTTGGACTCTTGGCACCCGTCGTGGTTCAGTTCAAGATTCTTTTTCAACGACTAAGGCTACTCAATCTAGATTGGAATGATGCCCTTTCCACAAAATTGGCGGACAATTGGGTGAAGTGGCGAGCTGACCTCGACACATTGCAGCAGTTTCACTACCACGTTTGGTTGTCAACGAAGCAGACAACATCGAGTTGCACGGATTCTCCGATGCGTCTATCAAGGCATACGCTGCTGTAGTTTAAAGCAGAGTATTATACGACGACCGCTCTGGGTCCGTATTTTTAGTGGCTGCAAAGACAAGGGTGGCTCCCCTCAAGCAGCAATCCTTGCTACACCTGGAGCTTTGCGGAACACTTCTCCTGAGCCAACTCATGCGGTCAATTCTTGGTAAAGTTGAACAACTCAAAGTTTTACGTTACTTTTTCAGAAAATGGCATACAAACCAATTGTTTGTCTACATTGGCCGAATCAAAATTGGATAATCCACTGGAAGAACTAATAGCCCGAGTCTCCTCCTGGCAGAAGCTTGTGCACACTATTGGCTATGTCGTTCGCTTCATCCAACGCACAAAACATCCATCTCGGGACAGGAGCTCCCAATCTATTACATTTCATGAGATCAGGACTGCACGGATTCTGTGTTACCATTACGCGCAAACCTACTTTCAAGATGACTACCAATTGCTACTTGTCAAGAAGCCACTAAGGAGCCGATCGCAGCTTGTGAAACTGTCACCAATCATTGACAATCATCTACTCAGGGTCGGCGGACGATAGCATCACTCACAATTTCCAGCAGAGGCAAAACATCCAGTTTTGCTACCAAAGACTCATCGCATCATAAGACTGATCTTGGAACTCGAGCACCGGGTCAACCTCCACCCTGGTGTTTCTGCACTCTTCGTAATTGTTCGGCCAAGGTTCTGAATATTTGGCGCCCGTAACCACGTACGCAAAATCACGCACGAATGTTTGGTTTGCTTTCGACAAAGACAGCATACATCACAGCAACGAATGGATGATCTACTGATCATTCGTATCACACAAGCACTGCCATTTGTCAACACCGGTTTCGACTATGCTGGGCCAATCCATCTCAAGGATGGCAAGGTTCGCTAACCACGTATAAGCAAGGGCTATATATGCCGCACGGATTCTCCGATGCGTCTATCAAGGCATACGCTGATGTAGTTTAAAGCAGAGTATTACACGACGACCGCTCTGGGTCCGTATTTTTAGTGGCTGCAAAGACAAGGGTGGCTCCACTCAAGCAGCAATCCTTGCTACACCTGGAGCTTTGCGGAACACTTCTCCTGAGCCAACTCATGCGGTCAATTCTTGGTAAAGTTGAACAACTCAAAGTTTTACGTTACTTTTTCAGAAAATGGCATACAAACCAATTGTTTGTCTACATTGGCCGAATCAAAATTGGATAATCCACTGGAAGAACTAATAGCCCGAGTCTCCTCCTGGCAGAAGCTTGTGCACACTATTGGCTATGTCGTTCGCTTCATCCAACGCACAAAACATCCATCTCGGGACAGGAGCTCCCAATCTATTACATTTCATGAGATCAGGACTGCACGGATTCTGTGTTACCATTACGCGCAAACCTACTTTCAAGATGACTACCAATTGCTACTTGTCAAGAAGCCACTAAGGAGCCGATCGCAGCTTGTGAAACTGTCACCAATCATTGACAATCATCTACTCAGGGTCGGCGGACGATAGCATCACTCACAATTTCCAGCAGAGGCAAAACATCCAGTTTTGCTACCAAAGACTCATCGCATCATAAGACTGATCTTGGAACTCGAGCACCGGGTCAACCTCCCACCCTGGTGTTTCTGCACTCTTCGTAATTGTTAGGCCAAGGTTCTGAATATTTGGCGCCCGTAACCACGTACGCAAAATCACGCACGAATGTTTGGTTTGCTTTCGACAAAGACAGCATACATCACAGCAACGAATGGATGATCTACTGATCATTCGTATCACACAAGCACTGCCATTTGTCAACACCGGTTTCGACTATGCTGGGCCAATCCATCTCAAGGATGGCAAGGTTCGCTAACCACGTATAAGCAAGGGCTATATATGCCTATTCGTTTTCCTGGTCACATCGGAAATACATTTTGAACTTGCCACGGATCTCACCATTGAAACGTTCCTGTCTGCCATGTGTGCCAAAATCTACAGTGACAATGGCTCAAATTTCATCGGCGCGAAACGCTCACTCGATGGAATGCAAACCCTAATGGCGTCACAGCAACACACCGACGTGGTTACCCATACCTTGGCGGATGCTGGCATCCAATGGGTATTCATTCCTGCTGGTTCACCTCATTGGGGTGGAAAATGGGAATAGGTAGTTCGATCGGTTAAATTTCACCTTCGACGAGTCGTCGGAACCTCAACGCGTACCCTACTTGCGCAGGTCAGCGCAATGGTCAACTCCCGTCCTCTGTGCTACACACCGGATAGTGAGGTCAACTATTTATCGCCGGCTCACTTCTTAATTGGACGACCACTCACCACCAGGAGGCTGACTTGGGTCACATTCCTGTGGGTCGATTGGGGTACTGGCAGAGTAGTCCATGTACCAAGGTTTCTGGAAACAATGGCATCAGGAGTACCTGACCACTCTGCAGCAGCGTCCAAAATGGACCACGTCAATCCATAACATCTCGATCGGGGACGTTGTGCTAGCTAAGAAGTCCAACAGCCCACCGGCTTCATAGCACATTGCACGACTTATAGAAGCCTATCCAGGAAAGGACGAACTGGTTAGAGCAGTCAAGCTCAAGACCGCTTCTGCAGAATTAACTCGACCAATTACTAAAATTGCGGTATTGCCCCGTTCAGAAACTGTGTTTCAGGGCGGGCTGGGATGTTGAGGAACGCAGACGATATTCTTGGCTTCCCATGTTTATAAATAAGTCCATCGCTAAGCGAAGAAGCAATCGGGAAAAGGGAGCAAGAAGAGATTGGAAGAGACGCCAAATCTGTATACTCACATATTCTTTTTCGCCGCTGCGACGGCATTTTCAGTACCAAATAGACATCGAACCGGACAAGAACAAAATAAATACAGTCCACAAAAATCACTCGAGCATATATTCAAGAACATACCTCTTTATAAAATCGGAAATTTCAGGTGTTGTACTCTCCTCTTCTGGCGCTGGATGCTCCCACTCATAGCTTTCCTTTGGTATATGTATGTATCTGCAGACAGGGTATTGTTGCGGTATTGTTGCACACGTCGCGGTCAATTTGGTAATTTATTTTGAGTACATATGTATCTATGTATGTACATGTGTATGCTAGATTTTAATATATTTTTCACTCGTGTCACTATCCCTATTTTAATACTTTTAATTTGCTAGTCCGCCCGGGGATCTATGAAATTTTAGAATAGCTTTTCTAAATAAAAATACAGAAAACTTGGGTGGCTGCAAATATTTATATTTTAAACGACGAAAATTCAAATAGCTTTTTTCGACATTTAACAAAGTATTCAAACAATTTCTTCTTATCCTAGCTTACCTACGGTGGCAAGGCTGGGCGAATTCGCCAAGAGCGAGAGAGCGAGCTTTTATTGCGCTCCCGCTTTACCCTTAGCCTAGCTTACACTAGACATCATAAGATTCAAAAAACTAATAACAATTATAACAATTAGACGCCAAATGGCGCTATTGCTGTATTTGAAAAAATTTTTGGTCTACTATTATTGACTAGGTGCAAGCCTAGATGCAAGGACTTGAGTTTCTTATTGATGTATATAGCAAAACAACCACATTTTCTTTACCGATCAGATCGGTATAGATAAAATCCATTACACAAAATGACATTATCACATAGATGCGGCATAAGATTGTTCAAAAATATTTCGGAACTCATTAATCTTACCATACAGACTCTGAGCATATGACACTCTGGCATCTGGCATCTTTTTGTTTTTCCAGCGTACGAATCAATATCCTACTATTTGTTGGAAGTCTATTCTTATAATAAAACTCACTTCTAACTCTATAAAAACACTAAAACTTAAACATTAACATTAACATACTACTAGGGCTAAGAAAGATATAAGACAGAAGAAAGTAATTGAAATTCGCATTAAAATTGTTTGAAATTTTAGTAACGAAAAAGGTTGTTCTGGTCTGTTTCAACTGGCCTGTCAACTTCACCTGGATCACTTGCTGCAAAGCCACCTTCGGAGGTATCCCGTAACAATTTTGTATTAAAGTGATATTTAATATGTATTTTATATAATTTTCATTAACTCATCCAGCTCTGTGGGGCTAGCTTCTGATTCGCATTAGTACGACATGGTCGTACCAATCATGCTTACGTAATTATGTGGCACTCCGTAGTCAAAACAGCACTTTCCAAGTCTGCGTAGGCCATACCTCTATATTTAAATAAAACTATTAATATTTTTTCACTTACAATACAACTTTATCTTGTGCACAAGAATGCTATTGGTCCTGCTTAGTTTCATGGAATTCCTTAGTTATGTCTTAACCAGATTAATATGCCTTAATACCCGCTCAATTTCCGCGTTTGACCACGGAAATTATTAGGTTATTGCAGTAGGCAAGCTAATGTTCCAAATATTAAGGCTTTGGTAATCTATATATTAATATACTTGCTTATTTTATCTTTTCATCTGCACACACTCGTCGCTTACAAAAAGTGAGCTCAATTAAAGGAGGGAGAAGCATGACGCCATTGTAATATTCAGCTTTTTCGTGCCCTCTTTTGTACAAATTGCGAGAGCATTTGCAGTGCTGTTGCAGCTGTTTTCACCAGAATCTTTGTAGAAGTAAGCCTCCAAAAGCTAGGGCTATCGCTGAAATTTTCTGTCTTTATTAAATTAATATCGCTATATTTGCATTCAATTTCTGAATATTTTCAACTTTAAGGTAATCAAAAATTTAGCTAATTCCAATTTTTTAACGCACTTTTTTTTAGTTGACGGAAAAAGGTAAAAAAATAATGATGAACCGTCCACATTTTCTTACTTTTTTTGTAACCGGTGGCAACATCAAAAAAAGCTGAACAAAATCCAAACACATTTATAAAAAATCCAGAATTCCCGCAATTCACAAATTGTTCCCGTATTTCGTCTTCAAAAAAGCCAGATCTGATGGGAAAAACGCGTAATCGGCAGCACTGCATGCACGATCGCCCGACTAGTAAAAACCGCCGATAGTGCTTTTCCTTTTTTCATTTCCATCGCCTCTTTGAAAACAGAAGGAATCGCTACTCATTAATATAAAATGCAGCCCGAGAGTCGAATTCCATTAGATCCAGTGATAGCAGTTTTTTCGATTCCCTGCGATAGTTGCCAACAGCTCGCAACAACGCCGCCTTCTCTTTTATACTCTCTAGTCGCAGGATTATCACTGAATTAACTGCTGTTTCGTGAGTTCTCTGTTGGATCCTAAAAATTCCTTTCAGTAAACATTCTGTCCAGGGCTTTTTGTATTTTATCTGGTATTTTTTCAGAACTCTTCGAACATTTAAGATCAGATGGTTCTCTCAGACGTTTTGATACTGGAGCCCTGTTCAAACGATTTTCCGTTAGATAATTTAGAAGCATTTGGATAAGAGATATTAGAAGAGATGATTAAAATGTCTTAATAGCTATTGACTACTACTGCCCCGAACCCCCTAGCCATTATTTCAAAACTGTAGCTTAATCAGAATCAAAAAAAAAAGTTTATGGATAATAATATTACTAAAAGCTTTACTTAAATCTTTTTAAACTACATCAGTTTGACACTGTTTTAGGAAACTACCAGGTGCTGAGATTGAAAGGGACAGAGTAGCGAAGATGAAAAAATTGTGCGAAAAGTTATTATTTTAATTTGAAAATCCTACTGGAAGATTTCTACGTTGACGATGTTCTTACTGGATCAAACAGTGAGGATGAGAACCGGAACGAACTTATAAAACTAATGTCCTGCGCCAAGCTAGAGCTCGGGAAAGGCGTATTGTTTCCTCCACACAACCAACTCAATGGCCACCAGTTAAGGTTCTGAGGCTCTACTGGCGTCCTGAAAAGGACACGCTAACATACAATGTCTATCTGCAAATCCTTACTGCACGAAAAGACTAGTCTTGTCCGATGTTTCACGGATATTCGACCCACTTGGACTCTTGGCACCCGTCGTGGTTCAGTTCAAGATTCTTTTTCAACGACTAAGGCTACTCAATCTAGATTGGAATGATGCCCTTTCCACAAAATTGGCGGACAATTGGGTGAAGTGGCGAGCTGACCTCGACACATTGCAGCAGTTTCACTACCACGTTTGGTTGTCAACGAAGCAGACAACATCGAGTTGCACGGATTCTCCGATGCGTCTATCAAGGCATACGCTGCTGTAGTTTAAAGCAGAGTATTATACGACGACCGCTCTGGGTCCGTATTTTTAGTGGCTGCAAAGACAAGGGTGGCTCCCCTCAAGCAGCAATCCTTGCTACACCTGGAGCTTTGCGGAACACTTCTCCTGAGCCAACTCATGCGGTCAATTCTTGGTAAAGTTGAACAACTCAAAGTTTTACGTTACTTTTTCAGAAAATGGCATACAAACCAATTGTTTGTCTACATTGGCCGAATCAAAATTGGATAATCCACTGGAAGAACTAATAGCCCGAGTCTCCTCCTGGCAGAAGCTTGTGCACACTATTGGCTATGTCGTTCGCTTCATCCAACGCACAAAACATCCATCTCGGGACAGGAGCTCCCAATCTATTACATTTCATGAGATCAGGACTGCACGGATTCTGTGTTACCATTACGCGCAAACCTACTTTCAAGATGACTACCAATTGCTACTTGTCAAGAAGCCACTAAGGAGCCGATCGCAGCTTGTGAAACTGTCACCAATCATTGACAATCATCTACTCAGGGTCGGCGGACGATAGCATCACTCACAATTTCCAGCAGAGGCAAAACATCCAGTTTTGCTACCAAAGACTCATCGCATCATAAGACTGATCTTGGAACTCGAGCACCGGGTCAACCTCCACCCTGGTGTTTCTGCACTCTTCGTAATTGTTCGGCCAAGGTTCTGAATATTTGGCGCCCGTAACCACGTACGCAAAATCACGCACGAATGTTTGGTTTGCTTTCGACAAAGACAGCATACATCACAGCAACGAATGGATGATCTACTGATCATTCGTATCACACAAGCACTGCCATTTGTCAACACCGGTTTCGACTATGCTGGGCCAATCCATCTCAAGGATGGCAAGGTTCGCTAACCACGTATAAGCAAGGGCTATATATGCCTATTCGTTTGCCTGGTCACATCGGAAATACATTTTGAACTTGCCACGGATCTCACCATTGAAACGTTCCTGTCTGCCATGTGTGCCAAAATCTACAGTGACAATGGCTCAAATTTCATCGGCGCGAAACGCTCACTCGATGGAATGCAAACCCTAATGGCGTCACAGCAACACATCGACGTGGTTACTCATACCTTGGCGGATGCTGGCATCCAATGGGTATTCATTCCTGCTGGTTCACCTCATTGGGGTGGAAAATGGGAATAGGTAGTTCGATCGGTTAAATTTCACATTCGACGAGTCGTCGGAACCTCAACGCGTACCCTACTCGTGCAGGTCAGCGCAATGGTCAACTCACGTCCTCTGTGCTACACACCGGATACTGAGGTCAACTATTTATCGCCGGCTCACTTCTTAATTGGACGACCACTCACCACCATACTGGAGGCTGACTTGGGTCACATTCCTGTGGGTCGATTGGGGTACTGGCTGAGTATCCAGTCCATGTACCAAGGTTTCTGGAAACAATGGCATCAGGAGTATCTGACCACTCTGCAGCAGCGTCCAAAATGGACCACGTCAATCCATAACATCTCGATCGGGGACGTTGTGCTAGCTAAGAAGTCCAACAGCCCATCGGCTTCATGGCACATTGCACGACTTATAGAAGCCTATCCAGGAAAGGACGAACTGGTTAGAGCAGTCAAGCTCAAGACCGCATCTGCAGAATTAACTCGACCAATTACTAAAATTGCGGTATTGCCCCGTTCAGAAACTGTGTTTCAGGGCGGGCTGGGATGTTGAGGAACGCAGACGATATTCTTGGCTTCCCATATTTATAAATAAGTCCATCGCTAAGCGAAGAAGCAATCGGGAAAAGTGAGCAAGAAGAGATTGGAAGAGACGCCAAATCTGTATACACACATATTCTTTTTCGCCGCTGCGACGGCATTTTCAGTACCAAATAGACATCGAACCGGACAAGAACAAAATAAATACAGTCCACAAAAATCACTCGAGCATATTATTCAAGAACATACCTCTTTATAAAATCGGAAATTTCAGGTGTTGTACTCTCCTCTTCTGGATGCTCCCACTCATAGCTTTCCTTTGGTATATATATGTATCTGCAGACAGGGTATTGTTGCGGTATTGTTCCACACGTCGCGGTCAATTTGGTAATTTATTTTGAGTACATATGTATCTATGTATGTACATGTGTATGTTAAATTTTAATATATTTTTCACTCGTGTCACTATCTCTTTTGCCTTACACTATTTTAATACCTTTAATTTGCTAGTCCACCCGGTGAGCTATGACATTTTAGAATAGCTTTTCTAAATAAAAATACAGAAAACTTGGGTGGCTGCAAATATTTATATTTTAAACGACGAAATGAGAGGTTGAATTCAGATAGCTTTTTTCGACATTTAACAAAGTATTAAAAAAATTTCTTCTTAGCCTAGCTTACCTACGGTGGCAAAGCGGGGCGAATTCGCCAAGAGCGAGAGAGCGAGCTTGTATTGCGCTCCCGCTCTGCCCTTAGCCTAACTTACACAAGGCTTCATAAGATTCAAAAAACTAATAATAATAACAATTAGACGCCAAATGGCGCTACAGCTGTGTTTGACAAATTTTTTGGTCTACTATTATTGACTAGATGCAAGCCTAGATGCAAGGACTTGAGTTTCTTATTGATGTATGTATATAGCAAAACCCCCATCTTTTCTTTACCGATCAGATCGGTATAGATAAAATCCATTACACAAAATGACATTATCACATAGATGCGGCATAAGATTGTTAAAAAATATTTCGGAACTCATTAATCTTACCGTACAGACTCTGAGCATATGACACTCTGGCATCTTTTTGTTTTGCCAGCGTACGAATCAATATCCTACTATTTGTTGGAAGTCTATTCATATACTTAAAATCACTTCTAACTCTATAAAAACACTAAAACTTAAACATTAACATTAACATACTACTAGGGCTAAGAAAGATATAAGACAGAAGAAAGTAATTGAAATTCGCATTAAAATTGTTTGAAATTTTAGTAACGAAAAAGGTTGTTCTGGCCTGTTTCAACTGGCCTGTCAACTTCACCTGGATCACTTGCTGCAAAGCCACCTTTGGAGGTATCCCGTAACAATTTTGTATTAAAGTGATATTTAATATGTATTTTATATAATTTTCATTAACTCATCCAGCTCTGTGGGGCTAGCTTCTGATTCGCATTAGTACATGTCGTACCAATCATGCTTAGGTAATTATGTGGCACTCCGTAGTCAAAACAGCACTTTCCAAGTCTGCGTAGGCCATACCTCTATATTTAAATAAAAACTAGTAATATTTTTTCACTTACAATACAACTTTATCTTGTGCACAAGAATGCTATTGGTCCTGCTTAGTTTCATGGAATTCCTTAGTTATGTCTTAACCAGATTAATATGCCTTAATACCCGCTCAATTGCCGCGTTTGACCACGGAAATTATTAGGTTATTGCAGTAGGCAAGCTAATGTTCCAAATAATAAGGCTTTGGTAATTTATATATTAATATACTTGCTTATTTTATCTTTTCATCTGCACGCACTCGTCGCTTACAAAAAGTGAGCTCAATTAAAGGAGGGAGAAGCAAAGAGCGCAAAAATTAGTACATGACGCCATTGTAATATTCAGCTTTTTCGTGCCCTCTTTTGTACAAATTGCGAGAGCATTTGCAGTGCTGTTGCAGCTGTTTTCACCAGAATCTTTGTAGAAGTAAGCCTCCAAAAGCTAGGGCTATCGCTGAAATTTTCTGTCTTTATTAAATTAATATCGCTATATTTGCATTCAATTTCTGAATATTTTCAACTTTAAGGTAATCAAAAATTTAGCTAATTCCAATTTTTTAACGCACTTTTTTTTAGTTGACGGAAAAAGGTAAACAAATAATGATGAACCGTCCACATTTTCTTACTTTTTTTGTAACCGGTGGCAACATCAAAAAAAGCTGAACAAAATCCAAACACATTTATAAAAAATCCAGAATTCCCGCAATTCACAAATTGTTCCCGTATTTCGTCTTCAAAAAAGCCAGATCTGATGGGAAAAACGCGTAATCGGCAGCACTGCATGCACGATCGCCCGACTAGTAAAAACCGCCGATAGTGCTTTTCCTTTTTTCATTTCCATCGCCTCTTTGAAAACAGAAAGAATCGCTACTCATTAATATAAAATGCAGCCCGAGAGTCGAATTCCATTAGATCCAGTGATAGCAGTTTTTTCGATTCCCTGCGATAGTTGCCAACAGCTCGCAACAACGCCGCCTTCTCTTTTACACTCTCTAGTCGCAGGGTTATCACTGAATCAACCGCTGTTTCGTGAGTTCTCTGTTGGATCCTAAAAATTCGTTTGAGTAAACATTCTGTCCAGGGCTTTTTGTATTTTATCTGGTATTTTTTCAGAACTCTTCGAACAATTAAGATCAGATGGTTCTCTCAGACGTTTTGATACTGGAGCCCTGTTCAAACGATTTTCCGTTAGATAATTTAGAAGCATTTGGATAAGAGATATTAGAAGAGATGATTAAAATGTCTTAATAGCTATTGACTACTACTGCCCCGAACCCCCTAGCCATTATTTCAAAACTGTAGCTTAATCAGAATCAAAAAAAAAAGTTTATGGATAATAATATTACTAAAAGCTTTACTTAAATCTTTTTAAACTACATCAGTTTGACACTGTTTTAGGAAACTACCAGGTGCTGAGATTGAAAGGGACAGAGTAGCGAAGATGAAAAAATTGTGCGAAAAGTTATTATTTTAATTTGAAAATCCTACTGGAAGATTTCTACGTTGACGATGTTCTTACTGGATCAAACAGTGAGGATGAGCTACTACGGAACCGGAACGAACTTATAAAACTAATGTCCTGCGCCAAGCTAGAGCTCGGGAAAGGCGTATTGTTTCCTCCACACAACCAACTCAATGGCCACCAGTTAAGGTTCTGAGGCTCTACTGGCGTCCTGAAAAGGACACGCTAACATACAATGTCTATCTGCAAATCCTTACTGCACGAAAAGACTAGTCTTGTCCGATGTTTCACGGATATTCGACCCACTTGGACTCTTGGCACCCGTCGTGGTTCAGTTCAAGATTCTTTTTCAACGACTAAGGCTACTCAATCTAGATTGGAATGATGCCCTTTCCACAAAATTGGCGGACAATTGGGTGAAGTGGCGAGCTGACCTCGACACATTGCAGCAGTTTCACTACCACGTTTGGTTGTCAACGAAGCAGACAACATCGAGTTGCACGGATTCTCCGATGCGTCTATCAAGGCATACGCTGCTGTAGTTTAAAGCAGAGTATTACACGACGACGGCTCTGTGTCCGTATCTTTAGTGGCTGCAAAGACAAGGGTGGCTCCACTCAAGCAGCAATCCTTGCTACACCTGGAGCTTTGCGGAACACTTCTCCTGAGCCAACTCATGCGGTCAATTCTTGGTAAAGTTGAACAACTCAAAGTTTTACGTTACTTTTTCAGAAAATGGCATACAAACCAATTTTTTGTCTACATTGGCCGAATCAAAATTGGATAATCCACTGGAAGAACTAATAGCCCGAGTCTCCTCCTGGCAGAAGCTTGTGCACACTATTGGCTATGTCGTTCGCTTCATCCAACGCACAAAACATCCATCTCGGGACAGGAGCTCCCAATCTATTACATTTCATGAGATCAGGACTGCACGGATTCTGTGTTACCATTACGCGCAAACCTACTTTCAAGATGACTACCAATTGCTACTTGTCAAGAAGCCACTAAGGAGCCGATCGCAGCTTGTGAAACTGTCACCAATCATTGACAATCATCTACTCAGGGTCGGCGGACGATAGCATCACTCACAATTTCCAGCAGAGGCAAAACATCCATTTTTGCTACCAAAGACTCATCGCATCATAAGACTGATCTTGGAACTCGAGCACCGGGTCAACCTCCACCCTGGTGTTTCTGCACTCTTCGTAATTGTTCGGCCAAGGTTCTGAATATTCGGCGCCCGTAACCACGTACGCAAAATCACGCACGAATGTTTGGTTTGCTTTCGACAAAGACAGCATACATCACAGCAACGAATGGATGATCTACTGATCATTCGTATCACACAAGCACTGCCATTTGTCAACACCGGTTTCGACTATGCTGGGCTAATCCATCTCAAGGATGGCAAGGTTCGCTAACCACGTATAAGCAAGGGCTATATATGCCTATTCGTTTGCCTGGTCACATCGGAAATACATTTTGAACTTGCCACGGATCTCACCATTGAAACGTTCCTGTCTGCCATGTGTGCCAAAATCTACAGTGACAATGGCTCAAATTTCATCGGCGCGAAACGCTCACTCGATGGAATGCAAACCCTAATGGCGTCACAGCAACACATCGACGTGGTTACTCATACCTTGGCGGATGCTGGCATCCAATGGGTATTCATTCCTGCTGGTTCACCTCATTGGGGTGGAAAATGGGAATAGGTAGTTCGATCGGTTAAATTTCACCTTCGACGAGTCGTCGGAACCTCAACGCGTACCCTACTTGCGCAGGTCAGCGCAATGGTCAACTCCCGTCCTCTGTGCTACACACCGGATAGTGAGGTCAACTATTTATCGCCGGCTCACTTCTTAATTGGACGACCACTCACCACCAGGAGGCTGACTTGGGTCACATTCCTGTGGGTCGATTGGGGTACTGGCAGAGTAGTCCATGTACCAAGGTTTCTGGAAACAATGGCATCAGGAGTACCTGACCACTCTGCAGCAGCGTCCAAAATGGACCACGTCAATCCATAACATCTCGATCGGGGACGTTGTGCTAGCTAAGAAGTCCAACAGCCCACCGGCTTCATAGCACATTGCACGACTTATAGAAGCCTATCCAGGAAAGGACGAACTGGTTAGAGCAGTCAAGCTCAAGACCGCTTCTGCAGAATTAACTCGACCAATTACTAAAATTGCGGTATTGCCCCGTTCAGAAACTGTGTTTCAGGGCGGGCTGGGATGTTGAGGAACGCAGACGATATTCTTGGCTTCCCATATTTATAAATGAGTCCATCGCTAAGCGAAGAAGCAATCGGGAAAAGGGAGCAAGAATAGATTGGAAGAGACGCCAAATCTGTACACTCACATATTCTTTTTCGCCGCTGCGACGGCATTTTCAGTACCAAATAGACATCGAACCGGACAAGAACAAAATAAATACAGTCCACAAAAATCACTCGAGCATATATTCAAGAACATACCTCTTTATAAAATCGGAAATTTCAGGTGTTGTACTCTCCTCTTCTGGCGCTGGATGCTCCCACTCATAGCTTTCCTTTGGTATATGTATGTATCTGCAGACAGGGTATTGTTGCGGTATTGTTGCACACGTCGCGGTCAATTTGGTAATTTATTTTGAGTACATATGTATCTATGTATGTACATGTGTATGCTAGATTTTAATATATTTTTCACTCGTGTCACTATCCCTATTTTAATACTTTTAATTTGCTAGTCCGCCCGGGGATCTATGAAATTTTAGAATAGCTTTTCTAAATAAAAATACAGAAAACTTGGGTGGCTGCAAATATTTATATTTTAAACGACGAAAATTCAAATAGCTTTTTTCGACATTTAACAAAGTATTCAAACAATTTCTTCTTATCCTAGCTTACCTACGGTGGCAAGGCTGGGCGAATTCGCCAAGAGCGAGAGAGCGAGCTTTTATTGCGCTCCCGCTTTACCCTTAGCCTAGCTTACACTAGACATCATAAGATTCAAAAAACTAATAACAATTATAACAATTAGACGCCAAATGGCGCTATTGCTGTATTTGAAAAATTTTTTGGTCTACTATTATTGACTAGGTGCAAGCCTAGATGCAAGGACTTGAGTTTCTTATTGATGTATATAGCAAAACAACCACATTTTCTTTACCGATCAGATCGGTATAGATAAAATCCATTACACAAAATGACATTATCACATAGATGCGGCATAAGATTGTTCAAAAATATTTCGGAACTCATTAATCTTACCATACAGACTCTGAGCATATGACACTCTGGCATCTGGCATCTTTTTGTTTTTCCAGCGTACGAATCAATATCCTACTATTTGTTGGAAGTCTATTCTTATAATTAAACTCACTTCTAACTCTATAAAAACACTAAAACTTAAACATTAACATTAACATACTACTAGGGCTAAGAAAGATATAAGACAGAAGAAAGTAATTGAAATTCGCATTAAAATTGTTTGAAATTTTAGTAACGAAAAAGGTTGTTCTGGTCTGTTTCAACTGGCCTGTCAACTTCACCTGGATCACTTGCTGCAAAGCCACCTTCGGAGGTATCCCGTAACAATTTTGTATTAAAGTGATATTTAATATGTATTTTATATAATTTTCATTAACTCATCCAGCTCTGTGGGGCTAGCTTCTGATTCGCATTAGTACGACATGGTCGTACCAATCATGCTTACGTAATTATGTGGCACTCCGTAGTCAAAACAGCACTTTCCAAGTCTGCGTAGGCCATACCTCTATATTTAAATAAAACTATTAATATTTTTTCACTTACAATACAACTTTATCTTGTGCACAAGAATGCTATTGGTCCTGCTTAGTTTCATGGAATTCCTTAGTTATGTCTTAACCAGATTAATATGCCTTAATACCCGCTCAATTTCCGCGTTTGACCACGGAAATTATTAGGTTATTGCAGTAGGCAAGCTAATGTTCCAAATATTAAGGCTTTGGTAATCTATATATTAATATACTTGCTTATTTTATCTTTTCATCTGCACACACTCGTCGCTTACAAAAAGTGAGCTCAATTAAAGGAGGGAGAAGCATGACGCCATTGTAATATTCAGCTTTTTCGTGCCCTCTTTTGTACAAATTGCGAGAGCATTTGCAGTGCTGTTGCAGCTGTTTTCACCAGAATCTTTGTAGAAGTAAGCCTCCAAAAGCTAGGGCTATCGCTGAAATTTTCTGTCTTTATTAAATTAATATCGCTATATTTGCATTCAATTTCTGAATATTTTCAACTTTAAGGTAATCAAAAATTTAGCTAATTCCAATTTTTTAACGCACTTTTTTTTAGTTGACGGAAAAAGGTAAAAAAATAATGATGAACCGTCCACATTTTCTTACTTTTTTTGTAACCGGTGACAACATCAAAAAAAGCTGAACAAAATCCAAACACATTTATAAAAAATCCAGAATTCCCGCAATTCACAAATTGTTCCCGTATTTCGTCTTCATAAAAGCCAGATCTGATGGGAAAAACGCGTAATCGGCAGCACTGCATGCACGATCGCCCGACTAGTAAAAACCGCCGATAGTGCTTTTCCTTTTTTCATTTCCATCGCCTCTTTGAAAACAGAAAGAATCGCTACTCATTAATATAAAATGCAGCCTGCGAGTCGAATTCCATTAGATCCAGTGATAGCAGTTTCTTCGATTCCCTGCGATAGTTGCCAACAGCTCGCAACAACACCGCCTTCTCTTTAACACTCTCTAGTCGCAGGATTATCACTGAATCAGCTGCTGTTTCGTGAGTTCTCTGTTGGATCCTAAAAATTCCTTTCAGTAAACATTCTGTCCAGGGCTTTTTGTATTTTATCTGGTATTTTTTCAGAACTCTTCGAACATTTAAGATCAGATGGTTCTCTCAGACGTTTTGATACTGGAGCCCTGTTCAAACGATTTTCCGTAAGATAATTTAGAAGCATTTGGATAAGAGATATTAGAAGAGATGATTAAAATGTCTTAAAAGCTATTGAATACTACTGCCCCGAATCCCCGAGCCATTATTTCAAAACTGTAGCTTAATCAGAATCAAAAAAAAAAGTTTATGGATAATAATATTACTAAAAGCTTTACTTAAATCTTTTTAAACTACATCAGTTTGACACTGTTTTAGGAAACCAGCAGGTGCTGATATTGAAAGGGACAGAGTAGCGAAGATGAAAAAATTGTGCGAAAAGTTATTATTTTAATTTGAAAATCCTACTGGAAGATTTCTACGTTGACGATGTTCTTACTGGATCAAACAGTGAGGATGAGCTACTACGGAACCGGAACGAACTTATAAAACTAATGTCCTGCGCCAAGCTAGAGCTCGGGAAAGGCGTATTGTTGCCTCCACACAACCAACTCAATGGCCACCAGTTAAGGTTCTGAGGCTCTACTGGCGTCCTGAAAAGGACACGCTAACATACAATGTCTATCTGCAAATCCTTACTGCACAAAAAGACTATTCTTGTCCGATGTTTCACGGATATTCGACCCACTTGGACTCTTGGCACCCGTCGTGGTTCAGTTCAAGATTCTTTTTCAACGACTAAGGCTACTTAATCTAGATTGGAATGATGCCCTTTCCACAAAATTGGCGGACAATTGGGTGAAGTGGCGAGCTGACCTCGACACATTGCAGCAGTTTCACTACCACGTTTGGTTGTCAACGAAGCAGACAACATCGAGTTGCACGGATTCTCCGATGCGTCTATCAAGGCATACGCTGATGTAGTTTAAAGCAGAGTATTACACGACGACGGCTCTGTGTCCGTATCTTTAGTGGCTGCAAAGACAAGGGTGGCTCCACTCAAGCAGCAATCCTTGCTACGCCTGGAGCTTTGGGGAACACTTCTTCTGAGCCAACTCATGCGGTCAATTCTTGGTAAAGTTGAACAACTCAAAGTTTTACGTTACTTTTTCAGAAAATGGCATACAAACCAATTGTTTGTCTACGTTGGCCGAATCAAAATTGGATAATCCACTGGAAGAACTAATAGCCCGAGTCTCCTCCTGGCAGAAGCTTGTGCACACTATTGGCTATGTCGTTCGCTTCATCCAACGCACAAAACATCCATCTCGGGACAGGAGCTCCCAATCTATTACATTTCATGAGATCAGGACTGCACGGATTCTGTGTTACCATAACGCGCAAACCTGCTTTCAAGATGACTACCAATTGCTACTTGTCAAGAAGCCACTACGGAGCCGATCGCAGCTTGTGAAACTGTCACCAATCATTGACAATCATCTATTCAGGGTCGGCGGACGATAGCATCACTCACAATTTTCAGCAGAGGCAAAACATCCAGTTTTGCTACCAAAGACTCATCGCATCATGAGACTGATCTTGGAACTCGAGCACCGGGTCAACCTCCACCCTGGTGTTTCTGCACTCTTCGTAATTGTTCGGCCAAGGTTCTGAATATTTGGCGCCCGTAACCACGTAAGCAAAATCACGCACGAATGTTTGGTTTGCTTTCGACAAAGACAGCATACATCACAGCAACGAATGGATGATCTACTGATCATTCGTATCACACAAGCACTGCCATTTGTCAACACCGGCTTCGACTATGCTGGGCCAATCCATCTCAAGGATGGCAAGGTTCGCTAACCACGTATAAGCAATGGCTATATATGCCTATTCGTTTGCCTGGTCACATCGGAAATACATTTGGAACTTGCCACGGATCTCACCATTGAAACGTTCCTGTCTGCCATGTGTGCCAAAACCTACAGTGACAATGGCTCAAATTTCATCGGCGCGAAACGCTCACTCGATGGAATGCAAACCCTAATGGCGTCACAGCAACACATCGACGTGGTTACTCATACCTTGGCGGATGCTGGCATCCAATGGGTATTCATTCCTGCTGGTTCACCTCATTGGGGTGGAAAATGGGAATAGGTAGTTCGATCGGTTAAATTTCACATTCGACGAGTCGTCGGAACCTCAACGCGTACCCTACTCGTGCAGGTCAGCGCAATGGTCAACTCACGTCCTCTGTGCTACACACCGGATACTGAGGTCAACTATTTATCGTCGGCTCACTTCTTAATTGGACGACCACTCACCACCATACTGGAGGCTGACTTGGGTCACATTCCTGTGGGTCGATTGGGGTACTGGCTGAGTATCCAGTCCATGTACCAAGGTTTCTGGAAACAATGGCATCAGGAGTATCTGACCACTCTGCAGCAGCGTCCAAAATGGACCACGTCAATCCATAACATCTCGATCGGGGACGTTGTGCTAGCTAAGAAGTCCAACAGCCCATCGGCTTCATGGCACATTGCACGACTTATAGAAGCCTATCCAGGAAAGGATTAACTGGTTAGAGCAGTCTAGCTCAAGACCGCATCTGCAGAATTAACTCGACCAATTACTAAAATTGCGGTATTGCCCCGTTCAGAAACTGTGTTTCATGGCGTGCTGGGATGTTGAGGAACGCAGACGATATTCTTGGCTTCCCATATTTATAAATAAGTCCATCGCTAAGCGAAGAAGCAATCGGGAAAAGGGAGCAAGAAGAGATTGGAAGAGACGCCAAATCTGTATACACACATATTCTTTTTCGCCGCTGCGACGGCATTTTCAGTACCAAATAGACATCGAACCGGACAAGAACAAAATAAATACAGTCCACAAAAATCACTCGAGCATATTATTCAAGAACATACATCTTTATAAAATCGGAAATTTTAGGTGTTGTACTCTCCTCTTCTGGATGCTCCCACTCATAGCTTTCCTTTGGTATATATATGTATCTGCAGACAGGGTATTGTTGCGGTATTGTTGCACACGTCGCGGTCAATTTGGTAATTTATTTTGAGTACATATGTATCTATGTATGTACATGTGTATGTTAAATTTTAATATATTTTTCACTCGTGTCACTATCTCTTTTGCCTTACACTATTTTAATACCTTTAATTTGCTAGTCCACCCGGTGAGCTATGACATTTTAGAATAGCTTTTCTAAATAAAAATACAGAAAACTTGGGTGGCTGCAAATATTTATATTTTAAACGACGAAATGAGAGGTTGAATTCAGATAGCTTTTTTCGACATTTAACAAAGTATTAAAAAAATTTCTTCTTAGCCTAGCTTACCTACGGTGGCAAAGCGGGGCGAATTCGCCAAGAGCGAGAGAGCGAGCTTGTATTGCGCTCCCGCTCTGCCCTTAGCCTAACTTACACAAGGCTTCATAAGATTCAAAAAACTAATAATAATAACAATTAGACGCCAAATGGCGCTACAGCTGTGTTTGACAAATTTTTTGGTCTACTATTATTGATTAGATGCAAGCCTAGATGCAAGGACTTGAGTTTCTTATTGATGTATGTATATAGCAAAACCCCCACCTTTTCTTTACCGATCAGATCGGTATAGATAAAATCCATTACACAAAATGACATTATCACATAGATGCGGCATAAGATTGTTCAAAAATATTTCGGAGCTCATTAATCTTACCATACAGACTCTGAGCATATGACACTCTGGCATCTGGCATCTTTTTTTTTTGCCAGCGTACGAATCAATATCCTACTATTTGTTGGAAGTCTATTCATATAATTAAAATCACTTCTAACTCTATAAAAACACTAAAACTTAAACATTAACATTAACATACTACTAGGGCTAAGAAAGATATAAGACAGAAGAAAGTAATTCAAATTCGCATTACAATTTGTTGAAATTTTAGTAACGACAAGGTTGTTCTGGCCTGTTTCAACTGGCCTGTCAACTTCACCTGGATCACGTGCTGCAAAGCCATCTTCGGAGGTATCCCGTAACAATTTTGTATTAAAGTGATATTTAATATGTATTTTATATAATTTTCATTAACTCATCCAGCTCTGTGGGGCTAGCTTCTGATTCGCATTAGTACGACATGGTCGTAGCAATCATGCTTAGGTAATTATGTGGCACTTTCCAAGTCTGCGTAGGCCATACCTCTATATTTAAATAAAAACTAGTAATATTTTTTCACTTACAATACAACTTTATCTTGTGCACAAGAATGCTATTGGTCCTGCTTAGTTTCATGGAATTCCTTAGTTATGTCTTAACCAGATAAATATGCCTTAATACCCGCTCAATTGCCGCGTTTGACCACGGAAATTATTAAGTTATTGCAGTAGGCAAGCTAATGTTCCAAATATTAAGGCTTTGGTAATCTATATATTAATATACTTGCTTATTTTATCTTTTCATCTGCACACACTCGTCGCTTACAAAAAGTGAGCTCAATTAAAGGAGGGAGAAGCAAAGAGCGCAAAAATTAGTACATGACGCCATTGTAATATTCAGCTTTTTCGTGCCCTCTTTTGTACACATTGCGAGAGCATTTGCAGTGCTGTTGCAGCTGTGTTCACCAGAATCTTTGTAGAAGGAAGCCTCCAAAACCTAGGGCTATCGCTGAAATTTTCTCTCTTTATTAAATTAATATCGCTATATTTGCATTCAATTTCTGAATATTTTCAACTTTAAGGTAATCAACAATTTAGCTAATTCCATTTTTTTAACGCACATTTTTTTGGTTGACGGGAAAAGGTCATAAAAAATAATGATGAAATGGCCACATTTTCTTACTTTTTTTGTAACCGGTGGCAACATAAAAAAAAGCTGAACAAAATCCAAACACATTTATAAAAAATCCAGAATTCCCGCAATTCACAAATTGTTCCCGTATTTCGTCTTCATAAAAGCCAGATCTGATGGGAAAAACGCGTAATCGGCAGCACTGCATGCACGATCGCCCGACTAGTAAAAACCGCCGATAGTGCTTTTCCTTTTTTCATT
Organism: Drosophila miranda; assembly: GCF_003369915.1. Taxonomy (NCBI): domain Eukaryota; kingdom Metazoa; phylum Arthropoda; class Insecta; order Diptera; family Drosophilidae; genus Drosophila; species Drosophila miranda. The sequence continues at coordinate 49,659,381 of NC_046674.1, forward strand.
TCCATCGCCTCTTTGAAAACAGAAAGAATCGCTACTCATTAATATAAAATGCAGCCCGAGAGTCGAATTCCATTAGATCCGGTGATAGCAGTTTTTTCGATTCCCTGCGATAGTTGCCAACAGCTCGCAACAGCGCCGCCTTCTCTTTTACACTCTCTAGTCGCAGGATTATCACTGAATCAACTGCTGTTTCGTGAGTTCTCTGTTGGATCCTAAAAATTCGTTTGAGTAAACATTCTGTCCAGGGCTTTTTGTATTTTATCTGGTATTTTTTCAGAACTCTTCGAACATTTAAGATCAGATGGTTCTCTCAGACGTTTTGATACTGGAGCCCTGTTCAAACGATTTTCCGTTAGATAATTTAGAAGCATTTGGATAAGAGATATTAGAAGAGATGATTAAAATGTCTTAAAAGCTATTGAATACTACTGCACCGAATCCCCGAGCCATTATTTCAAAACTTTAGCTTACTCAGAATCAAAAAAAAAGTTTATGGATAATAATATTACTAAAAGCTTTACTTAAATCTTTTTAAACTACATCAGTTTGACACTGTTTTAGGAAACCAGCAGGTGCTGAGATTGAAAGGGACAGAGTAGCGAAGATGAAAAAATTGTGCGAAAAGTTATTATTTTAATTTGAAAATCCTACTGGAAGATTTCTACGTTGACGATGTTCTTACTGGATCAAACAGTGAGGATGAGCTACTACGGAACCGGAACGAACTTATAAAACTAATGTCCTGCGCCAAGCTAGAGCTCGGGAAAGGCGTATTGTTGCCTCCACACAACCAACTCAATGGTCACCAGTTAAGGTTCTGAGGCTCTACTGGCGTCCTGAAAAGGACACGCTAACATACAATGTCTATCTGCAAGTCCTAACTGCACAGGGACCCGTCGTGGTTCAGTTCAAGATTCTTTTTCAACGACTAAGGCTACTCAATCTGGATTGGAATGATGCCCTTTCAACAAAATTGGCGGACAATTGGGTGAAGTGGCGAGCTGACCTCGACACATTGCAGCAGTTTCACTACCACGTTTGGTTGTCAACAAAGCAGACAACATCGAGTTGCACGGATTCTCCGATGCTTCTATCAAGGCATACGCTGCTGTAGTTTAAAGCAGAGTATTACACGACGACGGCTCTGTGTCCGTATCTTTAGCGGCTGCAAAGACAAGGGTGGCTCCACTCAAGCAGCAATCCTTGCTACACCTGGAGCTTTGCGGAACACTTCTCCTGAGCCAACTCATGCGGTCAATTCTTGGTAAAGTTGTTCAACTCAAAGTTGTACGTTACTTTTTCAGAAAATGGCAATTGTTTGTCTACATTGGCCAAATCCGAATTGGATAACCCACTGGCAGAAGCTTGTGCACACTATTGGCTATGTCGTTCGCTTCATCCAACGCACAAAACATCCATCTCGGGACAGGAGCTCCCAATCTGTTACATTTCATGAGATCAGGACTGCACGGATTCTGTGTTACCATAGGTTAGGTTAGGTTAAGACGGTAGCCGGGAGGGGGGGATGTGAGCCTCCCGCCCCCGAGCTCACTTGGACCTATAAAAGGTCCGTTGTGTTGCCGCATGGGCATGTGCCCCTTCTCGTTGCCTGAACCGTGAGAGCAGACTACTGCAGGATTAAGGGCAGTCCCAACCGGTGGCTTGGATGTATTTGGACAAGGTCCCTGGTTTGATTTCGGACAGGTCCGAAATGTCCGTGAGGAAAGCGGCCCCGAGAATACGAAGACGACGATTTCCAAGGGCTGGGCAGTGGCAGAAGAAGTGGGGGACCGATTCCTCCTCCTCCTCGTCGCGACAACTCCTGCAGAAGTCGTTATGAGGGATTGACAGTCTGGAGGCCTGAGTGCCGATCTGCCAGTGTCCCGTAATGGCTCGAGTAACTGCAGAGCACTGTGCTCTGCTGAGTCTATACAGCTCTGCTGAGCGCTTCTTCGATCGATATGGCCATATCAATCTTGAGACTTTACAGGAGACGGTCTGCTGCCATCTCCCATTGGCATTTTGCTCGAACAATTCGTGCGTTAGGAGCCTGCACGTAGCCAAGGGCATCGCTACCTGCTACCTCTCCGATAGGAGAGGGATCGTAGTACCCTGCCTGGCTAGCTCGTCGGCGGCGTCGTTCCCCTCGATGTCCCTGTGGCCGGGGACCCATATAAGGAGGAGATCTAACTGCTCTGCGATCTCGTTCAGAGACCTGCGGCAGTCATTTACAGTCGCTGAGTTCGACGATAGACGCACTGTCCGAGAAGACGCACACTAAGTGCATGTCTAGACGTAGTTTGGAGACTGTTTGTAGTGGGGCGGACGCAGCTCAAGTCTCCAACGACGATATGGAGGATGAAGTGAAACCTCCTGTAGCCGTCGAAAGAAAAGAAATGCCGTTGTGCTTTGTGGTAAATGTGTAGTATTTATTTCGTGGGTCGCGCGGTAGATCGTGCGTTTGAAACGGGGGTTGAAACGTCACTAAGCTAGGCCTTACGATCTATGCTCCATGATGGCTTGAGCGCCGGGTGGATCGTGGGTCGTAAAATCTCCCGAGCGCCCCTCCGAGCGCGCGAGAGCGCACGAAGTTGGCACAGTGCGCGGCACTCATCTGCTGCTGGCCTGAACATCCTCCCCCCCCCCTGCAGGATGCAAAGCCCAATCGGTGTCTATGGCTGTGTGCATGCAGCGGATACGATCCATCCGAACACCGTGCTCTGGGCCACAGGAAAGCCGTCCTCGCGTGCCAGGAACCCGGGTTGGATCACTTTCGGGTAGACGTCGGCGCCTAAGACCAGAGAGATGGTGGCTGGTCGATGGAATTGCACATCTGCGAGCTTCAGATCGTCAAATCGAGCCCGGATCGTATCGCTCAAAGGTCGGATCGGCGTGCGGATGCGCAAACGGGGCTCGACCTTCAGGATGGCTTCCAGTCGGAAGTCGCCCGTCTTGGTACGAATGACCGCGGTGCACACCTTCTCGTTGCCGACTCGCGTAGTAGGTAGCTTGAAGGCGGAGGCCAATGAGTCGTCAATACAGCTCACCGGCGTGCATGGGTCGATGAGCGCGCCCGTTTCGAAATCCTTCGAGCCCATATCCAGGACCACCAGCGCCGTCGGGAGGATATTGAGGCTCCTATGTTGTAGAAGGGAGCTTACGGAGGGCGCCGGGGCTCCTACGACGGGGCGGTTCACGGGGTGACGGGGACGGCACTCAGCTTGAGACGCTGGACTCGAAAACGATGAGGTCGCGGTTCCTACGACGGGTCGGCTGACGGGTCGACGAGGACGGCGCTCGGCGTGAGCCGGCGTATATGGCGGCGGTGCAGCCGGGGCTGGACGGGCTGGGCGACGAGGGCGGCGTCCGGCGTGGGCCGATGTAGCTGTCGACTGTATTCCCGAGGCTGAGCGGGCTGGACAGCGAGGCGCGGATATGTGGAGTAGCGTGTGGTGGTTCTTGCCACACACCCTGCACAGCCCGCCACTGAGGCAGTCCTTCCCGGAGTGCTGGTGCGCCAGGCAGTTGGCGCAGTATTTGTTTCTCAGGACGGCTCGGAGCCTCTTCTCAGGGCTCAGGCGCAGAAACACGTGGCAGGTTCGTAGCGGGTGTATTCCTGAGCAGACTCGGCAACGATCGGTGCTTCTACCCCGTGGACGCCGGCTCTCCCCGGTGCGGTTGGAGCGTGAGCGTGGGGCCATGTCTGGATACGATGAACTAGGAGTGTGGAGATAATGTTTTTTATCCCCAATCGGCCGACTAATTATTTCGAATTAAATAAAACTCGGCGCAGAAATAAAATTACGATATGTTCTTTAATGCGTGACATCCAAATTGCAAGTGTGGCTTGCCTGCCCTTTACATTGCCGCTCCGATCGCTAAGCGCAGCTTCGCTCGGCCGACGTCGGTAGGCAGACGCAAAGCGGAGATAGCGAAGAGCGAGCTGGCAGAGAGCGTTTAGCAGGGCAAGCAAGCGCAAAGCTTTAACAAACAAATGAGTGACATAGACATAAGTAACAAACAAAATAAGCGGCTGAGGGCCAAGAATTAGGTGCTATTTGGCAAGCAGCTAATCGGCTGGGTTCTGCTCCGAACATTCACCCCCCGTTGGAAGGCAAAGGCTTTCAACAGATCCATCCTGAAGGGGCAGAACCGCTATTTTTCCAACGGCCCTCTTGAAGATGCTTGCTTGGGCGCAGCTGGCGGCTACGCTGGGATGATCGTCGTCTGCAGCAATCGGCGCTTCTTTACGAAGGCGGCTTGTCGTGATTACATCTTTATCATCGGAAACCTCTGTAATTGCATAGAATGGCAGGAAATTTGGCTATCGAAAAGTTCGCGCTGCAGTTCCTGATTCTCCGATCGCAGTTTTTCCACTTGCACCTGGCACTCGAGCAGCTGCTTCCTGCATTGCTGCTCTAAGTTTTTGTACTCGAGCGTTGTGGGTCGAAAATCGTCAATAGAGATGCACGAGGAATTTTCAAAAGCGGCTAAAGCTGCACGCTTATTCTCCGAGCTATCAATGCTTCCTGATACTATCCAACCAAGTTTTGTCTCCTGCAATGTTGGCAATTGGGCTGATAGTCGAATCCGTCCGACGCACATTAAATCGAAGAACAAACCAGAACCTATCAACAGATCGATACGTTGGGGCTTGGAGAAATTAGGATCAGCTAGTTTTAGATTATTCGGCATTGGCCAATCCTTTGCGTCTACGCCGAAGTTAGGCTGCATTTCCGTAATTGAGTTGGTGACAATTGCAGCGAAGGAAGCTCGATAGCTTGCGTCCTGGGAATGTACAACTATATGTACAGACTTGCTCGAAGGTAGAATGGAATCTCCGATTCCAGAGATGTGAACATAAGACGAGCGATGATCCAACTGCAACTGATCAGCAAGTCTAGATGTTACAAAGTTTGCCTGTGATGCAGAATCCAAAATGGCACGACATGGGATAAGTGCTCCATAACAATCTGTTACATGGACGAGGGCAGTACGTAGCAACACGTTCTGGCTAGGCTGAGATTTCTGGATCGAGGGGGGAGGGCTAGAACACCCGCTTGCTAGAAGCACAGTCGCGGCCTCTTGCTGGATCGATTCCTCGGCCGGTGAAGAGGAAGATGAAGCACCAGTTCCCGATGGAATGTGGAGTAGCGTGTGATGTTTGGCCTGGCAATGCCTGCAAAGTCCTGACCTGCACCTCTGCAATTCATGGCCCTTGTTGAGGCAGTTCAAACACAAGCGGCTCTTTTTTGCTTCTTTGTATCGTTCAAACGCAGAGAGATTCAGGAATGCCTGACATCTAGATATGTAATGCTCGGAGGAATTGCAATGGTTACATATGGGGTTAGGATGGTTGTTACTGGAGGTGATAAGGGTGATAGGTTTGTCTTCTCCCACCTGTTGACTAGGACTTATTTCCATGGCTGATCCCAAATTCTCCAGCATCCGACATCTCGCTTCCAAAAATGAGGCCATGTTTGACCACTGAGGCAATCTTGAGGTCGGCTGGTTCTCCTCCCATTTCTTCTTGGTCTTGTGGTCCAATTTCGTACCTATGATGTAGATCAGTAACCCATCCGAAATCTCCTGCGGGGTTGCCAAGGTCTGAAGTGCACGCAAGTGCGAATTGATTTTGTCGCTGAGCGCGCGCAAGCCGATAGCCGAGCCCTTCTCCACCCCTTGCAGCCCGAAAATAGCCTTGACGTGTGCCTGAAAATGTAACAGTTTATTATCGAATCGCAACATTAGTAAATTCAACGCCTTGTCGTAATTCTCCTCAGAAAGCTCCAAGGAACGAATCGGATCCAGCGCAGCACCATCTAGACATCCACGAAGATATTGGAATTTTTCGATGATTGGTTTCGATGGTCTTTGTGCACCATTGTCGAGAACATCGAGTGGAATTCTGGCCAATCCATGTAGTTCCCACCGAATCGCGGAAGCTGCAACTCGGGCATTCGAGAACGGCCTATACTATTATAGGCGAACAACGACGAATTCCCCTCGAGAGTATGCTGAGCAGTTGAATTGGCAACATTTACCGTGTGAGCAGCCATCATCTCCCGCGACAGCCTTGACCTAAGCTTGACATAAACATTCGAAAAGTCCAGTCGGGCATCATGGGCTAACTGCAGGAAATCCGGCCTTTCAAGGCTCGTTTGAGCGGCATCGAAATCCGCATTCATTCGCTCGATTTGCTCTAAGCGAGCTTGAAGTTCTGCCTCATCTAACTCGGCAAGCTCTTCCTTGGTGAGAAAGCGATCCATGGCCTTTAGTTGGCGCGCGATGGACTCGGCCTTGTGCTTGTAGAAATCTACATCACTCGGCATTGCTGCGTTCGCGACATTGGTGGGCTCAGGTGCTGCCATGTTAAGGTTTTAAAAGAGTCACTCAGCACGACCGTAAAAGACACCCTGTATACGTATAAACGTGGGAACCGAAAGCAAAGGGATTACAGCTAATGCCTTTAGCTGTGCGGCTGTGCGAGCTGTCCGATTCCGCTTTGTACTCCGCTTGTGTGTATTAGTGAGTTCGCTGCACTGCCTACCGCACTGCACTGACCGAATTGTCGCGACAGAGAAATTAATAGCCAGCAATGCGTGTATGTAGGTGTATGTAAGTATGTTTTAGCACCGAATTGTGCTTAACCGCCGAAAATTTGCTAAGGATAACGAATGTTGATTGCGAATGATTATTAATTGACACTGCAACTCAGATATCACGTCGGGGTCACCAAATTTTATGTGGAGATAATGTTTTGTATCCCCAATCGGCCGACTAATTATTTCGAATTAAATAAAACTCGGCGCAGAAATAAAATTACGATATGTTCTTTAATGCGTGACATCCAAATTGCAAGTGTGGCTTTCCTGCCCTTTACATTGCCGCTCCGATCGCTAAGCGCAGCTTCGCTCGGCCGACGTCGGTAGGCAGACGCAAAGCGGAGATAGCGAAGAGCGAGCTGACAGAGAGCGTTTAGCAGGGCAAGCAAGCGCAAAGCTTTAACAAACAAATGAGTGACATAGACATAAGTAACAAACAAAATAAGCGGCTGAGGGCCAAGAATTATGTGCTATTTGGCAAGCAGCTAATCGGCTGGGTTCTGCTCCGAACAAGGAGTATTAGAATTGAAACTTGGAGGTTTGGAAGGTACGTTCGCGTTATTGTTGGACGGAACTAGGGCGTTCTACTGGGAGGAGAACGACCTTTACAACAGGCCTTTTAAGGACCCCGCGGGCAGTAAGGATATCTACCACACGGACTCTATCGTCAGCGCCGGGATATACGGACTGGACTCTCCCGAGCCGCCATTCATTGGAGGGCAGGTTGTCTTCTTTGACGACAACCATATCCCCAACCTGGAGGTTTGGCGTCGGCGTCTGCCACTTAGGGCGCTTGTGGAGCTCTTTGAGGTATTCCTCTTTCCACCGCTGGCAAAACTGTTGGGTGAGGGCCTTTAAATGCTGCCATCGATTGATTATTGATTTAAGGTCATCCTTTATTTCGGGTTCGGCCGTAGACATCAAGGGTCCCCCGGTAAGGAAGTGCCCGGGAGTAAGGGCCAGCAACTCAGTTGGATCTTCGGACATCGGCGAGAGCGGCCTGGAATTAAGGCATGCTTCGATCTTTGCGAGAAGCGTGGAAAGCTCTTCGAAAGTGTACTTCCGAGTGGACGTGGCTTTGTAGAAGAGAGTTTTGAAACTCTTCACCCCGGCTTCCCACAGACCTCCCATGTGTGGTGCTCCTGGTGGGATAAAACGGCACGAAACCCGTTGATGGCTGTACGCGTCAGTTATCGAGCCCTTGAATGCTTCTAGGAAGTCACGGGAAAGCACCTTGGCGGCACCAACGAAAGTTTTGCCATTGACGGAGTGAATGCGCTGCGGACACCCTCGTCGTGCGACGAAACGAGCGAAGGCTGCAAGAAATTTCTCGGTCGTGAGATCCGACGTGGGCTCCAAATGGATCGCCTTCGTGGAAAAACACACGAACACACACACATACCCCTTGATTATCAGGCACGCTCTGCCTGTGTAATTCCGTATTTCGAAGGGACCCGCGTAGTCAATTCCGGTGTGCGTGAACGGTCTGCAAAAGGACGTTCGTTCCGTAGGAAGATCACCCATCATTTGGGCTTGCAACTTCTGTCTGTGGATGACGCATACCTTGCAGGAGTTTATCACCCCCTTCATGAGTTTCTGAACCTTGGGAATCCAGAACTTGGATCGGATAAGTCGCACCATTAGTTGGTTCCCGCCATGAGGAGTTATCCGGTGGGTGAATTGCGCGAGAAGGCGGGATAGCCGGCAGCGGTACGGCAGAATAATGGGATGCCGTTCGTCGTACTTCAGAAAGTTAGAAGTTGCGATACGGCCACATGCTCTTATGAGCCCATGTTGGTCTAGGAACGGGTTCAAATTCAGGATAGAACTTGACCTTGGCACTGGCCGCTTCTCGCTTAGGCAGTGATACTCTTGGGAGTATTCCCTGCGCTGAGTCTCTAGGATAAGAGTGCGCTCAGCTTCGGTAATGTCTTCGCTTGCAAGGTGGTCCTCTTGTCCGGTGACCAGCTTCCGGCAGCGTTTTGTGAAGCGAAGGACATAAGAACGGACTCGCAGGGCTCTCTCCAGATTGGAGAACCGATCGAGGAAGTCTTCGGATGGGCTCGGTGCAAAGTGAACCTTCATAGCACGTTGCTCGAGGGTTATCACGGGATCGTCCCCGCATTGGGCTGGCCATTGATGCCGGGGCTCTTGCAACCACGCTGGTCCGTGCCACCAGAGTTGGTTCTCGACGAGCTCCTGTAAGGATACGCCCCTGCTGGCGAGGTCGGCGGGATTTTGTGCGGACGGAACGTGACCCCAATTCTCGACCTCGGTGGCTTGGGAAATTCTGGTCACTCGGTTGGCCACGAAGGTAGTCCAGTGGCAAGCAGGCTTTTTCAGCCAGGACAGGACTATAGCGGAATCTGTCCAGAAGTAACAGGTTGTAGGTGCGCTTGGCATATTTGGCAGGATAGCCGTCGCCATTTCGGACAGTAGTACGGCGCCGCATAGCTCTAACCGGGGGAGCGATACAGTCTTAACGGGTGCGACTCGTGTTTTCGCGGTGAGCAACTGCACCTTGACCAGGTGGTCAGTCTCGATGCGTACGTAGATCGCCGCACAGTACGCCTTTTTGGACGCATCGCAAAATCCGTGATGCTCGACCCTTACAGATGGTTCGGAGCCAATCCACCTTGGAATGCGGATCTGGTCGAGAGCGGAGTAGCTCTGCAGAAAACTCTGCCAGCGCTGACGCATCTCGGTCGGAAGATCTTCGTCCCATCCCACTTCTTGCAACCAGATCTCTTGCATGAAGATCTTTGACCGGACAATGAAAGGAGCCAACCAGTCCGAAGGGTCGAACAACCTTGCTATCTGGGAAAGCACCTCTCGCTTGGTATAGGATGCCGTAGATGCCAGTTCTGGCGGAACGAAGAAGAAATCGTCTGTTGTCGCCTTCCAGCGAATTCCGAGAGTCTTGGCTGTGCTTTCTGCCTCAATTTCAAGGAAGTCGGTGTGAAGGAGATGGTCATTCGGAATGGTAGTCAGGATATCCTTGTGGTTGGACGTCCATTTTCTCAGTGGAAACCCGGCAGAACTCAGGGCGGCCTGTAACTCGCGGATAGCTAGTTGAGCCTCAGTGGGAGAGTCTGCGCCCGCTAGGACGTCGTCGACATATATACAGGACCGAATGATGTGACTGGCTCTCGGGAATCGGGACTGGACATTGTCTGCAAGCCGTTGCAACACCCGGATGGCGAGAAAGGGAGCACAATTGATTCCAAAGGTAACAGTTTGCAACTCATTGTCGCGTATCTCGCCTTCCTTGTTGCGAAACAATATTCGCTGGAAGGGGGTGTGCTTCGGATCTACCCAAATCTGCCGATACATCTTGGTGATGTCAGCATTGAAGACGTACCGGTAGTAGCGTTACTTCAGGATCTGAAGGGTTAAGTCGGACTGGAGAACAGGGCCGGGGTGCAGAAGATCATTCAAGCTGATACCGTTAGTCGACGGGCTGGATGCGTTAAATACAACGCGGACTTTCGTGGTGGTGCTATCAGGCTTGAAGACAGCGTGGTGCGGCACGTAGTAGGTTGAAGACCCATGAATCGGAGGAACTTCTGTCATGTGATCAAGGTCTAGGTATTCTTGGATCACGGAGTCGTATTGCGCTTGTAAGGTAGAGTCTCTTTTTAAACGATTTTCGTTCCGCAGAAACTGAGTCAGGGCAATCGACCTTGAATACCCCAGATCGGATCCGAGACGATCTGGGTCACGGAACGGCAACGCGACAACTTACTTTCCGTTCGACGTTCTCGAAGTGGTTCGGAGGAAATTGCTTTCGCAGTAGGCATCCGACTCGCCTACGATTTTCACCGGTAGTGTCTCCACCTCCCAAAACTTGGTAAGAAGCTGGTCTAACGGAGCCTCTGGCTCGTTCGAAACTTGCGTAGAGAAGGATGAACTACTGCTTTGTACAGTATTGGGCACTGGGCCGGTAAGTACCCACCCGAAAATGGTTTCCTGCCCGAGGAGAGAGCCACAGATGTTGGTCTGTGAGCCGCTTAACAGGATGGACGGAAGGAAATCCGCTCCAATCAGGACATCTATTTGTGAACTCCCGTGCAACTAAGTGCAAAACCGGCCTCGTCGTGGAATGGATGGCAAAATGACAGATCTTCGTGGATTGAGCGGATACTGTCCGATTGAGGCCCGAGACTTGTGCCTGGATGAGTCGGAACGGCAACTTGATTATGTTAAAAAGACGTTCCGTGATAAAAGTTGCCTCGGATCCCGGGTCGATTAGAGCGCGGGCGCGGAAATTTGTCCCCAGGTGGCAAATATTGATGATTGCTGTTCCCAGAAGGACAGCTCTATGGCCGGAGGCGAAATAATTTTGAACGCTGGGTGGCGTGTCGGAAGAACTTGGACTCGGTACGACTGGGGAAGTGGAATCACGGGCGATTGGAGTGCCACGGTGCAGCAGCGTGTGGTGTCGGTCCCCACAAGTACTGCAGTTATGGGCACTTTGGCATTCCCGGATCTGATGGCCTCGTGCGAAACAGTTGAGACAAAGCTGCTTTTGATTGATGCAGCTGGAACGAGCATCAGCGTTCATTTGGAGAAAGTGCGGGCATAGCCGGATTGGGTGATTCTCTTTCCCGCAAAGATCACACGTTCTCCGGTTCGGATTTACGGTTGTCTCGAAGGAGTGAACCCTCCGAGGAACAGGACTCCCTTGGGAACGGAACGGGTTGCTTCGGGAAGGTGGCGGATTCGGAACACCTTTCGGACTGTGTGAAGCGGACGGATTGCCCTCGATGGCTTCGAGCGTCAGGTATCTCTGGCTGAGGAAGGATTCCATCTCCTTCCACGAAGGCATCTCTTTCTTTGTGGTGACGGAATCTTCCCACAAAGCCCGGGTCAACTTCGGTAATTTGGAGGCACAAATAGTCACCAGCAAGCTGTCCCAGTTTTCGGTGGAGACCTTTGAGTGGGCCAGTGCGGTTAAAACCCCTTGGATGGTGCTGAGAAGCTCCTTTAGCGCACGACTGGACTCGGTACCAACGGAAGCCAATGAAAGGAGGATATTTATTTGGTTAGTCACCAGGAGCCTGTTATTTTCGTACCGGTCCCGAAGGGCATTCCAGGCAGCCTCGAAGCCGTCATTTGTGAGTGGGGACTTTTCCACTATGGCCTTCGGATCACCACTGGTCTTAGTGGTGAGGTGGTACAGCTTCTCCACGGGAGACAGCCTGGGATTCTGTATGTAGATTGCAGTAAACAGGGCGAATGGCCACAACCTTGGTTGTATACGGAGATTAGGATGAAAATTGAGGATGACCAATAATATTGAGGCACGAGGTATCAATATATAGAGTCGGTTGCAAACGGCCGTCTAAAACAATATATCCTCGAAATGCAGGGTAGCGCGTAACTTGACGCTCCGTTACGGTCAAGCGCGGCACCGAAAAATATTGTCCCACCAACAACAATGCAAGCAAAACGGTAGAGAAGCGAAAGCGAAAGGAAAGACGAAAAGAATGCACCGCTGCTGTTGCTTGTATGTGTGTAAGTGCTAGGTACGGTGCCTTGAGTTAACGCAATTGAACAACGGGTACAAAACGGTAACCGTTTTAAATACAAGATGTGTGTATGTATATAGATATGCAAGAATATGCTACTTTAAAAAGAATGCGTACTTATGTAAGTTAACCACCGACACTGGGCGTGTGCTGACCTAGCATATCAGCGAGGTCCACGACCAGAGTCATAGGTTTGGCGGATGCAGCTGCAGTAATTCAACACCACCCACAAGGCGAAAGTCAGCGGTTCCCACGGGTGCCGAACATCTGCCAGCGACGTTGAAGTTCTTGGAACGGCGGCGATCGCTCTGCAGCGAAGGCAGCGCCGCGGCAGCACTGTCCGCGAAGCCGGCTGCAATCATAGCTTTTAATTTCATTAATAATTAGTCTTAAGTTTGAATCCAAATAAAGCGCAGCGTATCGCTCGCCTCGATCAATTAATTCTCATTCATAATATTCGGTCAGCTACCGCTACCGAATTCAATAACTATCATAACTCCAATGTTTGATACCACTCAGCTAGCTAACGCTTCTGAGGAATTGTTCACTTAAAATAATCAATAAATACCTAATAACAGCATACTCGTCGTGTTCCGGTGTAATTTAATAATTTGTATATTTAAATAAATATGTGCCGGGCGTATGAAATCGTGCATTAGGTTATGGACAATATAATTAGTTAAGAAAGGGGCGACGTAGTGACCCGTGTTAGTTTATATATGTATGTAATTATAAAACCAAAAAACTGTGCAGAATATGTATGTACGTTTGTCAGCCGCGAAAACTCAGCTGGTAGCTGGGAGGGGAAGGCAGATGAGATACCGACAGATATGCATACATATGTGTATGAATGTAAGCGCTGGATCGGAGGCGGATTAAATTGGTCTCGCTGCAGGTGAATTCTTTTTATTTCACTGTGGCACAACTGATTGCACAGCCAACGGAACTATAAGCACGACCGTTGTATTGGGTATGTAGATGTGGGTATATACGAGCACTCGAAGAAGCGGAGAGCGCCCGGAATTGCCAAGAATATGGCGCCGTCGATAGAACGGTGAAAGGAAAGACGCGGCACGTATATATATGTATATATGTCCAGCCGAATGGGACCAGGTGAGGAGCCACTGGAGATGGGCAGATGGGGAATCCGTACTTATCTTGGAGGTTGGGAATTGTCCGCCGGTGCTTGCTGGTGTGGACTTCTCCTTTTGTTTAGGCGAAGATCCGGCTCGAAGCCGAATGGGACCAGGTGAGGAGCCACTGGAGACGGGCAGATGAGGAATCCGTACTTATCTTGGAGGTTGGGAATTGTCCGCCGGTGCTTGCTGGTGTGGACTTCTCCTTTTGTTTAGGCGAAGATCCGGCTCGAAGGACCAATGTTTGTAGTGGGGCGGACGAAGCTCAAGTCTCCAACGACGATATGGATGATGAAGTGAAACCTCCTGTAGCCGTCGCAAGAAAAGAAATGCCGTGGTGCCTTGTGGTAAATGTGTAGTATTTATTTCGGGGGTCGCGCGGTAGATCGTGCGTTTGAAACGGGGGTTGAAACGTCACTAAGCTAGGCCTTACGATCTATGCTCCATGATGGCTTGAGCGCCGGGTGGATCGTGGGTCGTAAAATCTCCCGAGCGCCCCTCCGAGCGCGCGAGAGCGAGTTGGGACCGGAGCGCACGAAGTTGGCACAGTGCGCGGCACTCATCTGCTGCTGGCCAGAACAGAGACGATAGAAATGGTCTCCTTGATGGCTTCAATCTCCGCTTGGAACACACTACGGTGGTCCGGGAGCCTGAAGCAATGACTGATGTTCAGCTCGCTGCAGTAGACTCCGCCTCCCACGCGGCCGTCTAGCTTTGAGCCTTCAGTGTAGAAGTGAACCGCATTTGCAGGTCCTGGTTCGCCCATCTCCCAGTCCTCTCTAGGTGGGATTGATACCTGGAAGGGCGTCGAGAGGTGATCACTAGGAATACAGTAATCTGTCCTCTCTGGTAATTGCGGGAGTCTCATCAGGAGTCCCGAGTGCCCAACCGCGGACGCCTTCCACAGTCTTGCTTCTCTCATTCTGAGGGCAGAAAGTGTTGCCACCTTCTTTCCCATGAGATCTACAGAGAGGAGGTCCAGCATAGTATCCAGGGCTTCCCCTGGAGTAGTGCGTAGCCCGCCAGTGATGCATAGCTCTGCCATGCGTTGAACTCTGCTGAGTTTATTGAGGCATGTCTTTCTGTCTAAGGCTGGCCACCATACCACCACTCCATAGAGCATGATCGGTCGTATGATGGCGGTGTAGAGCCACCGGACTATATAGGGGGTCATTCCCCATTTTAGTCCGATGGCTTTCCTGCAAGTATAGAGGGCCACTGTGGCTTTCTTTACTCAATCCTCTATGCTCAATTTCCAGTCGAGCTTTCTATCGAGGATTAGGCCACGATACTTGGGGTTGTTGCTGAAAACTAGCGCTTCCCCACATAGTCTAGGGGGAATCAGTACCGGAACTTTGTACTTCCTAGTGGAAAGCACCAGTTCCGTTTTAGACGGGTTGACGCCTAACCCGCATTTGTCTGCCCATTTCGACATTTTCGTGAGAGTACTTGTCATGCACTCACACAACGTCTGCGGAAATTTTCCGGAGAGTGCTATAGCAACATCGTCCGCATACGCCACCACACGGCAGCCACCCCCCTCTATCTCCCGTAGCAGTGTGTTCACTGCCACGTTCCATAGGAGGGGCGAGAGGACTCCGCCCTGCGGTGTGCCTCTGCAGACGAATCTGGTGCATGTTGACGTTCCCAGTGATGCCTCAACCGTCCTGCATTGCAGCATCTGATCGATCAGGCTCACCGTCCTGGAGTCAACCCCCAGATCCGTCAGTGCGCCCGTGATGGCGGTCGGAAGGATGTTGTTAAAAGCGCCTTCTATGTCGAGGAAGGCTACGAGGGTGTCCTCGATGATCGATGTGATCGAGTGTAGGGCCGGTTTGGTGGATCTTCCCTTCCGATAGGCATGCTGGGAGTCTGAGATCAGACTGGACGGAATACACGCTGTGAGATGCAGCCCCAGGAGCCGTTCCATCGCCTTTAGAAGAAAAGACGATAGACTAATGGGCCTGAAATCTTTTGGGGCAGTGTGCGAGGGCTTGCCTGCCTTGGGTATGAATGCGACTTTGGTCTGAAGCCAGGTGTCAGAAATGCACCCGTGGGAAAAGATTCCCTCGTAAATTATTTTGAGCCAGTTAATGGCTTTAAGTCCCGCGTGAATCAGTTGGGCAGGGAAAATGCCGTCTGGGCCCGCAGATTTGTAAGGTTTAAAACTTCTGATCGCCCAGGAGATGTTCTCCCGGCTTAGCAGGCTCAGGAGGGCATTTGAGACGACAGAAGGAGGCGCGAAGTAGTTGGGTCTGTTTTCATCGCAGCCAGGGAAGTGAGTATTTAGGAGAAGATTTAGCGATTCATCGCTGGACGTAGTCCACGACTGGTCGGTGTTCTTCAAGTAGCCCAGGGTGGGTGATGTCTTCGAGAGAACTCTGCGCAAGCGCGAGGCTTCTGAGTTACTCTCGATTTCGCTGCAGAACTTACGCCAGGAGGCGCGTTTGGCTTTTCTAAGTTCTTTGTTGTAGATTGACAGACTGGCCTTGTATTCGGCCCAGTTTTGCTCAACGTTCTCAGCCTTAGCTTTATTGAAGATTCTCCGGGAGGCTTTCCGGAGTTCATCCAGTTTCGGATTCCACCATTCAGATTTCCTCCGGCCTCTGTTCTTGCCAGAGGGGCATGCTTTGTCGAGCGCCTTATTGCAGGCGTCGGTAAAGATCTTAAGAAGACGGGTCATGGCCTCCGTGGAGAACTTCTCCTCAGATGGGGGCTCGGGGAGAACACGACAGAGGTAATCAGAGTACCGAGTCCAGTTTGTCCGCCTGATGTTCCGGAAACGAACTGGCTTCGGTACTGAGAAGGAGAAAACAGTTTCCACGTACCTGTGGTCCGAGAAGGAGTGATCTTCCAGTACCCTCCAGGATACAATGTTACTCTGTATCTCATGAGAGGCAAGCGTGAGGTCCAGGACCTCCTTGCGGTTTTTAATAATAAAGGTGGGATCACTACCCCGGCTTAATAAGACCATCTGAGTGGTCAGTAAGTAACTGAAAAGGTACTCACCCCTTTCGTTTGTGTCAGTGCTTCCCCACTGACAGTGATGTGCATTGGCGTCGCACCCCACAATTAGGCCGATGTCTTTGGCCGAACATTCTGCGATTAGAGCCCGGAGAGGCGCGTGTTGGGTGGGGGGGGGGGGGGGGGGTGCAACTCTCTTTTTGCAAGAATGCAGGTACGAATTTTACCTGCGGTTTCAGCTACATATAGCTTGTAGTCAGAAGTCCTCAGACCGGAGACCCTGTTTCCGAGGATCCAGGGCTCCTGAATGAGTACTATGTCGGCTCCACCCTTGGCCAGGTGGAGCAGTAGAGCAGCGCATGCTGCCTTACAATGGTGGACGTTTATCTGCAGGATTGTCAGTGACATTCTGAGTCTCACCTCCACCATTGTTGCTTCTAGATCGCTGTCGGGGGAATCCGGCTCCTCCCCGACAACGATATGGCTGAGACCTCTGGCTAGGTCGCTCTCGTCGAACGCGTAGTCGTCCAGAATGTCGTCCGACATCATGGACGCCGCATCCGACGCCGGGTTGTCTTCCTCGCAGGAGGCCCCCTCTTTCGGGATCTTCACAGCTCCGGGTCTGGCTCGACCTCCGCTTGCCTGCCCTTGCGATCCGACTTATAGGTGGTTATGGTGACCTTTTTGTACCCGTAGTCGACCACACCGTCCGTTTTGGCGAGTGGCTCTAGTGACTCCTCATTTAGGACGAGAATAATCTGGCGCCTCTGCCCCTGGATGTCCTCTACCTTGGCCACCTTCCAATCGGCTGTGGGAAGGTGGGGGTTGCAGACCTGCAGTAGCATGAGGGTTTTCTCAGGTTCTGCAGGTTTTGCCGAGACCCATGCTCTGGCTCTCGGGCGGCTGGGAACATCCTCCCATCTCACGGCCTCCAGTTTCGCCCCTGGGTAGACCTCTTTCAGAGCAGCCACCGCCTTCATGTAGAGGGCCGCAGAGCAAGCGTCTTGGCAGGCGATGGCTTTCACCTTGCCTTGATGCCACCCTGCGTCCTCACACTTTGGCGGTGGTCCGCCGTTCTCCTCCAGTTCCTGTAGAAACCGGTCTTGGAGCTCGTTCTCCACCAGGTGCCACTTATCGCGAGGGACATGGCCGTCCTCGGCGCCCCTGTCCAGGACACTATCAGGCTATCAGGCTTGAAGACAGCGTGGTGCGGCACGTAGTAGGTTGAAGACCCATGAATCGGAGGAACTTCTGTCATGTGATCAAGGTCTAGGTATTCTTGGATCACGGAGTCGTATTGCGCTTGTAAGGTAGAGTCTCTTTTTAAACGATTTTCGTTCCGCAGAAACTGAGTCAGGGCAATCGACCTTGAATACCCCAGATCGGATCCGAGACGATCTGGGTCACGGAACGGCAACGCGACAACTTACTTTCCGTTCGACGTTCTCGAAGTGGTTCGGAGGAAATTGCTTTCGCAGTAGGCATCCGACTCGCCTACGATTTTCACCGGTAGTGTCTCCACCTCCCAAAACTTGGTAAGAAGCTGGTCTAACGGAGCCTCTGGCTCGTTCGAAACTTGCGTAGAGAAGGATGAACTACTGCTTTGTACAGTATTGGGCACTGGGCCGGTAAGTACCCACCCGAAAATGGTTTCCTGCCCGAGGAGAGAGCCACAGATGTTGGTCTGTGAGCCGCTTAACAGGATGGACGGAAGGAAATCCGCTCCAATCAGGACATCTATTTGTGAACTCCCGTGCAACTAAGTGCAAAACCGGCCTCGTCGTGGAATGGATGGCAAAATGACAGATCTTCGTGGATTGAGCGGATACTGTCCGATTGAGGCCCGAGACTTGTGCCTGGATGAGTCGGAACGGCAACTTGATTATGTTAAAAAGACGTTCCGTGATAAAAGTTGCCTCGGATCCCGGGTCGATTAGAGCGCGGGCGCGGAAATTTGTCCCCAGGTGGCAAATATTGATGATTGCTGTTCCCAGAAGGACAGCTCTATGGCCGGAGGCGAAATAATTTTGAACGCTGGGTGGCGTGTCGGAAGAACTTGGACTCGGTACGACTGGGGAAGTGGAATCACGGGCGATTGGAGTGCCACGGTGCAGCAGCGTGTGGTGTCGGTCCCCACAAGTACTGCAGTTATGGGCACTTTGGCATTCCCGGATCTGATGGCCTCGTGCGAAACAGTTGAGACAAAGCTGCTTTTGATTGATGCAGCTGGAACGAGCATCAGCGTTCATTTGGAGAAAGTGCGGGCATAGCCGGATTGGGTGATTCTCTTTCCCGCAAAGATCACACGTTCTCCGGTTCGGATTTACGGTTGTCTCGAAGGAGTGAACCCTCCGAGGAACAGGACTCCCTTGGGAACGGAACGGGTTGCTTCGGGAAGGTGGCGGATTCGGAACACCTTTCGGACTGTGTGAAGCGGACGGATTGCCCTCGATGGCTTCGAGCGTCAGGTATCTCTGGCTGAGGAAGGATTCCATCTCCTTCCACGAAGGCATCTCTTTCTTTGTGGTGACGGAATCTTCCCACAAAGCCCGGGTCAACTTCGGTAATTTGGAGGCACAAATAGTCACCAGCAAGCTGTCCCAGTTTTCGGTGGAGACCTTTGAGTGGGCCAGTGCGGTTAAAACCCCTTGGATGGTGCTGAGAAGCTCCTTTAGCGCACGACTGGACTCGGTACCAACGGAAGCCAATGAAAGGAGGATATTTATTTGGTTAGTCACCAGGAGCCTGTTATTTTCGTACCGGTCCCGAAGGGCATTCCAGGCAGCCTCGAAGCCGTCATTTGTGAGTGGGGACTTTTCCACTATGGCCTTCGGATCACCACTGGTCTTAGTGGTGAGGTGGTACAGCTTCTCCACGGGAGACAGCCTGGGATTCTGTATGTAGATTGCAGTAAACAGGGCGAATGGCCACAACCTTGGTTGTATACGGAGATTAGGATGAAAATTGAGGATGACCAATAATATTGAGGCACGAGGTATCAATATATAGAGTCGGTTGCAAACGGCCGTCTAAAACAATATATCCTCGAAATGCAGGGTAGCGCGTAACTTGACGCTCCGTTACGGTCAAGCGCGGCACCGAAAAATATTCTCCCACCAACAACAATGCAAGCAAAACGGTAGAGAAGCGAAAGCGAAAGGAAAGACGAAAAGAATGCACCGCTGCTGTTGCTTGTATGTGTGTAAGTGCTAGGTACGGTGCCTTGAGTTAACGCAATTGAACAACGGGTACAAAACGGTAACCGTTTTAAATACAAGATGTGTGTATGTATATAGATATGCAAGAATATGCTACTTTAAAAAGAATGCGTACTTAGCATATCAGCGAGGTCCACGACCAGAGTCATAGGTTTGGCGGATGCAGCTGCAGTAATTCAACACCACCCACAAGGCGAAAGTCAGCGGTTCCCACGGGTGCCGAACATCTGCCAGCGACGTTGAAGTTCTTGGAACGGCGGCGATCGCTCTGCAGCGAAGGCAGCGCCGCGGCAGCACTGTCCGCGAAGCCGGCTGCAATCATAGCTTTTAATTTCATTAATAATTAGTCTTAAGTTTGAATCCAAATAAAGCGCAGCGTATCGCTCGCCTCGATCAATTAATTCTCATTCATAATATTCGGTCAGCTACCGCTACCGAATTCAATAACTATCATAACTCCAATGTTTGATACCACTCAGCTAGCTAACGCTTCTGAGGAATTGTTCACTTAAAATAATCAATAAATACCTAATAACAGCATACTCGTCGTGTTCCGGTGTAATTTAATAATTTGTATATTTAAATAAATATGTGCCGGGCGTATGAAATCGTGCATTAGGTTATGGACAATATAATTAGTTAAGAAAGGGGCGACGTAGTGACCCGTGTTAGTTTATATATGTATGTAATTATAAAACCAAAAAACTGTGCAGAATATGTATGTACGTTTGTCAGCCGCGAAAACTCAGCTGGTAGCTGGGAGGGGAAGGCAGATGAGATACCGACAGATATGCATACATATGTGTATGAATGTAAGCGCTGGATCGGAGGCGGATAAAATTGGTCTCGCTGCAGGTGAATTCTTTTTATTTCACTGTGGCACAACTGATTGCACAGCCAACGGAACTATAAGCACGACCGTTGTATTGGGTATGTAGATGTGGGTATATACGAGCACTCGAAGAAGCGGAGAGCGCCCGGAATTGCCAAGAATATGGCGCCGTCGATAGAACGGTGAAAGGAAAGACGCGGCACGTATATATATGTATATATGTCCAGCCGAATGGGACCAGGTGAGGAGCCACTGGAGATGGGCAGATGGGGAATCCGTACTTATCTTGGAGGTTGGGAATTGTCCGCCGGTGCTTGCTGGTGTGGACTTCTCCTTTTG
Source organism: Drosophila miranda (assembly GCF_003369915.1). Taxonomy (NCBI): domain Eukaryota; kingdom Metazoa; phylum Arthropoda; class Insecta; order Diptera; family Drosophilidae; genus Drosophila; species Drosophila miranda. Next base: position 49,680,006 of record NC_046674.1, read on the forward strand.
TTTAGGCGAAGATCCGGCTCGAAGCCGAATGGGACCAGGTGAGGAGCCACTGGAGACGGGCAGATGAGGAATCCGTACTTATCTTGGAGGTTGGGAATTGTCCGCCGGTGCTTGCTGGTGTGGACTTCTCCTTTTGTTTAGGCGAAGATCCGGCTCGAAGGACCAATGTTTGTAGTGGGGCGGACGAAGCTCAAGTCTCCAACGACGATATGGATGATGAAGTGAAACCTCCTGTAGCCGTCGCAAGAAAAGAAATGCCGTGGTGCCTTGTGGTAAATGTGTAGTATTTATTTCGGGGGTCGCGCGGTAGATCGTGCGTTTGAAACGGGGGTTGAAACGTCACTAAGCTAGGCCTTACGATCTATGCTCCATGATGGCTTGAGCGCCGGGTGGATCGTGGGTCGTAAAATCTCCCGAGCGCCCCTCCGAGCGCGCGAGAGCGAGTTGGGACCGGAGCGCACGAAGTTGGCACAGTGCGCGGCACTCATCTGCTGCTGGCCAGAACAGAGACGATAGAAATGGTCTCCTTGATGGCTTCAATCTCCGCTTGGAACACACTACGGTGGTCCGGGAGCCTGAAGCAATGACTGATGTTCAGCTCGCTGCAGTAGACTCCGCCTCCCACGCGGCCGTCTAGCTTTGAGCCTTCAGTGTAGAAGTGAACCGCATTTGCAGGTCCTGGTTCGCCCATCTCCCAGTCCTCTCTAGGTGGGATTGATACCTGGAAGGGCGTCGAGAGGTGATCACTAGGAATACAGTAATCTGTCCTCTCTGGTAATTGCGGGAGTCTCATCAGGAGTCCCGAGTGCCCAACCGCGGACGCCTTCCACAGTCTGGCTTCTCTCATTCTGAGGGCAGAAAGTGTTGCCACCTTCTTTCCCATGAGATCTACAGAGAGGAGGTCCAGCATAGTATCCAGGGCTTCCCCTGGAGTAGTGCGTAGCCCGCCAGTGATGCATAGCTCTGCCATGCGTTGAACTCTGCTGAGTTTATTGAGGCATGTCTTTCTGTCTAAGGCTGGCCACCATACCACCACTCCAGAGAGCATGATCGGTCGTATGATGGCGGTGTAGAGCCACCGGACTATATAGGGGGTCATTCCCCATTTTAGTCCGATGGCTTTCCTGCAAGTATAGAGGGCCACTGTGGCTTTCTTTACTCTATCCTCTATGCTCAATTTCCAGTCGAGCTTTCTATCGAGGATTAGGCCACGATACTTGGGGTTGTTGCTGAAAACTAGCGCTTCCCCACATAGTCTAGGGGGAATCAGTACCGGAACTTTGTACTTCCTAGTGGAAAGCACCAGTTCCGTTTTAGACGGGTTGACGCCTAACCCGCATTTGTCTGCCCATTTCGACATTTTCGTGAGAGTACTTGTCATGCACTCACACAACGTCTGCGGAAATTTTCCGGAGAGTGCTATAGCAACATCGTCCGCATACGCCACCACACGGCAGCCACCCCCCTCTATCTCCCGTAGCAGTGTGTTCACTGCCACGTTCCATAGGAGGGGCGAGAGGACTCCGCCCTGCGGTGTGCCTCTGCAGACGAATCTGGTGCATGTTGACGTTCCCAGTGATGCCTCAACCGTCCTGCATTGCAGCATCTGATCGATCAGGCTCACCGTCCTGGAGTCAACCCCCAGATCCGTCAGTGCGCCCGTGATGGCGGTCGGAAGGATGTTGTTAAAAGCGCCTTCTATGTCGAGGAAGGCTACGAGGGTGTCCTCGATGATCGATGTGATCGAGTGTAGGGCCGGTTTGGTGGATCTTCCCTTCCGATAGGCATGCTGGGAGTCTGAGATCAGACTGGACGGAAAACACGCTGTGAGATGCAGCCCCAGGAGCCGTTCCATCGCCTTTAGAAGAAAAGACGATAGACTAATGGGCCTGAAATCTTTTGGGGCAGTGTGCGAGGGCTTGCCTGCCTTGGGTATGAATGCGACTTTGGTCTGAAGCCAGGTGTCAGAAATGCACCCGTGGGAAAAGATTCCCTCGTAAATTATTTTGAGCCAGTTAATGGCTTTAAGTCCCGCGTGAATCAGTTGGGCAGGGAAAATGCCGTCTGGGCCCGCAGATTTGTAAGGTTTAAAACTTCTGATCGCCCAGGAGATGTTCTCCCGGCTTAGCAGGCTCAGGAGGGCATTTGAGACGACAGAAGGAGGCGCGAAGTAGTTGGGTCTGTTTTCATCGCAGCCAGGGAAGTGAGTATTTAGGAGAAGATTTAGCGATTCATCGCTGGACGTAGTCCACGACTGGTCGGTGTTCTTCAAGTAGCCCAGGGTGGGTGATGTCTTCGAGAGAACTCTGCGCAAGCGCGAGGCTTCTGAGTTACTCTCGATTTCGCTGCAGAACTTACGCCAGGAGGCGCGTTTGGCTTTTCTAAGTTCTTTGTTGTAGATTGACAGACTGGCCTTGTATTCGGCCCAGTTTTGCTCAACGTTCTCAGCCTTAGCTTTATTGAAGATTCTCCGGGAGGCTTTCCGGAGTTCATCCAGTTTCGGATTCCACCATTCAGATTTCCTCCGGCCTCTGTTCTTGCCAGAGGGGCATGCTTTGTCGAGCGCCTTATTGCAGGCGTCGGTAAAGATCTTAAGAAGACGGGTCATGGCCTCCGTGGAGAACTTCTCCTCAGATGGGGGCTCGGGGAGAACACGACAGAGGTAATCAGAGTACCGAGTCCAGTTTGTCCGCCTGATGTTCCGGAAACGAACTGGCTTCGGTACTGAGAAGGAGAAAACAGTTTCCACGTACCTGTGGTCCGAGAAGGAGTGATCTTCCAGTACCCTCCAGGATACAATGTTACTCTGTATCTCATGAGAGGCAAGCGTGAGGTCCAGGACCTCCTTGCGGTTTTTAATAATAAAGGTGGGATCACTACCCCGGTTTAATAAGACCATCTGAGTGGTCAGTAAGTAACTGAAAAGGTACTCACCCCTTTCGTTTGTGTCAGTGCTTCCCCACTGACAGTGATGTGCATTGGCGTCGCACCCCACAATTAGGCCGATGTCTTTGGCCGAACATTCTGCGATTAGAGCCCGGAGAGGCGCGTGTTGGGTGGGGGGGGGGGGGGGGGGGGGGGGGGGGTGGGGGTGCAACTCTCTTTTTGCAAGAATGCAGGTACGAATTTTACCTGCGGTTTCAGCTACATATAGCTTGTAGTCAGAAGTCCTCAGACCGGAGACCCTGTTTCCGAGGATCCAGGGCTCCTGAATGAGTACTATGTCGGCTCCACCCTTGGCCAGGTGGAGCAGTAGAGCAGCGCATGCTGCCTTACAATGGTGGACGTTTATCTGCAGGATTGTCAGTGACATTCTGAGTCTCACCTCCACCATTGTTGCTTCTAGATCGCTGTCGGGGGAATCCGGCTCCTCCCCGACAACGATATGGCTGAGACCTCTGGCTAGGTCGCTCTCGTCGAACGCGTAGTCGTCCAGAATGTCGTCCGACATCATGGACGCCGCATCCGACGCCGGGTTGTCTTCCTCGCAGGAGGCCCCCTCTTTCGGGATCTTCACAGCTCCGGGTCTGGCTCGACCTCCGCTTGCCTGCCCTTGCGATCCGACTTATAGGTGGTTATGGTGACCTTTTTGTACCCGTAGTCGACCACACCGTCCGTTTTGGCGAGTGGCTCTAGTGACTCCTCATTTAGGACGAGAATAATCTGGCGCCTCTGCCCCTGGATGTCCTCTACCTTGGCCACCTTCCAATCGGCTGTGGGAAGGTGGGGGTTGCAGACCTGCAGTAGCATGAGGGTTTTCTCAGGTTCTGCAGGTTTTGCCGAGACCCATGCTCTGGCTCTCGGGCGGCTGGGAACATCCTCCCATCTCACGGCCTCCAGTTTCGCCCCTGGGTAGACCTCTTTCAGAGCAGCCACCGCCTTCATGTAGAGGGCCGCAGAGCAAGCGTCTTGGCAGGCGATGGCTTTCACCTTGCCTTGATGCCACCCTGCGTCCTCACACTTTGGCGGTGGTCCGCCGTTCTCCTCCAGTTCCTGTAGAAACCGGTCTTGGAGCTCGTTCTCCACCAGGTGCCACTTATCGCGAGGGACATGGCCGTCCTCGGCGCCCCTGTCCAGGACACCGATCAGGGTCTTGCCCCTCGCCACCTTAGCGAACGACCGGTTCGTGAGGTGGGTCTTCACCCGCTTGGCTTGCTGGGCTTGGCCTGGCTGGTTAGCGGGATCCTCCGCTGAGCGTTGCCGCTTGTTGGGGGCCTTGGCTGCGCCCTTTCCGGCTTTGGCTGGCTGGAAGAGTGGCAGGATTGAGGAGGCCCACAGCCACTGCTCCTTTCCTTCTGCCGACGCCCTAAAGTTCGGGTTCTCGTTGGACAGGATGAAAGCCGCTCGTCTCCTGTCCTGGTACGACGGCTTTCCTCCCCATGGGTTCCTCGGTCCTGGTGCGCTTACCAGCCGCGATTACGCTCTGCTTGGCAGCCACCCCGGTATCCGATTCGCCCTTGGAGCCACCCGACTTGGAAGGACCCGATTGGCTTTTCGGGCCCCCCCTCGCTGCGGCCGCTGCCTGAAGACGGTGGACCGACTCAGTCTCCTTCCCCGTCTTCTTTGGACCTGGTTTCCCAGGCGCTGGTACAGAGGGATTGGCTTGTCCCTCCGGTACTTTAAGAGGAGTACCGAGCTCCTTTGCGGTGTTTTTATTTGTTATATTTGATTTGTTTGGTATTTTTGTTCCCACGAGTTGGCGGGAAGGGGTTGGTCACCTGAGGCATAGCCCGCTTGCCCCGGGAAGCCTAATTTAAACTGGAGGCTGGCAGGCATCCAGAGTCCGCATATTAGTGACCGGGCACCCCCCCGGCCATGCATCCCTCGGCATATAACAGTGTCACCTTGGATTGGGGTAATTTCACTGAGAGTTTTCTTCTCTCAGCCCGACTACCATTCGCCAGCATCCTGGCAGAGACATGACCGTGCCAGGACCTGTTTCCAGCCGCCCTCACGGGGAGAGTGTAGTCGCACTTCCACCGGTGTGTACAGTTACGGCGGGTGACGGTTCGCTCGCAACCCTCTGTGTCCTAGGGGGTGTGGGACGCAGGCCGCACCGGGTATTACTAACCGGAGCGGCTGCGCCTCAGTTCCGAGTTCACAGTTGTGCGAGCCGACCCGTCATCCGTTTGTCCCCCTGTAGCACCCGATGGCTGACGGCCTGTGTTACCATAACGCGCAAACCTGCTTTCAAGATGACTACCAATTGCTACTTGTCAAGAAGCCACTAAGGAGCCGATCGCAGCTTGTGAAACTGTCACCAATCATTGACAATCATCTACTCAGGGTCGGCGGACGATAGCATCACTCACAATTTCCAGCAGAGGCAAAACATCCATTTTTGCTACCAAAGACTCATCGCATCATAAGACTGATCTTGGAACTCGAGCACCGGGTCAACCTCCACCCTGGTGTTTCTGCACTCTTCGTAATTGTTCGGCCAAGGTTCTGAATATTCGGCGCCCGTAACCACGTACGCAAAATCACGCACGAATGTTTGGTTTGCTTTCGACAAAGACAGCATACATCACAGCAACGAATGGATGATCTACTGATCATTCGTATCACACAAGCACTGCCATTTGTCAACACCGGTTTCGACTATGCTGGGCCAATCCATCTCAAGGATGGCAAGGTTCGCTAACCACGTATAAGCAAGGGCTATATATGCCTATTCGTTTGCCTGGTCACATCGGAAATACATTTTGAACTTGCCACGGATCTCACCATTGAAACGTTCCTGTCTGCCATGTGTGCCAAAATCTACAGTGACAATGGCTCAAATTTCATCGGCGCGAAACGCTCACTCGATGGAATGCAAACCCTAATGGCGTCACAGCAACACATCGACGTGGTTACTCATACCTTGGCGGATGCTGGCATCCAATGGGTATTCATTCCTGCTGGTTCACCTCATTGGGGTGGAAAATGGGAATAGGTAGTTCGATCGGTTAAATTTCACCTTCGACGAGTCGTCGGAACCTCAACGCGTACCCTACTTGCGCAGGTCAGCGCAATGGTCAACTCCCGTCCTCTGTGCTACACACCGGATAGTGAGGTCAACTATTTATCGCCGGCTCACTTCTTAATTGGACGACCACTCACCACCAGGAGGCTGACTTGGGTCACATTCCTGTGGGTCGATTGGGGTACTGGCAGAGTAGTCCATGTACCAAGGTTTCTGGAAACAATGGCATCAGGAGTACCTGACCACTCTGCAGCAGCGTCCAAAATGGACCACGTCAATCCATAACATCTCGATCGGGGACGTTGTGCTAGCTAAGAAGTCCAACAGCCCATCGGCTTCATGGCACATTGCACGACTTATAGAAGCCTATCCAGGAAAGGACGAACTGGTTAGAGCAGTCAAGCTCAAGACCGCTTCTGCAGAATTAACTCCACCAATTACTAAAATTGCGGTATTGCCCCGTTCAGAAACTGTGTTTCAGGGCGGGCTGGGATGTTGAGTAACGCAGACGATATTCTTGGCTTCCCATATTTAGAAATAAGTCCATCGCTAAGCGAAGAAGCAATCGGGAAAAGGGAGCAAGAAGAGATTGGAAGAGACGCCAAATCTGTATACTCACATATTCTTTTTCGCCGCTGCGACGGCATTTTCAGTACCAAATAGACATCGAACCGGACAAGAACAAAATAAATACAGTCCACAAAAATCACTCGAGCATATATTCAAGAACATACCTCTTTATAAAATCGGAAATTTCAGGTGTTGTACTCTCCTCTTCTGGCGCTGGATGCTCCCACTCATAGCTTTCCTTTGGTATATGTATGTATCTGCAGACAGGGTATTGTTGCGGTATTGTTGCACACGTCGCGGTCAATTTGGTAATTTATTTTGAGTACATATGTATCTATGTATGTACATGTGTATGCTAGATTTTAATATATTTTTCACTCGTGTCACTATCCCTATTTTAATACTTTTAATTTGCTAGTCCGCCCGGGGATCTATGAAATTTTAGAATAGCTTTTCTAAATAAAAATACAGAAAACTTGGGTGGCTGCAAATATTTATATTTTAAACGACGAAAATTCAAATAGCTTTTTTCGACATTTAACAAAGTATTCAAACAATTTCTTCTTATCCTAGCTTACCTACGGTGGCAAGGTTAGGGGAATCGCCAAGAGCGAGAGAGCGAGCTTTTATTGCGCTCCCGCTTTACCCTTAGCCTAGCTTACACTAGACATCATAAGATTCAAAAAACTAATAACAATTATAACAATTAGACGCCAAATGGCGCTATTGCTGTATTTGAAAAATTTTTTGGTCTACTATTATTGACTAGGTGCAAGCCTAGATGCAAGGACTTGAGTTTCTTATTGATGTATATAGCAAAACAACCACATTTTCTTTACCGATCAGATCGGTATAGATAAAATCCATTACACAAAATGACATTATCACATAGATGCGGCATAAGATTGTTCAAAAATATTTCGGAACTCATTAATCTTACCATACAGACTCTGAGCATATGACACTCTGGCATCTGGCATCTTTTTGTTTTTCCAGCGTACGAATCAATATCCTACTATTTGTTGGAAGTCTATTCTTATAATTAAACTCACTTCTAACTCTATAAAAACACTAAAACTTAAACATTAACATTAACATACTACTAGGGCTAAGAAAGATATAAGACAGAAGAAAGTAATTGAAATTCGCATTAAAATTGTTTGAAATTTTAGTAACGAAAAAGGTTGTTCTGGTCTGTTTCAACTGGCCTGTCAACTTCACCTGGATCACTTGCTGCAAAGCCACCTTCGGAGGTATCCCGTAACAATTTTGTATTAAAGTGATATTTAATATGTATTTTATATAATTTTCATTAACTCATCCAGCTCTGTGGGGCTAGCTTCTGATTCGCATTAGTACATGTCGTACCAATCATGCTTAGGTAATTATGTGGCACTCCGTAGTCTATATGCGTAGGCCATACCTCTATATTTAAATAAAAACTAGTAATATTTTTTCACTTACAATACAACTTTATCTTGTGCACAAGAATGCTATTGGTCCTGCTTAGTTTCATGGAATTCCTTAGTTATGTCTTAACCAGATTAATATGCCTTAATACCCGCTCAATTGCCGCGTTTGACCACGGAAATTATTAGGTTATTGCAGTAGGCAAGCTAATGTTCCAAATAATAAGGCTTTGGTAATTTATATATTAATATACTTGCTTATTTTATCTTTTCATCTGCACGCACTCGTCGCTTACAAAAAGTGAGCTCAATTAAAGGAGGGAGAAGCAAAGAGCGCAAAAATTAGTACATGACGCCATTGTAATATTCAGCTTTTTCGTGCCCTCTTTTGTACACATTGCGAGAGCATTTGCAGTGCTGTTGCAGCTGTTTTCACCAGAATCTTTGTAGAAGTAAGCCTCCAAAAGCTAGGGCTATCGCTGAAATTTTCTGTCTTTATTAAATTAATATCGCTATATTTGCATTCAATTTCTGAATATTTTCAACTTTAAGGTAATCAAAAATTTAGCTAATTCCAATTTTTTAACGCACTTTTTTTTAGTTGACGGAAAAAGGTAAAAAAATAATGATGAACCAGCCACATTTTCTTAGTTTTTTTGTATTTATAAAAAATCCAGAATTCACCCAATTCACAAATTGTTCCCGTATTTCGTCTTCAAAAAAGCCAGATCTGATGGGAAAAACGCGTAATCGGCAGCACTGCATGCACGATCGCCCGACTAGTAAAAACAGCCGATAGTGCTTTTCCTTTTTTTTATTTTCATCGCCTCTTTGAAAACAAAAAGAATCGCTACTCATTAATATAAAAAGCAGCCCGCGAGTCGAATTCCATAAAGTCCAGTGATAGCAGTTTCTTCGAATCCCTGCGATAGTTGCCAACAGCTCGCAACAACACCGCCTTCTCTTTTACACTCTCTAGTCGCAGGATTATAACTGAATCAACCGCTGCTACGTCAGTTCTCTGTTGGATCCTAAAAATTAATTTCAGCCTCGTGGGGGGTGTAGTAAGTCCTGCTGTAAGTATTTGTCCTGTAGTAAGTCCTGTAGTTAGAACACCAGCCAAGTACTTTGCTCGGAAATTTGTTGGATATAATTTTACCGTTTTAGTTTACCGTTCTATATATAAGCGATATATAAAACGGAGCTGTTACAAGAGACACGTAGTTCGGTTAAAAGTTTATTTGAGAGTGACTAAAGTGGTATAAACATTATGAGCACGATACAATACAGTGTTGCCAGATAATTGTTGCTTATTCAAACAATAGTATCGATTACATTTTTAACAAGATTTATTAATATTTTTGTTCTTATAATGGATGATGAAGATATAGCGATTATTTCGGCATATAGCATTAATCGGAAAAGGTCTTGAAAGCCACCACAAAAATTATAGCGCCATAATATTGTGCTGTTGTATTTTACACAAAATTGGAAGCTTGCAACAAATGAGCAGCCGGATCAGCCCGATAGCAGCAACAGTTCTGCTGACTTTAATCAGCAGAACAGATACGATCTGCAATCGCAGATTTTTATTATTTATTTATTTTTATTTTTTAAAACTTCTAACAAGTCGTTTTGGAATTTCGTTTGGGTGCTGATTAAGTCCTGCACCATCTTATCCTGCCTCATGTCGTGCTCTTCCTTCTTTCTGTGGTGGCCCTTCTGTTCTTCGAGTTGGTCTCTGATGATCTCTGCCAGACACGAAATGTCATCGTTTTTGGTTTTCTTTGGGAAATTTTCGGAAAGGCAAAACCTTACGGACCATCCCCGAAATGTATGGTAAATGATCGTCAGTGTGAATAGCCTATAAGTCATAAGATTCGTGTGAATTGGTGCACAAAACATTTCATACAGTGGGTACGTTAATATTCGGCATTTTTTTTTCTCAACTTCAAACGCGAGTAAAATGCATACTACTACAAAAAAAAAATTAGAATGAGGGAATAAAGCTTAAAGTTTTTCCTTTTCAGACAGGTATATATAATAATGATCTTTTGTTAAATGGATAGAGAAAATATAATTCAACAAGAAAAGCTCCAAATTTGCGTTACTTTATTATTCGGTATTTTCTTATATGACTAAAAAAAAACCTTCTTAATCTCGAAAAAAAAAACCTAATTTTATATCTTATTATGATACCCATTATTTTTTAATGTGTCGCTTAGGCGTTTGTCATATTTTTTATGATTTTTTGGGTATATTCATGGCCGATTTTGGCCAACTCTTCCTGAAGCCGTTTAACGCGGATTTGACCGATATTGGCGTTTTGCGTATACGGCGGTACAGCTAGCCTCACAAAGGCGATTGGGGTTTCGCTTCCACTAATATTGGGCAGTTATATAGCAGCCAAGACCTTACTTATAGGCCTAATGCTTCGGGTCGTTGTCCTGATACGACTTGAACGTGTTGCCAATGCCCATTTTCCTTGCCGACTGCCTACAAACTTTTTTTCAAAATTTTCAGATACTGATATTGATTCATTATTTCTCCAATGAACACCAGATTTCCTACTCCTTTTCCCCAAATCATAACGCTACCCCCGCCGTGTTTCACTGTTGGTCTTAAGTGATTCTCATGCAGCTCAGTATTTGGTTTCCGGAAACCCATAGTTTTGCCGTCATTGCCAAAAAGGTTGAATTTGCTTTTGTCTAAGAATATTACACCATCACACCAGCTTTGGTCCATTTTGGCGTACTCCTTCCTTGATTTTCGGTTGCGCTCAGAGAGCAAAGACTTTTTTGCGACTCGTCCGTTGTACCCATGTTTTTTTATGGTACGTCGAATGGTTTGGGCTGAAACGGTCTATATATATATACATATATATAACATATCAAAAAAACGGTTCACAAGGAATGGAAGCGTGCGGACAAATAATCCAGCGTCTTACGATCCGGCTATTATAAAAACTATTCCCCAGGTATAAAATCATGGTCCTTCGAAGCCCACGGAACGGCATATTGGAAATACAGTCAATAGCATAAGTGTGTGCCCTGCCGCGGATACACACATCGACAACACGATTGCACTCCGACCATCTTTTTAGTGTACGAATTTGGGTGTATGTATGTATGTAAGGCTAAATACCATTTCCCTCTAGTACTGGCGGCGGAGGTTGACCATATCCGAACTACTTATTTGACTGGTTCCTACATGGGTACTTTTCAAGCTAACCCAATGGTAAACTCAAAGAAGAGACAAAAAATGTTTCTCTGTATACTTTAAAACCCACCGCGCACCAGCCACCGAACTAATTCGGTTGGGATGAAACGTCTCACCAGTAGACGAAGAAACGAAAAAACATGGGAGAATAATGAAGACATCAGGTAGCTAAAAATTATGCTGTCCTCTTTTTCTTCTGTTTACGTACATTGCAGTGCTGAAATGTTTTTTGCATTTGGCTTTACCTAAAGTGCAAGAAGTGCCGCTCTAAGTGTTTCTAATTAATTAATTTTAAAAGGTAATTAAATTCATAATGTACAGAAAACGGTATTTATGTATAATCAACAAGGAAGTAGAGGAGAAATATGAAGTAGAGCTGGAAAAACATTGATGTTTGCGGACATCGATGTTTTCGAAGTTTTGAGAGCGATAAAATATCGATGTTTTTCAAATAACCTGTATACTTATTTTATATACCAACTTGAAACTATATACCGTTGTCCCTGCTCGGACTTTGAGGTGTAGAACTATCGATGGCACTATCGGCACTTTCGATGGCTTGGCACTATCGATAGGGTTCGAAATTTTTTTGTGAATGCTTTACACAGTGAAAAAAGTGTGTGTAATGGCGACAGAAGCGACCTGAAATGATAATTTTGCCTCATTCGATGGTACGTTCTGTTGGGATCTGTTGGATTTTTGATTTTTTTGAAGAAAAGGCAATGGAAAACAAAAATACCGCCTGAAGTGAAGCCATTATAATAAAAAGTAAGTATTTGGAGAGGTCAACTGCAGCGGAGGAGACTGCTTTGGATAAAAGTAAATAATAATAAGGTAAGTAATAATAAAATAATAAATTAAATTTTACAAAAAAAGTTATTATCTTCCTATTTTTCAGGTCAAGGAAAATGAATTCGATTTAGTCCTTATCCTTATTTAGTCATTATGCTCAAATATTTATGCGTGCCAGCGACGCCTGTAAATTCAGAACGCATGTGCAACAAGGCTGTACAAATCGTCTCTGATAGGAGGACTCGCCTTAAGGAAAAAAATATTAATATGTTGCTTTTCTTAAATACGAGTTTTTGGCTTATAAAGAAATAATATAGGTGTTGCTTAAAACAAATATTTGAATTTTTAACAAATTTCTGTAACTCAGTTCACAATCGAAAACTATCGATAGACTATAGATGTTCTTCGAAAAACTTTCGTCCACTATCGATGGTGCTAACTATGTTTCGAACAAAATATATGTTTGTATGCTTTTTTCGTTTCTTTTTTTTTTTTTTTTTTTTTTTTTTAGGATTTAAGTTACCAAGCTACCCGTGAGTAGCGTGGGATTATTTGGCCGCCCGCCTTTTGAAGGTGGAAATTGCCAAGTCAAAGAATAGAAGATGTTGGAGTACTGTTTATAGCTTTACATCAATTTCGTCGATGAAGTCAATTAGTGTTTGGTACGCGCTGATGTTTTCTTTTTCAAAGAATTTGTAAATATCATTATATTTTCTTAGAGATGGGAAGTTTTGCCTTGTTGTGTTGTACTTTGTACAATTGAAAATTAAATGCGAGGCGTTATCGATACTATCGCATGTATCACATATGTTACTAGGAACTACATGCATTTTGGCGAGAGTGTGCCTATCGAATGCGTTACCACTAAGCAGTCTGTTGATTCTTTTAGCGACAATGGCTTTAAGCTTAGTTTTATTTAGGAACCACGGTTTGGATGATGTTGAGGGGAAAAGTGAGCAGTAACCTCGGTGCTTGATACTAGCAAACTCGGCGTATTCTCTCTCCCATTCTGCTTTTAAGATTCTGTGTATTTCGCACATAGCGTCTTTAAGGTTCCATTTAACCACTGTGTATTTTCCTCGTCTGTGGGCTTCTTTGGCTGCTGCGTCAACTGAAGTGTTCTGAGGGATGTTAGCGTGTCCGGGAATGTAGTGAACCTCTACAGTTCTTAGATGTGGATTTTGTTGGATCTTTTCTCTGATTTTGTAGGCGATAGAGTTATCCTGAATGTTCTTCGCCAGAATGAGGGCCCCGTTTCTGCTGTCTGTCAGGAGCGCGACACGAGGAAAATTGTACAAAATAGCATGGTCTAATGCCTTCTCGATAGCAAGGAGCTCGGCGGACAACGAGGAAAGGGTCTTGTGCGTGTAATAGCTATCTAAAAAACCTGTCCTATCGTGCAGGAAAGCGGCGCTGGAATGCCCATCTGCGACTGACCCATCCGTGTAATAGATTTCAAAACCACCCTTTGTCAGCTGATCCTTCTTTTCCCCGTGGAGCAGCATGATACCTGCCTGGTCTATAGCGTGCTTGTTGGGTGCAGAACCCTTGAAAAATTCTAAGTCGGAGCTAATTTTAGTGCAAAATGAAGCTGTGTTCTCGAAAACCTCAACTCTATCTATTATGCTGCCAAACTCCCGATATGCCTTAGCGTAGCCCGTGTTTAAATCCCTATTTGCTGACACTGTTTCACTTGCTGGGAGATTAAATGCAAACACCTTAACCAACTCTTTCGCCGCCAGGAATCTCATCCTGTAGTCCGGGGGAAGTTCTCCTGCCATGTGATATATGATAGGAACGGGAGTGCAGATTATCAGACCCAGCGACTTTCTGAGGTGATGGTTGCAGTGGGATTTGATTTTGGCCAAGGCAGATTTGGACAGGTTGCAGAATGATGAGCACGCGTACTCTAGCCTACTTCTGACAAATGCCTTGTAAAATATAAGCCCTCTTTTGGGGCTGATACCATAGTGACACCCACTGAGTAATCTGAGAAATGCACAGTTTCTGTTCGATTCCGAGATGGCCAGATCAATGTGACCAGAGGCTGAGTTGTTTGCTGAGATAGTCCTGCCTAGGTATTTGATCTGCTCTACTTGTCTGATCTCAACTCCTTGATGCGAGATATTTAGCGCAGCTCTACGATTGTTGAAGTAAATCACTTTAGACTTCACCGGATTGAATGACAGGTTTAGCCTATTGCATTTTTCTTCGAACTTATCTATACTGTCTTCCAGCACACCTTTCGCAATGGATACGTCTTTATGAAAACAAACTATGAAAAAGTCATCAGCATACTGAAACAGTAAGCAGTTATGACTGTTAATATCATGTAGTTCGGCTGTGTAAAGGTTAAAAAGGGTTGGGCTGAGACAGCTACCCTGGCTAACACCTCTGTTCACCTCTACCTCGCTTTTGCCCTTTATGAGAATTCGTCTGTTAAGGAAGCTGGAGATCCAAGCCGTGAGGCTTGTATTGAACCGCATATCCCTCATCCTGTGCTCGAGTGTGTCCACTCTTACGCAGTCGAACTCTCTTTGTAAATCTAGGCAAGCTGCGACAACCTGACAACCCCTCGCCTTCAGCGCCAGAACTTTGTTGATAAGGCCGTTGATGCAAAGAGCCGTGGACCTGTTTCTCCTGAAGGCATAGGACCTGACCGGCAGCAGGTCACAGTTTGCTATGTGCTCGTCCAACTTCAACTTTATCAACCCCTCTATGGATTTAAACAGCGTGTTAATCAAACAAATCGGCCTATGGTTTTGGAAGGAAGTAGGGTCTGCATTCCTCTTGGGGATGGGTACCACTTTTATCCTGCGCCAGACTTCAGGGATGACGCCACTCAGCCATACCTTATTTATAATTTCAAAAATGTCTTGTTTTTTCCCATTTGGTAGCTTTTGAAGCATCCTGAAAGAGATGCCATCAGGGCCTCTAGCCGAATTAGGGTTCTTGGTTTTTAGGAAGGCCAGGAATTTTTCCAGTTCCAGGGGTTCCGGGTCGTCTGGTCCTAACAAGGGGGCAGGAATTTTCTTAGGGGGCCTACTGTTTGACGTGGATGGGGTTACTTTAACCATATTGAGAAAGTTTTTGTCATCTTCGTTCGTCCATTTGTTCCCTACATTTTTGATTTGACCGTATTTTTTGATGTTCTTCACCCTGCTCCACATAGAGGGCGATGAGGAGACCTCTTCTATAAACTTGGAAAAGTTGCGCTTTCTAAGATTTTTTTACGTGATTTTGTAGATTTTTGTCAGCTTCTAAGGTTGCTCTGGCATCAGCCAATTTTTTGGTGAGGTAGAATTTTTGCCTGCAAGCGTTTCTCACGCGAAAAAGTTTTTCCGTTTCCTCGTTCCACCATTTCTTAGCAACGTACTTGTTCTTGCTTGGGAATGTGACCGTGTTTTTTAAGGTCAGGGATTTCACTTTTTCATTGAGCTCCTCCAGATTTGAGAAGTCACTTGCACCCAGAATCCGGGCTATTCTGTTGTGAAGGATCTTCTTGCCTTGGAGGGGGGCATTTAGGCCTTGCACTGATAATACAATTGGGAAGTGGTTGCTGTTCGTAATTTTTGTTTTGAGGACTTGCCAGTTAATAGTTCCATTTCTGTAGTTCGAAAAAGAAAGGTCAAGAACGGAGAATTGAGATGGGCTCCTGGAGAAGGTTGGCGAACCGTCGTTTAGGCAGATAAATCCGGCCTCCCGGGTGGAATTCTCAATGCTGCGACCCTTGCGATCACAGATCGGACTTCCCCAGATAGAAGACCTAGCGTTGAAGTCCCCGCCCACTATTGAGGGTATGTCAATCGAAGCCGCGAATTCGAAAAACTTTTTTGTGCCCGATTTAAACTGTGAAACTGTTGTTGATGGCGGTGCATATATGCTAAAAATATTGAAATTGCTCTTGAGTTTTAATGTTTTTATTCCTAAAATTTCCAAGTCGTTCTCTATTTTTAAAATGCTGAATTGAATGTTTTTCCTGACGTAGATGCCAACCCCGCCGTAGCCGTCCTCTCTGGGCCTGCAGAAAAAGTTATAGTCTAAAATGCTGCAGTCCGCGTTGTTCAACACCCAAATCTCTGAGAGGATGGCAATATCTATTGCGTTCTTGTCTAGGAACATTGTGAGGAGCTGTTTGTTGTTGTTGTGTGTCAGACTTTGAATATTTAGCTGAAGAATCTTCATTGTTGGATGTTTTGAGAACCAACTGCCATCCCTTGGGCAATCTGACAACTATCCAGTTCTGCGTTGGAAGCATTGACAAGTTCTCTAATTTCCTTAATAAATTTATTCGCTAAAGAATCCCCTTTAATGATGTTGTTTGGATCAATCAGGAACGCTGTGAGTTTGGCTCCTAGTGCGTTTAGCTTATCCTGGGCCAGAGAAGATGCCACGGATGAAGATCTCACAAATTTCTCGCTCATTTGGACGTAGTCTGAGTTTATTGAGTTCTTCCACTCTGCCATGTTGGCTGCTGCCTTGGCCGCCTCTGCGTTCCGGGCGGCAACCCTATTGGATTTGGTCACTTCCGCGAAAGAGGTGACAGAATGAATTTCCCTGGCGGACTCTAAGCTGTTATTTAAGAATTCAGGGGAGCGGTTAGATTGCCAACTGGGTCTAGGAAATTCCCCTTGATCCCTTAGGTTGGGGGAAGTTCTATCAAAAAGGATCGGATATCTAGCCTTGACCTCAGCTCTAGTTAGGTTTTCCAGTGTCATACACTTTTGAATGGCGTACGCTTTTTTCCTGGCCTCACACTGCGGGTGGGTGGCAGCATGTTCTTCCTTGCAGTTAGCACAGACCAGCCCTGAGCAGATAATATCTTTGCTGTGATCTTGTCCGCATTTGAAACATTTCGCTCCACTCTTGCAATGTTGCGCCAGATGGCCAAACCTAAAACACCTGAAACATTGAATAAGCTGAACAAAAGGTTTCACTTCTACTTTAGAATATAGAAAATTGATTTTGGTTGGTAACTGCTCTCCTCTGAACCAGAGTTTCACCCTGCCAGTAGGTACACGTTCCCCCGATGCTCTATCCCTTCGCGTAATACGAACTATCTCCTCAATTGGGATATCCGAGGTTACAAGCTCCGCTAGCTGTTCCTCCGAGTAGTGCCCGGGGATCCCAAAAATTAACCCTGCTTTTTGGACGAAGTGCCTAAAGATTCGGGTTGAGTACCCTTGAGCAGAGAAAACACTGTTTTCCACTAGCCCGTTTGCACACTCCGCCGACCCGCACACAATCTTGCACCTGCCATAGCCCATTCTAGCAACCTCCTCGATATCGCTAATGCCCTGTTTCAGCAGCAGATCGGATAGATCAAACTGGTTTATAGCAATTCTGGCATTATTCGCACTCATTTTGTCGATACAAACAATGTATGGGCCTTTATGCCCCTCATAATACTTGTTAACGATGATTTTGCGATTACTTCCGTTTTTCGTACTCACGGAAGCCACACAAACCGCGTCAGTCTTCTCTCTCTCTTTCGTCGTAGAAATGTTTGATGTCATGCTTGTTGTCGTGTTCGTGGACATGTTTGTCGACACGTTCGTCGACAAGTTTGGTTTCTTGCACAGCAGTTTAGAAGCCAAAAGCTGCGGAGCCGTTTTTGCCGCCATCTTTACTCCTACCCGCATGGCGGATTTAGCTTTTCCTTCCCTTTTTTTCAGCGTTTCCATGCGAATTTTAACTCCCGTCGCCTTCTCCGTGGCCATCCTTGTCTTTCCTATGCTTGCCATGCTTCTCAGGGTCCAGACGGAGTTCCAAGAGCCGTTTTAAGAGTTATTCCGGAACGCCATGCAGTAAATTCCAGGTTTTTCGACTTAATTGATGAAGCTTTGGGAATTTCTTCGCGCCGTCTTCGTAGGCGTGTGAGGCACCCCCAGAAGCTTCGGAAAATGTCTTTTTGATTAAAACTATCAGCGAACGTCTTGAAATATGTTAATTTTTTCCTTCCGCAAACAATTTTAGGTACACGCCATACCAGTGCTGAACCAATGTGCTTTTTTTTTCGTTTCTCATGCTGATGCTAGTTTCGGTTTTCTGTTGTGCCTCCAGCATATTTGAATGTATGGGTGCACACGCATTCTCACGTACTTTTCGTGTGTGTGTTCTAGTATTGCTGGCCGCTAGAACTGAAATTTAAGTTTGGTTCTTGTTGTGGGTCTTTTGATGAACTGACCTACCGCCACAAAATAAATGAAGAATGGGCAGGGGGTGGGGGTTTGGTACACTAGGGCGCGAGAAATAAAATAAAAGCTGTTATTTGTTTGATTTATACTAAAATATATAGAATATTTCAAAAATATAATTTTTTTTTTTATATTTATTTATTAAATTAACAACAAATTATCTGTTAATAATGGTACTTATTTACTAAAGGCGGAAAAAGTACGGGTAGGTCTAGATGGAACGGCCAAGTTAATCTGACCCAAGAGAGTTTGGGAGTCAACAGTCCCGAGAAGGAGCTTGTGCACGAACATTACGCCATTGCATATTCTGCGATGGTGCAACGACGGCAGGTCAATAAGATTTAGCCTACACCGGTAGGGTGGTAAGATTCTACCCGAGTCCCAGTTAAAGTTACGAAGGGCAAAAATTAAAAATGGCTTTTGCACGGATTCAATAACAACCTGCTGCTCTTTATACTGCGGGCTCCACACACAAGAACAATACTCCAATATAGGACGTACTAACGAGATGTACAGTTGTTTCGTAACGTACGGGTCGTCAAACTCCTTGGACCAACGCTTGATGAACGCTAAAACACCCTTAGCTGTATTTACAGTTGCAGCTATATGGGTGTTGAAACACATCTTATGATCAAAAAGGACTCCGAGGTCATTTGAACTCGAAATTCGCTCAAGGACATGATTTCCTAGAACATATGAGACAAAATGAGGAGCGCGACGGTAAAATGTCATAAGTTTGCATTTGGAAAGGTTCAGAAAAAGAAGATTAGTTGAACACCACAATAGTAGTTCACTTAGATCAAGTTGAAGGCGTGTGTGCAAATACCAATCAGAGTAAGAAAGACAGATTTTGACATCATCAGCATACATTAGTGTAGTAGAGTATGTTATAACTTGAGGAAGGTCGTTCACAAATAAAATAAACAGAAGCGGGCCCAGATGACTTCCCTGTGGCACACCTGAAGTAACATTAACAGTATTTGACAACACGTTAGAAAACAAAACACGTTGAGTACGGTTAGAGAGATAGGACAAAATCCAATCTAGAAGATTCGTTGGGAACCCTAATAAAGAGAGCTTTTGAATAAGCAGAGCATGGTTCACAGAATCGAATGCCTTGCTGAAGTCCGTAAAAACTACATCCGTCTGCAAACCAATTTGAAAACCCCGGTGGATTAGGTTAGAAAACTCAAGAAGGTTAGTCGATGTTGAACGATGTCTGAAAAAACCGTGTGGCGACGGAGATATCAAGCTGCAACAAAGATGTTGCAGTTGCCGGGTGACCAGGAACTCAAGAAGCTTCGGGATGGCGGAAAGCTTTGCGATACCACGATAGTTTTCAATGTTTGATCTTGAACCTTTTTTGTGAAGCGGAATGATGTAGGACTCATTCCAAAATACTGGGAGACAAGACTGTTCCAAGGAGAGGTTGAAGAGAAAGGTCAAGGGTTTGCAAAGGGACTGGGCACAGTGTTTTAAAATGCGTTGTAAATAAGAGACGAGTACGTTGTTTGGAAAAAGGTAGCGAATAAATTTGCAATACCAACAGCAGAAGCTTCTGTTTTGTTCTGGTAATGAAGGGACGGAGGAAAAGCGTTTGACTTACGCCTAGAGTTAACGAACGAATAGAATTTTTTAGGATCACCACGAATGTTACTACTACATTGTGAAAGGTAATGATTATAACACTGACTATTGACGGCAAGGAACAGAGAGCGAGCGGAGGAGTATAGAGCTAAGGCCAACGTGGAGCCCGACTTCTGGTACTTTTTATAGAGCCGGGATTTATTATTTTTTAAGTATGACAAATACTTGGAGAACCAGGGAGGCTTGGACGATACGGGTACAGTGATATCTGGAACAAACGTATTAAGGGCGGAGTAAATAGAACTATAAAACGAGTTAACAGTTGCATCTATGTTCGGTAATGAATAAAGAAACGACCAACCAACACGCGAGAGATGTAGATCTAAATCGATAAAGATTGTTTTGCGAAAACACTTTATGTGACAAGGAGCCATGGAACTGTCAGCAGCACCAGATCGTGTACACTCCAGGGATATCGACAAAGTTGGATGGTAAGGATCTTCAGGGAGTGATATTGGGCTTGCTCTAGATACCGTAGCAAGAGAAGCATCGTTAACAAACACGAGGTCAAGAAGTCTGTTCCTAATGTTTTTAACGGCATTAATTTGGACAAGGGAAATATCCCATTAGCCCATTGATAGCGTCATTATGGCAATTGGGAAACAACAGGTTAGCATCATCACAAGGCAGCCAAGAAAGAAATGTGAGGTTAAAGTCCCCCATGACAATAACTCGATCATTGCACCCTAATGCAGATACGACAGTATTAATTGCTGAGAGGTGGTGTAAGTAAAGCTCAGCATCGGACCTGGGAGGAATGTAAGAGCAGGTTAAATAGAAAAATGCCGAGCCAACACGAACTTTGACTGCAACAAATTCAATTCCATGGATGTTATTGAATGGGAATAACTCAGATGAGAAAACAGATTTGACTGCAATCAGAACCCCACCTGCAAAAGATGGGCGGTCCATTCTATAAATAGTGTAACTATCAATGAAAATTTCATGATCATTGACAGAAGAGTTAAGCCAGGTTTCGGTGAACGCGATGGCATCGAAATCAAAGGACGCACTATTAGTATGAGTTTGACGCAATTCGCCCAATAAACTGCGAACGTTCTGATAGTGCATGGAAAAATGGTACATCAGTTTTTTGGAGCAGGTTCGGTAATTCTTGGATTCGAGCTCGAATCTTTGAGAAGGAACTCATGCATAATTGTATGCTCAGGCTATATTGACGGTTCTAGAGAACTGGATAGTAAAGAATCAGGGAGAAGAACTTTAAAGGATGATATGTTGCGCTTATGTTTAAATGTAAATTTAGTCACAACTATATCATCAGGCGAAGTGTTAAGTTTAGAGGAAAGATGTTGTTTAACATCCTCCGTTGTAGCCTCAGGAAGAAGACGAGAAACAAATATTGCTTTCCGAGGGACCACTGCTCTAAGTTGAAGTCCCGAGCGAGATCGAGATGGTGGAGCCACTCCTAAAAGAGATCTCGGTGCTGGGGCAGATGAATTGGCAGCAACGGCTGGAGCAGGAGCACACCCGCACTAGGAGCACTTACCACGTCAGAAGTGACGGCAGCAGAAACTGCAGCGATGGGATTGATGCTGTTGGGAGCTGGGATGCTCGAAGGAAGCACATTGCTCGGTGTAAAGAACACCGGAGCCACCGTTGGCGGATTTACAGATAACGGCGAGGCATGACCACACGGAGTAACAAATGCTTCCGATGGATGAAGGAGGGAGGCAGGCGTAACAATCGGATTAGGTTGCAAGAGATTGGTATCATTATGCGGAATTTTCCGTCTAGGCGATTCGCTCAATAGTTTGAGCCCAAAAAACTGCGATTCAAGCGCCAGAAATTTCTCATTGAGAGCCACAAATTGTTTCCGGACATCCAGAAACCCAGTTCGAGTCTGTCTCATAAATGTGCGCATTTCGGCCTCAATCTCCCGACAAGCCAGACATGACCAAGACAGGCCCATGCGTTTCGAGATCAGATCATTTAGCCGGCCAAAATTTCCGCCACCAGCACATTTTATGTGGACAAAATTGTCGCACAGCCAGCAGCTATGGAATGAATCACCAATGATTACACCACCGAATTCAAATTTCTTTGCACTACAAACGATTGCCATTATTGACAGCAGTAGAATCACTGTGCACTGGGAGAGAAGACAGCAGAGCGAGCCCGAAAATCAGCAGCAGCGGCAATAATTCAGAGCAGATGATCCAACGAAGTGCAGGAAACGAGCAGTAAACTCACCAAAGCAGAGACACAAAAGAAAAGTCCACAAAGAGGGAGAGTATAGGCAATCCAGAGAGAGTGAGAGCAAAAATGCGAGCAGCAGGCCCGCTTATGCTGACGAGAGAGTGTGGGCGATGCAAACGCTGATGCGCGAGAACAGTACACACCGAAGAAGCGATAACGAAAAGCAGACTGGGCAAAAAACAATAACAAATTGCCTGCACGAGTCCGATGCGTTACGTTGCGAATATTGTATTTATATTAAACACTTGTTTACAAACGAAACACTGGTGATTAACACAAAGTAAAATTAAATTAAAGAGATGCGATGATATATCAAAACAAAGTCACAACAATGTTGTATGATATTTAAGCAAAGGGCGGAGAATGCAGGAGCAAGAAAAAAAACACAACCGGCTTAAGCCAGAGCTAGAAGCGAAACTGATACAAATATAATAATAATATATAACAATAACTAATTTATAACATTTATTTCCTTATTTTAAACAGATTGATTTATAAAATTATGTAAACACCGTCGGTTCTCGACTTCTTTGTTTATTATAACTAAAATAATGATGTATCTAAACATACGATATAAGAAAATATATATATAGTGACATATCTATAGTCCATGCTCCGCATACCCTTGTCTATGTCTATTACCCTGCACCCACAATACTATAAACAAGACGACACCCTCAGCTTCGAACCCTCATAAACAATCTCACGCTCGAAATGGACCACGCGTAGCCGATTGCAGGCAATGTAAACAAACACCCTAAACTGGAAGTTGAACATAAAACAATAGATGCCGCACTAAAATCCAGCCGCACTAGAATCCAGCCGCACCAGAATCACGCCACTCTTCAGAGATCAATTACTAATCGATTCTCAAGAATCACACCATCCTAGCTGACCAATCAGAGGCCCTATTCTCAGCCACCCCCAAGTAATGCAACACCGATCATACGCAGCGGAAGCCTTTCATCAAAAGCCGCCTTTCCCACATATCGATCGAGTCACGTACTCCATCTCCGAAGCCGAAGTCGAAGCCAACGCCTCCGAATCCAAATCCGAATCCCAAACCGAGCATCATAATATAAATAGTCTGCATCTAAGAAGCCAACTGAGTTCTGTTCAAGACAAACGTCAATCGCGACACCGTCGGAGAATTCAACCAAAGTTAATTCCGTTCAAGACATCAGACCTCAGTCATCGTCGGGGAAATAACTAACCAATGTACGCTAAGTTTAAGTGAAAGAATAAAACCTTTTTTAAGACTTAAACTGAAGTGTCGCATATTTAACTGGCGCAGCCGGTAGGATCTCAGTTAAAAGTGAATCCTTTTTTTTTTAAGACGATCAATTGGCGTAGTGACAGTTACAGTGCGTAATAACCTACAGTGATCAGAGAAAAAGTAACGCTAATACTAAAGAGATCCGCCAAAGAATCTACACACGATCGAACTCAATTAATATTAGGAAAACATAAATAAATAAAAAGAAATCAACATGCCGCTAACAGAAATACACCTGAACCAAGCCTTGAAGTCAATCAGGCAAATTCCACCATACGACGGACGCCAAGAACGCCTAAGCTCGTTCATAAGCAGGATCGAGTACATCTCCGAATTGTACCCAACAGAAGACATCCGGCAACAAAGCATCATGTACGGAGCCACTGAGGGTCAACTGTGCGGACGAGCACAACTTTTATCACAAAGCCTTCAACCCAACACCTGGACCGATCTAAAAGCAGCCCTAATCAGCAAATTCAACAACCACACTCCATACGAAACGCGCTACAACAATTACACGACACCAAATTCAATGGGAATATTCGTAAGTTCGTAGAGGAACTAGAAATTAAGTCAAATTTTATAGTAAGTAAACTAAATCTGGAGACTAGCCCAGAAAATAAGATAATCTTTAAAAAACGCTCTGGCAAATGCCACCAGACATACCATAGAAGATGCTCTACCCAATAAACTGCTCATCATTTTAGCAAAGAAAGACATTTCTACTATGGCTAATCTAGAAAAATCAGCTCAAGAGTTAGGAATCTACGAAAAATTCGTAACTGATAACAAGAATCACGAACATTCAAGAAACGGAAATAACAATCGTAGGAATGTTGGAACTTATTACCCTCGCTATAGTAGTAACGATTATAACAATCAAAACCCAAGTACTTCCAGAAATAATCATGGATCGAATCGAAATAATTCAGGAAATAATGCCGTAAATAATAAAGGATTATTTAACGAATTTAGAAATTCCTTAAACCAGGGCAGAGTACAGAATCCCACAAACTATCAAATCAATCAGACACAGGCAGGTAGCAGTGCACCAAATCAGCCAGTCAAACGATCTAGGGAAAGCCAAAGCGGACAAATGAAAATGGATGTAAATTTTCAGCAGAGTGCCTCGGAAGAAATCGAGGAAGACCATGTATAGAAATAATCGTAAATAATAAAAAATTAAGAGGTATCGCGGACTCGGGATCGTCAATAAATATAATAAAAAAAAACTATACAGATTCCAAAGTCGATAGCGACAACCTCACCGTCCATACCATCAATGGACCCGTCCGTCTGACTAAGGGCATTACACGTAATGCAACCAAAAATTGTCCGACAAAACAAAAGTTTTATATTCATAATTTTTCTGAAAATTATGATATACTCTTAGGCAGAGAATATTTGATGGCCAGCAAAGCCGTCATCGATTACTGAAACGAAACGGTAACGTTAGGAGAAAGGTCATACCCAATCATCCAAAGTAGAGAAGCAATTGCCGACGGCAAGACCGCACACAAAGGTGTTAAGCCATCTTCAAAGGAAGATATATCTACACCTAAGTGCCTTGACCCATCTCCTTAAGGAGAGCAATACTTCGCTTCCGCATTAGAGAATGAATTAAGGGAATGCAACCAGCTAAGGTTGGAACATTTAAATGACGAAGAAAAGGAGAAACTAAAGAAAGTTCTCTATGAATTTAAGGACGTGCAGTATAAAGAAGGTGACATTTTGACCTTCACTAGTACTATAAAGCCGTCTTCGTAGGCGTGTGAGGCACCCCCAGAAGCTTCGGAAAATGTCTTTTTGATTAAAACTATCAGCGAACGTCTTGAAATATGTTAATTTTTTCCTTCCGCAAACAATTTTAGGTACACGCCATACCAGTGCTGAACCAATGTGCTTTTTTTTTCGTTTCTCATGCTGATGCTAGTTTCGGTTTTCTGTTGTGCCTCCAGCATATTTGAATGTATGGGTGCACACGCATTCTCACGTACTTTTCGTGTGTGTGTTCTAGTATTGCTGGCCGCTAGAACTGAAATTTAAGTTTGGTTCTTGTTGTGGGTCTTTTGATGAACTGACCTACCGCCACAAAATAAATGAAGAATGGGCAGGGGGTGGGGGTTTGGTACACTAGGGCGCGAGAAATAAAATAAAAGCTGTTATTTGTTTGATTTATACTAAAATATATAGAATATTTCAAAAATATATTTTTTTTTTTATATTTATTTATTAAATGAACAACAAATTATCTGTTAATAATGGTACTTATTTACTAAAGGCGGAAAAAGTACGGGTAGGTCTAGATGGAACGGCCAAGTTAATCTGACCCAAGAGAGTTTGGGAGTCAACAGTCCCGAGAAGGAGCTTGTGCACGAACATTACGCCATTGCATATTCTGCGATGGTGCAACGACGGCAGGTCAATAAGATTTAGCCTACACCGGTAGGGTGGTAAGATTCTACCCGAGTCCCAGTTAAAGTTACGAAGGGCAAAAATTAAAAATGGCTTTTGCACGGATTCAATAACAACCTGCTGCTCTTTATACTGCGGGCTCCACACACAAGAACAATACTCCAATATAGGACGTACTAACGAGATGTACAGTTGTTTCGTAACGTACGGGTCGTCAAACTCCTTGGACCAACGCTTGATGAACGCTAAAACACCCTTAGCTGTATTTACAGTTGCAGCTATATGGGTGTTGAAACACATCTTATGATCAAAAAGGACTCCGAGGTCATTTGAACTCGAAATTCGCTCAAGGACATGATTTCCTAGAACATATGAGACAAAATGAGGAGCGCGACGGTAAAATGTCATAAGTTTGCATTTGGAAAGGTTCAGAAAAAGAAGATTAGTTGAACACCACAATAGTAGTTCACTTAGATCAAGTTGAAGGCGTGTGTGCAAATACCAATCAGAGTAAGAAAGACAGATTTTGACATCATCAGCATACATTAGTGTAGTAGAGTATGTTATAACTTGAGGAAGGTCGTTCACAAATAAAATAAACAGAAGCGGGCCCAGATGACTTCCCTGTGGCACACCTGAAGTAACATTAACAGTATTTGACAACACGTTAGAAAACAAAACACGTTGAGTACGGTTAGAGAGATAGGACAAAATCCAATCTAGAAGATTCGTTGGGAACCCTAATAAAGAGAGCTTTTGAATAAGCAGAGCATGGTTCACAGAATCGAATGCCTTGCTGAAGTCCGTAAAAACTACATCCGTCTGCAAACCAATTTGAAAACCCCGGTGGATTAGGTTAGAAAACTCAAGAAGGTTAGTCGATGTTGAACGATGTCTGAAAAAACCGTGTGGCGACGGAGATATCAAGCTGCAACAAAGATGTTGCAGTTGCCGGGTGACCAGGAACTCAAGAAGCTTCGGGATGGCGGAAAGCTTTGCGATACCACGATAGTTTTCAATGTTTGATCTTGAACCTTTTTTGTGAAGCGGAATGATGTAGGACTCATTCCAAAATACTGGGAGACAAGACTGTTCCAAGGAGAGGTTGAAGAGAAAGGTCAAGGGTTTGCAAAGGGACTGGGCACAGTGTTTTAAAATGCGTTGTAAATAAGAGACGAGTACGTTGTTTGGAAAAAGGTAGCGAATAAATTTGCAATACCAGCAGCAGAAGCTTCTGTTTTGTTCTGGTAATGAAGGGACGGAGGAAAAGCGTTTGACTTACGCCTAGAGTTAACGAACGAATAGAATTTTTTAGGATCACCACGAATGTTACTACTACATTGTGAAAGGTAATGATTATAACACTGACTATTGACGGCAAGGAACAGAGAGCGAGCGGAGGAGTATAGAGCTAAGGCCAACGTGGAGCCCGACTTCTGGTACTTTTTATAGAGCCGGGATTTATTATTTTTTAAGTATGACAAATACTTGGAGAACCAGGGAGGCTTGGACGATACGGGTACAGTGATATCTGGAACAAACGTATTAAGGGCGGAGTAAATAGAACTATAAAACGAGTTAACAGTTGCATCTATGTTCGGTAATGAATAAAGAAACAACCAACCAACACGCGAGAGATGTAGATCTAAATCGATAAAGATTGTTTTGCGAAAACACTTTATGTGACAAGGAGCCATGGAACTGTCAGCAGCACCAGATCGTGTACACTCCAGGGATATCGACAAAGTTGGATGGTAAGGATCTTCAGGGAGTGATATTGGGCTTGCTCTAGATACCGTAGCAAGAGAAGCATCGTTAACAAACACGAGGTCAAGAAGTCTGTTCCTAATGTTTTTAACGGCATTAATTTGGACAAGGGAAATATCCCATTAGCCCATTGATAGCGTCATTATGGCAATTGGGAAACAACAGGTTAGCATCATCACAAGGCAGCCAAGAAAGAAATGTGAGGTTAAAGTCCCCCATGACAATAACTCGATCATTGCACCCTAATGCAGATACGACAGTATTAATTGCTGAGAGGTGGTGTAAGTAAAGCTCAGCATCGGACCTGGGAGGAATGTAAGAGCAGGTTAAATAGAAAAATGCCGAGCCAACACGAACTTTGACTGCAACAAATTCAATTCCATGGATGTTATTGAATGGGAATAACTCAGATGAGAAAACAGATTTGACTGCAATCAGAACCCCACCTGCAAAAGATGGGCGGTCCATTCTATAAATAGTGTAACTATCAATGAAAATTTCATGATCATTGACAGAAGAGTTAAGCCAGGTTTCGGTGAACGCGATGGCATCGAAATCAAAGGACGCACTATTAGTATGAGTTTGACGCAATTCGCCCAACAAACTGCGAACGTTCTGATAGTGCATGGAAAAATGGTACATCAGTTTTTTGGAGCAGGTTCGGTAATTCTTGGATTCGAGCTCGAATCTTTGAGAAGGAACTCATGCATAATTGTATGCTCAGGCTATATTGACGGTTCTAGAGAACTGGATAGTAAAGAATCAGGGAGAAGAACTTTAAAGGATGATATGTTGCGCTTATGTTTAAATGTAAATTTAGTCACAACTATATCATCAGGCGAAGTGTTAAGTTTAGAGGAAAGATGTTGTTTAACATCCTCCGTTGTAGCCTCAGGAAGAAGACGAGAAACAAATATTGCTTTCCGAGGGACCACTGCTCTAAGTTGAAGTCCCGAGCGAGATCGAGATGGTGGAGCCACTCCTAAAAGAGATCTCGGTGCTGGGGCAGATGAATTGGCAGCAACGGCTGGAGCAGGAGCACACCCGCACTAGGAGCACTTACCACGTCAGAAGTGACGGCAGCAGAAACTGCAGCGATGGGATTGATGCTGTTGGGAGCTGGGATGCTCGAAGGAAGCACATTGCTCGGTGTAAAGAACACCGGAGCCACCGTTGGCGGATTTACAGATAACGGCGAGGCATGACCACACGGAGTAACAAATGCTTCCGATGGATGAAGGAGGGAGGCAGGCGTAACAATCGGATTAGGTTGCAAGAGATTGGTATCATTATGCGGAATTTTCCGTCTAGGCGATTCGCTCAATAGTTTGAGCCCAAAAAACTGCGATTCAAGCGCCAGAAATTTCTCATTGAGAGCCACAAATTGTTTCCGGACATCCAGAAACCCAGTTCGAGTCTGTCTCATAAATGTGCGCATTTCGGCCTCAATCTCCCGACAAGCCAGACATGACCAAGACAGGCCCATGCGTTTCGAGATCAGATCATTTAGCCGTCCAAAATTTCCGCCACCAGCACATTTTATGTGGACAAAATTGTCGCACAGCCAGCAGCTATGGAATGAATCACCAATGATTACACCACCGAATTCAAATTTCTTTGCACTACAAACGATTGCCATTATTGACAGCAGTAGAATCACTGTGCACGAATAATAAAAGAACAGAGTGAGAGCGCAGGTAAAATGGGAGAGAAGACAGCAGAGCGAGCCCGAAAATCAGCAGCAGCGGCAATAATTCAGAGCAGATGATCCAACGAAGTGCAGGAAACGAGCAGTAAACTCACCAAAGCAGAGACACAAAAGAAAAGTCCACAAAGAGGGAGAGTATAGGCAATCCAGAGAGAGTGAGAGCAAAAATGCGAGCAGCAGGCCCGCTTATGCTGACGAGAGAGTGTGGGCGATGCAAACGCTGATGCGCGAGAACAGTACACACCGAAGAAGCGATAACGAAAAGCAGACTGGGCAAAAAACAATAACAAATTGCCTGCACGAGTCCGATGCGTTACGTTGCGAATATTGTATTTATATTAAACACTTGTTTACAAACGAAACACTGGTGATTAACACAAAGTAAAATTAAATTAAAGAGATGCGATGATATATCAAAACAAAGTCACAACAATGTTGTATGATATTTAAGCAAAGGGCGGAGAATGCAGGAGCAAGAAAAAAAACACAACCGGCTTAAGCCAGAGCTAGAAGCGAAACTGATACAAATATAATAATAATATATAACAATAACTAATTTATAACATTTATTTCCTTATTTTAAACAGATTGATTTATAAAATTATGTAAACACCGTCGGTTCTCGACTTCTTTGTTTATTATAACTAAAATAATGATGTATCTAAACATACGATATAAGAAAATATATATATAGTGACATATCTATAGTCCATGCTCCGCATACCCTTGTCTATGTCTATTACCCTGCACCCACAATACTATAAACAAGACGACACCCTCAGCTTCGAACCCTCATAAACAATCTCACGCTCGAAATGGACCACGCGTAGCCGATTGCAGGCAATGTAAACAAACACCCTAAACTGGAAGTTGAACATAAAACAATAGATGCCGCACTAAAATCCAGCCGCACTAGAATCCAGCCGCACCAGAATCACGCCACTCTTCAGAGATCAATTACTAATCGATTCTCAAGAATCACACCATCATAGCTGACCAATCAGAGGCCCTATTCTCAGCCACCCCCAAGTAATGCAACACCGATCATACGCAGCGGAAGCCTTTCATCAAAAGCCGCCTTTCCCACATATCGATCGAGTCACGTACTCCATCTCCGAAGCCGAAGTCGAAGCCAACGCCTCCGAATCCAAATCCGAATCCCAAACCGAGCATCATAATATAAATAGTCTGCATCTAAGAAGCCAACTGAGTTCTGTTCAAGACAAACGTCAATCGCGACACCGTCGGAGAATTCAACCAAAGTTAATTCCGTTCAAGACATCAGACCTCAGTCATCGTCGGGGAAATAACTAACCAATGTACGCTAAGTTTAAGTGAAAGAATAAAACCTTTTTTAAGACTTAAACTGAAGTGTCGCATATTTAACTGGCGCAGCCGGTAGGATCTCAGTTAAAAGTGAATCCTTTTTTTTTTAAGACGATCAATTGGCGTAGTGACAGTTACAGTGCGTAATAACCTACAGTGATCAGAGAAAAAGTAACGCTAATACTAAAGAGATCCGCCAAAGAATCTACACACGATCGAACTCAATTAATATTAGGAAAACATAAATAAATAAAAAGAAATCAACATGCCGCTAACAGAAATACACCTGAACCAAGCCTTGAAGTCAATCAGGCAAATTCCACCATACGACGGACGCCAAGAACGCCTAAGCTCGTTCATAAGCAGGATCGAGTACATCTCCGAATTGTACCCAACAGAAGACATCCGGCAACAAAGCATCATGTACGGAGCCACTGAGGGTCAACTGTGCGGACGAGCACAACTTTTATCACAAAGCCTTCAACCCAACACCTGGACCGATCTAAAAGCAGCCCTAATCAGCAAATTCAACAACCACACTCCATACGAAACGCTGCTACAACAATTACACGACACCAAATTCAATGGGAATATTCGTATGTTCGTAGAGGAACTAGAAATTAAGTCAAATTTTATAGTAAGTAAACTAAATCTGGAGACTAGCCCAGAAAATAAGATAATCTTTAAAAAACGCTCTGGCAAATGCCACCAGACATACCATAGAAGATGCTCTACCCAATAAACTGCTCATCATTTTAGCAAAGAAAGACATTTCTACTATGGCTAATCTAGAAAAATCAGCTCAAGAGTTAGGAATCTACGAAAAATTCGTAACTGATAACAAGAATCACGAACATTCAAGAAACGGAAATAACAATCGTAGGAATGTTGGAACTTATTACCCTCGCTATAGTAGTAACGATTATAACAATCAAAACCCAAGTACTTCCAGAAATAATCATGGATCGAATCGAAATAATTCAGGAAATAATGCCGTAAATAATAAAGGATTATTTAACGAATTTAGAAATTCCTTAAACCAGGGCAGAGTACAGAATCCCACAAACTATCAAATCAATCAGACACAGGCAGGTAGCAGTGCACCAAATCAGCCAGTCAAACGATCTAGGGAAAGCCAAAGCGGACAAATGAAAATGGATGTAAATTTTCAGCAGAGTGCCTCGGAAGAAATCGAGGAAGACCATGTATAGAAATAATCGTAAATAATAAAAAATTAAGAGGTATCGCGGACTCGGGATCGTCAATAAATATAATAAAAAAAAACTATACAGATTCCAAAGTCGATAGCGACAACCTCACCGTCCATACCATCAATGGACCCGTCCGTCTGACTAAGGGCATTACACGTAATGCAACCAAAAATTGTCCGACAAAACAAAAGTTTTATATTCATAATTTTTCTGAAAATTATGATATACTCTTAGGCAGAGAATATTTGATGGCCAGCAAAGCCGTCATCGATTACCGAAACGAAACGGTAACGTTAGGAGAAAGGTCATACCCAATCATCCAAAGTAGAGAAGCAATTGCCGACGGCAAGACCGCACACAAAGGTGTTAAGCCATCTTCAAAGGAAGATATATCTACACCTAAGTGCCTTGACCCATCTCCTGAAGGAGAGCAATACTTCGCTTCCGCATTAGAGAATGAATTAAGGGAATGCAACCAGCTAAGGTTGGAACATTTAAATGACGAAGAAAAGGAGAAACTAAAGAAAGTTCTCTATGAATTTAAGGACGTGCAGTATAAAGAAGGTGACATTTTGACCTTCACTAGTACTATAAAGCACGAAATTAAAACCCATCACGAAGATCCTGTATATCGTCGACCATATAAATATGCTCAAATACACGATCAAGAAGTGACTCAACAAATCAAAGATATGATTAGACAGGGAATCATTCGTAAGTCGAATTCTCCCTATTGTGCACCCATCGCTATGATACCAAAGAAAATAGATGCTTCAGGAAAGCAGAAATATCGTATGGTAGTAGATTATAGAAGTCTAAACGAGGTGACAATCAAGGATAAATTTCCTACACCCAGAATGGACGAAATACTAGATAAACTAGGTAGGTGCCAATATTTCACAACAATCGATTTAGCTACGGGATTCCATCAAATTCCTATGGAACCTAGCTCAATCCTAAAAACAGCTTTCTCCACGAAGCATGGTCATTACGAGTTCACTCGTATGCCCTTTGGGCTAACCACTGCCCCCGCTACCTTCCAAAGATGTATGAACAATCTGCTAGAAGAGTTAATCTTCAAAGATTGCCTCGTATACTTAGACGACATCATTATATTTTCCACTTCATTGGAAGAACACCTGTTGTCACTAAGGAGAGTATTTGGAAAGTTGAGAGACGCCAACTTAAAGCTACAAATGGATAAGTGTGAATTCCTGAAGAAAGAAACGGAATTCCTAGGCCATGTAGTAACAACTAACGGCATAGTTCCTAATCCAAAGAAAATATCTGCCATAATAAACTTCCCAATACCCAATACAACCACAAAAATAAAATCATTCATAGGTTTATGTGGATTCTATAGGAAATTCATTCCCAACTTCGCTAATATAGCAAAACCTATGACACTCAAATTAAAGAAACGAGCAGTCATAGACCCAACAGAGGAAAAATACGTCGAGGCCTTCGAAAAATTGAAAGTACTTATCACCTCAGACCCCATCCTCGCATTCCCAGATTTCAACAAAATGTTCACGGTAACAACCGATGCAAGTAACATTCCATTAGGAGCAGTGTTATCGCAAGACCACAACCCAATCTGCTATGCACGTAGAACCTTAAACGAACACGAAATCAATTATTCAGCAATAGAAAAGGAATTACTAGCTATAGTTTGGGCAACTAAGTATTTCAGATCATACCTGTTTGGTAGAACGTTTGAGATATTGAGTGATCACAAACCCTTGATTTGGTTGAATAACCTCAAGGAACCAAATATGAAGCTACAACGATGGAAGATCAAATTAAATGAATTTGACTTCAAAATAAAATATTTACCCGGAAAGGAGAACCATGTAGCCGATGCGCTATCAAGAGTAAAGATTAACGAAAACCTACTCGGGGAAACCATTAATAGTGATTGTGCAACGGTCCATAGCGCGCAAGAAGATAATACAAATTATATTCCACTTACAGAGAGACCAATCAATTACTATAATAGGCAAATAGAACTGATTAAAGGTAATGAGGATAAGGTAGAAACATCCCACTATTTCCACAAGATACTGATAAAAATCACATATACCGAAATGACAGAATCATTAGCAAAAGATATAATAAAGGAATATGTGTGTACCAAAAAGAGTGCACTATATTTCCATAACGAAGTAGACTTCCCACTGTTCCAAAGGGCATTCCTGGAGATAATCAGTCCAAATCACTTCACTAAACTGATTAAATCCAGTACCAAACTCATAAATATTCCCAACTACTCCGAATTCAAAGAACAAATATTGAAGAATCATAAAGAGCTACTTCACCCAGGTATCGAAAAGACCACTAATTGGTTTAAAGGAAAATTCTACTACCCCGATTATCAAAAGTTAATCCAAAATATTATCAATGAGTGTCCTATGTGCAACGTTGCTAAAACTGAGCATCGTAACACCAATCTAACCTTCGAAATCACCCCTGAAATACAAAATATCAGAGAAAAGTATGTCATGGATTTCTATTTGGTAGGCAATCAACAATTCCTATCATGCATTGATGTATATTCTAAATTCGCTACCCTTGTAGAAGTTAAGAGTCGTGACTGGTTAGAAACCAAGAGAGCCATCATAAAAGTCTTTAACGAAATGGGCAAGCCACAGGGAATTAAAGCCGACAAAGATTCAGCCTTTATGTGCGCAGCATTGCAAGCATGGTTGAATGCGGAAAATGTGAAAATCGAAATCACCACCAGTAAAAACGGAGTTTCTGATGTAGAACGACTACATAAAACGATCAATGAAAAATTAAGAATCATTTCAAGTGAGGATAACATAGAAAACAAGCTCACAAAATTCGAGTTAATTCTATACACTTATAACCATAAAACGGTTCATAATACTACAAAAAGATCCCCAGCTGATATCTTCCTGTACGCCGGACTACCAGATTATAACACTCAACTGAATAAAGTTAGGAAGATCAATCATTTGAATAACGATAGAATCGACTTTGAAGTAGACACACGCTTCAAGAATGCACCCCTAGTTAAAACAAAAACAACCAACCCGTTCAAAAGAACAGGGGAAATTAGGCAGGTAGACGAAAAGCACTTTGAAGAGAAAAATAGAGGGAGGAAAATCACCCACTATAAAACGAAATTCAAAAGAAAGAAAAAATCTAATAAAAGTAAATACGATAATTGCAGAGTACCCGAAGAGAGTACTGGGAATCCGGAGCTACAACATGATTAAGATTATAATCTTACTAATGTTCACCGTCCTACAGTCTTCCGGACAGAATATAGAGATAGATCCCATCAACTCAAGGAATGGATATCTCATATTCAAAACAAATACCATTAACATACCCATTAATTATGAATACCATTATCTAACAATTAATATAACAAGAACAGATGAAACATATCAGAGTTTACTAGAACAGGCAACCCAATTTAATAACGTAATCCAAGTTCAATATTTAATCGAGAAATTGCAACGTGAATTCAACGGCATCAAAATAGCCAAAAGAAACAAAAGAGGCCTTATAAATGCAGTAGGCACAGTATATAAATATCTATTTGGAACATTAGATCAAGATGATAAAGTCGAATTAGAAGGGAAAATAAAAAATCTGGCTAGCCACAGTGTTCAAGCTAACGAATTAACGGGATCAAGCAGTAAATTCTGGCATAGAAGTTGTCAATAAATTAAACAAGGATAATGATAGAAATAGGCAACTAGAGATATTAATATTTAACCTTCAACATTTTACAGAGTACATAGAGGATATTGAATTAGGCATGCAGCTAACAAGATTAGGGATCTTTAATCCAAAATTATTGAGGCAGGATTACCTGAAACACATCGATTCAGAGAAATTATTAAATATCAAAACATCTACCTGGTTGAAATCAGACACTTATGAAATACTAATAATTTCCAACATCCCACGAGAGATCAGAAATATTCCTATACTTGAAATTGTCCCATATCCAGATGAAGATAATAACATCCTCACTGACCTAACGCAAAACACTTATTACGTTCTAGAAAACGAGGTATATGAAAAAGAATCAAAACGAAAAATAAATGACGAATGTATTTCAGGAATAGTCAAACAAGTAGAAACAAAATGTCCATACACCAAAGCACACCAAAACTTTCAAATAAGTTTCATAGAACCCAATATATTGTTAACTTGGAAATTACCAAAAACCATATTAAACCAAGATTGCCTAAACCAAGAAATAAAAGTAGAAGGTAACGCATTAATAAAAATACATAATTGCAGTGTACAGTTAAACGAATTCTTAATATCCAACTCCATACCAGAATTTGCACAAAGCATCTACATCAACAATAACGTAACAAAAATTAAACCATTGTCTTATTTGCAAACCAAAGAAATCGTAATAGAAAATACGCGATTAAATAATGTATTACATGTAAGCTTAATACTACTATTTTTCATAATCATAATAGGATTAAGCTACAAATTGTTTAATCTAAGTAAAAGCAATAAGCCTAAAACCGACCCGCACATAGAAACACCTTCAGACGAAGACGAGGAATCCCCAGCAGGCACAGTTTTAGATGCACCTGAACTATATCCAATGATAATCGCCTGAGGACAGGCTTAAATCTAACAATGGGGGAGTGACATATCTATAGTCCATGCTCCGCATACCCTTGTCTATGTCTATTACCCTGCACCCACAATACTATAAACAATACGAAACCCTCAGCTTCGAACCCTCATAAACAATCTCACGCTCGAAATGGACCACGCGTAGCCGATTGCAGGCAATGTAAACAAACACCCTAAACTGGAAGTTGAACATAAAACAATAGATGCCGCACTAGAATCCAGCCGCACTAGAATCCAGCCGCACCAGAATCACGCCACTCTTCAGAGATCAATTACTAATCGATTCTCAAGAATCACACCATCCTAGCTGACCAATCAGAGGCCCTATTCTCAGCCACCCCCAAGTAATGCAACACCGATCATACGCAGCGGAAGCCTTTCATCAAAAGCCGCCTTTCCCACATATCGATCGAGTCACGTACTCCATCTCCGAAGCCGAAGTCGAAGCCAACGCCTCCGAATCCAAATCCGAATCCCAAACCGAGCATCATAATATAAATAGTCTGCATCTAAGAAGCCAACTGAGTTCTGTTCAAGACAAACGTCAATCGCGACACCGTCGGAGAATTCAACCAAAGTTAATTCCGTTCAAGACATCAGACCTCAGTCATCGTCGGGGAAATAACTAACCAATGTACGCTAAGTTTAAGTGAAAGAATAAAACCTTTTTTAAAACTTAAACTGAAGTGTCGCATATTTAACTATATATACTTAAATAAATGTGCATAAATATAAATGGAATTGGTTTTACATATATTTTTGAAATCAATTGTCAATTGCGCGCTTTCCGACGGGAATGTATAATAAATATGCATAAATATAAATGGAATTGGTTTTACATATGTATATTTCAAATCAATGGACGCGCGCTTTCCGACGGTATAAAACGCGAAGCTCTTTTAAATAAAGTGACAGCTAATATTCAACAAGCACAAGCTTTAGGGCTTAGTGTACGAGCAGTTATTGGCGACCATGGCTCAAATAATAGAGCTGTTTTCAGAAGACTGGGAGTCGACATTAAGAACCCCAGCTTTAGAGTGAAAGATAAAGAAATATTTGCGATTTACGATGTTCCACATTTAATTAAATCGCTAAGGAACATTGTCCGAAATAGAAATCTCTCCACCCCTGATGGCTTTGTTTAATGGAAAATAGTCGAAGAACTGTATGAAATCGATTCCAGAAACTCAACGAGACTCTGCCCGAAGTTAACAACAAAGCATATATGTATATCCAAACAGCTTTGAAAAAATGAAGGTCAAATATGCCAGCCAAGTGTTTGGCCATAGTGTGCTCTTCTGCTCTTCGAACAATGATTAGTTCTGGAGGCTTCTTAAAGTGCAAAGAAAGTGCAGAAGAGACGGCCATATTTATTGAAAAAATGAATAGATTATTTGACTGTCTAAATAGTCATTTTCTCTACGATAAAACCCCATTTAGTAGTCCACTGCAAGACAAAAATCTTTTCAATGAGACCCTGTCGGATATGGGAAATTATTTTGAAGAATTTAAATATTCACAGGAAGTCTACTGCATAAAGGGTATGATTTTAACAATCAACTCCATACTTTCATTGGCCCAAAAGGTTTTGAGTGAAAGTGCTGAAATTTTGTATATAGCAACATCCAAATTAAACCAAGACCCATTGGAAACCCTATTTTATTTAATCAGATCTCGCGGTGTTACCGACAATAATCCAACTATGTATGAATTTAACAGTACCATTAATTAACCATACAAAAGAAATGGATAAGTGATATATATAAGTGATTTAAAAGGACTTAAGTTCCATCATGTATCTGGGCATGCGGCCTTGACTATAGGAATCATAATAATAATAATATTAATAATCTATGTCATAAGAATAATTAAAGTAGCACGAAGACTACAAACGGTAGTACTTCCCTACCCACGGTAATTGACTGTAAATGATTATCTGTACTTGTAATTATAGCTATGAAAAAAATGTACAAAAAAAGTTAACAAGAATCAAAATACAAAGCCATGCCACTTTCGGCCCTTTGCAGAATGTTCAAACATGAACATATTATCGTCGAAACCATGCCACTTTCGGACCCTTGCGGAATGTTCAAACATAAACATATTATTGTGCACATTCACTCATGTATCCCAAAAACTGATCTCTAAAGACATCACATGAAGTAGATAAGTAATGACAGTTCGGGTGTAAACAAAGATCTGTAGCCCATCAAAAGATACTAAAACAAAACACAAGTGGGGAAAACACTTAACCAATGCATTCTTAAAATAACACTAATGTAAGCATGCACTCAAATAGACACCCGCAGTAAAATGTATCCCTTGCGTAGGTCTAACGATAATTATAGAAAACAAAATTGTACCTCCTACCTCATTGTCAAATCATATATAAGGCACTGATTTTAAGAATAAAATTTAGTTTGAATTAAATGAAATAATTAAATAATCCTTTAAATTAATGAAACGTAAGTTTCAATTAATAAATTGGAAAAATACGAGCTAAACAGGCTGTAATTTTAATAGATAACGAAAGATGTATATCTATTGTAATTGAAAAAAAACATACGAGGTGGAACGTTGTGATTTGCTGCGGACACCGCAACTCTACAGTTATACCCGATACTAAGTCAGTATGGCTCTCCTCCGGCAGACGCTGCTAATATTAAACGATACGACAAAGAGTGCGTGCGAGAGAGACAGAAAATCAGTCTGAGCGTGACGTCGGGCGCTGCGTAGCCAGTGCAAATTGATTTGTTCCTTTTGGCTATAAAAATTATCTGATCTGGTCCAGATTCAGCAATCTGATAGATATGGTCGTTATCTATGATTCTGCGTTTTTAGTTTTCTCAAATGTGCAATATTGTGGATGCAACAGATTTTCGTCCTTTGTGGGGGCGGAAGGGGGTGGGGCGGAATTCTGAGATATACGTTTTATAGTGAGATCTAACAGAAGTGCGGATACCAAATTTGGTTACTCTAGCCTTAATAGTCGCTGAGATTTGTGGATGCCCCAGATTTTCGTCCTTTGCGTGGGCGGAAGGGGGTGTGGCGAAATTTGGACACGAAACGGTCAAGGTCCGATATCACAGGAGTGTGGATACCAAATTTGGTTGCTCTGGCTCTTATAGGTTCTGAGATCCTTGAACTCATATTTTGCAATTGGCAAAACCGACCATGAAACCTGTGTGTTAGAGAGAGACAGAGCGAGAAAGAATGAAATTGTTTTCTTGATTCTGGCTATAATCATTATACGATCTGGTTCAGATTTTGCACTGTAAAAGATATGGTCATCCTCACCGATTCTGCGTTTTTGGTTTTATCGTATCTTTAAAAATGTGGATGCCACAGATTTTCGTCCTTTGTGGGGGCGGAAGTGGGCGGGGCGAAGTTTTGAAATATTTTTGTAGCAGTGACATATCACAGAAGTCTGGATCCAAAATATCGTTGCTCTAGCTTTTATAGTCTTTGAGCACTAGGCGCTGAAGGGGACGGACAGACGGACGGACGGACAGACGGACAGACAGACATGGCTCAATCGACTCGGCTATTGATGCTGATCAAGAATATATATACTTTATGGGGTCGGAAACGATTCCTTCTGGACGTTACACACATCCACTTTTACCACAAATCTAATATACCCCAATACTCATTTTGAGTATCGGGTATAAAAATGTTTCGCGACGGTGGCGTTTTCGAGGCCGGAACATCGAAAGATAAAAATAATTATCTGAAATATCGAAAGTTCTTAATGGCTAGAAATTGAAAAAAAGGTGGCAAAAACCCGTGACTGTGACTGTGAAAAAAAAAAAAATAATAAATTGGTTTGTGTGTGCCCACTTTCCTAGCAACAATAACTGCAGCGACATCAGCAGCAGCGACATCAGCGACAGTGACTTCAGCAGCATCGACATCAGCAGCAGTGACAATAGCTGCAGCGACATAAGGAGAGGCAACACCAGCAGCAGCGACAACGACATCAGCGACTTCAGCAGCAGTAGCAACAACAGCAGAAGCAGAATTCATCAGCTAAGTCAGATATTTTAAATTTGTTTTGTTAAGCCTAATTAAGTAACAAATTAAAGTAAGATGTTATCGGAAGAAATAATTAAGCTATTAGAGGCTCAAGGAGATTAAGAAGATTGAAGCTGGTCATTTGACCAGCGATGTAATCCAAAGGTTAGGAGACCTTAAGAACAAAGTTACAGGCAATAATTCTGCACTGTTAGCATATGGAGTAGTCGATCATGACTACTATAAGAGACAGCAGTTCGAAAAAATGATTAAAAATATAGAGGACATACATAAAAAGTATGTAGAGTCAAAAAATAATGAAACATTAACGAAAGGGAAGGTAGAAAAAAACAAACTTAAAACCAGTGGAGACTGGAACTTTGAAGGAAGACATAGAGCCCAAAATTGACAATAGCATAGAAAAAGTATGTGAGGGAATCGACAGAATAGTGGAAAACCTAAGGACATATTTAGAGCAAACCATGCAGAGGTTTGATCAGGCTAAAATGGGAGAGTGTAGAATGAGAAAGGAAAAAATTGAGTTCCTCAGTAAAAAACTGAGCTCAAAAAATGAGGAGTTTAATCATAGCTATGGAACAAACGACAGCTTCAACGAGCAGATCGTCGAGTTGGACTTTGATATTCAAAGCATGTTAAGCAACCCAGAAGTTAGGATGCAAACCATAGCTGAGGGAAACAGCATGGATACTAAAGGGGCAACGATATAAAAAGAAGACATCGATTTGCCTGATCTTCCGAAAGTGGAAGTACCCACATTCTCGGGCGAAGAAAAAGAGTGGGACGGCTTTTCACAAATATTTTGTGAATTAATTCATAACAGAGATAGCTAAGTACATCTCTAAAATTCAATTATTTGAAAATCGCGATAAAGGGTGAGGCACGGAGTATGGTAGCTTAGCTTTTAACTGGGCCGCTGGGATGCCGCTTGGGAATTGCTGACCAACCGGCATGAAAATAAACGACAAATTTTTTCGGATCAGCTGAATCGTTTACTAGACTTACCAATGCTAGATCACGATTCAGCGAGACATATTAAATGGTTTTCTGATTCTATAAATGAGTCAATACATTTAATTAAATTAAAGTCACAATTAACAGAAGAAGTTGATGTGATTTTCGCGCACATTGTGTTGAAAAAATTCAACAAAGATACCTTACAAGTATATGAAAGTCAAATAAAAAGGACAAAAGAGATCCAAGCATTGCCAGATGTAATGGAATTTTTAGAACAACGGTATACTTCTCTTTACACGTAGCAGGAAAAAGAATGGAAACCGTTAAAAAAACATAGTGAAGAATGGTAAAATAAAAGAAAATTGTCCGCTATGTAAAATGGCAGGACATACCATAATTCACTGCTATAAGTTTAAGGGAATGAATCCGATAGATAGAGGCCAGTTTATTAAAAAACAGCTCCTTAGCACAAAATGCTGTAGGCATGATATGTATAAGAAATTCTTGTCTGAAATTTTATGTGGGATTTGTAAAAACCTCATCATACGATGCTCCATATTCGCAACGAAAATGTAAACACAGCACACATAAAAGTAAAGGTAAGGAATTGTGTAACAACTCGTGGTTATAATAAAGGTCCTCTAAATATTGAAGCAATTATTCTTCCGAAACTGACGAAAGCTTTACCATTAAATTCTTTCAATATTGACAAAACTAAGTGGCAAGATTATGTGTTGGCAGGCCC
This sequence comes from Drosophila miranda, assembly GCF_003369915.1. Taxonomy (NCBI): domain Eukaryota; kingdom Metazoa; phylum Arthropoda; class Insecta; order Diptera; family Drosophilidae; genus Drosophila; species Drosophila miranda. The sequence goes on from NC_046674.1 coordinate 49,722,103, forward strand.
TAATTTTAACAAACCAAGTAGGGTAGATGTAATAATTGGGATCGATTTTTATACCCATATTTTAAAAGACGGAGTAGTAAAAATAGACGGACCACTTGGACAAAATGCAGAGTTCGGATGGATTATATCCGGTTGCACTAAAGCAAAATAAATTTATTGTGGCGACAACAATTGAAGTTGGGGACCTAGAACGGTTCTGGTAATTGGAAAGTGAAAAGAATGACGTAGAAGAAGATGTGAGGAGCATTTCTTGGAAACAACAAGAAGAGATGAGAATGGCAGGTATGTGGTTAAAATACCATTTAAAAAAGAAAAGGATCTGGGAGATTCAAAACCCCAAGCTATAGCGCGATTTTACAGTTTAGAAAGAAAGCTCAGCAATAATAAAAATTAAAACAAAATTACATAAAGTTTATCCACGAATTTAAAAACTTATGACATATGGTAGAGTCCAAAGAAGATGAGAAATATTATTTGCCCCATCAAGGAGTCATAAGAGATTCCAGTCTAACGACAAAGCTGAGTGTGGTTTTCGATGCTACAGCAAAAACCACAAACAATAAAAGTTTAAATGATATCATGGAGCAAGAGTCCAAAAAGATATCTTCGATATTATGGTGAAAAGGCCATTTGTAATATCTGCGGACATTGAAAAAATGTACCGGAAAATTAATGTTGATAAAGACGATCAACAATATTTGCATATAATTTGGAGAGATAATCCAAACGAAAAGTTAAAAGATTATAAACTTACAACCGTTACGTACGGTACAGCTTCAGCACCTTACTTAGCAACCAGGCTGCTTGTTGCAATAGCAGATATTTTCAAAAATCAAGCAATTAGGGAAATCATAAGGAATGATTTTTATATGGACGACCTGATGACAGGTGCCGACACGATACTGGATGCTAAAAAGCATGTAAAGGAAGTTACCCGGGAGTTTAATAAGGTTGGGTTTAACTTAAGAAAGTGGATAACAAATATCCCAGAAATTATAGAAGGCATTAGAGATGACCAAGAAAATAAAATATTAACCATTGAGGAGAATGAATCCGTCAAAACCTTAGGACTCCAATGGGAACCGGTTAGAACGAGTTTAGGTTAGATTTCCATTATGAAACAATTAAGAAAACTAACAAGAGAATAGTATTATCTACCTTAGCCAAGATGTATGACCCCTTAGGCTGGTTTTCTCCAGTGACACTTATCGGAAAATTGTTTATTCAAAAACTTTGGCTAGCAGACAAAAATTGGGATGAAGAATTATCAGAACAGGATACTCGGGAATGGAATTCGTTTAAAAATAGTTTAACAGAGTTAGAGAGCATTCGGATACCAAGATGGCTAAATTCTCAGCACAATAAGTCGATGCAAATTCATGGGTTTGCCGATGCATCCGAAAGGGCTTATGCTGCCGTAGTGTATGCCAAGGTAGATAGTTCTACAATTATAATAGCCAGCAAAAGCAAAGTTAATCCAAAGAAGAATCGGAAAACTATTCCAAAATTAGAACTTTGTGCAGCACATCTTCTGGCAAAATTAATTCAACGGGTGAAAGTAGCGGTTGGAAGTAATGTAGAGTGTTATGCCTTGAGTGATTCTACTATTACTCTAGCCTGGATAAAGAATGGAGACAATAAAGACAAGTTTATCAGGCGTCGAGCTGACGAAGTAAGAAAAATTAAAGAAATTAAATGGGGACATGTTAGAACTGAAGACAAGCTGACTGAAGACAAGACAACTGCAGATCAGCTACAAGATTTTAAGATTTGGTGGAAAGGTCCTAAATGGTTGGCGAAATCTAAGGAACATTGGCCAAAAGAGGAAATTGAAGAAAAATTAGTTGTTGGCACAACAATTGTAGTAGCAAAAAATAATAATAATAAAAAAAATAAAATTTTGGATATTTGGGCTAAGAAAATTGCTTAAAGAAAAAACTTAAAGAGTGTGTCACCTGTGCTAGGTATCGACAGAATACTGCATAACAAATTATGGGAAATCTGCCGAAACATAGAGCTACAATGTCGCACCCGTTTACAAATACAGGGGTAGACTTCGCCGGGCCTTACCACATCCGATGCTCTAAAAACCGGGGGCAGAAATCCTATAAGGGATATATTGCCGTATTCGTATGCATGGCGACAAAGGCTATTCATTCGGAAGTAGTCAGCGATCTTACTTCACATGCATTTCTAGCTGCACTTAGAAGATTTTTCTCAAGAAGACGAAAATGTGCAAAAATGTTTTCCGATAATGGAACCAACTTTGTAAGAGCTTCGCGCAAATTAGACGAGGAATACCACAGAGCCCTCAGAGACAACATTAAAGTGGTTCCAATATTAGAAAGAGAACAGATCGAGTGGCATTTTATTCCCCCGGCAGGGCCTCACTTCGGATGTATTTGGGAAGCTGGTGTAAAATCAGTGAAATATTTCTTAACGAGGGGGAACGTTGTGAGTTGCTGCGGACACCGCAACTCTACGGTTATAGCCGATACTAAGTCAGTATGGCTCTCCTCTGGCAGACGCCGCTAATATTAAACGACACGACAAAGAGTGCGTGCGAGAGAGACAGAAAATCAGTCTGAGCGTGACGTTGGGCGCTGCGTAGCCACTGCAAATTGATTTGTTCCTATTGGCTATAAAAATGATCTGATCTGATCCAGATTCAGCAATCTGATAGATATGGTCATTATCTATGATTCTGCGTTTTTAGTTTTCTCGAATGTGCAATATTGTGGATGCAACAGATTTTCGTCCTTTGTGGGGGCGGAAAAGGGTGAGGCGAAATTCTGAGATATACGTTTTATAGTGAGATCTAACAGAAGTGCGGATACCAAATTTGGTTACTGTAGCCTTAATAGTCTCTGAGATTTGTGGATGCCCCAGATTTTCGTCCTTTGCGGGGGCGGAAGGGGGTGTGGCGAAATTTGGACACGAAACGGTCAAGGTCCGATATCACAGGAGTGTGGATACCAAATTTGGTTGCTCTGGCTCTTATAGGTTCTGAGATCCTTGAACTCATATTTTGCAATTGACAAAACCGACCATGAAACCTGTGTGTTAGAGAGAGACAGAGCGAGAAAGAATGAAATTGTTTTCTTGATTCTGGCTATAATAATTATACGATCTGGTTGAGATCTTACACTCTAGAACATATAGTCATCCTCTACGATTCTGCATTTTTGGTTTTATCGTATCTTTAAAAATGTGGATGCCACAGATTTTCGTCCTTTGTGAGGGCGGAAGTGGGCGGGGCGAAGTTTTGAAATATTTTTGTAGCAGTGACATATCACAGAAGTCTGGATCCAAAACATCGTTGCTCTAGCTCTTATAGTCTTTGAGCACTAGGCGCTGAAGGGGACGGACAGACGGACAGACGGACGGACGGACAGACAGACAGGGCTCAATCGACTCGGCTATTGATGCTGATCAAGAATATATATACTTTATGGGGTCGGAAACGATTCCTTCTGGACGTTACACACATCCACTTTTCCCACAAATCTAATATACCCCAATACTCATTTTGAGTATCGGGTATAAAAAGGGTAATTGGGGACAATAATTATACCCGATACTCAAAATGAGTATTGGGGTATATTAGATTTGTGGTAAAAGTGGATGTGTGTAACGTCCAGAAGGAATCGTTATGAGGAACGTTGTGAGTTGCTGCGGAGACCGCAACTCTACAGTTATACCCGATACTAAGTCAGTATGGCTCTCCTCCGGCAGACGCCGCTAATATTAAACGACACGACAAGGAGTGCGTGCGAGAGAGACAGAAAATCAGTCTGAGCGTGACGTCGGGTGCTGCGTAGCCAGTGCAAATTGATTTGTTCCTTTTGGCTATAAAAATGACCTGATCTGATCCAGATTCAGCAATCTGATATATATGATCATTATCTATGATTCTGCGTCTTTAGTTTTCTCGTATCCTCAATATTGTGGATGCAACAGATTTTCGTCCTTTGTGGGGGCGGAAGGGGGTAGGGTGAAATTTTGAGATAAACGTTTTATAGTGAGATCTAACAGGAGTGCGGATACCAAATTTGGTTACTCTAGCCTTAATAGTCTCTGAGATTTGTGAATATCCCCAGATTTTCATCCTTTGCGGGGGTGGAAGGGGGTGTGGCGAAATTTTGAAACAAACTCGTCTCGGTCCGATATATTAGGAGTGTGGATACCAAATTTGGTTGCTCTAGCTTTTATAGTCTCTGAGATCTAGGCGCTAATGTTTTACTCTAAGCAAAGCCGCCTATGCTACGTGTGTGTTAGAGAGAGACAGGGCGAGAAAAAATGAAATTGTTTTCTTGATTCTGGCTATAATAATTATACGATTTGGTTCAGATTTTGCACTCTAGAAGATATAGTCATCTTCTACGATTCTGCGTTTTTAGTTTTCTCGTATCGTCGAAATTGTGGATGCCACAGATTTTCGCCCTTTGTGGGGGCGGAAGTGGGCGGGGCAAAGTTTTGAAATATTCCTGTAGCAGTGACATATCACAGAAGTCTGGATCCAAAACATCGTTGCTCTCGCTCTTATAGTCTTTGAGCACTAGGCGCTGAAGTGGACGGACAGACGGACAGACGGACGGACGGACAGACGGACAGACAGACATGGCTCAATCGACTCGGCTATTGATGCTGATCAAGAATATATATACTTTATGGGGTCGGAAACGATTCCTTTTGGACGTTACACACATCCACTTTTACCACAAATCTAATATACCCCAATACTCATTTTGAGTATCGGGTATAAAATTCGGGAATCTGGATAGATTGAGATTAATTCAGAAAATGAAAAGAGAATTTTGGATTAAATGGAAAAAAGATTATTTGCACACACTGCAACAAAGAAATAAATGGAAAATAGGAATGCAGAATATTAAAAAAGGACAGATTGTATTAATAAAAGATGAAACCTGTCACCCAGCTAGACGGCCCTTGGGAAAAAAAGAAGAAATACATAAAGGTAAGGACGATAGATTCAGAGTAGTAACTATAAAACATCAAGACGGGTTGATGAAAACCTATAACTAAAATTTGTCCATAAGCTGGAATTGAGTCAGAAGAGTAAGACTCAGGAATGAGTCCAAAAGAGACCAGAAGTACTCGTAGTAGTAAAAGGTAATTTAAATTGCGTGTATAGGAAGATAGCAGAGACAAGATAATTTTGGGTCGAATTAGAAAGGCAGGGTAGTTGGCTCTTCAAAGTTCCAGTAAACACTAATGCTAGAATTCAATGTAGTAACTCAAATCAAGAACTAATTGATCTTCCGCAACAAGGAATTTTAACAATAATAAATGGTTGTACTGTGCGAACCGATGAGAAAATACTAGTACCTCATCACAGTATTCAAACAGAAAGCTACGAGCCAATTTCATCCTTTTATACAAGTAATATAAGTAAAATACCTAAAATTGTTTGGAATCCATTAACAGTACCATTAATTAACCATACAGAAGAAATGGATAAGTTAAGAGACGAATTAAAATTGTTAAAAGAAGGTCATCATGATTTAAAAGGACTTAAGTTCCATCATGTATCTGGATGTGCGGCCTTGACTATAGGAATCATAATAATAATAATATTAATAATCTATGCCATAAGAATAATTAAAGTAGCACGAAGACTACAAACGGTAGTACTTCCCTACCCACGGTAATTGACTGTAAATGATTATCTGTACTTGTAATTATAGCTATGAAAAAAATGTACAAAAAAAGTTAACAAGAATCAAAATACAAAGCCATGCCACTTTCGGCCCTTTGCAGAATGTTCAAACATGAACATATTATCGTCGAAACCATGCCACTTTCGGCCCCTTGCAGAATGTTCAAACATAAACATATTATTGTACACATTCACTCATGTATCCAAAAAATGGATCTCTAAAGAAATCACATAAAGTGGATAAGTAATGACAGTTCGGGTGTAAACAAAGATCTGTAGTCCATTAAAAGATACTACAACAAAACACAAGTGGGGAAAACACTTAACCAATGCATTCTTAAAATAACCCTAATGTAAGCATGCACTCAAATAGACACCCGCAGTAAAATGTATCCTTTGCGTAGGTCTAACGATAATTATAGAATACAAAATTGTACCTCCTACCTCATTGTAAATCATATATAAGGCTCTGATCTTAAGAATAAAATTTAGTTTGAATTTTCAACTCAACTCGCAAATGTCTAGACTTTTCTTTTAAGGTCTTAACACTTATGTCATCTGCATAGGCTGTTATCTTTGGGGCCTTCCTTTCAAATCTCTTGATGAGGTCGTCGACCACCATATTCCACAGTAGTGGCGAGAGGACTCCACCCTGAGGTGTGCCTGTGTGTGCCCTCTTAACCATGGAAACGGTGCCCCACTCAGATTGCACCCGTCTACAACATAGGAGGTTTTTGATCCAAACGTTGATTGCTGGGTGTATGTTATTCGCTTCTAGGCGACTTGTTATATCGGTTGTGGCCACGTTGTTGAATGCTCCGGAGATGTCAACAAATGCCCCCAGTGCGCTCTCGATGGTGGATACTAGCGAATGTAGTACCGTCTCCACTGATTTCCCTTTGGTGTAGGCGTGTTGGTTTGTTGACATCAGTCCCCCTACCTCATTCCCGATGTGTAAGTCCAACAGCTTTTCTAGTGTTTTTAGTATAAAGGAGGTAAGGCTTATCGGTCTGTAATCCTTGGGACTCACGTGGCTGCACTTTCCTGCCTTTGGAGGGAAGACAACTCTCGAGGTTCTCCATTGGACAGGGATACAGCCCGTACTTAGGCATGCTGAGTATATTGCGAAGAGCCATGGGGTGATAACCTCTTTGGTCAACTGCATCATGGCTGAGAATATCCCGTCCAGTCCTGTTGCTTTTATGCCCGCGAAAGAGTCTATGGCCCAGTGGATTCTCTTAATGGTTAACAGACCTGTTGGGGGGTGCTGTTTCCCTGTTGCTAGGTCCTGATGCTCCTTGGCGTCAGTGACCTCGGTGCATCTAGGGAAATGCGCCTCCATTAGTGTTGTTAGGGCTTCTTTACTGCCCTCTGTCCACTGTCCGTTGTCTAGTTTTATTTATTTATTATTCGCCAACGGAATCAAAAAAATCCTTAACTGGCTAGGCTAACTTATTTCTATCTTAACAAATAACAAAAAATAACATGAATAAATTAATTATGTAACAGGAAGAAATCCACAAGCAGCCGTCTGACGGCTCCCTTCCCCTGGTAAAAGTCGAAACGCATCCCAGCTGGCAGCGGAGTGGGCTGCCGAAGCGCCCTACTGATGGGCTCATGAAAGCCATAGTTGGTCCGGTGGAGATCAACTGCAAAGGGTGCATGGGTCCTGAGGCTCCAGGCGGGCGTAGTGAAGCTAATCTTACTAAGTAGGTCAGGGCAATCGATATTACCCACTAAAAGGTCATAAATAAAGATTTGAGCCGCAATGGTCCTACGATCCTCGAGAGAGGAGAGATGCACGAGGCGACATCTGCACTCATAGGACGGCATCGGAATGGAAAATGGCAGGGGCTGGAGTGCAAATTTCAGAAACTTCTTTTGCAGTCTCTCGATGCGCGAAATTTGAACGACCCCGGTGGGATTCCATGGAAGCGTACTCAAGGCGCGAGCGCACAAGGAATGCGTACAGACTTAGCCTCGTATATGGGTCCCTGAATTGGGATGAATTGCGCTTAACAAAGCCGAACATTGCATAGGCTTTTGGCAATACTAAATTCATATGCACTGCAAAAATAAATCTAGAGTCATATAAGACCCCGAGGTCAAGTATCTCCGTCTGCTTTAAGAGAGGATGGCCATCTATTGAATATGAGGCCAGCACATTGAAGACACACTTGCTAAAAAAAACAAAGTAACATTTACTAATGTTGAGTGGGAGCGAATTAAGTCTGCACCAACGAGCAACTCTATCCAGGTCGCGCTGCAGAAGGATACTGTCGCCTAAGGTTTTGACAAATCGGAAGATTTTAAGATCATCAGCATAAAACAGATGCTCAGAAGCTTGAATGCTGAGACATGTGTCGTTAATAAAAATTAAGAACAGAAGTGGACCAAGTGCACTTCCCTGTGGAAGGCCGGAAGTAGCCAAGAATGGGTCCGAAGGCTTTCCATTTATTAATACGACATACTCTCGCCGCTGAAGATATGACCTAAACCAACTGAGCAGGCAGGAATGAATCCCTAACCGATGCAGCTCGGCTATTAAAGCACAGTGGGAGACTTTGTCAAAGGCTTTAGCAAAGTCAGTATACACAACATCTACTTGAGAGTGCATTTCAAAGACACGAGTGCAGAAATTACTGAAAGCGATGAGATTAGTGGTTGTTGATCTACCCGGCATAAAACCATGCTGATTTGGGCTAATGTACGACTTCATGACGAAGGTGATCTTTCTGGCAATGATTCGCTCTAGAAGTTCTGAAACATTGCTGAGTTTGGCAATTGGTCTATAATTGGAAATGAGATTTTTGGTACCTCTCTCAAAAATTGGCGTAATCGTGGCAGCTTTCCACTTACCAATAAACTGACCCGTTAACAGCGAATTTGTGAATAGAATTTTGAGAGTTTCACAGAACGCTACAACACAGTTGCGAAGCAGGAAGGCAGGTTTTAGTTGGCTCTGTACTGTACTGTGTACTGTGGGTTGCTTTGAAAGCAGCTTCCGGAGCCTAGCGGTTTCGGGCACTTTCTCGATGTTGGAGCAGAAGTTCCTCCACGAGTTCCTTTGTAGCTCCTAAGTAGGATTTTATATTCCTCATTGACAATCTCTTCGTTCGCTTGTTTGGCGATCTTAAAGAATTTCTTGAGGTTGTTCCTTTGGAGAGAGAGATCTCGGTTCCACCAGAGTGGCTTGGACCTCTTCTTCGTTCTCGAGGGTTTGCACAATGCGTGGTAGGCGTTCAGTAACTCGTTGGATAGGGTCTTTAGGGACTTCTCTACATCCTCCGCAGATTTCACTGAGCCCGGATTCGCGAGCTTCGAAGTAACTGTCTTTTTAAACTTTACCCAGTTTGTGTTCGAATTCGCACTTGAACTGAATGTACTTATGGTCTGAGAACGATGGTCTTTCGAGGACTCTCCAGTCAGATACCAAAGTACTCTTTCCCGTGACGAGAGTTAGGTCTAGCACGTTTGACGAGGTGGTACCTACGAAGGTGTGTTCCTCCCCACGTTTGCTACGTCTAAGTTAGTGGATAAGATAAAGTCTAGGAGTGACTCACCTCTATCATTGATGTGGGGGCTTCCCCACATATTGTGATGGACGTCGGCGTCTGCGCCAATGAGGAGTTCGAGATTTTTGGAGCCGGCTTCCGTCACCAGACTCCTAAGTTCTTTCGGTGGAGCGGGCCTGCCGTGTGCCATGTAGCAGGAAGCTGCCATAAAGCGCTTTTCCCCGCTCTCCAGCATCACTACCGTCAGGTCGTCCGTGCTGTAATGAGACATAAGATGAGCATGGATTCCCTTCCGTACGAGTACGGCGGTTCTGTTCCTGCTTACCGATGATGAGTAGAGAAGGTTGTAATTTGAGGACTTTAGCCCGGCCACGGAGTTGCCTGACGCAATCCACGGCTCCTGAACTAAAGCTATGTCGGCGGGCCCTTGCTCCATGGCAATGAGGAGCTCCGCCGACGCTATTGTGCTCTTATGGAGGTTGAGCTGCAGCATCTTTAGCGTCATGGGTGGCTAACTCAACCTCACACGACGGGTTGACTATGATCGTCAGGTCACCGTCCTCCTCTTCCTCCGAGTCGTCCAGCACAAGAGCCTGGGCGGCCTCCACTATGGTCTCGAGATCTAGGTCTTTTTCGACCTCGCCTGCCTGGAGGGTGTGCGCATCTTTGTCCTCGGGGTGGCGCTTTTTCAATCGTAGGTATACGCTACCTACGCCCCACGCCATCTTCCCGAGCTGGGGATACAAGATATCCTCTGCCTCCTTGCTGATCTGGAGGATAACATGCTGGCCCCCCCTTGTTGAGTAGTGGGCTACTCGCATACAACACCTTCCAGTCGGCTGTTGGCACGTCCGGATTTTTCCTCTGCAGCAGCTTCAGAGCTCGCTCCCCCTGGACAGCAATGGAAAGGAGCACCTTCGCCTTTGGTATGGACGGGATCAGCTCCCTGTCTACCACCTCCAGCTTGGCCCCCTCCCACAGAGCTTCCAGTAGCGGCACCTTCTGCACCAGCGACTGCCGCGTTGGGTCGTCGTTACATTTGAGGATCTTGACCCCGTTCAGCCATCCCGCTCCATCGAACGTGGGCATGGGAGCGCTGGGGTCCTCCTCCATTCGCTTGAACAGTGATTCAACGAGCTGCGCGTGGACTAACTTTCACTGCGCCGCCGTCATCTTCCCATTCTCGTCGCTGCGGTCGATCAAGGCCACAATGAGATGTCTCTTGGACACTTCGCTCATGGCCTTCTGTCTCGGCTTCCTTGCTTTCGGCTGGGGGGTGGCCACCTTGGGCATGCGTCTCCGCTTTATCGCCGGAGTGTCTTTGACAGCGCTCTTAATCGAGCGTTGCCTCTTGGTGGCCAACATCTCCTCCACCATTCGCTGCCTGCATCTGGGGCAGCTCCGCGTAGTGTTTGCGGCCCTCCTGTACCCGTTGCTCAGTCCATGCTAGCTTGGAATTCTCCTCTTGGGATATACCCGCCTTGCCCTGGAGCCGGCTCAGTAACTTGAGGGCCGCCTTATACTGAGCTTTTGCCTTCATCCCCTCCCTGGAACGCTTCGGCCCTTCCCTACGCAGGGAGCTGGTACCTGGTTCCGGCGAGCAGAGAAGGCTTTCTTCTTCTGTCTTGCTAATGGATAGCACGCTCTCCGGGTCCGAGTCTGTGTCGACAGCGGCACCCGCGTGGCTCAATCTGCAACGCGTCGTTTTTGTGGCAGTAGTATTGCAGCTGACATGGCCTGCTCCCGCCATGCCCGAGGTGTGACCGCTGGCGACACGCAGAGAGGATTGCTCCTCCCCGTGCCCGCCGGTGGTAGCAGTCACGCTTTCCACCGACGTTTGGGCTGACATCCCTTGTTTGCTCCTTTCCAGCCTCCATGTTTGGCCTGAATATTTTTCGGGGGGACCACCCTCTAGCGTTTTATGCCTGGCCGCCAGGCACCTCTAGCCATTGCCCTGGTTCAGTTCCCCCAACTTTAGATCAGGAAGACGATGGACCATTGCCTTAGCTAGACACTGCATTATCCCTTGCCCGGGATAATGCAGGTGGGTGCCGCTGTCGACACAGACTCGGACCCGGAGAGCGTGCTATCCATTAGCAAGACAGAAGAAGAAAGCCTTCTCTGCTCGCCGGAACCAGGTACCAGCTCCCTGCGTAGGGAAGGGCCGAAGCGTTCCAGGGAGGGGATGAAGGCAAAAGCTCAGTATAAGGCGGCCCTCAAGTTACTGAGCCGGCTCCAGGGCAAGGCGGGTATATCCCAAGAGGAGACAGGGCAAGCGACAGTGCATTACCCTTGCCCGGGATAATGCAGTGTCCATTGCCCAGCCGTCACCCTCGTGGAGGGTTCAGCTAGAGGATATTGCCAGCCCTTCCGAGTATTTAATACTTAATAAAAATTTTGAATATGTCAGCAGTATAAATAAATAAATTAGTATAAATCAAACAAATTACAACTTTTATTTTATTTCTCGCGCCTTAGTGTACCAAACCCCCACCCTCTGCCCATTCTTCATTTATTTTGTGACGGTAAGTCAGTTCATCAAAAGACCCAAAACAAGAACCAAACTTAAATTTCAATCATACATTCAAATATGCTGGAGGCACAACAGAAAACCGAAACTAGCATCAGCATGAGAAACGAAAAAAGCATACAAACACATATTTTGTTCGAAACATATTGCGTGTGTACTAACACATGCAAAGATGTTCTCTCTGCGCTCTCTCATGATGACGCGTCAGTACCTGAACGCTAGAGCCGAAGTCTCTGGGGTTCTCAGACTGGTAACCCAGCGTGTGACGTTTCGTAGTTTGAACTGGCACATCTATATACTGAATGGTTAGTGATTATATCCACCACTAATTACCTTTCTCTTATTCAATTACTAATACTTACCTACTTTTCCCAAATTTACACAGCAAACCAACAAACGTGCCTTTTGCAAGAGTTCCGCAAAATTCTCGCAAACGATACCTTTGCCAGCTATCATAAATACTTTCACTTCCACAAACTGAACGTCACAAGTATCATATTTCTAGCATATTAGGGTCCGAATACGATCGTTTTGTCGGGCTAATTCTCGCATTTAACTCGAATGCGATATCATTTGTGAGTGTTTGGTTTGCGGGGTAGTAATTGCATTTTTAATTGTATTTTTGAATGCATGCTTAGCACTTTTAGTAAGTTTAGTTCTAATTTTCCTCGAATATTATTCTAACACCTATCTTTCCTGAATGTTCCTGTTTGGTTCGGTTAACGCGTCGTACGTCATGCAGTCGGTTGGGCGGAAGGAGAGCTGCGTTTTTGCCTGAGATGCGCGCGTTACAACCTTCTGCTGTGTCAGGAAAACATCAATGTCTGCTGTGTACTCCCAAACATCGATGTTTCTCCAGCTCTAAAATGAAGCCACACTTAATCGTAAGCGCAGAAACAGTGTCGTCCAGTGAAATAGAAAAAGTTGAGGTCCGCGAAATAGCAATAAAGTGAGCTTAAGTGAAGATGTGTGGTTCTTAAAGAAAAGGCTAACGCGAGCGTGTTCTGCAGACTTAGTTCGGGTATTAAAAACCAATAATTTGGACGCGATGGACTCGAACTCGATGGAGTCCAAGGAAAGTCGGCGTTAACAAATTTAAATGAGTTTTATGGAGTGTTAGTTGGTAAGTTGGCCGTCAGCCATCGGGTGCTACAGGGGGACAAACGGATGACGGGTCGGCTCGCACAACTGTGAGCTCGGAACTGAGGCGCAGCCGCTCCGGTTAGTAATAGCCGGTGAGGCCTGCGTCCCACACCACCTAGAACACAGAGGGTTGCGAGCGAACCGTCACCCGCCGTAACTGTACACACCGGTGGAAGTGCGACTACACTCTCCCCGTGAGGGCGGCTGGAAACAGGTCCTGGCACGGTCATGTCTCTGCCAGGATGCTGGCGAATGGTAGTCGGGCGGAGAGAAGAAAACTCTCAGTGAAATTACCCCAATCCAAGGTGACACTGTTATATGCCGAGGGATGCATGGCCGGGGGGGTGCCCGGTCACTAATATGCGGACTCTGGATACATGCCGACCTCCAGTTTAAATTAGGCTTCCCGGGGCAAGCGGGCTATGCCTCGGGTGACCAACCCCTTCCCGCCTACTCGTGGGAACAAAAATGCCAAACATATCAAAAATACCAAATAAAAACACCGCAAAGGAGCTCGGTACTCCTCTTAAAGTACCGGAGGGACAAGCCAATCCCTCTGCACCAGCGCCTGGGAAACCAGGTCCAAAGAAGACGGGGAAGGGGACTGAGTCGGTCCACCGTCTTCAGGCAGCGGCCGCAGCGAGGGGGGGCCCGAAAAGCCAATCGGGTCCTTCCAAGTCGGGTGGCTCCAAGGGCGAATCGGAGACCGGGGTGGCTGCCAAGCAGAGCGTAATCGCGGCTGGTAAGCGCACCGGGACCGAGGAACCCATGGGGGCCCCGGCAAGCAGCGTCTCTGCACCAAAGGAAAGGAAAGCCGTCGTACCAGGACAGGAGACGAGCGGCTTTCATCCTGTCCAACGAGGCCCCGAACTTTAGGGCGTCGGCAGAAGGAAAGGAGCAGAGGCTGTGGGCCTCCTCAATCCTGCCACTCTTCCAGCCAGCCAAAGCCGGAAAGGGCGCAGCCAAGGCCCCCAACAAGCGGCAACGCTCAGCGGAGGACTCCGCTAACCAGCCAGGCCAAGCCCAGCAATCCAAGCGGGTGAAAACCCACCTCACAAACCGATCGTTCGCTGAGTTGGCGAGGGGCATCCTGGACAGGGGCGCCGAAGACGGCCATGTCCCTCGGGACAAGTGGCATCTGGTGGAGAACGCGCTCCAGGACCGGTTCCTACTAGAACTGGAGGAGAATGGCGGACCACCGCCAAAGTGTGAGGACGCAGGGTGGAATTAAAGCAAGGTGAAAGCCATCGCCTGCCAAGACGCTCGATCTGCGGCCATCTACATGAAGGCGGTGGCGGCCCTCAAAGAGGTCTATCCAGGGGCGGAGGTCGAGCCAGACCCGGAGCTGCCGCAGATTCCGAAAGAGGAGGCCTCGTTTGAGGAGGCCAACCCGGCGTCGGATGCGGCGTGCATGGTGTCGGACGACATCTTGGCCGACTACGGCTCCGAGGAGAGCGACCTAGCCAGAGGTCTCAGAGGTGGAGGTGAAACTCAGGAATGTCACTGACGATCCTGCAGATAAACCTCCACCATTGTATGGCAGCATGCGCTGCTCTACTGCTCCACCTGGCCAAGGGTGGAGCCGACATAGTCCTCATTCAGGAGCCCTGGATCCTCGGAAACAGGGTCTCCGGTCTGAGGACTTCTGACTACAAGCTATACGTAGCTGAAACCGCAGGTAAAAGTCGTATCTGCATTCTTGCAAAAAGAGAGTTGCACTTATTTTTGCTCCCAAATTTCAGCAATGAAGACCACACCGCAGTGAGCCTCGAAGGCCAGGAGCGCTCACTGAGGATCTGCTCCGCATACATGGGGCATGATCAACCAGACCCCCCTCCACACGTGCCTCTTCGGGCTCTAATCGCAAACTGTTCGGCCAAAGACATCGGCCTAATTGTAGGGTGCGACGCCAATTCACATCACTGTCAGTGGGGAAGCACTGACACAAACGAAAGGGGTGAGTACCTTTTCAGTTACTAACTGACCACTCAGATGGTCTTATTAAACCGGGGTAGTGATCCCACCTTTATTATTAAAAACCGCAAGGAGGTCCTGGACCTCACGCTTGCCTCTTATGAGATACAGAGTAACATTGTATCCTGGAGGGTCCTGGAAGATCACTCCTTCTCGGACCACAGGTACGTGGAAACTGTTTTCTCCTTCTCAGTACCGAAGCCAGTTCGTTTCCGGAACATCAGGCGGACAAACTGGACTCGGTATTTTGATTACCTCTGTCGTGTTCTCCCCGAGCCCCCATCTGAGGAGGAGTTCTCCACGGAGGCCACGACCCGTCTTCTTAAGATCTTTACCGACGCCTGCAATAAAGCGCTCGACAAAGCATGCCCCTCTGGCAAGAACAGAGGCCGGAGGAAACCTGAATGGTGGAGTCCGAAACTGGATGAACTCCGGAAAGCCTCCCGGAGACTCTTCAATAAAGCTAAGGCTGAGAACGTTGAGCAAAACTGGGCCGAATACAAGGCCAGTCTGTCAATCTACAACAAAGAACTTAGAAAAGCCAAATGCGCCTCCTGGCGTAGGTTCTGCAGCGAAATCGAGAGTAACTCAGAAGCCTCGCGCTTGCGCAGAGTTCTCTCGAAGACAACACCTACCCTGGGCTACTTGAAGAACACTGACCAGTCGTGGACTACGTCCAGCGATGAATCGCTAAATCTTCTCCTAAATACTCACTTCCCTGGCTGCGATGAAAACAGACCCAACTACTTCGCGCCTCCCTGCCCAACTGATTCACGCGGGACTTAAAGCCATTAACTGGCTCAAAATAATTTACGAGGGAATCTTTTCCCACGGGTGCATTCCTGCAATTTTTCGTCAAAAGGCGATGGAACGGCTCCTGGGGCTGCATCTCACAGCGTGTATTCCGTCCAGTCTGATCTCAGACTCCCAGCATGCCTATCGGAAGGGAAGATCCACCGAAACGGCCCTACACTCGATCACATCGATCATCGAAGCGTCCCTTAACTTTAAGGAGTACACCCTCGTAGCCTTCCTCGACATAGAAGGCGCTTTTAACAACATCCTTCCGACCGCCATCACGGGCGCACTGACGGATCTGGGGGTTGACTCCAGGACGGTGAGCCTGATCGATCAGATGCTGCAATGCAGGACGGTTGAGGCATCACTGGGGACGTCAACATGCACCAGATTTGTCTGCAGAGGCACACCGCAGGGCGGAGTCCTCTCGCCCCTCCTATGGAACGTGGCAGTGAACACACTGCTACGGGAGATAGAGGGGGGTGGCTGCCGTGTGGTGGCGTATGCGGACGATGTTGCTATAGCAGACGTTGTGTGAGTGCATGACAAGTACTCTCACGAAAATGTCGAAATGGGCAGACAAATGCGGGTTAGGCGTCAACCCGTCTAAAACGGAACTGGTGCTTTTCACTAGGAAGTACAAGGTTCCGGTACTGACTCCCCTTAGACTATGTGGGGAAGCGCTAGTTTTCAGCAACAACGCCAAGTATCTTGGCCTAATCCTCGACAGAAAGCTCGACTGGAAATTGAGCATAGAGGACAGAGTAAAGAAAGCCACAGTGGCCCTCTATACTTGCAGGAAAGCCATCGGACTAAAATGGGGAATGACCCCCTATATAGTCCGGTGGCTCTACACCGCCATCATACGACCAATCATGCTCTATGGAGTGGTGGTATGGTGGCCAGCCTTAGACAGAAGGACATTCGTCAATAAACTCAGCAGAGTTCAACGCATGGCAGAGCTATGCATCACTGGCGGGCTACGCACTACTCCAGGGGAAGCCCTGGATACTGTGCTGGACCTCCTCCCTGTAGATCCCATGGGAAAGAAGGGGGCAACACTTTCTGCCCTCAGAATGAGAGAAGCCAGACTGTGGAAGGCGTCCGCGGTTGGGCACTCGGGACTCCTGATGAGACTCCCGCAATTACCAGAGAGGACAGATTACTGTATTCCTAGTGATCACCTCTCGACGCCCTTCCAGGTATCAATCCCACCTAGGGAGGACTGGGAGATGGGCGAACCAGGACCTGCAAATGCGGTTCACTTCTACACTGATGGCTCAAAGCTAGACGGCCGCGTGGGAGGCGGAGTCTACTTCAGCGAGCTGAAAATCAGTCATTGCTTCAGGCTCCCGGACCACTGTAGTGTGTTCCAAGCGGAGATTGAAGCCATCAAGGAGGCCATTTCTATCGTCTTCAAACTACGTCTAGACACGCACTTAGTGTGCGTCTTCTCTGTCAGCCAAGCGGCTATTAAAGCTCTAGGCTCAATATCGTCGAACTCAGCGACTGTAAATAACTGCCGCAGGTCTCTGCACGAGATCGCAGAGCAGTTAGATCTCTTCCTTATATGGGTCCCCGGCCACAGGGACATCGATGGGAACGACGCCGCCGACGAGCTAGCCAGGCAGGGTACTTCGATCCCTCTCCTATCGGAGAGGGAGCAGGTAGCGATGCCCTTGGCTACGTGCAGGCTCCTAACGCACGAATTGCTCGAGCAAAATGCCAATAGGAGATGGCAGCAAACCGTTTCCTGTAAAGTCTCGAGATTGATATGGCCATATCGATCGAAGAAGCGCTCAGCAGAGCTGTATAGAGTCAGCAGAGCACAGTGCTCTGCAGTTACTCGAGCCATTACGGGACACTGGCAGATCGGCACTCATGCCTCCAGACTGTCAATCCCTCATAACGACTTCTGCAGGAGTTGTCGCGACGAGGAGGAGGAGGAATCGGTCCCCCACTTCTTCTGCCACTGCCCAGCCCTTGGAAATCGTCGTCTTCGTATTCTCGGGGCCGCTTTCCTCACGGACATTTCGGACCTGTCCGAAATCAAACCAGGGACCTTGTCCAAATACATCCAAGCGACCGGATGGGACTGCCCTTAATCCTGCAGTAGTCTGCTCTCACGGTTCAGGCAACGAGAAGGGGCACATGCCCACGCAGCAACACAACGGACCTTCTATAGGTCCAAGTGAGCTCGGAGGCGGGTGGCTCGCATCCCCCCTCCCGGCTACCACCTTAACCTAACCTAACCTAGTTGGTAAGTTTAATTGTTGGTTCTTTTTATGCATATTATATTTTAATTTTAATATTTTAATGCAACATTACACTGTTTACGAGATGAGCACCTATTTCCCCAGCTACAATTTTTCCACTGCATGGTATGTACTCCTTGTATGGGTACCCATATTACTAATTCGGGGGTGAACGTGTGGTGTCGCTGGTACCCATGTCATAGGACATTGCGCGTAGAAATGAAATGATGCAAATCATTGTTAAGGGTTAGTAAAGAAAGTACTCCCGGTCTGTTGGGGAGTGGGCTTTGGGCTTGGGCTTTGGGCTTTCTGGGCTTTGATAACTCGATGATAGCGTCACTACCCCCGATGACTTAGTTGATGACCCGCTATATGCTGAGCTGTTGACATTAACATGGAGAGGTCCTAGGGCATACTCGATGACATTGTCATCTAGCAGAGCGGAAAAATCTTGCATTTAGTAAGCGATGATTTAAGGTTAGAAATCATGCAATTTATAAGGGAAGGTTTTTGGCGAAAAATCATTCATTTTATAAACAATGATTTTTGAGAAAAAATCTTTTTTGTGAGCGGTATTTTTGAGAAAATTTAATAGATTTATAAGTGACGAGTTTCACGAAAAATCTTTTTTGTGAGCGGTATTTTTGAGAAAATTTAATAGATTTATAAGTGACGAGTTTTACGAAAAAAGTATTATGTCTATATATCATATGGTACGACAGTTAATTGATAAAATAGGAAATATTTTTGCGTTAAAAGATGACAAATTTGAAAGACTTATAAACTTAAATCATTTATGTATTGCATTCTTATGTAAGAATCATACAGTAAAATAGCGCAAGAAGATTTATAACGTCAATAATTATACGTACGTCCATAATACATAATTACATAAAGACAATACATAAAACTTGGCAGATAAAAACCTAATTTTACCAGAAAGTCAAAATCAAACGAGGGGGAACGTTGTGAGTTGCTGCGGAGACCTCAACTCTACATTCATACCCGATACTTAGTCAGTATGGCTACATTAAACGACAAAGAGTGCGTGCGAGAGAGACAGAAAATCAGTCAGAACGTGTCGCCGGGCGGTGCGTAGCCACTCCAAATTGATTTGTTACTTTTGGCTATAATAATAATCCGATCTGATCCAGATTCAGCAACCGGATATTCTCTATGATTGTGCGTTTTTAGTTTTCTCGAATCTATTGTGGATGAACAGAGAGATGCAATAGTGAGATCTAACAGGAGGGCGGATATCAAATTTGGTTGCTCTAGCCTTAATAGTTTCCGAGATTTGTAGCCCCAGATTTTCGTCCTTTGCGGCGGCGGAAGGGGGTGTGGTGAAATTTTGAGACCAAACGGTCAAGTTCCGATATCACAGGAGTACGGATACCAAATTTGGTTCCTCTAGCTCTTATAGTCCCTGAGATCCTTTAACTCACATTTTACAATTGGCAAAACCGACCATGAAACCTGTGTGTTAGAGAGAGACAGAGCGAGAGAGAATGAAATTGTTTTCTTGATTCTGGCTATAATAATTATACGATCTGGTTCAGATTTTGCACTCTAGAAGATATAGTCATCCGCTACGATTCTGCATTTTCTGTTTTCTCGTATCTTCAAAATTGTGGATGCCACAGATTTTCGCTTTTTGTGGGAGCGGAAGTGGGTGGGGCAATGTTTTGAAACATTCATGTAACATTGACATATCACAAAAGTCCGGATTTGAAATGTCGTTGCTCTAGCTCTTATAGTCTTAGAGCAATAGGCACTGATAGGGACGGACATACGGACAGACGGACCGACGGACAGACTCAATCGACTCGGCTATTGAAGCTGATCAGAAATACACATACTTTATGGGGTCGGAAACGATTCTTTCTGGACGTTACACACATCCATTTTCACCACAAATCTAATATACCCCAATACTCATTTTGAGTATCGGGTATAAAAATTGATACGCAAAGAAATTGTAATAATTAATTTAAATCTGAGTAACGCTTGCTTCAGATAAGTTCTGTTACACTCATGGGTCCCAAAAAACGATTTAGAAGATATGAACTCTTGACGAAGCCTCGACAGTTACTTTGATTGATCAGCAGTTAGGGCTCGCGCACACTGTAGCTGAAATCGGAGCTGAAAGCGGAGCTGATAACTGATTTATAAGCTCTGAAAAAACAAACACACTGCACCGGTGCAAGTGCGCACATTGCAGACTGAGCTGAGCTGAAAGCTGAAAAAGCTCGCTGAAATCAGCTCAGCTTAGTTTGGTCGATCAAGCATGTTTGTTTTTTCAGCAAGCTGATTGCTGATTTTGTTCAAGTGTATTAGTTCATAAGTGATCGAAAATGGGCGAAACATTGTTAAGCGATGAAGCTGGGGAATAAGCGGGATTATTCAAAATATTTGGATAATAGTTTTATTTCTATAATTTCTGGAAGGCGATAAATTGTTCAAAAAAGTTGTATTATTACCATTTTCATATTTCAATAATAAATATAATATACTATGTCCCCAAGTACAGTAAACGCTCGAAAGACATCACAATGTTTATTATAATACAAAAGAAATAATAATTGAAAAATGTAATATTAATTCGCAGTGGCTTTTAGCTTTCAGCAATCAGATCAGCCGACACTGTACGCACCTGCAAGCTGATTCTGCCTGAAAAAAGCTCTCAGATCAGCTGAGCTTTCAGATCCGATTTCAGCGCCGATTTCAGCTCCGCTTTCAGCTATAGTGTGCGCGAGCCCTAAGCCAACGATTTAAAGGTAGACGAACTACATTCCCCTTTAAAATGCAATGGACTAATAATGAGACTTGTGAGGAGGAAGATTCTCGAATTGTAAGTATGCGCATAAAAGGAAAGGGCAATAATTCCAAAACATTTACTTTACGTAAAGTCAAAACTATATCTAACTTTAATTTTCCACTGCAAACTGTATACTGATAGACGACATAAAAGAAAACTAGACATTCCTTAATGAATTCAAGGATTGCGCCTACCAGAATGCAAAGCCCTAAGATTACCTAAGATTAAACATGAGTCATGTTGTGGTCCAGCGAGCATCAAAACACTTTTGGGATGAAACACTTTTCTTCAGCAAATTTATGTGGTTTTGTAACTTTTTACGTTAGTAGGGGATGGATTGGAGGTGATGTTGAGGTCACTTTCTGTTGGGATTCTATGGTTCCGTGCTCATTCGGTAACTTGGGAGAAGGGTTCGTTTGACCGCGTCTCGAATCCTACTACATAAACTTACTGTTTGAGATGCCAAGCTTTTTTGGCACCTATGTGTTTCAAAAATGAAAAGAGATTATGGGTTAAACTTTATAATTCGTATTTAATCTTGGTGGCTTAGCGGAAGCCGATTGCTTGCTATTACCAGATAAACTTTATGCGAGATCGATATGCAACCAATGCGCAGAGGGGTTAGCATAGGGGTTAAAGTTACGGTTATTCTTCAGCGGCTGGCCCGAACATACTCCCCCCGTTGGGAGCTAGTCTCTCAACGGATTCCTTAAAGGGCAGCAAACATAGCCGAGTGACGGCCCTCCTGATGTTTCCTGAGGATGTCTTCAGGTCAGCGACGCGACACACTCCGTCCTTGCCCAAAACGACATCGACCACTCTAGCCAGTGGCCAACGCATTGGAGGAAGATTTTCGTCCTTCACCAGAACGAGGTCGTTCTTGAAGATGTTTTGCGCGCGGGTACGCCACTTCGCGCGCTCTTGCAAAAGAGTGAGATACTCTTCGCGCCAACGGCTCCAAAATATTTGCTGTAGTTGGGTGACCCGCTGCCAGCCATCCAGACGATTATAGTTCAGCTTCGTTAGGTCAGGCTCGAGGATTTGCTCATGGGGGCCGCCTAAAAGCAGATGAGCAGGAGTCAAAACGTCTAAATCATCAGGATTTTCTGAAAGCGAGAGCAAAGGGCGAGAGTTAACAATTGCAGTGATCTGACAGATCAGAGTGCGCAGCTCGTCGAAGCTAAGCACAGATGGTCCAACTGAGCGGTACCGGTGATATTTTGCGGTCTTCACGGCCGCTTCGAACAACCCGGCAAAATACGGAGAGCGTGGTGAATGAAACGCCAATCTATCGAGTCAGCCAAGCAGGATTCATGGACCTCCTTCATATGCGGTTCGCTCAGACAAAGCTTCTTTAGCTCCAGAAGCTCGTTCTTGGCCCCAACGAAGTTTGTCGCATTGTCCGACCAAATTTGACTTGGCCTTCCTCGAGTGGAAGTAAAACGCTTTAGTGCGCCTAGAAACGATGCGGTGGTCAAATCCTTTACGAGCTCCATGTGTATAGCCTTAGAAGTGAAACAGATGAATACGCTAATGTAGCACTTGATCGGAGGCCTCGTGCGGATTTCTGATCGGTAGAAAAAAGGTCCACAGTAATCTACTCCAGTGACTTCAAAAGCTCGAGATCCTTCCAAACGTTCCTTAGGTAGGTCTCCCATGATGTGTTCGACCATGCGCGGCCTAGTCCTGAAGCATCTCACACATCTGCTGACGACCCTTGACACTGCCTTAACACCTCCAATGGGCCAATATTCCAGCCGAATTTTGGATAGCAAGGCGCGAGGTCCGGCATGGAGGTTTCTTTCATGATAACATCTTATCAGCGCAAAGGTAATGGAATGTCCCTTTGGCAGAATGAGCGGGTGCTGAGCGTCAAATCCTAGCGATGAGTTGCCAAGACGACCTCCAACTCTAAGTAGTCCAGAATGATCGATGAACGGGTTGAGCGAACTAATAGAACTGGATTTCATGACTTGACCATTGCGCCGAATCTCCTTTATGTCCATCCACAAATTTGCCAGCTGAATGTGTCGAATTAGAAGATGCGTTCCTTGCCGAATATCAGAAACGGTGAGTCCTGGATGCCTAAGACGATGTATAAATTTATGCATGTAGGCGAATGTGCGCTGCATGCGAAAGAATGAATTCGCAAATTTGCATCCGGACGTGAGATCGGCATGTGGAGACGTGATTAGCAATCCTTTTTTGCGAAGCTCCAAAGTTGCTATGTTGTTAGATGGAGATACAGGCCACTGGAGCCTAGCAAAAAGGATGGGCCGTGAAACCATAGCTCTGACTGGATAAGATGATTGGGAAGCGAGCCTCTCGAGAGAATATCAGCAGGATTTAAAGATGTGGGAACATAGCGCCATTCCATGGCTGCCGACAACTCCTGAATTGATGCCACTCGATTTGCCACGAAAACTTGAAATTTAGCTGGCTCGTCCCTAATCCAAGATAATGCTGTTGACGAATCCGACCAGCAATAGAACCGACCTGTAAAGATTCCCATGTCCTTTACATTCTGCATGATTTTCGCAAGCAAATGGGCTCCACTTAATTCCAGCTTAGGAATCGATATAGTCTTTAGCGAGCCAAAACGTGGCTCGAAGACTGGGCTTCCCTGGACACGACATACACGCAAGCGCCATATGCTTCTAAGCTGGCATCACAGAATCCGTGAACTTCTGTAGCCACACTAGAACGAAGAACCAAGCGAGGAAATGAGATCCGAGAAATGCTTGCCAAACTATTTCTCAAGTCCATCCAAGTTGAATGCAACGCTGAGGGTAGGCTTTCATCCCAATCCAAATTTTCTCTCCAATGCTGCTGAAGGAAGATTTTGCACCTGACAATGACTGGATTTATCAATCCAAGAGGGTCGTAGAACCGCGAAATCGTAGATAAAACCGACCGCTTTGATGGCTTTGAGTTTGTGTCCAGTGCGGACAAGGCAAAAAGCAGCTGATCCGAAGCAGGGTCCCACGCTAAGCCGAGAGTTTTGGCAATGTCGCTTCCATCATTAAACTTTAGGAACTTCTCTATGTCATCTTCAGGGGTTCCCTCAAGTACTTCCTGGTGACTGGAGCACCATTTCCTAAGTCTAAAGTTACCACGGGACAGTAAAGCTGATGTTTGGTGCATCTTGTACATGACCTGTGCGACCGAATTACCGCCCGAAATAAGGTCATCCACGTAAAACTCCTGCCGCAGAGCAGCTGAGCCAAGAGGGTAGGACTCACCCTCGTCGATGGCCAGCTGGTGCATTGCGCGGACCGCTAAAAACGATGCAGCCCTCGTCCCGTATGTGACGGTGTCTAATGTGTAGACTTGAACCTCGGACTCGATGGAATCTCGCCATAGGATGCACTGATACAAATTGTCGGGTGGAGAAACTCGTACGCAGCGGTACATTTTACAAATGTCCCCAGTGAGAGCGGCTGGATATGTTCGAAAGCGAATCAATATGTTAAACAATGCAGGCTGAATAACAGGGCCTGTCATCATCAAATCATTTAGAGAATATCCAGTTGATGTAGCTGTGGATCCATCGAAAACGACACGGAGTTTTGTCGTCGTACTGTCCTCCTTTAGGACACAGTGATGAGGCAAGAAATATTTGCAGAGGCTACGGGAATCAGGGTTGACTTGGTGCATATGATGCAAATCAATGTACTCCCTCATAAAGGCGGAATACCGCTCCTTGAGTGTAGGATTACGCTCCAGTTTTCGCTCCAGACTGATGAACCGTCGATAAGCCTGAGCATAAGATTCTCCTAAACGATCAGTATTGTTATTTAGCGGCAGACGAACTGCATACTCCCCGGATGGCAACCGTGAAAGGTGGCTTACGAAATGTGCTTCACAATCGTCTTCTTCTTTGGTATTCAACCCAGCCTCCACACAATTCTCGACTTCCCAAAACATACGAAGAGTTTTATCCAACCTTGCTTCCATCTCAGCTATCGAATCTGGACAATTGTGCGTGGCCAAAAGCGCCGAGCTTGATACCTTCTGTCCACCGCCAGATACGATCCACCCAAGCCGGGTCTTCTGCAGCAGAGGCAGTCCATCGGTGAGTTTGATTTGCCCTACGCAGAGGAGATCATAAAAAACGCTCGCACCAATGAGAAGATCAACCCGTTGAGGGTTGAAAAATGCAGGATCAGCGAGCTGAATGTTAGATGGAATACGCCAATCGGATACATTTACTGTCATACTTGGTTGAGAATCGGTAATCGTGGGGGCGATGAGAGCAGTAAGCGTAGTTGTGTAAGCAGAGGTGCGAGAATGCATACAAATGCTTATGGTGGATCCCTCAGTAGAAACGCTGGTATCGCCCAGCCCAGACACAAGTGCAGACGATTGAGTTCTCCTAAGCTGAAGCTGCTGGGCGAACCTGGATGTGACGAGATGCAGCTGCGATCCTGAATCTAAGATGGCACGACAAGGAACTAAAATGCCAGACCGATTCTTCACGAGAACCACGGCTGTAGCCAGAAGCACGACATCAGAGTGAAGACCTTGGGCAGCAAGAGAGGTAGACGAAGGTAGAGACGAGCTGCTAGCAGAATTTTGAGCAACGGAAAGAGTGTCCGGTTGAACGGCCAGATCGGGAGGAGTAATACCTGGGCAGCTTTGTGTTGTGGGATGTATACTATCGAAGTGCAACAAACTATGATGCCTACCGCCGCATACTCGACATTTTCCACTATTGCATGCGCGGGTCCGGTGCCCCGGTTTTAGGCAATTGAAGCATAGGGAAAGCTTCTTCACTTGTTTGTGGCGCAGCAACGGTGAGAGATTTCCGAATATCTTGCACGAGTATATTCCATGGCCCGCTGAGTGGCAAAAGACGCATACAGACGGGTCGGCGGAAGAGTTGGAAGCTACAAACGTTTTCTTAACCTGCGTATAGGAATGGTTTTTTCCCACCTGATCGCTACTAGCGTGTGTCGCTGTAGCATATTCCAACCGCTCCATTTTCTGGCAGCGTTGCTGCAAGAATTCGAAGAATTCCTCTGCGGTAGGTATAGCATCCGACGATGTGTGCTCCTCCCATTTGGTTTGCGTCTTCGAATCCAACTTCTGCAGCAGCATGTTGATGACCATGAATCCTGAAATCTCCTCAGCAGTTCCCAATGTCTGCAACGCTCGCATGTGTAAATTGACTGCATCCGAAAACTCCCGAAGCCTTTTAGCAGAAGGCGAGTCTAACCTCTTTAGCCCAAGAATCTTCTTGATGTGTGCCTGGAAAACAAGTCTTTTGTTATTAAAGCGTTTATTAAGTATATCCAGAGCCGCACGATAATTGGCACTGGAGAGCTCCAACGATCGAACCGAATCCAAAGCCGCATCAGCGAGGCAAGAGCGAAGGTGCTGGAACTTCTCGATGTCACTAAGATCCGCATCCGCTTCAATCACCGATTTAAACATTGCCATAAAATCCGAGAACTCGACGTATCCACCAGAAAACTTAGGCACCTTCAGCTCAGGAAGTCGCTGCTTGTGAGCCATGATGATGGTACTATGTCCGGAATGGCTTGGCAGAGTCGTAGAATGGGCAGCGGCGTGTGACTGGCTTACTTCAACAGCAGCCAGCAACTCAGCTTTCAACGATATGAAAAGAGTATCGAAGATTTCGCGCAGCTCACTCCCAATCTCGTTTTGATCGAGAGCCTCCAATTCATTATGGGCCTTATTAAATTCCTCTCGAATTTCTGCCAACATATCAAGGCGCACCTCGACTTCCGCGGCGGTCAGCTTATCGATTTTATTCCCCGCGAAGGATTCGCCAAGCCTGTGCAATCGATCATATAATAACTGACTTTTACGCTTATACAGACTCAGTCTGGAATCAGCCACCACAATATTTCCGCCCGCGCCTGTATTCGGATCGTTGTCCATGTTAACCGTTGTGCAATTCGACACAACAACGGAAAATGAAATACCGCTTAAGCGACGATGTATAGACGCGAGAGCGAGAATGCAAGACACGAAAAGTCAAGAACCGCGGCTGCAGCTGCGCAGAGAATGAGAGATTCGACGCTTAACGTACCGGAATTTGTCTATAAATATTCCAGCCGCACTCTCACTGAATTTGCACTTTAAACTGTTTTTCAACGTGCACCCAAATGTATTTGTTGGTAGTTAAACTACCCAACAACAAAATATTGTATAAATAATAAGTGTTTTAACGGAACGCGATTAAGCAATGGTTTTATATCACGTCGGGGGGTCACCAATGTTTGAGATGCCAAGCTTTTTTGGCACCTATGTGTTTCAAAAACGAAAAGAGATTTTGGGTTAAACTTTATAATTCGTATTTAATCTTGGTGGCTTAGCGGAAGCCGATTGCTTGCTATTGCCAGATAAACTTTATGCGAGATCGATATGCAACCAATGCGCAGAGGGGTTAGCATAGAACTAAACTATAGACGACGGCGTTAGATCAAAGTGATTGCCGAACTGGCGGCAGCAGATCAAAGTAGTTGCCGAAGTGGCGGCGGCAGAGAGCCCCTTTAGCGGGAGAGCGCAGCAGCTCTGCAGAACGTCAACGTTTAACAACATAGGCGGCTCTCTCTGCTCATACAATAATAATGTTAAAGTTACGGTTATTCTTCAGCGGCTGGCCCGAACACTTACAAAAAATAGAATCGCTTGATTTTACAGAGAGCTAACTCCGAAAAAAACAATATGCCTATTCCGAGCATACACGAAAAATAAACGGCACAATCATACCTAGGGTGTACCCGAAGGTACTAGGGGTTTCGGTCTGTCTGGTTCCATAAAGATCACCTGCGTGATGTCATGAGATGGTCGTCGACCCACACGATTCTGTACCCACCCTGCCATGATTTCCAGCTGTGAGAAAATTCTGCAAATCCATATAATTCTCACCGTACCGCATTGCGTCACCATGTCACTAGGATATTAGAAGTCTATTCCATATTCGTTGCTAACATAACTTCAATATATTTTTCTGTACTTAAAACTAGACATTTTGCCACATAATCAGAAAAAAATAGCAAACACAAGTTTCCCTACCGAAACTAACACAAGTATCTAATGTTGACCAGTAGGCAAATCAATGAGAGAGCAAAAATTAATTAAATTGGAAAAAAATTTGACTTAATAACTATATGAATATGATATAAGATATTAGAAATAAGGAAATTAATACATAAATGAATTAATTACACAAGCACAACGCGTTGGTGAATTAAGTTCTTTATTGATTACGTTACAATCCCTTAGAAGCGTTAGCTAGCTAAGAATATTGGTTATAATTGATTGGGTTGTAATTGATATCAAATTTGGAATCGGTAGCTGGCCGATATGATGAATGAGAATTATTTATCTACTGCGAGCGATACGCTGCGCTTGTATTAGATTCAAACTTAACACGAATCATAAATGAAATTAAAAGCTATGATTGCAGCCGGCTTCGCGCCCGGTGCTGCCGCGGCGCTGCCGTCGCCGCACAACTGTCGCCGCCGTTCCAGGAACTCCACCGTCGCTGGGAACTGCTGACTTGTGCCTTGTGGGTGGTGTCGGATTGCTGCAGCGGGTGCCAACATTGTTGCGACACATCCGCCGCGCCTGTGACTCTGATCGTGGACCTCTCTAATATGATAGGTCAGCACACGTCCAGTGTCGGTGGGTAACTGCTCCCCCTTTCAAGATCGACCGCACTCGGTCGCGTCATAGTTCTGGATTATTTCGGTGACTTGTAGAGCGATGCGACGTCTTCTTGCGAAGTAGTATATTCCCGAGCATAAGGCGCATACCATTATTACTATGCTGAGTGATTTCCTTGAGGTGATATTGATGAAGTTTAGATACTCTTCGCTCAGCCGGTGGATAGGCTGGGCTAGGCTAGGTGTCGTGGCCGCTGATGTTTACGCCCGATTCCGAATGCTGTTTCGGTTAAGGAATCGAGCGTTGTCGACGGTGGCATATGAACGGAACGTGATGAGGTTTGTTCCATGGACCTTTATTGCGGCGCAGTCGTCATAGCTGATGGTGCCGCTACGATCGTTTACGATGACAGGATCGAGGTGGCTTGGTTGCGTCTGACAGTGAGCGATGTCCCCTGAATGAATACCTTGCGCACAGGTAACGTTCTGCGCGTCCATGACCTTCCCATTGCACTCGGCTACCAGGTTGTCCTGTAGCTGGAGTACCATAGCTTGCTTACAATGGGGAATTGGATTATAAAATTGATGATTTTTTCCTTACGATCTATCGTAATAATGCACACTTTCATTAAATCTGTAATATAAGTCCCTGTGACTTGATCAGTGAGAATTGATTCGATATCTGAGTAATCTATGATTTCTGGATTAGTTACGTTAGCTTGTTCAAGGGTCAATGTGAGCATTCTATTACGTGTAATGAGGGTCTCGAACAGGTGACCCGTGTCCATCTGCTGGTCCTTTGTGGTTTTCCGAATTTTATTGCCTGTATCCGTGAGTTGATTGATTTTTTCTTGCGTTCTGGTGTTAATGTCGATTTGTCTATTGTTTGCAATGACTAGCTGCGTCTGTACTCGTTCTATTTTCTTAAGGTCGTTTGAGTCTGGCGTACCCGCTACAGCCTTAAGAGCTGGCCCCAGGAAGTCAAGACTTCTTACCTTTCTGTGGTGAATGTCGAGGGCAGTCCGCATAATTCGTACGCGTCCCGTGTCCGTCTCCAACAACTTCATGTGGGATTGTGGAAACAAGTCTGTCAACTTCATTGTCTCGTCGGTCATAGTTCTGTAGTCGGTGAGGTTGGTTTAGTGTCGTAAGTATCCATACTGATCCCAAAGCAGTATGTCGCCGTCCATGATAGGACGATTTTTACGTCATAATTGTTCAAAAGAAGAGACCTTATGGTCTCGGACTTAAAACTTAAGAGCAGGCTCATTATCGTAATAAACTTGCTTTGCCTTGGTAAAGACCTTCATCAGTATCAGTAGAGGGGGTCGTAGGTCCTCTATTGTCCTGGATGCAATGGGTTGCACCATTGCCAACTTGGATAGTTTGTCTACGCAGGTGAGGAAGAATCGGCGTTTGGCCGAGCTCTTGATTTTTTGGGTGCTTATCGTACTTTTCCCTTGCGCAAACTTTTCAATTTAGGACCACCTCGTTGGCTAATTTAGACATTTTGGGGAAATAATATTCTGTCATTATTTGTTTGACATTTTCCTGCGCTGCCCTGTGGGCTCTGTTATGCTCTTTGCTGATTATTTCTCATCTGTCACTAGCGTTGAGCACGTCAGCCACGAAATTCTTTCAGTGCCAGAGTTTTGTGGCTGGGAAGGCTTTTATCACCTCGTGTTGGATTTTGGCCGGTGTTGGCAGGCTGCAGTGAATCGCATTCACTACGCCTACGTTGATGACAGATTTTACTGTCTCCACTAAGGTTTCTTTGTCGGTGAAGTTATCAAGTGGCGAGTTTTTTCGCCGAATAAGATAATGTTATTTTTTAGCGGATACCGGGCCTCTTCCAACACTATTTTGTTACGGAAGCAGAGAGCGGAGAACAGTACGTCCGTCAGCCCAGAGATGAATATACGAAGGGCCTTGTTGGTTAACAAGGTAAGTTTATTTTCTACGTCATCATAATACTGCAGAATTGACATTCCGTCCATTTCTTGTTCAATGACATGTATGGGTCTCTTATCGCTGTATGTGAAGTCTAGCCTTGCGATGATGGCCATGAAGTTCAAAGGTTGAATGATGCCAAGACCGCATCTGCTGGGCCCCTTATCTTACTCCGGGTTATGAGTACAGCCTGGTAATGACGGGAGCTTCCGTCATACCTTTTGAAAATTTTGGATGCGGCATGGACCGCCTGCCTCCATGCTACGTATGCTTCCTGAGTTCCATGGAACTCAGGGACGCACTTCACTGCGTCGAGAGGCTCATCACAATGGACCCCGTCGGTTATTCCTACATCCTCCCTCGTAGTTTTCTCTCGCGCCTGCACTGTGAGTGCGCTTTGCACGGCCGTGTCAATTATAGCTCTGAGATGTTCAGCGTCCATGTGTTTTTTTGGCCTGGCTGCACGCAGGTCAATGAACCCCCCTAGCAAACTTGCTAACGTTCTGGCACCAAGTTCGTGTCTTTCTGTTTTTTGTTTAGTTTTTTTTTGTCCATTCGTTTTTAAGCAAATTTATTGAAGGACTACGGTATGAATGGTCACCGAAATGAAAGCTCTCTAATTCACTCACTTTAGTTTAATTTTTACATTATTTAAAATTTATATATTCTCAATATTATCGAAATTCTCTGTTCGGGCGAAGCCCTAGTGTAAATTTTGTACCATCGTTCTATTGCCTATCAATTCACTTTCCTTTATATTTTGGTCATTATACTAAACTAACGTAACGTAAGCGTAGCTTTATCTATGCTCGCTCAGCAACATGCTCTCATTTAATCGTCTAGTCTTTATCTATGCTCGCTCTTGTTATCTTTTCTTTCCTATGCCGTCGCTAAGCCGTCAGCAGCTGCGCCTGCTCTAGCAGTTACCGCTTGATACAGTTGGAGAACAGACCCTTTTTGTCCCCAATCTATTACTTTGGCTCGAGATCGACTCGCCTGCCTCATCCAAGTGTATCACTCTAATACTATTGTAAAAGGCTCTGGCATCTTCGGCCACCCTCAACACACAAAATACCTATAATAAAATTTATAACGTTTTCGGAAATTATTAATTCGTTAAATTATTGAACAATCATAGTCAGCGAAAAAGCTCGTTGTCTCAAAATTCTAATTTTTTAAATTACTTACATGCTCTTTAACTTAGATATGTCTAGCGCAGCAGTCGTGTTAATATATGAGCGTTTAATTATCTTTCGCAGCGGTCGTCGCGTTGGAGGTGTAGGGGACAGTGGAGAGTATAATTGTCTCTCGCCGCAGTCTTTGTTTTTAAAGATGAAATTGCCTTTTGCCGCAGTCTCTGTTTTTAAAAAATCAGGATTCTCTTTCTCTCTTTTTTCTTTATTTATTGTGTTCTTTGTTGTTTTCGCACACAAACAAAAAATATTCACTTTTTGTTTAAGTTGGCCGATGTGAAGAATGAGAATTATTTATCTACTGCGAGCGATACGCTGCGCTTTTATTAGATTCAATCTTAACACGAATCATAAATGAAATTATAAGCTTTGATTACAGCCGGCTTCGCGACCGGTGCTGCCGCGGGTGGTCAACATTGTTGCGACACATCCGCCGCTGCTGTGACTCTGGTCGTGGACCTCGCTAATATGATAGGCCAGCACACGTCCAGTGTCGGTAGTTAACTTATATATAAGGAAAAATGAAAATAAAATAAAATTATTAAAAGATCCAAACCAAAATAAAAAAAAAACAACAATTTTTCTTTTTTTTTTTGCTGAGGTTGGTTTTTTGTTGTTGGGTAGTGTACTTGTCGGCTACGCCTCAATGCATTAGCGAAATGCATGGAATGCGAGCAATGCAAGCATAAAGCAGAATTGGCAACTACCCATCAGCATTCTCGAACGAGCCGGCCGCTGCGCATGCCTTTTAGAAATACACGAATACCGGCGCAAAGGAGAAAATGAAAATTGGGTCACTTACAGCTACAGTACAGTGGTCCCTCGCTGAAAGCCGCCTTTCGTTTCGGAGCTGTGGAAACAATATTAATGTGTGCCCATGTCGGAGGGGGATTGGTCAAAGGGAAGGATATTCGAAAGGTTTGGTTTTTTTCACTTTTATTAAGTTTTTCTTTTTCCAACCAGCAAAATCAATTCAGTTTTGGCATCATTCATTTGCTCGGCTTTCGAGGTAGGACTGTGACGCAGAGGTAATGAAATTTACATACATAAGAATAGGAGGGTTCAGAAGGAACCAAAACAAACAATTAAAATTAAAGCTACACTATGCTAAAAAATCCTGGTCCGGATCCGTAACGGCTTCTTCTAGGCCGTCGCATTAATCGAGTCAGCGGAGCATACGGGGGAGGGGGTTATTTCCATGCCCTCTATGCACTGCAACTGCAAGGCGCATGAGAAAGATCGAGAATGCTCAATTAACAGAAAGCTACAACAACCCCTAATCCTTTTAGAGCGATAAAAAAATACAAAAATTTATCATATGGTCTTACAAATATCAATAAGCCAAACAAACTCAAAATTGTTTTTGTTATGGCTGCAAAAAGGAATATTACTTTCTTATATGAATATCTTT
The DNA here is from genome assembly GCF_003369915.1 of Drosophila miranda. Classification (NCBI taxonomy): domain Eukaryota; kingdom Metazoa; phylum Arthropoda; class Insecta; order Diptera; family Drosophilidae; genus Drosophila; species Drosophila miranda. The sequence goes on from NC_046674.1 coordinate 49,755,010, forward strand.
TGACAGGACCCGACCTTTATAACGAGTTGAAGACAGATTTAATGATGACATGATCGTCAAAAAACCCCAGACTTATATGAGATACAAGTCCTTTTCTTTGGTGCAAAATGCAGTCCATGAATTGCCCAAGAAACTAAGAACCGGGATGCATTCGATTTTCAAGGAAAACTTATCTCCGCTTGCGGACAATATATTTCCGCTGACGAACTACGTTTCTCTGTTGACGAAATACGTCACTCCGCTGGCGGAAAACTTATTTCCGGTGTCGGGAAATCTATATCCGCTGGCGGACAACTTATCTCCGCTGGCGGACAATTTATCTCCGCTGATGAACAACGTCTCTCCGCTGGCGGAAAACTTATTTCCGGTGGCGGGAGATCTATATCCGCTGCCGGACAACTTATTTCCGCTGGCGGACAATTTATACCCGCTGACGAACTACGTTTCTCCGCTGACGAACTAATACTCACCAAGTCGATCTATGATCTATCTTTGCAAGCTGTCTGGGAAAGCGCTATTGATTGGGATGATAAGATAACAACAGAAAATTATAGTATGTGGGAAAAATTATGTAAGAATATTGCCAGGTTAAATTAACTATCTATATCAAGGAAAATTACTACTTTAAATATTGAAGAATGAAGTGTGCAGCTACACATATTTTGCGATGCCGTGAAATAGGCAAATACTTCGTGTGCATATTTTAGATTTAACGACGGAAAACAAATAGATTGTTCACTTATCCTCGCTAAATCGAGAGTCGCACCACTTAAACCAATGTCCATTCTAAGACTGGAATTACAGGGTGCACTTCTTGCCGCATGACTCAGCAAGACAATTAAAGAAAAACTGAATATCAATATTTATAAGACCTTCAACTCCGCAGATGAAGCTACAAAATTTCGAGGCATAGACTTTTCGTCAACTAGTTCTTGGTTAACAGGTCCAACGTTTTTAAGTAAACAAGCATATGAATGGCCAAAGTTAAAGTTGTTGTGCCAGGTTTATAATGATTAGGCTACGTTAGGTTGACCAGGCGGGTCCGCACATAGGCCAATATGATATAATATGATATAATGATCAGGTAACGGTAGAGTATTTACACGTCACTATAAGTATGAATAATACCGTTGTTTTGCCAGATCCTCTACGATTTTCCAACTGGATGAGGTATTTGAGGTCTTACGAATTATAAATAATTTGAAGACTATAAAAGACAAGCCAATCTCAGATAAACTTTTGGATAATCAACTGTCGAAATACAGTAAAAAAAAAATTCGAAATGATCAATTTTGTAAAAAAAAATAAAGCGCTCACTCAGGTACCAAGAATTTTTGAGTGACACCGACTGAGAAACTTTTTTTGAAAGCAGGTCACATTAATGTTCTTGTTAATCGCAGCCATTTCAAGCGATTTGGAATTATATTTACTTGTACGGCCGTTCGTGCAGTTCATCTCGAGATAGTTGAGATTTGTTGTCTTCCGACAATTTGCAGGTCACCGTGGTATCCCCGAACAAATATATTCAGTCAAAGGTACAAATTTATATAAGGCTAGTAAGGATATTAATGAGGTGACATCGCAATGGCCAGCTGACGAACTAATACTGTTTTTTACCACTAAGGGCAAACGGGGTTTCAACCCTCCATTAAGTCCCCACATTGGAGGAGCTTTGCGGCAGTCTGCCACGGTGGCCGAGGTCGAGGAAATCGCATTTAGTTATTTCATCGACGCCTGGCTGTTGCTATAAATGTTTAGCTGTGTTGCCGTAACGGCAACAGCTTGTAGCCAGTTCAGATCCTCCCTAATTGCTATGACTTCCGCTTAAAAGACGCTGCAATGATCTGGGAGCCTGAAGGAATGCCTTGTGCTTGGCTGTTCAGAGTAGATTCTCCCTCCGACTCTGTCGTCCAGCTTCGATCCATCCAGCCATTCGTCTCTGCGAGGTATGATTGTGTTGAAGGGAGTAACTGTGTACTCTCCTGGAACTTGGTAGTCCGTTTTTGAGGGGACGATATTGCTATTATTTAATATGGCTGAGTGACCTATGCACGGTGGCACCCATTGATTTGAGTCAATTAGACGTATTGCTGCTTCTGCCCGTTCCTTTCCTGCGAGGTTAAGGCTCTGGAGTCATAGGATGGCATTTAGCGCATCATTTGGGGTTGTCGCGAAGAGCTCCGCTGATGCATAGGGCGGCAGTTCGCTGAACTTTGCCCAGTGTCTTGGTGATCGCCGTTTTGATAGGGCCGGCCACCACACCGTATTTTCGTTGAGTAGTATTGGTCTAACTCTAGCTAGATATATCCATTAGACTATGCTTAAGTTCATACCATATCTTAGCCCAATAGCTTTTTTGCATGTGTAGGGTGCAGTCGTTGCCTTCTTCACTCCGTCTTTGACATTTAGGTTCCAGTTTATCTTCTCGTCTATTACCAACCCTAAGTAACTGACACTGTCGTTAAAGGAGAGCCTGCATCCATGTAATATTGGTGGGTTGAGGGGGGTGACCTGGTATTTCTTTGTGAATAATACGAGTTCCGTTTTTGAAGGATTTACTCCCAGGCCGCGCGATTCTGTCCATTCCGACAGTTGCACTAGCTTTGCGGTCATTAAGTCGCACAGTGTTTTGGGGGTATTTTCCCGAGAAGATAATTGCAACATCGTCCGCATAGGCCATGACTCTGCAGACCCCCCTCCCAGGTCACATAGAATCTTGTTGACTGCTATGTTCCACAGAAGGGGAGACTAGACACCTTGCGGGGTGCCTCTGTTGTCATACCTTGACTGGGCGGATGATCCCATCGATTATGTCAGTGTCCTGCATACGAGCAATTGATCAATGAACATCACCAAGTGACTGTTCACCCACAGGTCAGTCAGGGCATCTGTAATGGCGCCCGTAACCCCCTTAATATCGAGGAAGGCTATTAGTGAGTACTCTTTGAGATGCAGAGATTACTTCATAAATAGCCCTTTCCGTGGATTTTCCTTTACGGTAGGCATGGACCTGACGATTTGAACGGGTTGAAGCTGTTTATTGCCCTGCTTATGTTCCGTTTTGTGAGGATGTGATCCATTGATGTTACCGGTCCCTCTCTTGTGAGGTGTGCCGACTCGATGGTTGTGAACCCCCTGAAATGCGTGTCTGGTAGAATGTGCAGGGACCCCTCACTGGAGTTGATACACGTACCATCATGCTTTTTAACCCTACCGAGGGGTTAGTTTTTGAGAGGCTCTTGCGTAGCCTTGCGGACTCAGACGTGGCCTCTATTTCCGAGTAAAATTTTTGCCAAGAGGCCCTTTTGCTATCCTTGTTTCCTTTTTATATCGTGACAGACTGATTTTTAGTCTGCCCAGTGATTCTCCTCGTTCGCTCTCGGCTCTTTTGAAAAAGTCCTGTAGCCTTAACGTAGGATTTATATTTGTTTTGACCACTAGCCTTTTCCCCCTAGGTTTTTTAGAGGGGTACGCTGCCGTGAAGTCCTTGCTGCTGGCTCCTATGAACCTCTTCACTAGACGATCTAGGTCGTCCTTGGTCGTCCGGCCATGTTGGTTCTTTAGAGGGGAGTAAGTCCTTCAGGGTTCTGATATATTTTCCCCAGTGTGCTTTCCTGGGATTAATGTAGTCATTAAGTCTCGGAGGAATGGTCATCTAGGACTTGTCAACTCTTCACTATATCTAACAGCTTGTGAGATACTAAGGTGAGGTCAATAACCTCCTTTCGATTTTTAATTATACAAATAAATAGATTTGAGTTTAGGATGAAGCTGAAAAGTGACTCACCCCTTACATTTGTGTCAGTGCTCCCCCATTGGGTGTGGTGAGCGTTGGCATCGCAATCTATTAGCAGGTCTCTGTCCGACCTTTCGCTGTCGCTGTCTAGTTTGCGAACAAGGTCGTTGGGAGGATCGTTTTCCTCACGGGCCATATAGGACGACATCTGAATTAGATGTGTCCCTTTCAGCTCTAGGCTTTTTTTTTCCTAGTATTTCCATTATTTATTTATTTATTTTCTTTCCTAGTGCTACAAGCATGGGGCTTATAGTTAGAGCACTAGTCACTAGATGTCACATTGGTTTTGGTTGGGTCAAACTCAACTATTATGATTATATAATTTTTTCTAATTTAGGGTTACATATGTATGTTATATTCGGCATTTATTAATTATAGGTAATGTTGTCTTTTATTTTATTTTATTTTATTTAATTAGGTTTTGAGATTTACGGTTCTTAATCTACTATAAGGTGGGCTCTTAACTGCGTTTTGAACTGTGAAAGGTTACTTATCTTTTTCATGTGATGCGGAAGCTGATTCCAAATGCGAATGACATAGACGAAGAAATGCCTCTCGGAATTTAAAGTTTTATGTCGAATGGTGATAATATTATTTGTTCTGACGGAATTACTGAATCTAAGAATTTGGTGCAGGTATTCGGGTTGTTTGGTGAATATTATCTTATGAAGGAATGTTAGCATCTTATAGTCAATCCATTAAAAAAAATGCATTTGAATATTTTGAATGAAAAAGGTGAAATTCTGTCATTACGGCTTAACCCAAATAAATATCTAGCTGTATTATTAAAGCACACGTTTAATTTTTGCCTGTCTGCGTAATCACAGTTACCAAATGCCTCTATCCCATAGGTGAGTACAGGTACAAGGTATGCTTTTGCTATTTGCATCCGAATGTTTAGCGGTATAAATCGTTTGGTAATATTTAGTGACCTTAAAATCCCATAGGTTTTTCCTACGGCTTTGCTCACGTGATCATCCCACGAAAGCGTATTGTTTAGTATAAAGCCTAAGTTGTTTGTTTGTTTGTACTCCCTAATGGGAGTATTTGAGATTTATACACGTCTTAATAGTGTTGAGTTTATCCTTTTCTTGTTTTTGAAGATAATCAAACATTTTGACTTAGTTGGATTTAGGCATAGGCGATTGTGAGTCGCCCATGCACTAATCTTCTCAAGTTCTACATTGCTAACACTGATACACTCATATATTCTACTTAACGGTCGACTAACATATAATTGGACGTCATCGGCGTACATGTGCACATCACAGTCGGGCAATACCATTGGCAGGTCATTTACATAAATGGAGAACAATAATGGACCAAGTACTGATCCCTGTGGGACACCACACTTAACATATGCAAAAGACGACATTTCAGTTTCGGTGATAACAGCCTGACTCCTATTTAAGAGATAAGACGATAGCAACCGTACTGCTGAGACAGAGAAATTATAGGATTTACGAAGCTTTGCAATGAGGATACCATGGTCAACTGAGTCAAAAGCTTTAGTATAGTCAAGAAGAGTTAGGAATGTCACATTTCCGTCGTCCATTCTTTCGCGGATATCCTCTACAATTTTTATTATGGCGGTAGAACAACTTCTATTTCGTCTGAATCCAGATTGGTTGTTGTTAAGTAATGTATGCTCAGAAAGAAATGTATTTATTTGCACAGCCACCAAAGCCTCGAACGCTTTTGATAGGCTCGGTAAAATGGATATTGGCCTATAATCTAGAGACTTTACTTTAAGTATAGGGACTATTTTGGCCTCCTTCCACTTTTCAGGGAATGTTGATGTAGTAATGGCTGTGTTAAAAATGTGGGTAACTTGCATTAAAATTCGGGGGAGAATTATTCTCAGAAATTTAGGGTTCATGTTGTCTAGGCCAATCGCATTCGACTTAATCTTGAGTAGGGATTCTAGAACATCACACGGACTAACACAACAGAAACTGAAGCTAGGAACAGTGTTAGGATAGGGTACTGATGTCAAGTTAAAGTTAAAGGGGGAAAGTCAGGTACAACTAGTTGCACAAATTTGTTATTTATTTCATTTACGTCCATGTCAACTTGAGTGTTTCGTGTTTTCTTCCCAATTCCAATATTTTTAATAATTTGCCATTTTTTCTTACCGCATACCGCGTTATTAAACTTTGACGTGTAGAAGGCGGTCTTGGCAGAGTTGATTAGCTTTGTTACATTTGATATTAATGATTTGTACATATTAAGGTGGCTTTCAGTCTTATATCTTTTAAACTTTTTAAAGGCGTCATTTCGTTTAATGATACCTTTTTTTATTTCATGGTTGAACCAGGAGTTATCTGTTGGTCTCACGGTCGCTTTCTTGATAGGTACATGTTCATTATAAAGATAGTCGATGTTTGATTGAAGGTGGGCAAGCTGAGAATTCACAGACGGCATATAATATATTGATGTCCAGTCGAGCATGTTAATGTCAGTGTCTAGTCTTCCAAGGTCAATGTTCCTAAAGTCTCTATAGAAGGTAACATAGTCATGGTAGTCAGGATTGATGTCGTAGGTCATGAAAATAAGGTCATGTTTTGAATACCCTGGCACTGTGAGTTGATCATAGAGTAACAATTTTTCGGTGCTGTCAACAAAAAATAAGTCTAATAGTGTGTTTCTGGTTTTTGTAAAGTGTGTGGGGTATTGGTGGTACATTTAAACCAAGACTGAACAGGCTAACTGACAATCGGGATTCTCTCAGAATGTAACAGTTAAAGTCACCTGCAAGTATTATGTCTGTATACGTCAGAGAAATGTCAGTAACAAGTGTTGTCAAATACGAATAGTCAATGTTTTGGTTTGGTCGATATATACAGCCAAGGAGCAGTCTCTTTTTGTTCATTGTGCTCTTTAGAAAAATGTATTCTATAGCGCTGTCCGGTATTTGCTTAGCAGCTATTTTGTTATTTATATATATTGCAACGCCCCCGGCATGCCCTATACGATCAGATCGAAACACATTGTACCCGCTACATTCAATTAACGAGTCACTTAAGTCGGGGACAAGCCAAGTTTCAGATACACATATAACATCCACTCCTGAATCCACGAACATATGTCTAAATTCTTCCATTTTTTTCGGCAAGCTTTGTGCATTAATATGTCTGATTTGGAGACCCGATTTTTGCTTCACCAGAATTCTAAGCATCTGAAATGAATTCGCATTGGTAAGTGTTAATAAATTGTACATATCAAATGAGTTTTATCAAAACTAAGAATGACAGTATAGTAAAAGAAGTCAAGGGCCCACTTAATAAATAAGTGGATAAATAAGGCCATGGGCGTGCTTGGGTTTATAAAGAGGTGGTCAAAGGAATTTGACGAACCATATATAACAAAGACTCTCTATACCTCGCTTGTTCGTCCGATCTTAGAATACGGCTCCTGTGTATGGTGCCCTCAGTACAAAGTACACCAGGACCGTATAGAATCAGTACAGAAAAACTTTTAACTCTTTGCTCTGCGGGGCCTTAACTGGGATGCGGGTGTAAGACTCCCATCTTACTCTAGTAGACTACTATTAGTAAACCTCCCATCCTTAGTTAACCGTAGAAAAATGCTTGGTGTGATATTTACGCACAACTTGATTAGGGGTGACATAGACAGCCCTGATCTGTTGAGCCGCATAAACTTCACGATTCCTATTAGACTGACTAGAAATTTTATACCGTTGTTCCTTCCACTTTGTAGATCGAATTATTCCTTGCATGAACCGTTTAGGGTCTTATGCTCGGATTATAATTCCCTCTACCATATTATATCCACCACTAATTCTCTTCCTCTTATTAAATTACTAATCCTTACACACCTTTCTAGTAATTGGTAATTGTAGTGGTATTTGTATTTTGATTGCATGCTTAGTTTCTTAGTAAGTTTAGTGCTAATTTTCCTCGAATGTTAGTCTAATAGCTATCTTTCTTGCATGTTCGCGTTCGGTTCGGCTACGCACCGTGCGTCATGCGGCAGCGCACCTCGGTCGGTTGGGCGGGAGGAGGGCTGCGTTTTGCCTGGGATCCGCGCGTAACAGCCTTCTGCTGGTTTCACACGGGCCACTTGACGGTGCAGTAACTGCATCGCATCTTGAAAGATGCAGTCATTGCATGTCAACGTCCAAGATAAATAATAGTATATAGGACAACGGTTAGATTAGGGATTCTTAAGGCTAACATAAAATAATGACTAATATTTTTGTTATTGGCGAAACGAACAATTCTCGCCGCCTGCGGCAAGACCCTCGGTGTCGGCTTGCATCTCTCTCAGTTCCTGTATTTTGAGAACTTCCCAGAACTCGCTTTCTTGACGGACATTTATGTGAACTGTACCCCTGCGCGTACACACAGACTGCAGCTGTCGATGCTTCTTCATTTTTAAAGCTTCTTTAATAATCTTGTAGTTTTCTTTTGTAAGCTGCTCGTTGATGTATACTGGCGCTGGCGAGTTCAGGCCAAGTAACTGCAAGGTGATTGGTTTTTTTGTTTCCCGCCTGTACATACCGATATTACGTAGAAGTGCCGCTTTATCGCGCACCAGTTCCAGTTTGACCATGATGATAGGGTCAACAATAGAGTGGGGCAAATTTTTGTTCAGTTTCATACGGTAGATTTCCTTAATAGCAGGCGCTGGGGTGTGATTAAGGCTGAGGCACAAGTTGTTGAAGATGTGCTTCAGTTTCTCCCCTTCCACGTAAGAAACTCCATGGATCCTAATGCTGCTTGCGATGTTAGCGTTAGAACAGGCATTTGCGTGTTCATCGAGCTTTTGCTTAAACTGGGCTTCCATATTATCTACCTTTTGTGTAAGGTGTTGAGTCTCACCCAGTTTGTCCTCGAGAAACTGAACTCCTTTTGTGAGATTATGGATCTCGCCAGCCATACTGCTAAGCTTTTCTGTTAGCAAGGTTAACAGCCGCTTTTCTGCCTCATTCATTGTTGTAGAAATGAGACTGGCTTGCTTCTCAAATCGTTGGTTCAGTAGCTGAACCAATTCCTGGGATGGCGTCTCTGACACACGCGGCGCTTTTAGAAATGCCCCCGTGTTCTCACGCAGACGTTGTTTCACGCTGCATTTCGATTTAAACTTTAACGGCTCGCTCTGTTGTTGTGGCACTGATGGTGAGCGCCCTCTGGGTGCAAATTTGGTGAGCGCCCTCTGGCAGAGATGAATACGAGCTTCGGCTGGTCCGATTAAGTCCCCACATTGGAGGAGCTTTGCGGCAGTCTGCCACGGTGGCCGAGGTCGAGGAAATCGCATCTAGTTGGCTGTTGCTATAAATGTTTAGCTGTGTTGCCGTAACGGCAACAGCTTGTAGCCAGTTCAGATCCTCCCTATTTTCTATGACATCCGCTTGAAAGACGCTGCAATGATCTGGGAGCCTGAAGGAATGCCTTGTGCTTGGCCGTTCAGAGTAGATTCTCCCTCCGACTCTGTCGTCCAGCTTCGATCCATCCAGCCATTCGTCTCTGCGAGGTATGATTGTGTTGAAGGGAGTAACTGTGTACTCTCCTGGAACTTGGTAGTCCGTTTTTGAGGGGACGATATTGCTATTATTTAATATGGCTGAGTGACCTATGCACGGTGGCACCCATTGATTTGAGTCAATTAGACGTATTGCTGCTTCTGCCCGTTCCTTTCCTGCGAGGTTAAGGCTCTGGAGTCATAGGATGGCATTTAGCGCATCATTTGGGGTTGTCGCGAAGAGCTCCGCTGATGTATAGGGCGGCAGTTCGCTGAACTTTGCTCAGTGTCTTGGTGATCGCCGTTTCGATAGTGCCGGCCACCACACCGTATCTCCGTTGAGTGGTATTGGTCTAACTCTAGCTAGATATATCCATTAGACTATGCTTGGGTTTATACCCTATCTTAGCCCAATAGCTTTTTTGCATGTGTAGGGTGCAGTCGTTGCCTTCTTCACTCCGTCTTTGACATTTAGGTTCCAGTTTATCTTCTCGTCTATTACCAACCCTAAGTAACTGACACTGTCGTTAAAGGAGAGCCTGCATCCATGTAATATTGGTGGGTTGAGGGGGGTGACCTTGTATTTCTTTGTGAATAATACGAGCTCCGTTTTTGAAGGATTTACTCCCAGGCCGCGCGATTCTGTCCATTCCGACAGTTGCGCTAGCTTTGCGGTCATTAAGTCGCACAGTGTTTGGGGGTATTTTCCCGAGAAGAAAATTGCAACATCGTCCGCATAGGCCACGACTCTGCAGACCCCCCTCCCAGGTCACATAGAATCTTGTTGACTGCTATGTTCCACAGAAGAGGAGACTAGACACCTTGCGGGGTGCCTCTGTTGTCATACCTTGACTGGGCGGATGATCCCATCGATTATGTCAGTGTCCTGCATACGAGCAATTGATCAATGAACATCACCAAGTGACGGTTCACCCACAGGTCAGTCAGGGCATCTGTAATGGCTCCCTTAATATCGAGGAAGGCTATTAGTGAGTACTCTTTGAGATGCAGAGATTACTTCATAAATAGCCCTTTCCGTGGATTTTCCTTTACGGTAGGCATGGGCCTGACGATTTGAACGGGTTGAAGCTGTTTATTGCCCTGCTTATGTTCCTTTTTGTGAGGATGTGATCCATTGATGTTACCGGTCCCTCTCTTGTGAGGTGTGCCGACTCGATGGTTGTGAACCCCCTGAAATGCGTGTCTGGTAGAATGTGCAGGGACTCCTCACTGGAGTTGATACACGTACCATCATGCTTTTTAACCCTACCGAGGGGTTAGTTTTTGAGAGGCTCTTGCGTAGCCTTGCGGACTCAGACGTGGCCTCTATTTCCGAGCAAAATTTTTGCCAAGAGGCCCTTTTGCTATCCTTGTTTCCTTTTTATATCGTGACAGACTGATTTTTAGTCTGCCCAGTGATTCTCCTCGTTCGCTCTCGGCTCTTTTGAAAAAGTCCTGTAGCCTTAACGTAGGATTTATATTTGTTTTGACCACTAGCCTTTTCCCCCTAGGTTTATTAGAGGGGTACGCTGCCGTGAAGTCATTGCTGCTTGCTCCTATGAACCTCTTCACTAGACGATCTAGGTCGTCCTTAGTCGTCCGGCCATGTTGGTTCTTTAGAGGGGAGTAAGTCCTTCAGGGTTCTGATATATTTTCCCCAGTGTGCTTTCCTGGGATTAATGTAGTCATTAAGTCTCGGAGGAATGGTCATCTAGGACTTGTCAACTCTTCACTATATCTAACAGCTTGTGAGATACTAAGGTGAGGTCAATAACCTCCTTTCGATTTTTAATTATACAAATAAATAGATTTGAGTTTAGGATGAAGCTGAAAAGTGACTCACCCCTTACATTTGTGTCAGTGCTCCCCCATTGGGTGTGGTGAGCGTTGGCATCGCAATCTATTAGCAGGTCTCTGTCCGATCTTTCGCTGTCGCTGTCTAGTTTGCGAACAAGGTCGTTGGGAGGATCGTTTTCCTCATGGGCCATATAGGACGACATCTGAATTAGATGTGTCCTTTTCAGCTCTAGGCTTTTTTTTTTCCTAATATTTCCATTATTTATTTATTTATTTTCTTTCCTAGTGCTACAAGCATGGGGCTTATAGTTAGAGCACTAGTCACTAGATGTCACATTGGTTTTGGTTGGGTCAAACTCAACTATTATGATTATATAATTTTTTCTAATTTAGGGTTACATATGTATGTTATATTCGGCATTTATTAATTATAGGTAATGTTGTCTTTTATTTTATTTTATTAGGTTTTGAGATTTACGGTTCTTAATCTACTATAAGGTGGGCTCTTAGCTGCGTTTTGAACTGTGAAAGGTTACTTATCTTTTTCATGTGATGCGGAAGCTGATTCCAAATGCGAATGACATAGACGAAGAAATGCCTCTCGGAATTTAAAGTTTTATGTCGAATGGTGATAATATTATTTGTTCTGACGGAATTAGTGAATCTAAGAATTTGGTGCAGGTATTCGGGTTGTTTGGTGAATATTATCTTATGAAGGAATGTTAGCATCTTATAGTCAATCCATTAAAAAAAATGCATTTGAATATTTTGAATGAAAAAGCTGAAATTCTGTCATTACGGCTTAACCCAAATATATATCTAGCTGTATTATTAAAGCACACGTTTAATTTTTGCCTGTCTGCGTAACCACAGTTACCAAAGGCCTCTATCCCATAGGTGAGTACAGGTACAAGGTATGCTTTTGCTATTTGCATCCGAATGTTTAGCGGTATAAATCGTTTGGTAATATTTAGTGACCTTAAAATCCCATAGGTTTTTCCTACGGCTTTGCTCACGTGATCATCCCACGAAAGCGTATTGTTTAGTATAAAGCCTAAGTTGTTTGTTTGTTTGTACTCCCTAATGGGAGTATTTGAGATTTATACGCGTCTTAATAGTGTTGAGTTTATCTTTTTCTTGTTTTTGAAGATAATCAAACATTTTGACTTAGTTGGACTTAGGCATAGGCGATTGTGAGTCGCCCATGCACTAATCTTCTCAAGTTCTACATTGCTAACACTGATACACTCATATATTCTACTTAACGGTCGACTAACATATAATTGGACGTCATCGGCGTACATGTGCACATCACAGTCGGGCAATACCATTGGCAGGTCATTTACATAAATGGAGAACAATAATGGACCAAGTACTGATCCCTGTGGGACACCACACTTAACATATGCAAAAGACGACATTTCAGTTTCGGTGATAACAGCCTGACTCCTATTTAAGAGATAAGACGATAGCAACCGTACTGCTGAGACAGAGAAATTATAGGATTTACGAAGCTTTGCAATGAGGATACCATGGTCAACTGAGTCAAAAGCTTTAGTATAGTCAAGAAGAGTTAGGAATGTCACATTTCCGTCGTCCATTCTTTCGCGGATATCCTCTACAATTTTTATTATGGCGGTAGAACAACTTCTATTTCGTCTGAATCCAGATTGGTTGTTGTTAAGTAATGTATGCTCAGAAAGAAATGTATTTATTTGCACAGCCACCAAAGCCTCGAACGCTTTTGATAGGCTCGGTAAAATGGATATTGGCCTATAATCTAGAGACTTTACTTTAAGTATAGGGACTATTTTGGCCTCCTTCCACTTTTCAGGGAATGTTGATGTAGTAATGGCTGTGTTAAAAATGTGGGTAACTTGCATTAAAATTCGGGGGAGAATTATTCTCAGAAATTTAAGGTTCATGTTGTCTAGGCCAATCGCATTCGACTTAATCTTGAGTAGGGATTCTAGATAATCACACGGACTAACACAACAGAAACTGAAGCTAGGAACAGTGTTAGGATAGGGTACTGATATCAAGTTAAAGTTAAAGGGGGAAAGTCAGGTACAACTAGTTGCACAAATTTGTTATTTATTTCATTTACGTCCATGTCAACTTGAGTGTTTCGTGTTTTCTTCCCAATTCCAATATTTTTAATAATTTGCCATTTTTTCTTACCGCATACCGCGTTATTAAACTTTGACGTTTAGAAGGCGGTCTTGGCAGAGTTGATTAGCTTTGTTACATTTGATATTAATGATTTGTACATATTAAGGTGGCTTTCAGTCTTATATCTTTTAAACTTTTTAAAGGCGTCATTTCGTTTAATGATACCTTTTTTTATTTCATGGTTGAACCAGGAGTTATCTGTTGGTCTCACGGTCGCTTTCTTGATAGGTACATGTTCATTATAAAGATAGTCGATGTTTGATTGAAGGTGGGCAAGCTGAGAATTCACAGACGGCATATAATATATTGATGTCCAGTCGAGCATGTTAATGTCAGTGTCTAGTCTTCCAAGGTCAATGTTCCTAAAGTCTCTATAGAAGGTAACATAGTCATGGTAGTCAGGATTGATATCGTAGGTCATGAAAATAAGGTCATGTTTTGAATACCCTGGCACTGTGAGTTGATCATAGAGTAACAATTTGTCGGTGCTGTCAACAAAAAATAAGTCTATTAGTGTGTTTCTGGTTTTTGTAAAGTGTTTTAAACCAAGACTGAACAGGCTATCTGGCAATCGGGATTCTCTCAGAATGTAACAGTTAAAGTCACCTGCAAGTATTATGTCTGTATACGTCAGAGAAATGTCAGTAACAAGTGTTGTCATATACGAATACTCAATGATTTGATTTTCGTCGATATATACAGCCAAGGAGCAGTCTCTTTTTGTTCATTGTGCTCTTTAGAAAAATGTATTCTATAGCGCTGTCCGGTATTTGCTTAGCAGCTATTTTGTTATTTATATATATTGCAACGCCCCCGGCATGCCCTATACGATCAGATCGAAACACATTGTACCCGCTACATTCAATTAACGAGTCACTTAAGTCGGGGACAAGCCAAGTTTCAGATACACATATAACATCTACTCCTGAATCCACGAACATATGTCTAAATTCTTCCATTTTTTTCGGCAAGCTTTGTGCATTAATATGTCTGATTTGGAGACCCGATTTTTGCTTCACCAGAATTCTAAGCATCTGAAATGAATTCGCATTGGTAAGTGTTAATAAATTGTACATATCAAATGAGTTTTATCAAAACTAAGAATGACAGTATAGTAAAAGAAGTCAAGGGCCCACTTAATAAATAAGTGGATAAATAAGGCCATGGGCGTGCTTGGGTTTATAAAGAGGTGGTCAAAGGAATTTGACGAACCCTATATAACAAAGACTCTCTATACCTCGCTTGTTCGTCCGATCTTAGAATACGGCTCCTGTGTATGGTGCCCTCAGTACAAAGTACACCAGGACCGTATAGAATCAGTACAGAAAAACTTTTTACTCTTTGCTCTGCGGGGCCTTAACTGGGATGCGGGTGTAAGACTCCCATCTTACTCTAGTAGACTACTATTAGTAAACCTCCCATCCTTAGTTAACCGTAGAAAAATGCTTGGTGTGATATTTACGCACAACTTGATTAGGGGTGACATAGACAGCCCTGATCTGTTGAGCCGCATAAACTTCACGATTCCTATTAGACTGACTATAAATTTTATACCGTTGTTCCTTCCACTTTGTAGATCGAATTATTCCTTGCATGAACAGTTTAGGGTCTTATGCTCGGATTATAATTCCCTCTACCATATTATATCCACCACTAATTCTCTTCCTCTTATTAAATTACTAATCCTTACACACCTTTCTAGTAATTAATAATTGTAGTGGTATTTGTATTTTGATTGCATGCTTGGTTTCTTAGTAAGTTTAGTGCTAATTTTCCTCGAATGTTAGTCTAATAGCTATCTTTCTTGCATGTTCGCGTTCGGTTCGGCTACGCACCGTGCGTCATGCGGCAGCGCACCTCGGTCGGTTGGGCGGGAGGAGGGCTGCGTTTTGCTTGGGATCCGCGCGTAACAGCCTTCTGCTGGTTTCACACGGGCCACTTGACGGTGCAGTAACTGCATCGCCTCTTGAAAGATGCAGTCATTGCATGTCAACGTCCAAGATAAATAATAGTATATAGGACAACGGTTAGATTAGGGATTCTCAAGGCTAACATAAAATAATGACTAATATTTTTTTTATTGGCGAAACGAACAATTCTCGCCGCCTGCGGCAAGACCCTCGGTGTCGGCTTGCATCTCTCTCAGTTCCTGTATTTTGAGAACTTCCCAGAACTCGCTTTCTTGACGGACATTTATGTGAACTGTACCCCTGCGCGTACACACAGACTGCAGCTGTCGATGCTTCTTCATTTTTAAAGCTTCTTTAATAATCTGGTAGTTTTCTTTTGTAAGCTGCTCGTTGATGTATACTGGCGCTGGCGAGTTCAGGCCGAGTAACTGCAAGGTGATTGGTTTTTTTGTTTCCCGCCTGTACATACCGATATTACGTAGAAGTGCCGCTTTATCGCGCACCAGTTCCAGTTTGACCATGATGATAGGGTCAACAATAGAGTGGGGCAAATTTTTGTTCAGTTTCATACGGTAGATTTCCTTAATAGCAGGCGCTGGAGTGTGATTAAGGCTGAGGCACAAGTTGTTGAAGATGTGCTTCAGTTTCTCCCCTTCCACGTAAGAAACTCCATGGATCCTAAGGCTGCTTGCGATGTTAGCATTAGCCTGTTCATCGAGCTTTTGCTTAAACTGGGCTTCCATATTATCTACGTTTTGTGTAAGGTGTTGAGTCTCACCCAGTTTGTCCTCGAGAAACTGAACTCCTTTTGTGAGATTATGGAACTCGCAAGCCATACTGCTAAGCTTTTCTGTTAGAAAGGTTAACAGCCGCTTTTCTGCCTCATTCATTGTTGTAGAAATGAGACTGGCTTGCTTCTGAAATCGTTGGTTCAGTAGCTAAACCAATTCCAGGGGTGGCGTTTCTGACACACGCGGCGCTTTTAGAATTGCCCCCGTGTTCTCACGCAGACGTTTTGAGACAGGCTGCATTTCGATTTAAACTTTAACGGCTCGCTCTGTTGTTGTGGCACTGATGGTGAGCGCCCTCTGGGTGCAAATTTGGTGAGCGCCCTCTGGCAGAGATGAATACGAGCTTCGGCTGGTCCGATTAAGTCCCCACATTGGAGGAGCTTTGCGGCAGTCTGCCACGGTGGCCGAGGTCGAGGAAATCGCATCTAGTTGGCTGTTGCTATAAATGTTTAGCTGTGTTGCCGTAACGGCAACAGCGTGTAGCCAGTTCAGATCCTCCCTATTTTCTATGACTTCCGCTTGAAAGACGCTGCAATGATCTGGGAGCCTGAAGGAATGCCTTGTGCTTGGCTGTTCAGAGTAGATTCTCCCTCCGACTCTGTCGTCCAGCTTCGATCCATCCAGCCATTCGTCTCTGCGAGGTATGATTGTGTTGAAGGGAGTAACTGTGTACTCTCCTGGAACTTGGTAGTCCGTTTTTGAGGGAACGATATTGCTATTATTTAATATGGCTGAGTGACCTATGCACGGTGGCACCCATTGATTTGAGTCAATTAGACGTATTGCTGCTTCTGCCCGTTCCTTTCCTGCGAGGTTAAGGCTCTGGAGTCATAGGATGGCATTTAGCGCATCATTTGGGGTTGTCGCGAAGAGCTCCGCTGATGTATAGGGCGGCAGTTCGCTGAACTTTGCCCAGTGTCTTGGTGATCGCCGTTTTGATAGGGCCGGCCACCACACCGTATCTCCGTTGAGTAGTATTGGTCTAACTCTAGCTAGATATATCCATTAGACTATGCTTAGGTTCATACCCTATCTTAGCCCAATAGCTTTTTTGCATGTGTAGGGTGCAGTCGTTGCCTTCTTCACTCCGTCTTTGACATTTAGGTTCCAGTTTATCTTCTCGTCTATTACCAACCCTAAGTAACTGACACTGTCGTTAAAGGAGAGCCTGCATCCATGTAATATTGGTGGGTTGAGGGGGGTGACCTTGTATTTCTTTGTGAATAATACGAGCTCCGTTTTTGAAGGATTTACCAGGCCGCGCGATTCTGTCCATTCCGACAGTTGCGCTAGCTTTGCGGTCATTAAGTCGCACAGTGTTTTGGGGTTATTTTCCCGAGAAGATAATTGCAACATCGTCTGCATAGGCCACGACTCTGCAGACCCCCCTCCCAGGTCACATAGAATCTTGTTGACTGCTATGTTCCACAGAAGACGAGACTAGACACCACCTTGCGGGGCGCCTCTGTTGTCATTTCTTGCCTGGGCGGATGATCCCATCGATGATGTCAGTGTCCTGCATACGAGGAATTGATCAATGAACATCACCAAGTGACGGTTCACCCACAGGTCAGTCAGGGCATCTGTAATGGCGCCCGTAACCCCCTTAATATCGAGGAAGGCTATTAGTGAGTACTCTTTGAGATGCAGAGATTACTTCATAAATAGCCCTTTCCGTGGATTTTCCTTTACGGTAGGCATGGGCCTGACGATTTGAACGGGTTGAAGCTGTTTATTGCCCTGCTTATGTTCCGTTTTGTGAGGATGTGATCCATTGATGTTACCGGTCCCTCTCTTGTGAGGTGTGCCGACTCGATGGTTGTGAACCCCCTGAAATGCGTGTCTGGTAGAATGTGCAGGGACTCCTCACTGGAGTTGATACACGTACCATCATGCTTTTTAACCCTACCGAGGGGTTAGTTTTTGAGAGGCTCTTGCGTAGCCTTGCGGACTCAGACGTGGCCTCTATTTCCGAGCAAAATTTTTGCCAAGAGGCCCTTTTGCTATCCTTGTTTCCTTTTTATATCGTGACAGACTGATTTTTAGTCTGCCCAGTGATTCTCCTCGTTCGCTCTCGGCTCTTCTGAAAAAGTCCTGTAGCCTTAACGTAGGATTTATATTTGTTTTGACCACTAGCCTTTTCCCCCTAGGTTTATTAGAGGGGTACGCTGCCGTGAAGTCCTTGCTGCTTGCTCCTATGAACCTCTTCACAAGACGATCTAGGTCGTCCTTGGTCGTCCGGCCATGTTGGTTCTTTAGAGGGGAGTAAGTCCTTAAGGGTTCTGATATATTTTCCCCAGTGTGCTTTCCTGGGATTAATGTAGTCATTAGGTCTCGGAGGAATGGTCATCTAGGACTTGTCAACTCTTCACTATATCTAACAGTTTGTGAGATACTAAGGTGAGGTCAATAACCTCCTTTCGATTTTTAATTATACAAATAAATAGATTTGAGTTTAGGATGAAGCTGAAAAGTGACTCACCCCTTACATTTGTGTCAGTGCTCCCCCATTGGGTGTGGTGAGCGTTGGCATCGCAATCTATTAGCAGGTCTCTGTCCGATCTTTCGCTGTCGCTGTCTAGTTTGCGAACAAGGTCGTTGGGAGGATCGTTTTCCTCACGGGCCATATAGGACGACATCTGAATTAGATGTGTCCCTTTCAGCTCTAGGCTTTTTTTTTTCCTAGTATTTCCATTATTTATTTATTTATTTTCTTTCCTAGTGCTACAAGCATGGGGCTTATAGTTAGAGCACTAGTCACTAGATGTCACATTGGTTTTGGTTGGTTCAATTTTTCTAATTTAGGGTTACATATGTATGTTATATTCGGCATTTATTAATTATAGGTAATGTTGTCTTTTATTTTATTTTATTTTATTTAATTAGGTTTTGAGATTTACGGTTCTTAATCTACTATAAGGTGGGCTCTTAACTGCGTTTTGAACTGTGAAAGGTTACTTATCTTTTTCATGTGATGCGGAAGCTGATTCCAAATACGAATGACATAGACGAAGAAATGCCTCTCGGAATTTAAAGTTTTATGTCGAATGGTGATAGGTTAGGTTAGGTTAGGTTGAGGCGGCTGCCGGGCTCGCTCGGAACCCGTCACACTTAGGCCGGTTTCGGCCCGTTGTGATACCGCATAGGATCATTTCCTTCCTGCGTTGTGAGACTTCCTGTCAGCAATTATCCCATCCAGATGCTCTCACAAAGTTCGCTATCCTCCTGGGACATAGTTTGGACATCTCTGAGATGTCGTGTAGAAAGGCTGAGCCCAGGTGCTGAAGCCTTCTTCTGCTGAGAGCTGGGCAGGAGCAGAACAGATGTTCCACTGTCTCCTCCTCTTCCTCGTCTCTACAGCTGCGACAAAAATCGTTATGTGGGGCCCCCAGCCTGTTAGCGTGGGTGCCTATTAGCCAGTGTCCCGTGAGGGAACGTGTGACTACGCTGCACCTTTTGCTTAACTTGAGGAGCTCGGAGGTGCGCTTCATGTCAATGGTCGGCCATGTTTGCCGAGTTGTGCGACATCGTGCCACTGTTTGCCACATATCGTTTTTTAGTCGCTTGTATTGCTCCCTTACAGGTGGCCATTGGCATACAGATATCCTCCTTGTCTTGGAGAAGGGGGATTGTAGTGCCAGATCTGGCCAGCTCGTCTGCTATACAGTTGCCCTCGATGGCCCGGTGGCCCGGGACCCAAATCAGGCTAATAGCAAATTGCTGAGCCATCTCGTGCAGAGATTTGCGGCAGTCTGCCACGGTGGCCGAGTTCGAGGAAATCGCGCTTAGCGATTTGATCGCAGCCTGGCTGTCGCTATAAATGTTTAGCTTGGTTGCCGTGGCGGCAGCCGCTTGTAAGCAGTCTAGAGCCTCCCTGATTGCTATGACTGCCGCTTGAAAGACACTGCAATGATCTGGGAGTCTGAAGGAATGCCTTATGTTTAGCTGTTCAGAGTATATTCCCCCTCCGACTCTGTCGTCCAGCTTTGATCCATCTGTGAAGATGTTTATGGCCCCATCTGGGCCTGGGAGTCCCTCGAGCCATTCGTCTCTGTGAGGGATGATTGTGTCGAAGGGAGTGTCTGTGTACTCTCTTGGAACTTGGTAGTCTGTTTTTGAGGGGACGGTACTGCTATTATTTAATATGGCTGAGTGACCTATGCACTGTGTCACCCATTGATCTGAGTCTCTTAGACGTATTGCTGCTGCTTCTGCCCGTTCCTTTTCTGCGAGGTCAAGGCTCTGTAGGCTTCCCCCTAGGTTTGCTAGAGGGGCATGCTGCCGCGAAGGCTTTGTTGCATGCTTCTGTGAACCTGTTCACTAGGCGATCTAGGTCGTCTTTTGTGTCAGGGAATGATGGTTCGAATGGTGATAATATTATTTGTTCTGACGGAATTAGTGAATCTAAGAATTTGGTGCAGGTATTCGGGTTGTTTGGTGAATATTATCTTATGAAGGAATGTTAGCATCTTATAGTCAATCCATTAAAAAAAAAAATGCATTTCGAATATTTTGAATGAAAAAGCTGAAATTCTGTCATTACGGCTTAACCCAAATATATATCTAGCTGTATTATTAAAGCACACGTTTAATTTTTGCCTGTCTGCGTAACCACAGTTACCAAAGGCCTCTATCCCATAGGTGAGTACAGGTACAAGGTATGCTTTTGCTATTTGCATCCGAATGTTTAGCGGTATAAATCGTTTGGTAATATTTAGTGACCTTAAAATCCCATAGGTTTTTCCTACGGCTTTGCTCACGTGATCATCCCACGAAAGCGTATTGTTTAGTATAAAGCCTAAGTTGTTTGTTTGTTTGTACTCCCTAATGGGAGTATTTGAGATTTATACGCGTCTTAATAGTGTTGAGTTTATCTTTTTCTTGTTTTTGAAGATAATCAAACATTTTGACTTAGTTGGATTTAGGCATAGGCGATTGTGAGTCGCCCATGCACTAATCTTCTCAAGTTCTACATTGCTAACACTGATACACTCATATATTCTACTTAACGGTCGACTAACATATAATTGGACGTCATCGGCGTACATGTGCACATCACAGTCGGGCAATACCATTGGCAGGTCATTTACATAAATGGAGAACAATAATGGACCAAGTACTGATCCCTGTGGGACACCACACTTAACATATGCAAAAGACGACATTTCAGTTTCGGTGATAACAGCCTGACTCCTATTTAAGAGATAAGACGATAGCAACCGTACTGCTGAGACAGAGAAATTATAGGATTTACGTCGTCCATTCTTTCGCGGATATCCTCTACAATTTTTATTATGGCGGTAGAACAACTTCTATTTCGTCTGAATCCAGATTGGTTGTTGTTAAGTAATGTATGCTCAGAAAGAAATGTATTTATTTGCACAGCCACCAAAGCCTCGAACGCTTTTGATAGGCTCGGTAAAATGGATATTGGCCTATAATCTAGAGACTTTACTTTAAGTATAGGGACTATTTTGGCCTCCTTCCACTTTTCAGGGAATGTTGATGTAGTAATGGCTGTGGAATTAAAATTCGGGGGAGAATTATTCTCAGAAATTTAGGGTTCATGTTGTCTAGGCCAATCGCATTCGACTTAATCTTGAGTAGGGATTCTAGAACATCACACGGACTAACACAACAGAAACTGAAGCTAGGAACAGTGTTAGGATAGGGTACTGATGTCAAGTTAAAGTTAAAGGGGGAAAGTCAGGTACAACTAGTTGCACAAATTTGTTATTTATTTCATTTACGTCCATGTCAACTTGAGTGTTTCGTGTTTTCTTCCCAATTCCAATATTTTTAATAATTTGCCATTTTTTCTTACCGCATACCGCGTTATTAAACTTTGACGTGTAGAAGGCGGTCTTGGCAGAGTTGATTAGCTTTGTTACATTTGATATTAATGATTTGTACATATTAAGGTGGCTTTCAGTCTTATATCTTTTAAACTTTTTAAAGGCGTCATTTCGTTTAATGATACCTTTTTTTATTTCATGGTTGAACCAGGAGTTATCTGTTGGTCTCACGGTCGCTTTCTTAATAGGTACATGTTCATTATAAAGATAGTCGATGTTTGATTGAAGGTGGGCAAGCTGAGAATTCACAGACGGCATATAATATATTGATGTCCAGTCGAGCATGTTAATGTCAGTGTCTAGTCTTCCAAGGTCAATGTTCCTAAAGTCTCTATAGAAGGTAACATAGTCATGGTAGTCAGGATTGATATCGTAGGTCATGAAAATAAGGTCATGTTTTGAATACCCTGGCACTGTGAGTTGATCATAGAGTAACAATTTGTCGGTGCTGTCAACAAAAAATAAGTCTATTAGTGTGTTTCTGGTTTTTGTAAAGTGTTTTAAACCAAGACTGAACAGGCTATCTGGCAATCGGGATTCTCTCAGAATGTAACAGTTAAAGTCACCTGCAAGTATTATGTCTGTATACGTCAGAGAAATGTCAGTAACAAGTGTTGTCAAATACGAATACTCAATGTTTTGATTTTCGTCGATATATACAGCCAAGGAGCAGTCTCTTTTTGTTCATTGTGCTCTTTAGAAAAATGTATTCTATAGCGCTGTCCGGTATTTGCTTAGCAGCTATTTTGTTATTTATATATATTGCAACGCCCCCGGCATGCCCTATACGATCAGATCGAAACACATTGTACCCGCTACATTCAATTAACGAGTCACTTAAGTCGGGGACAAGCCAAGTTTCAGATACACATATAACATCCACTCCTGAATCCACGAACATATGTCTAAATTCTTCCATTTTTTTCGGCAAGCTTTGTGCATTAATATGTCAGATTTGGAGAGTGTTGGTAAGTGTTAATAAATTGTACATAGTTGAATGAGTTTTTCAAATGAGTTTTATCAAAACTAAGAATGACAGTATAGTAAAAGAAGTCAAGGGCCCACTTAATAAATAAGTGGATAAATAAGGCCATGGGCGTGCTTGGGTTTATAAAGAGGTGGTCAAAGGAATTTGACGAACCCTATATAACAAAGACTCTCTATACCTCGCTTGTTCGTCCGATCTTAGAATACGGCTCCTGTGTATGGTGCCCTCAGTACAAAGTACACCAGGACCGTATAGAATCAGTACAGAAAAACTTTTTACTCTTTGCTCTGCGGGGCCTTAACTGGGATGCGGGTGTAAGACTCCCATCTTACTCTAGTAGACTACTATTAGTACACCTCCCATCCTTAGTTAACCGTAGAAAAATGCTTGGTGTGATATTTACGCACAACTTGATTAGGGGTGACATAGACAGCCCTGATCTGTTGAGCCGCATAAACTTCACGATTCCTATTAGACTGACTAGAAATTTTATACCGTTGTTCCTTCCACTTTGTAGATCGAATTATTCCTTGCATGAACAGTTTAGGGTCTTATGCTCGGATTATAATTCCCTCTACCATATTATATCCACCACTAATTCTCTTCCTCTTATTAAATTACTAATCCTTACACACCTTTCTAGTAATTAATAATTGTAGTGGTATTTGTATTTTGATTGCATGCTTGGTTTCTTAGTAAGTTTAGTGCTAATTTTCCTCGAATGTTAGTCTAATAGCTATCTTTCTTGCATGTTCGCGTTCGGTTCGGCTACGCACCGTGCGTCATGCGGCAGCGCACCTCGGTCGGTTGGGCGGGAGGAGGGCTGCGTTTTGCTTGGGATCCGCGCGTAACAGCCTTCTGTTGGTTTCACACGGGCCACTTGACGGTGCAGTAACTGCATCGCCTCTTGAAAGATGCAGTCATTGCATGTCAACGTCCAAGATAAATAATAGTATATAGGACAACGGTTAGATTAGGGATTCTCAAGGCTAACATAAAATAATGACTAATATTTTTTTTATTGGCGAAACGAACAATTCTCGCCGCCTGCGGCAAGACCCTCGGTGTCGGCTTGCATCTCTCTCAGTTCCTGTATTTTGAGAACTTCCCAGAACTCGCTTTCTTGACGGACATTTATGTGAACTGTACCCCTGCGCGTACACACAGACTGCAGCTGTCGATGCTTCTTCATTTTTAAAGCTTCTTTAATAATCTGGTAGTTTTCTTTTGTAAGCTGCTCGTTGATGTATACTGGCGCTGGCGAGTTCAGGCCAAGTAACTGCAAGGTGATTGGTTTTTTTGTTTCCCGCCTGTACATACCGATATTACGCAGAAGTGCCGCTTTATCGCGCACCAGTTCCAGTTTGACCATGATGATAGGGTCAACAATAGAGTGGGGCAAATTTTTGTTCAGTTTCATACGGTAGATTTCCTTAATAGCAGGCGCTGGAGTGTGATTAAGGCTGAGGCACAAGTTGTTGAAGATGTGCTTCAGTTTCTCCCCTTCCACGTAAGAAACTCCATGGATCCTAAGGCTGCTTGCGATGTTAGCGTTAGAACAGGCATTTGCGTGTTCATCGAGCTTTTGCTTAAACTGGGCTTCCATATTATCTACCTTTTGTGTAAGGTGTTGAGTCTCACCCAGTTTGTCCTCGAGAAACTGAACTCCTTTTGTGAGATTATGGATCTCGCCAGCCATACTGCTAAGCTTTTCTGTTAGAAAGGTTAACAGCCGCTTTTCTGCCTCATTCATTGTTGTAGAAATGAGACTGACTTGCTTCTCAAATCGTTGGTTCAGTAGCTGAACCAATTCCTGGGATGGCGTTTCTGACACACGCGGCGCTTTTAGAATTGCCCCCGTGTTCTCACGCAGACGTTTTGAGGCAGGCTGCATTTCGATTTAAACTTTAACGGCTCGCTCTGTTGTTGTGGCACTGATGGTGAGCGCCCTCTGGGTGCAAATTTGGTGAGCGCCCTCTGGCAGAGATGAATACGAGCTTCGGCTGGTCCGATTAAGTCCCCACATTGGAGGAGCTTTGCGGCAGTCTGCCACGGTGGCCGAGGTCGAGGAAATCGCATTTAGTTATTTGATCGACGCCTGGCTGTTGCTATAAATGTTAAGCTGTGTTGCCGTAACGGCAACAGCTTGTAGCCAGTTCAGATCCTCCCTATTTTCTATGATTTCCGCTTGAAAGACGCTGCAATGATCTGGGAGCCTGAAGGAATGCCTTGTGCTTGGCCGTTCAGAGTAGATTCTCCCTCCGACTCTGTCGTCCAGCTTCGATCCATCCAGCCATTCGTCTCTGCGAGGTATGATTGTGTTGAAGGGAGTAACTGTGTACTCTCCTGGAACTTGGTAGTCCGTTTTTGAGGGGACGATATTGCTATTATTTAATATGGCTAAGTGACCTATGCACGGTGGCACCCATTGATTTGAGTCAATTAGACGTATTGCTGCTTCTGCCCGTTCCTTTCCTGCGAGGTTAAGGCTCTGGAGTCATAGGATGGCATTTAGCGCATCATTTGGGGTTGTCGCGAAGAGCTCCGCTGATGTATAGGGCGGCAGTTCGCTGAACTTTGCCCAGTGTCTTGGTGATCGCCGTTTCGATAGTGCCGGCCACCACACCGTATCTCCGTTGAGTGGTATTGGTCTAACTCTAGCTAGATATATCCATTAGACTATGCTTGGGTTTATACCCTATCTTAGCCCAATAGCTTTTTTGCATGTGTAGGGTGCAGTCGTTGCCTTCTTCACTCCGTCTTTGACATTTAGGTTCCAGTTTATCTTCTCGTCTATTACCAACCCTAAGTAACTGACACTGTCGTTAAAGGAGAGCCTGCATCCATGTAATATTGGTGGGTTGAGGGGGGTGACCTTGTATTTCTTTGTGAATAATACGAGCTCCGTTTTTGAAGGATTTACTCCCAGGCCGCGCGATTCTGTCCATTCCGACAGTTGCGCTAGCTTTGCGGTCATTAAGTCGCACAGTGTTTGGGGGTATTTTCCCGAGAAGAAAATTGCAACATCGTCCGCATAGGCCACGACTCTGCAGACCCCCCTCCCAGGTCACATAGAATCTTGTTGACTGCTATGTTCCACAGAAGAGGAGACTAGACACCTTGCGGGGTGCCTCTGTTGTCATACCTTGACTGGGCGGATGATCCCATCGATTATGTCAGTGTCCTGCATACGAGCAATTGATCAATGAACATCACCAAGTGACGGTTCACCCACAGGTCAGTCAGGGCATCTGTAATGGCTCCCTTAATATCGAGGAAGGCTATTAGTGAGTACTCTTTGAGATGCAGAGATTACTTCATAAATAGCCCTTTCCGTGGATTTTCCTTTACGGTAGGCATGGGCCTGACGATTTGAACGGGTTGAAGCTGTTTATTGCCCTGCTTATGTTCCTTTTTGTGAGGATGTGATCCATTGATGTTACCGGTCCCTCTCTTGTGAGGTGTGCCGACTCGATGGTTGTGAACCCCCTGAAATGCGTGTCTGGTAGAATGTGCAGGGACTCCTCACTGGAGTTGATACACGTACCATCATGCTTTTTAACCCTACCGAGGGGTTAGTTTTTGAGAGGCTCTTGCGTAGCCTTGCGGACTCAGACGTGGCCTCTATTTCCGAGCAAAATTTTTGCCAAGAGGCCCTTTTGCTATCCTTGTTTCCTTTTTATATCGTGACAGACTGATTTTTAGTCTGCCCAGTGATTCTCCTCGTTCGCTCTCGGCTCTTTTGAAAAAGTCCTGTAGCCTTAACGTAGGATTTCTATTTGTTTTGACCACTAGCCTTTTCCCCCTAGGTTTATTAGAGGGGTACGCTGCCGTGAAGTCCTTGCTGCTTGCTCCTATGAACCTCTTCACTAGACGATCTAGGTCGTCCTTAGTCGTCCGGCCATGTTGGTTCTTTAGAGGGGAGTAAGTCCTTCAGGGTTCTGATATATTTTCCCCAGTGTGCTTTCCTGGGATTAATGTAGTCATTAGGTCTCGGAGGAATGGTCATCTAGGACTTGTCAACTCTTCACTATATCTAACAGTTTGTGAGATACTAAGGTGAGGTCAATAACCTCCTTTCGATTTTTAATTATACAAATAAATAGATTTGAGTTTAGGATGAAGCTGAAAAGTGACTCACCCCTTACATTTGTGTCAGTGCTCCCCCATTGGGTGTGGTGAGCGTTGGCATCGCAATCTATTAGCAGGTCTCTGTCCGATCTTTCGCTGTCGCTGTCTAGTTTGCGAACAAGTTCGTTGGGAGGATCGTTTTCCTCATGGGCCATATAGGACGACATCTGAATTAGATGTGTCCTTTTCAGCTCTAGGCTTTTTTTTTTCCTAATATTTCCATTATTTATTTATTTATTTTCTTTCCTAGTGCTACAAGCATGGGGCTTATAGTTAGAGCACTAGTCACTAGATGTCACATTGGTTTTGGTTGGGTCAAACTCAACTATTATGATTATATAATTTTTTCTAATTTAGGGTTACATATGTATGTTATATTCGGCATTTATTAATTATAGGTAATGTTGTCTTTTATTTTATTTAATTAGGTTTTGAGATTTACGGTTCTTAATCTACTATAAGGTGGGCTCTTAACTGCGTTTTGAACTGTGAAAGGTTACTTATCTTTTTCATGTGATGCGGAAGCTGATTCCAAATGCGAATGACATAGACGAAGAAATGCCTCTCGGAATTTAAAGTTTTATGTCGAATGGTGATAATATTATTTGTTCTGACGGAATTACTGAATCTAAGAATTTGGTGCAGGTATTCGGGTTGTTTGGTGAATATTATCTTATGAAGGAATGTTAGCATCTTATAGTCAATCCATTAAAAAAAAAAATGCATTTCGAATATTTTGAATGAAAAAGCTGAAATTCTGTCATTACGGCTTAACCCAAATATATATCTAGCTGTATTATTAAAGCACACGTTTAATTTTTGCCTATCTGCGTAACCACAGTTACCAAAGGCCTCTATCCCATAGGTGAGTACAGGTACAAGGTATGCTTTTGCTATTTGCATCCGAATGTTTAGCGGTATAAATCGTTTGGTAATATTTAGTGACCTTAAAATCCCATAGGTTTTTCCTACGGGTTTGCTCACGTGATCATCCCACGAAAGCGTATTGTTTAGTATAAAGCCTAAGTTGTTTGTTTGTTTGTACTCCCTAATGGGAGTATTTGAGATTTATACGCGTCTTAATAGTGTTGAGTTTATCTTTTTCTTGTTTTTGAAGACAATCAAACATTTTGACTTAGTTGGATTTAGGCATAGGCGATTGTGAGTCGCCCATGCACTAATCTTCTCAAGTTCTACATTGCTAACACTGATACACTCATATATTCTACTTAACGGTCGACTAACATATAATTGGACGTCATCGGCGTACATGTGCACATCACAGTCGGGCAATACCATTGGCAGGTCATTTACATAAATGGAGAACAATAATGGACCAAGTACTGATCCCTGTGGGACACCACACTTAACATATGCAAAAGACGACATTTCAGTTTCGGTGATAACAGCCTGACTCCTATTTAAGAGATAAGACGATAGCAACCGTACTGCTGAGACAGAGAAATTATAGGATTTACGAAGCTTTGCAATGAGGATACCATGGTCAACTGAGTCAAAAGCTTTAGTATAGTCAAGAAGAGTTAGGAATGTCACATTTCCGTCGTCCATTCTTTCGCGGATATCCTCTACAATTTTTATTATGGCGGTAGAACAACTTCTATTTCGTCTGAATCCAGATTGGTTGTTGTTAAGTAATGTATGCTCAGAAAGAAATGTATTTATTTGCACAGCCACCAAAGCCTCGAACGCTTTTGATAGGCTCGGTAAAATGGACATTGGCCTATAATCTAGAGACTTTACTTTAAGTATAGGGACTATTTTGGCCTCCTTCCACTTTTCAGGGAATGTTGATGTAGTAATGGCTGTGTTAAAAATGTGGGTAACTTGCATTAAAATTCGGGGGAGAATTATTCTCAGAAATTTAGGGTTCATGTTGTCTAGGCCAATCGCATTCGACTTAATCTTGAGTAGGGATTCTAGAACATCACACGGACTAACACAACAGAAACTGAAGCTAGTGAAACACTGAAACAGTGTTAGGATAGGGTACTGATGTCAAGTTAAAGTTAAAGGGGGAAAGTCAGGTACAACTAGTTGCACAAATTTGTTATTTATTTCATTTACGTCCATGTCAACTTGAGTGTTTCGTGTTTTCTTCCCAATTCCAATATTTTTAATAATTTGCCATTTTTTCTTACCGCATACCGCGTTATTAAACTTTGACGTGTAGAAGGCGGTCTTGGCAGAGTTGATTAGCTTTGTTACATTTGATATTAATGATTTGTACATATTAAGGTGGCTTTCAGTCTTATATCTTTTAAACTTTTTAAAGGCGTCATTTCGTTTAATGATACCTTTTTTTATTTCATGGTTGAACCAGGAGTTATCTGTTGGTCTCACGGTCGCTTTCTTGATAGGTACATGTTCATTATAAAGATAGTCGATGTTTGATTGAAAGTGGGCAAGCTGAGAATTCACAGACGGCATATAATATATTGATGTCCAGTCGAGCATGTTAATGTTAGTGTCTAGTCTTCCAAGGTCAATGTTCCTAAAGTCTCTATAGAAGGTAACATAGTCATGGTAGTCAGGATTGATATCGTAGGTCATGAAAATAAGGTCATGTTTTGAATACCCTGGCACTGTGAGTTGATCATAGAGTAACAATTTGTCGGTGCTGTCAACAAAAAATAAGTCTAATAGTGTGTTTCTGGTTTTTGTAAAGTGTTTTAAACCAAGACTGAACAGGCTATCTGGCAATCGGGATTCTCTCAGAATGTAACAGTTAAAGTCACCTGCAAGTATTATGTCTGTATACGTCAGAGAAATGTCAGTAACAAGTGTTGTCAAATACGAATACTCAATGTTTTGATTTTCGTCGATATATACAGCCAAGGAGCAGTCTCTTTTTGTTCATTGTGCTCTTTAGAAAAATGTATTCTATAGCGCTGTCCGGTATTTGCTTAGCAGCTATTTTGTTATTTATATATATTGCAACGCCCCCGGCATGCCCTATACGATCAGATCGAAACACATTGTACCCGCTACATTCAATTAACGAGTCACTTAAGTCGGGGACAAGCCAAGTTTCAGATACACATATAACATCCACTCCTGAATCCACGAACATATGTCTAAATTCTTCCATTTTTTTCGGCAAGCTTTGTGCATTAATATGTCTGATTTGGAGACCCGATTTTTGCTTCACCAGAATTCTAAGCATCTGAAATGAATTCGCATTGGTAAGTGTTAATAAATTGTACATATCAAATGAGTTTTATCAAAACTAAGAATGACAGTATAGTAAAAGAAGTCAAGGGCCCACTTAATAAATAAGTGGATAAATAAGGCCATGGGCGTGCTTGGGTTTATAAAGAGGTGGTCAAAGGAATTTGACGAACCCTATATAACAAAGACTCTCTATACCTCGCTTGTTCGTTCGATCTTAGAATACGGCTCCTGTGTATGGTGCCCTCAGTACAAAGTACACCAGGACCGTATAGAATCAGTACAGAAAAACTTTTTACTCTTTGCTCTGCGGGGCCTTAACCTCCCATCCTTAGTTAACCGTAAAAAAATGCTTGGTGTGATATTTATGCACAACTTGATTAGGGGTGACATAGACAGCCCTGATCTGTTGAGCCGCATAAACTTCACGATTCCTATTAGACTGACTAGAAATTTTATACCGTTGTTCCTTCCACTTTGTAGATCGAATTATTCCTTGCATGAACCGTTTAGGGTCTTATGCTCGGATTATAATTCCCTCTACCATATTATATCCACCACAAATTCTCTTCCTCTT
This sequence comes from Drosophila miranda, assembly GCF_003369915.1. NCBI lineage: Eukaryota > Metazoa > Arthropoda > Insecta > Diptera > Drosophilidae > Drosophila > Drosophila miranda. The sequence goes on from NC_046674.1 coordinate 49,785,700, forward strand.
ATTAAATTACTAATCCTTACACACCTTTCTAGTAATTAATAATTGTAGTGGTATTTGTATTTTGATTGCATGCTTAGTTTCTTAGTAAGTTTAGTGCTAATTTTCCTCGAATGTTAGTCTAATAGCTATCTTTCTTGCATGTTCGCGTTCGGTTCGGCTACGCACCGTGCGTCATGCGGCAGCGCACCTCGGTCGGTTGGGCGGGAGGAGGGCTGTGTTTTGCCTGGGATCCGCGCGTACCAGCCTTCTGCTGGTTTCACACGGGTCACTTAACGGTGCAGTAACTGCATCGCCTCTTGAAAGATGCAGTCATTGCATGTCAACGTCCAAGATAAATAATAGTATATAGGACAACGGTTAGATTAGGGATTCTCAAGGCTAACATAAAATAATGACTAATATTTTTTTTATTGGCGAAACGAACAATTCTCGCCGCCTGCGGCAAGACCCTCGGTGTCGGCTTGCATCTCTCTCAGTTCCTGTATTTTGAGAACTTCCCAGAACTCGCTTTCTTGACGGACTTTTATGTGAACTGTACCCCTGCGCGTACACACAGACTGCAGCTGTCGAGGCTTCTTCATTTTTAAAGCTTCTTTAATAATCTGGTAGTTTTCTTTTGTAAGCTGCTCGTTGATGTTGCTGGCGAGTTCAGGCCGGGTAACTGCAAGGTGATTGGTTTTTTTGTTTCCCGCCTGTACATACCGATATTACGCAGAAGTGCCGCTTTATCGCGCACCAGTTCCAGTTTGACCATGATGATAGAGTCAACAATAGAGTGGGGCAAATTTTTGTTCAGTTTCATACGGTAGATTTCCTTAATAGCAGGCGCTGGAGTGTGATTAAGGCTGAGGCACAAGTTGTTGAAGATGTGCTTCAGCGTCTCCCCTTCCACGTAAGAAACTCCATGGATCCTAAGGCTGCTTGCGATGTTAGCATTAGCCTGTTCATCGAGCTTTTGCTTAAACTGGGCTTCCATATTATCTACCTTTTGTGTAAGGTGTTGAGTCTCACCCAGTTATGGATCTCGCCAGCCATACTGCTAAGCTTTTCTGTTAGAAAGGTTAACAGCCGCTTTTCTGCCTCATTCATTGTTGTAGAAATGAGACTGGCTTGCTTCTGAAATCGTTGGTTCAGTAGCTAAACCAATTCCAGGGATGGCGTTTCTGACACACGCGGCGCTTTTAGAATTGCCCACGTGTTCTCACGCAGACGTTTTGAGACAGGCTGCATTTCGATTTAAACTTTAACGGCTCGCTCTGTTGTTGTGGCACTGATGGTGAGCGCCCTCTGGGTGCAAATTTGGTGAGCGCCCTCTGGCAGAGATGAATACGAGCTTCGGCTGGTCCGATTAAGTCCCCACATTGGAGGAGCTTTGCGGCAGTCTGCCACGGTGGCCGAGGTCGAGGAAATCGCATCTAGTTGGCTGTTGCTATAAATGTTTAGCTGTGTTGCCGTAACGGCAACAGCTTGTAGCCAGTTCAGATCCTCCCTATTTTCTATGACTTCCGCTTGAAAGACGCTGCAATGATCTGGGAGCCTGAAGGAATGCCTTCTGCTTGGCTGTTCAGAGTAGATTCTCCCTCCGACTCTGTCGTCCAGCTTCGATCCATCCAGCCATTCGTCTCTGCGAGGTATGATTGTGTTGAAGGGAGTAACTGTGTACTCTCCTGGAACTTGGTAGTCCGTTTTTGAGGGGACGATATTGCTATTATTTAATATGGCTGAGTGACCTATGCACGGTGGCACCCATTGATTTGAGTCAATTAGACGTATTGCTGCTTCTGCCCGTTCCTTTCCTGCGAGGTTAAGGCTCTGGAGTCATAGGATGGCATTTAGCGCATCATTTGGGGTTGTCGCGAAGAGCTCCGCTGATGCATAGGGCGGCAGTTCGCTGAACTTTGCCCAGTGTCTTGGTGATCGCCGTTTTGATAGGGCCGGCCACCACACCGTATCTCCGTTGAGTAGTATTGGTCTAACTCTAGCTAGATATATCCATTAGACTATGCTTAGGTTCATACCCTATCTTAGCCCAATAGCTTTTTTGCATGTGTAGGGTGCAGTCGTTGCCTTCTTCACTCCGTCTTTGACATTTAGGTTCCAGTTTATCTTCTCGTCTATTACCAACCCTAAGTAACTGACACTGTCGTTAAAGGAGAGCCTGCATCCATGTAATTTTGGCGGGTTGAGGGGGGTGAACTTGTATTTCTTTGTGAAAAATACGAGCTCCGTTTTTGAAGGATTTACTCCCAGGCCGCGCGATTCTGTCCATTCCGACAGTTGCGCTAGCTTTGCGGTCATTAAGTCGCACAGTGTTTTGGGGTTATTTTCCCGAGAAGATAATTGCAACATCGTCTGCATAGGCCACGACTCTGCAGACCCCCCTCCCAGGTCACATAGAATCTTGTTGACTGCTATGTTCCACAGAAGACGAGACTAGACACCACCTTGCGGGGCGCCTCTGTTGTCATTTCTTGCCTGGGCGGATGATCCCATCGATGATGTCAGTGTCCTGCATACGAGGAATTGATCAATGAACATCACCAAGTGACGGTTCACCCACAGGTCAGTCAGGGCATCTGTAATGGCGCCCGTAACCCCCTTAATATCGCGGAAGGCTATTAGTGAGTACTCTTTGAGATGCAGAGATTACTTCATAAATAGCCCTTTCCGTGGATTTTCCTTTACGGTAGGCATGGGCCTGACGATTTGAACGGGTTGAAGCTGTTTATTGCCCTGCTTATGTTCCGTTTTGTGAGGATGTGATCCATTGATGTTACCGGTCCCTCTCTTGTGAGGTGTGCCGACTCGATGGTTGTGAACCCCCTGAAATGCGTGTCTGGTAGAATGTGCAGGGACTCCTCACTGGAGTTGATACACGTACCATCATGCTTTTTAACCCTACCGAGGGGTTAGTTTTTGAGAGGCTCTTGCGTAGCCTTGCGGACTCAGACGTGGCCTCTATTTCCGAGCAAAATTTTTGCCAAGAGGCCCTTTTGCTATCCTTGTTTCCTTTTTATATCGTGACAGACTGATTTTTAGTCTGCCCAGTGATTCTCCTCGTTCGCTCTCGGCTCTTTTGAAAAAGTCCTGTAGCCTTAACGTAGGATTTATATTTGTTTTGACCACTAGCCTTTTCCCCCTAGGTTTATTAGAGGGGTACGCTGCCGTGAAGTCCTTGCTGCTTGCTCCTATGAACCTCTTCACAAGACGATCTAGGTCGTCCTTGGTCGTCCGGCCATGTTGGTTCTTTAGAGGGGAGTAAGTCCTTAAGGGTTCTGATATATTTTCCCCAGTGTGCTTTCCTGGGATTAATGTAGTCATTAGGTCTCGGAGGAATGGTCATCTAGGACTTGTCAACTCTTCACTATATCTAACAGTTTGTGAGATACTAAGGTGAGGTCAATAACCTCCTTTCGATTTTTAATTATACAAATAAATAGATTTGAGTTTAGGATGAAGCTGAAAAGTGACTCACCCCTTACATTTGTGTCAGTGCTCCCCCATTGGGTGTGGTGAGCGTTGGCATCGCAATCTATTAGCAGGTCTCTCTCCGACCTTTCGCTGTCGCTGTCTAGTTTGCGAACAAGGTCGTTGGGAGGATCGTTTTCCTCACGGGCCATATAGGACGACATCTGAATTAGATGTGTCCCTTTCAGCTCTAGGCTTTTTTTTTCCTAGTATTTCCATTATTTATTTATTTATTTTCTTTCCTAGTGCTACAAGCATGGGGCTTATAGTTAGAGCACTAGTCACTAGATGTCACATTGGTTTTGGTTGGGTCAAACTCAACTATTATGATTATATAATTTTTTCTAATTTAGGGTTACATATGTATGTTATATTCGGCATTTATTAATTATAGGTAATGTTGTCTTTTATTTTATTTAATTAGGTTTTGAGATTTACGGTTCTTAATCTACTATAAGGTGGGCTCTTAACTGCGTTTTGAACTGTGAAAGGTTACTTATCTTTTTCATGTGATGCGGAAGCTGATTCCAAATACGAATGACATAGACGAAGAAATGCCTCTCGGAATTTAAAGTTTTATGTCGAATGGTGATAGGTTAGGTTAGGTTAGGTTGAGGCGGCTGCCGGGCTCGCTCGGAACCCGTCACACTTAGGCCGGTTTCGGCCCGTTGTGATACCGCATAGGATCATTTCCTTCCTGCGTTGTGAGACTTCCTGTCAGCAATTATCCCATCCAGATGCTCTCACAAAGTTCGCTATCCTCCTGGGACATAGTTTGGACATCTCTGAGATGTCGTGTAGAAAGGCTGAGCCCAGGTGCTGTAGCCTTCTTCTGCTGAGAGCTGGGCAGGAGCAGAACAGATGTTCCAGTGTCTCCTCCTCTTCCTCGTCTCTACAGCTGCGACAAAAATCGTTATGTGGGGCCCCCAGCCTGTTAGCGTGGGTGCCTATTAGCCAGTGTCCCGTGAGGGAACGTGTGACTACGCTGCACCTTTTGCTTAACTTGAGGAGCTCGGAGGTGCGCTTCATGTCAATGGTCGGCCATGTTTGCCGAGTTGTGCGACATCGTGCCACTGTTTGCCACATATCGTTTTTTAGTCGCTTGTATTGCTCCCTTACAGGTGGCCATTGGCATACAGATATCCTCCTTGTCTTGGAGAAGGTGGATTGTAGTGCCAGATCTGGCCAGCTCGTCCGCTATACAGTTGCCCTCGATGGCCCGGTGGCCCGGGACCCAAATCAGGCTAATAGCAAATTGCTGAGCCATCTCGTGCAGAGATTTGCGGCAGTCTGCCACGGTGGCCGAGTTCGAGGAAATCGCGCTTAGCGATTTGATCGCAGCCTGGCTGTCGCTATAAATGTTTAGCTTGGTTGCCGTGACGGCAGCCGCTTGTAGGCAGTCTAGAGCCTCCCTGATTGCTATGACTTCCGCTTGAAAGACACTGCAATGATCTGGGAGTCTGAAGGAATGCCTTATGTTTAGCTGTTCAGAGTATATTCCCCCTCCGACTCTGTCGTCCAGCTTTGATCCATCTGTGAAGATGTTTATGGCCCCATCTGGGCCTGGGAGTCCCTCGAGCCATTCGTCTCTGTGAGGGATGATTGTGTCGAAGGGAGTATCTGTGTACTCTCTTGGAACTTGGTAGTCTGTTTTTGAGGGGACGGTACTGCTATTATTTAATATGGCTGAGTGACCTATGCACTGTGTCACCCATTGATCTGAGTCTCTTAGACGTATTGCTGCTGCTTCTGCCCGTTACTTTTCTGCGAGGTCAAGGCTCTGTAGGCTTCCCCCTAGGTTTGCTAGAGGGGCATGCTGCCGCGAAGGCTTTGTTGCATGCTTCTGTGAACCTGTTCACTAGGCGATCTAGGTCGTCTTTTGTGTCAGGGAATGATGGTTCGAATGGTGATAATATTATTTGTTCTGACGGAATTAGTGAATCTAAGAATTTGGTGCAGGTATTCGGGTTGTTTGGTGAATATTATCTTATGAAGGAATGTTAGCATCTTATAGTCAATCCATTAAAAAAAAAAATGCATTTCGAATATTTTGAATGAAAAAGCTGAAATTCTGTCATTACGGCTTAACCCAAATATATATCTAGCTGTATTATTAAAGCACACGTTTAATTTTTGCCTGTCTGCGTAACCACAGTTACCAAAGGCCTCTATCCCATAGGTGAGTACAGGTACAAGGTATGCTTTTGCTATTTGCATCCGAATGTTTAGCGGTATAAATCGTTTGGTAATATTTAGTGACCTTAAAATCCCATAGGTTTTTCCTACGGCTTTGCTCACGTGATCATCCCACGAAAGCGTATTGTTTAGTATAAAGCCTAAGTTGTTTGTTTGTTTGTACTCCCTAATGGGAGTATTTGAGATTTATACGCGTCTTAATAGTGTTGAGTTTATCTTTTTCTTGTTTTTGAAGACAATCAAACATTTTGACTTAGTTGGACTTAGGCATAGGCGATTGTGAGTCGCCCATGCACTAATCTTCTCAAGTTCTACATTGCTAACACTGATACACTCATATATTCTACTTAACGGTCGACTAACATATAATTGGACGTCATCGGCGTACATGTGCACATCACAGTCGGGCAATACCATTGGCAGGTCATTTACATAAATGGAGAACAATAATGGACCAAGTACTGATCCCTGTGGGACACCACACTTAACATATGCAAAAGACGACATTTCAGTTTCGGTGAAACTGACTCCTATTTAAGAGATAAGACGATAGCAACCGTACTGCTGAGACAGAGAAATTATAGGATTTACGAAGCTTTGCAATGAGGATACCATGGTCAACTGAGTCAAAAGCTTTAGTATAGTCAAGAAGAGTTAGGAATGTCACATTTCCGTCGTCCATTCTTTCGCGGATATCCTCTACAATTTTTATTATGGCGGTAGAACAACTTCTATTTCGTCTGAATCCAGATTGGTTGTTGTTAAGTAATGTATGCTCAGAAAGAAATGTATTTATTTGCACAGCCACCAAAGCCTCGAACGCTTTTGATAGGCTCGGTAAAATGGATATTGGCCTATAATCTAGAGACTTTACTTTAAGTATAGGGACTATTTTGGCCTCCTTCCACTTTTCAGGGAATGTTGATGTAGTAATGGCTGTGGAATTAAAATTCGGGGGAGAATTATTCTCAGAAATTTAGGGTTCATGTTGTCTAGGCCAATCGCATTCGACTTAATCTTGAGTAGGGATTCTAGAACATCACACGGACTAACACAACAGAAACTGAAGCTAGGAACAGTGTTAGGATAGGGTACTGATGTCAAGTTAAAGTTAAAGGGGGAAAGTCAGGTACAACTAGTTGCACAAATTTGTTATTTATTTCATTTACGTCCATGTCAACTTGAGTGTTTCGTGTTTTCTTCCCAATTCCAATATTTTTAATAATTTGCCATTTTTTCTTACCGCATACCGCGTTATTAAACTTTGACGTGTAGAAGGCGGTCTTGGCAGAGTTGATTAGCTTTGTTACATTTGATATTAATGATTTGTACATATTAAGGTGGCTTTCAGTCTTATATCTTTTAAACTTTTTAAAGGCGTCATTTCGTTTAATGATACCTTTTTTTATTTCATGGTTGAACCAGGAGTTATCTGTTGGTCTCACGGTCGCTTTCTTGATAGGTACATGTTCATTATAAAGATAGTCGATGTTTGATTGAAGGTGGGCAAGCTGAGAATTCACAGACGGCATATAATATATTGATGTCCAGTCGAGCATGTTAATGTCAGTGTCTAGTCTTCCAAGGTCAATGTTCCTAAAGTCTCTATAGAAGGTAACATAGTCATGGTAGTCAGGATTGATATCGTAGGTCATGAAAATAAGGTCATGTTTTGAATACCCTGGCACTGTGAGTTGATCATAGAGTAACAATTTGTCGGTGCTGTCAACAAAAAATAAGTCTAATAGTGTGTTTCTGGTTTTTGTAAAGTGTTTTAAACCAAGACTGAACAGGCTATCTGGCAATCGGGATTCTCTCAGAATGTAACAGTTAAAGTCACCTGCAAGTATTATGTCTGTATACGACAGAGAAATGTCAGTAACAAGTGTTGTCAAATACGAATACTCAATGTTTTGATTTTCGTCGATATATACAGCCAAGGAGCAGTCTCTTTTTGTTCATTGTGCTCTTTAGAAAAATGTATTCTATAGCGCTGTCCGGTATTTGCTTAGCAGCTATTTTGTTATTTATATATATTGCAACGCCCCCGGCATGCCCTATACGATCAGATCGAAACACATTGTACCCGCTACATTCAATTAACGAGTCACTTAAGTCGGGGACAAGCCAAGTTTCAGATACACATATAACATCCACTCCTGAATCCACGAACATATGTCTAAATTCTTCCATTTTTTTCGGCAAGCTTTGTGCATTAATATGTCTGATTTGGAGACCCGATTTTTGCTTCACCAGAATTCTAAGCATCTGAAATGAATTCGCATTGGTAAGTGTTAATAAATTGTACATATCAAATGAGTTTTATCAAAACTAAGAATGACAGTATAGTAAAAGAAGTCAAGGGCCCACTTAATAAATAAGTGGATAAATAAGGCCATGGGCGTGCTTGGGTTTATAAAGAGGTGGTCAAAGGAATTTGACGAACCCTATATAACAAAGACTCTCTATACCTCGCTTGTTCGTTCGATCTTAGAATACGGCTCCTGTGTATGGTGCCCTCAGTACAAAGTACACCAGGACCGTATAGAATCAGTACAGAAAAACTTTTTACTCTTTGCTCTGCGGGGCCTTAACTGGGATGCGGGTGTAAGACTCCCATCTTACTCTAGTAGACTACTATTAGTAAACCTCCCATCCTTAGTTAACCGTAGAAAAATGCTTGGTGTGATATTTACGCACAACTTGATTAGGGGTGACATAGACAGCCCTGATCTGTTGAGCCGCATAAACTTCACGATTCCTATTAGACTGACTAGAAATTTTATACCGTTGTTCCTTCCACTTTGTAGATCGAATTATTCCTTGCATGAACAGTTTAGGGTCTTATGCTCGGATTATAATTCCCTCTACCATATTATATCCACCACTAATTCTCTTCCTCTTATTAAATTACTAATCCTTACACACCTTTCTAGTAATTAATAATTGTAGTGGTATTTGTATTTTGATTGCATGCTTAGTTTCTTAGTAAGTTTAGTGCTAATTTTCCTCGAATGTTAGTCTAATAGCTATCTTTCTTGCATGTTCGCGTTCGGTTCGGCTACGCACCGTGCGTCATGCGGCAGCGCACCTCGGTCGGTTGGGCGGGAGGAGGGCTGCGTTTTGCTTGGGATCCGCGCGTAACAGCCTTCTGCTGGTTTCACACGGGCCACTTGACGGTGCAGTAACTGCATCGCCTCTTGAAAGATGCAGTCATTGCATGTCAACGTCCAAGATAAATAATAGTATATAGGACAACGGTTAGATTAGGGATTCTCAAGGCTAACATAAAATAATGACTAATATTTTTTTTATTGGCGAAACGAACAATTCTCGCCGCCTGCGGCAAGACCCTCGGTGTCGGCTTGCATCTCTCTCAGTTCCTGTATTTTGAGAACTTCCCAGAACTCGCTTTCTTGACGGACATTTATGTGAACTGTACCCCTGCGCGTACACACAGACTGCAGCTGTCGATGCTTCTTCATTTTTAAAGCTTCTTTAATAATCTGGTAGTTTTCTTTTGTAAGCTGCTCGTTGATGTATACTGGCGCTGGCGAGTTCAGGCCGAGTAACTGCAAGGTGATTGGTTTTTTTGTTTCCCGCCTGTACATACCGATATTACGTAGAAGTGCCGCTTTATCGCGCACCAGTTCCAGTTTGACCATGATGATAGGGTCAACAATAGAGTGGGGCAAATTTTTGTTCAGTTTCATACGGTAGATTTCCTTAATAGCAGGCGCTGGAGTGTGATTAAGGCTGAGGCACAAGTTGTTGAAGATGTGCTTCAGTTTCTCCCCTTCCACGTAAGAAACTCCATGGATCCTAAGGCTGCTTGCGATGTTAGCATTAGCCTGTTCATCGAGCTTTTGCTTAAACTGGGCTTCCATATTATCTACGTTTTGTGTAAGGTGTTGAGTCTCACCCAGTTTGTCCTCGAGAAACTGAACTCCTTTTGTGAGATTATGGATCTCGCCAGCCATACTGCTAAGCTTTTCTGTTAGAAAAGTTAACAGCCGCTTTTCTGCCTCATTCATTGTTGTAGAAATGAGACTGACTTGCTTCTCAAATCGTTGGTTCAGTAGCTGAACCAATTCCTGGGATGGCGTTTCTGACACACGCGGCGCTTTTAGAATTGCCCCCGTGTTCTCACGCAGACGTTTTGAGGCAGGCTGCATTTCGATTTAAACTTTAACGGCTCGCTCTGTTGTTGTGGCACTGATGGTGAGCGCCCTCTGGGTGCAAATTTGGTGAGCGCCCTCTGGCAGAGATGAATACGAGCTTCGGCTGGTCCGATTAAGTCCCCACATTGGAGGAGCTTTGCGGCAGTCTGCCACGGTGGCCGAGGTCGAGGAAATCGCATTTAGTTATTTGATCGACGCCTGGCTGTTGCTATAAATGTTAAGCTGTGTTGCCGTAACGGCAACAGCTTGTAGCCAGTTCAGATCCTCCCTATTTTCTATGACTTCCGCTTGAAAGACGCTGCAATGATCTGGGAGCCTGAAGGAATGCCTTGTGCTTGGCCGTTCAGAGTAGATTCTCCCTCCGACTCTGTCGTCCAGCTTCGATCCATCCAGCCATTCGTCTCTGCGAGGTATGATTGTGTTGAAGGGAGTAACTGTGTACTCTCCTGGAACTTGGTAGTCCGTTTTTGAGGGGACGATATTGCTATTATTTAATATGGCTGAGTGACCTATGCACGGTGGCACCCATTGATTTGAGTCAATTAGACGTATTGCTGCTTCTGCCCGTTCCTTTCCTGCGAGGTTAAGGCTCTGGAGTCATGGGATGGCATTTAGCGCATCATTTGGGGTGGTGCGAAGAGCTCCGCTGATGCATAGGGCGGCAGTTCGCTGAACTTTGCCCAGTGTCTTGGTGATCGCCGTTTTGATAGGGCCGGCCACCACACAGTATCTCCGTTGAGTAGTTTTGGTCTAACTCTAGCTAGATATATCCATTCGACTATGCTTGGGTTCATACCCTATTTTAGCCCAATAGCTTTTTGACACTGTCGTTAAAGGAGAGCCTGCATCCATGTAATATTGGTGGGTTGAGGGGGGTGACCTGGTATTTCTTTGTGAATAATACGAGTTCCGTTTTTGAAGGATTTACTCCCAGGCCGCGCGATTCTGTCCATTCCGACAGTTGCGCTAGCTTTGCGGTCATAAAGTCGCACAGTGTTTTGGGGTTATTTTCCCGAGAAGATAATTGCAACATCGTCTGCATAGGCCACGACTCTGCAGACCCCCCTCCCAGGTCACATAGAATCTTGTTGACTGCTATGTTCCACAGAAGACGAGACTAGACACCACCTTGCGGGGCGCCTCTGTTGTCATTTCTTGCCTGGGCGGATGATCCCATCGATGATGTCAGTGTCCTGCATACGAGCAATTGATCAATGAACATCACCAAGTGACGGTTCACCCACAGGTCAGTCAGGGCATCTGTAATGGCGCCCGTAACCCCCTTAATATCGAGGAAGGCTATTAGTGAGTACTCTTTGAGATGCAGAGATTACTTCATAAATAGCCCTTTCCGTGGATTTGCCTTTACGGTAGGCATGGGCCTGACGATTTGAACGGGTTGAAGCTGTTTATTGCCCTGCTTATGTTCCGTTTTGTGAGGATGTGATCCATTGATGTTACCGGTCCCTCTCTTGTGAGGTGTGCCGACTCGATGGTTGTGAACCCCCTGAAATGCGTGTCTGGTAGAATGTACAGGGACTCCTCACTGGAGTTGATACACGTACCATCATGCTTTTTAACCCTACCGAGGGGTTAGTTTTTGAGAGGCTCTTGCGTAGCCTTGCGGACTCAGACGTGGCCTCTATTTCCGAGCAAAATTTTTGCCAAGAGGCCCTTTTGCTATCCTTGTTTCCTTTTTATATCGTGACAGACTGATTTTGTAGTCTGCCCAGTGATTCTCCTCGTTCGCTCTCGGCTCTTTTGAAAAGTTCCTGTAGCTTTAACGTAGGATTTCTATTTGTTTTGACCACTAGCCTTTTCCCCCTAGGTTTATTAGAGGGGTACGCTGCCGTGAAGTCCTTGCTGCTTGCTCCTATGAACCTCTTCACAAGACGATCTTGGTCGTCCTTGGTCGTCCGGCCATGTTGGTTCTTTAGAGGGGAGTAAGTCCTTCAGGGTTCTGATATATTTTCCCCAGTGTGCTTTCCTGGGATAAATGTAGTCATTAGGTCTCGGAGGAATGGTCATCTAGGACTTGTCAACTCTTCACTATATCTAACAGTTTGTGAGATACTAAGGTGAGGTCAATAACCTCCTTTCGATTTTTAATTATACAAATAAATAGATTTGAGTTAAGGATGAAGCTGAAAAGTGACTCACCCCTTACATTTGTGTCAGTGCTCCCCCATTGGGTGTGGTGAGCGTTGGCATCGCAATCTATTAGCAGGTCTCTGTCCGACCTTTCGCTGTCGCTGTCTAGTTTGCGAACAAGGTCGTTGGGAGGATCGTTTTCCTCATGGGCCATATAGGACGACATCTGAATTAGATGAGTCCCTTTCAGCTCTAGGCTTGCCGCCGTGTTGTCGCTATCGCTATAATTATGAGACAGAAAGATATTTAGGTGCTTTCTGCCAAGAATGGCTGGATATTTGGGCTTCCAGGCTGCTTTTCCAGCAGCTCGAAGCAGCGGTCGTGCAGTGCCGCTTCCACCCACTTCCACTGCTTCCTTGGAATTCGCGAGTCTTCGCTGCCTTTGTCCAGGACGCCAATCAGCGTCCTTTCTCTAGCAATCTACGCGAACGAAGTATTTAGCAGTACTCTGGAGCGCTTCGGTGCTGGTCCAAGAGTCTCCTGCGAGCTTTGCCTTGTTGGCTGACGGGCTTCCTTCTTCGGCGCTTTTTTGCCAAAGTTCGGCAGCACCTTCGAGGCCCACTCAACCTTCTTTAGCCATTTGTCTGTTGGGTTGGACATCTGGCTTGCGTTCTTCCGACGGTGTATGTTGCCAGCACTCCTTCTGTCGGCATATGTGTATGTTTTGGCTTGGACGCTTGTAGATGGTAACTCGTCCCCCGCCACTTCACCAGCAGGCAGAGCAGCTACAGGATTGCATAGCCACTCTGCCAAGGTATCGGTTTTGGAAGTCGATTCACCACCCACCCCGTATCCGGGATGGGACCCCTTTGGGTTCATCCCTAGCGTCTTCCGCCGCGCAGCTCTTCTCCGCTATGTTGCGGGTTGGGCCAGGTCTTTTGGCCGCTGCCTTTTTATTTTATTCTTCCATTCTTTCTTACGAGCCTGTAGAGAAGTGGTATCCGGAAGTATCCGGGCACGTTGCCGGATAAGACATACTTATACCAATCGGTCTGTCAAGTCCCTGAGCTCTCCGTTAACGACTGGGCTAGTGTTATATACTGGGCCCCCAGCCAGGCTGACTCTCGGCACGAGTCGAATAACACATTTAACACAACTTATCTCCGCTGGCGGAAAACTTATTTCCGGTGGCGGGAAATCTATATCCCCTGCCGGACAACTTATCTCTGCTGACGAAATACGTCTCTCCGCTGGCGGAAAACTTATTTCCGGTGGCGGGAAATCTATATCCGCTGGCGGACAACTTATCTCCGCTGGCAGACAATATATCTCCGCTGACGAACTAAGTTCCTCCGCTGACGAACTACGTTTCTCAGCTGGCAGAAAACTTATCTGCGGCGACGGGAAATCTATATCCCCTGCCGGACAACTTATCTCCGCTGGCAGACAATATATCTCTGCTGACGAAATACGTCTCTCCGCTGGCGGAAAACTTATTTCCGGTGGCGGGAAATCTATATCCGCTGCCGGACAACTTATCTCCGCTGGCGGACAATTTATACCCGCTGACGAACTACGTTTCTCCGCTGACGAACTACGTTTCTCCGCTGACGAGCTACGTTTCTCCGCTGGCAGAAAACTTAGCTCCGGCGGCGGGAAATTTATATCCCCTGCCGGACAACTTATTTCTGCTGACGAAATACGTCTCTCCGCTGGCGAAAAACTTATTTCCGATGGCGGAAAATCGATATCCGCTGGCGGACAACATATCTCCGCTGGCGGACAATTTATCCCCGCTGAAGAACTACGTTTCTCCGCTGACGAACTAATACTCACCAAGTCGATCTATGATCTATCTTTGCAAGCTGTCTGGGAAAGCGCTATTGATTGGGATGATAAGATAGCAACAGAACATTTTAGTATGTGGGAAAAATTATATAAGAATATTGCCAGGTTAAATTAGCTATCTATATCAAGGAAAATTACTACTTTAAATATTGAAGAATGTAGTGTGCAGCTACACATATTTTGCGATGCCGTGAAATAGGCAAATACTTCGTGTGCATATTTTAGATTTAACGACGGAAAACAAATAGATTGTTCACTTATCCTCGCTAAATCGAGAGTCGCACCACTTAAACCAATGTCCATTCTAAGACTGGAATTACAGGGTGCACTTCTTGCCGCATGACTCAGCAAGACAATTAAAGAAAAACTGAATATCAATATTTATAAGACCTTCAACTCCGCAGATGAAGCTACAAAAGTTCGAGGCATAGACTTTTCGTCAACTAGTTCTTGGTTAACAGGTCCAACGTTTTTAAGTAAACAAGCATATGAATGGCCAAAGTTAAAGTTGTTGTGCCAGGTTTATAATGATTAGGCTACGTTAGGTTGACCAGGCGGGTCCGCACATAGGCCAATATGATATAATATGATATAATGATCAGGTAACGGTAGAGTATTTACACGTCACTATAAGTATGAATAATACCGTTGTTTTGCCAGATCCTCTACGATTTTCCAACTGGATGAGGTATTTGAGGTCTTACGAAATATAAATAATTTGAAGACTATAAAAGACAAGCCAATCTCAGATAAACTTTTGGATAATCAACTGTCGAAATACAGTAAAAAAGATAATTCGAAATTATCAATTTTGTAAAAAAAAATAAAGCGCTCACTCAGGTACCAAGAATTTTTGAGTGACACCGACTGAAAAACTTTTTTTGAAAGCAGGTCACATTAAAGTTCTTGTTAATCGCAGCCATTTCAAGCGAAATGGAATTATATTTACTTGTACGGCCGTTCGTGCAGGTCATCTCGAGATAGTTGAGGTTTGTTGTCTTCCGACAATTTGCAGGTCACCGTGGTATCCCCGAACAAATATATTCAGTCAAAGGTACAAATTTTAATAAGGCTAGTAAAGATATTAATGAGATGACATCGCAATGGCCAGCTGACGAACTAATACTGTTTTTTACCTCTAAGGGCAAACGGGGTTTCAACCCTCCATTAAGTCCCCACATTGGAGGAGCTTTTCGGCAGTCTGCCACGGTGGCCGAGGTCGAGGAAATCGCATTTAGTTATTTGATCGACGCCTGGCTGTTGCTATAAATGTTTAGCTGTGTTGCCGTAACGGCAACAGCTTGTAGCCAGTTCAGATCCTCCCTATTTTCTATGACTTCCGCTTGAAAGACGCTGCAATGATCTGGGAGCCTGAAAGAATGCCTTGTGCTTGGCTGTTCAGAGTAGATTCCCCCTCCGACTCTGTCGTCCAGCTTCGATCCATCCAGCCATTCGTCTCTGCGAGGTATGATTGTGTTGAAGGGAGTAACTGTGTACTCTCCTGGAACTTGGTAGTCCGTTTTTGAGGGGACGATATTGCTATTGTTTAATATGGCTGAGTGACCTATGCACGGTGGCACCCATTGATGTGAGTCAATTAGACGTATTGCTGCTTCTGCCCGTTCCTTTCCTGCGAGGTTAAGGCTCTGGAGTCATGGGATGGCATTTAGCGCATCATTTGGGGTGGTGCGAAGAGCTCCGCTGATGCATAGGGCGGCAGTTCGCTGAACTTTGCCCAGTGTCTTGGTGATTGCCGTTTTGATACGGCCGGCCACCACACCGTATCTCCGTTGAGAAGTATTGGTCTAACTCTAGCTAGATATATCCACTCGACTATGCTTGGGTTCATACCCTATCTTAGCCCAATTGCTTTTTTGCATGTGTAGAGTGCAGTCGTTGCCTTCTTCACTCCGTCTTTGACATTTAGGTTCCAGTTTATCTTCTTGTCTATTACCAACCCTAAGTAACTGACACTGTCGTTAAAGGAGAGCCTGCATCCATGTAATATTGGTGGGTTGAGGGGGGTGAACTTGTACTTCTTTGTGAATAATACGAGCTCCGTTTTTGAAGGATTTACTCCCAGGCCGCGCGATTCCGTCCATTCCGACAGTTGCGCTAGCTTTGCGGTCATTAAGTCGCACAGTGTTTTGGGGGTATTTTCCCGAGAAGATAATTGCAACATCGTCTGCATAGGCCACGACTCTGCAGACCCCCCTCCCAGGTCACTTAAAATCTTGTTGACTGCTATGTTCCACAGAAGACGAAACTAGACACCACCTTGCGGGGCGCCTCTGTTGTCATTTCTTGCCTGGGCGGATGATCCCATCGATGATGTCAGTGTCCTGCATACGAGGAATTGATCAATGAACATCACCAAGTGACGGTTCACCGCCAGGTCAGTCAGGGCATCTGTAATCCCCTTAATATCGAGGAAGGCTATTAGTGAGTACTCTTTGAGATGCAGAGATTACTTCATAAATAGCCCTTTCCGTGGATTTTCCTTTACGGTAGGCATGGGCCTGACGATTGGAACGGGTTGAAGCTGTTTATTGCCCTGCTTATGTTCCGTTTTGTGAGGATGTGATCCATTGATGTTACCGTTCCCTCTCTTGTGAGGTGTGCCGACTCGATGGTTGTGAACCCCCTGAAATGCGTGTCTGGTAGAATGTGCAGGGACTCCTCACTGGAGTTGATACACGTACCATCATGCTTTTTAACCCTACCGAGGGGTTCGTTTTTGAGAGGCTCTTGCGTAGCCTTGCGGACTCAGACGTGGCCTCTATTTCCGAGCAAAATTTTTGCCAAGAGGCCCTTTTGCTATCCTTGTTTCCTTTTTATATCGTGACAGACTGATTTTGTAGTCTGCCCAGTGATTCTCCTCGTTCGCTCTCGGCTCTTTTAAAAAGTTCCTGTAGCTTTAACGTAGGATTTCTATTTGTTTTGACCACTAGCCTTTTCCCCCTAGGTTTATTAGAGGGGTACGCTGCCGTGAAGTCCTTGCTGCTTGCTCCTATGAACCTCTTCACAAGACGATCTTGGTCGTCCTTGGTCGTCCGGCCATGTTGGTTCTTTAGAGGGGAGTAAGTCCTTCAGGGTTCTGATATATTTTCCCCAGTGTGCTTTCCTGGGATAAATGTAGTCATTAGGTCTCGGAGGAATGGTCATCTAGGACTTGTCAACTCTTCACTATATCTAACAGTTTGTGAGATACTAAGGTGAGGTCAAGGGAGGATCGTTTTCCTCATGGGCCATATAGGACGACATCTGAATTAGATGTGTCGCTTTCAGCTCTAGGCTTGCCGCCGTGTTGTCGCTATCGCTATAATTATGAGGCAGAAAGATGTTTAGGTGCTTTCTGCCAAGAATGGCTGGATATTTGGGCTTCCAGGCTGCTTTTCCAGCAGCTCGAAGCAACGGTCGTCCAGTGCTGCTTCCACCCACTTCCACTGCTTCCTTGGAATTCGCGAGTCCGCGCTGCCTTTGTCCAGGACGCCAATCAGCGTCCTTTCTCTAGCAATCTACGCGAACGAAGTATTTAGCAGTACTCTGGAGCGCTTCGGTGCTGGTCCAAGAGTCTCCTGCGAGCTCTGCCTTGTTGGCTGACGGGCTTCCTTCTTCGGCGCTTTTTTGCCAAAGTTCGGCAGCACCTTCGAGGCCCACTCAACCTTCTTTAGCCATTTGTCCGTTGGGTTGGACATCTGGCTTGCGTTCTTCCGACGGTGTATGTTGCCAGCACTCCTTCTGTCGGCATATGTGTATGTTTTGGCTTGGACGCTTGTAGATGGTAACTCGTCCCCCGCCACTTCACCAGCAGGCAGAGCAGCTACAGGATTGCATAGCCACTCTGCCAAGGTATCGGTTTTGGAAGCCGATTCACCAACCACCCCGTATCCGGGATGGGACCCCTTTGGGTTCATCCCTAGCGTCTTCCGCCGCGCTGCTTCTTCTCTGTTATGTTGCGGGTTGGGCCAGGCCTTTGGGCCGCTGTCTTTCCCTGTTTGCGATTCATTTTTGTTTTTATTTTCATTTTTTTGCTTCCATTCTATCTCACGAGCCTGTAGAGAAGTGGTATCCGGAAGTATCCGGCCACGTTGCCGGATAAGACATACTTATACCAAGGGTCTGCCAAGTCCCTGAGCTCTCCGTTAACGACTGGGCTAGTTTTATATACCGGGCCCCCAGCCAGGCTGACTCTCGGCACGAGTCGAATAACACATTTAGTCCGGCCCGGTGTGAGGTGAGTGTGGGGGTTGGGATGTGGGTAGGTAGTAGGGATAGAGGTGTGTGAGAGCTACTTAAGAATTTAAGCCACCTCAATCCCTCTAAATATTCCACTGCCTATGGACCCGAGAGAGAGCGGTGGCCAACAGGAGCAGCGTAAAAGCCCCATACACCTGGGCCGGTTTCTGCCCGGTGTTGTACTGCTGGCGATCTTCCTTTTCATGCATTGTGGGCCTTTGTGTTAACAGATATCGCAGCCGGATGCTCATACAAATTTTCCGATCTTTGTGGGGCACTGTGTAGACATCTTTGAAATGTCAGTTAGGAAGAGCGTGCCCAATTATTGAAGCATTCTTCTACTGAGAGCTCGACAGGAGTCGAACAGGTGTTCCACCGTATTTTCCTCCTCTTGGACTCTGCAATCTCCCAATCCCAATCCCAATGCCTATTAGTTGATGTCCTGTGAGGAAACATTTGACTGCGCTGCCCCTCTTTTTGCCAAGTTTGCAGAGCTAAGAGGTGCGCTTTCTGTCTATTGTCGGCCATGTTTGCGAGTTATGCGACAACGTGGCGCTGATCGCCACCTATCGTATATTATTCGCTTGTATTGTTATATTCTTACTTACTTACAGGTGGCCTCTTTAACTTAGAGAAGGGGGATTGTCGTGCCAGATCTGGCCAGCTCGTCCGCTATATCAGGCTAATAGCAATTTGCTGAGCCATCTCGTGAAGAGACTTGCGGCAGTCTGCCACGGTGGCCGAGTTCGAGGAAATCGCATTTAGTGATTTGATCGCAGCCTGGCTGTTGCTATAAATGTTTAGCTGGGTTGAGGTAACGGCAATCGCTTGAAGGCAGTTCATAGCCTCCCTGATTGCTATGACTTCCGCTTGGAAGACACTGCAGTGATCTGGAATGCCCTATGTTTAGCTGCTCAGAGTAGATTCCTGCTCCGACTCTGTCGTCCAGCTTCGATCCGCCTATAAAGATGTTTATGGCCCCCTCTGGGCCTGGGAGCCCCTCGTGCCAATTGTCTCTGTGAGGGATGATTGTATTGAAGGGAGTATCTGTGTACTCTTTTGGAACTTGATTGTACGTTTTTGCTGTTTTTTAGTATGGATGAGTGACCCATGTGCTGTGCCATATCTGCCCGCTCTTTTCCTGCACGGTCACGGCTTTGTCGGCATAAAATGGCATTAAGCGCATTATTTTTTTTTCCAGTTAGCTTTCCTGGGGTTGATAGGCAGTTGGTTTTGGGCTCTCGATTGATAGTATCGTCTCGATGCACCTGTTGTCAGAGAACTAGGACTTCTAGGGCCTTAAAACTTTCCAACTTTTGACTATGTTTTTCACATTTTTAGACACTATGGTGAGCTCAATTGTGTGTGTGTGCGAGCTCCCACATTGAGTGTGGTGGGCATTGGCGTAGCAGCCTATTACTAGGCCTATGTCCGATTGCTCGCTGCCGCTTGCGAGCTTTCGAACGAGATCGCTTGAAGGATTTCTTTCCCCGTGTGGACGACATTAGGTTACGTTGACCCGGACGGCCCTCAGCGGGGCCCCACATAGACCAGTATGTTCCTTAGTTGTCCGGATAGGGGAGTATGAATCGTCGCGACAGTGTTTAGGGGATTTTAATGTCCTCGAGAATCGAGGTATTTTTCGCATAGGCCAGTAGTTGCTGTGGCGTCCTCTTGGACGCATCTTCCAGTGATGCCAGCACTGGCGCACCCAGGTACTTCCTCCTTTCCTTAAGAGAGCAGGACAGTTGCAGATGAGATGTTCCAGGGTTTCGGTTGCCCCAGGTTCGTCACATTTCCTACAACTGTCTCTGTTTTTGATGCCTAGCTTTCTTGCATGCGCCGCAGCCAGGTAATGGCCCGTTAATATTCCCACTAATAATCTGCAGTCCTTCCGTGGTAGGTGCAGCAGGTAGTGGCTGAGTTTCTCTTTGCGGTCCTTGCACATTATTTTCGAGGTTCTGCAGGCGGTGGTACTCCTCCACCTACTTTCGGTTTGTGATCCGGCCTGCTTTTCTAGATCGCTTTGCAGCGTTCTAAGGGAGACAGGCAGGTTCTCGGTTCTCGTATTCGCCAGCCCGACGCCTTCCTTAGCTAGTATGTCCGCCGTCTCGTTTCCTTCGATGCCTTGTTGGCTGGGAACCCAGTAGATCCACACTGACTTTGTCGTGCTTAGGGTATCTAGTGCCTCCCTGCTCGCCAAGACACTTCTGGAACTGTCCGCGGACGACTGCATGGATCTTATCGCCACTTGGCTGTCGACGAATAGGTTGACCGCATCGTGTGCTCTTTCAATGAGAAGAGCGACCTCTGTTGCTTTCCTGATGGCAAAAACCTCTGCCTGGAATATGCTGCAATGGTCCGGTAGCTTATATGACAGCCTTATCTCAGGGTCTGTACAGTATAGGCCCGCTCCTACTCCTCCGTCCATCTTGGAGCCGTCCGCATATTTATTGAGGTGCTCAGTTTGGTCTCTCAGTTTACCAGTCTTCAGGTCCCAAAAATGCGGTTGTTTTGACGTCGAGGCAAGTTTGGGGGGTCATGTAATCAGTTGATCTGGTCATTTCCCTGCCAATTGAATTATGCCCGTATCCTTGTGGCGACAGATTTCCTGAAGCGATGAGGCGTTGTGCTGCCTTTCCTGCAGTTAGACGGGCGTGGATGTCTAGGGGTTCGATTCCAAGTAGGGTTTCGAGTGCTTTTGTTGGGGTTGACCTCAGCGACCCTGTGATACAGAGCAAAGCCTGTCGCTGAGTCTTTTCCATAACCTGATGATACGTTTTCTTTCCGGTAGCTTGCCCCCACACTAAGACTCCATACAGCAGAGTTGGTCGCACCACCGAGATGTAAATCCAGTGCATCAGAGCCGGAGACAGGCCCCATGTGCTGCTGAGCATCTTCTTGGATGCGTAAAGCGCAATGGTGGCCTTCTTCACCCTTTCCAATACATTGGGTTTCCATGACAGTTTACTATCCAGTACTGTGCCCAGGTATTTGACTTGCGTTTTTGGGGTTAGCCTAGTTTGATTGATCTTCGGGGGGGTCCATATCGGTACCTTATACCTCTTGGTAAACAGGATGAGGTCCGTCTTGTCCGCGTTGATACTGAGTCCTACTTCTTCCTCCCACTCACGTATCTCCCTGAATGTACGTTTCATTAAGGAGCTGAGGGTCGATGGACAAACACCCGTAATAAGTATGCTTATGTCGGTGCCTCGGCTAGTTGGAATGAACTTACGTAATTGGATATTGTTCTGATGATTAGACACTTTATTACGAATATTTTAGCACTTTGTAATTCTTAGATTAGTACGATGGGTTTTTGGTACAACGTCTGTACTCGGGGCCGGTTTTCTGCGTAAGATCTTCTAGTTCTGTCCATCGTCTATTTATACGCCTGTTGCTGCTGTGTCAGGGGGTTCAAAAGCGCACTTCCGCGTCGGGGTGCACTTCGCCGTTTTGGCGGTCGTGGGTTGACCTGGTTCTGTCTCTTCGCGAGCCGTTGGGTGCTTGTTGTAGGCTTCTGCGGTGTCATCTTTTTGTAGTCGATGAACCTGGAAGACTGCGCCCTGCCGGTTGCTTGGCCTGGAGTGGGGGAAGTCCGCGTGACCTGGTGTGTTTGGTCAGCGTAATGGAGTCGGCATGTTTCGATCGGTGGCTATGTGTGGAGGGGGGTGTTCGTGTAGTAAATAATGCATGCGTTCAATTTACGTTGGGCGAAGTGCTGCAATTCAGTATCAGGTTTTATGTTTATAGTACGTTGGGGGAAGGATTTTATCGAACCCTTTTAGGTTCGTTAGAAAGTCCAGCAGCTTTTCTAGTGTTTTTTAATATAAAGTTACCTCCTTTATATCTTTTATCGCTCTTATAGAGCTTATCGCTCTATAGTACTTGGGACTCGCATGACTGCACTTTCCTGCCTTTGGGAGGAAGACAACTCTCGAGGTTCTCCATTGGATAGGGATATAGCCTGTACTTAGACAAGCTGTGAATATTGCCGAAAGCCATGGGGTAATCGCCTCTTTGGTCACTTGCATCATGGCTGGGAATACCCCCTCCCGTCCTGGTGCTTTTGTGCCCGCAAAGAAGTCTATTGCCCAGTGGATTCGCTTAGTGGTTAACAGATCTGTTGGGGGGTGTTGTTCCTCGGTTGCTATGTCCTGGTGCTCATTGGCATCAGCGACCTCGGTGCAGCCAGGGAAATGCTTCTCCATTAGTGCTGTTAGGGCTTCATCACTGCCCTCTGTCCACTGTCCGCCATCTAGCTTCAATTGGCTTTGTATGGTAGGCTGCTTAGAGAGCAGCTTCCGCAGCCGTGCGGTTTCTGGTACTTTCTCGATGTTGGAGCAGAAGGTCCTCCACGAGATCCGTTGTGCTTTGCGTATTTCGTTCTTGTAGCTCCTAAGTAGGAGTCTGTATTCCTCATAGATGATCCTTTCGTTCGCTTGTTTGGCGATTTTAAAGAATTCATTGAGGTTGTTCCTTTGAAGAGAGATTTCCCGGTTCCACCAGAGTGGCTTGGACCTCATCTTCGTCCTCGAGGGCTTGCACGATGTGTGGTAGGCGTCCAGTAACGCGTTGGATAGGGTTTCTTGAGTTTTCTCTATGTCCTCCGCGGATTTCACTGAGCCGGACTCGCGAGCTTCGAAGTAGCTGTCTTTTTAAACTTTTCCCAGCTTGTATTCCGGGGGTTCCTATAGACTGTTACCTTCGAAGAGTGTTTGAAATCGCACTTAAACTGAAGGTCTGAGAAGGAGGGTCTTTCAAGGACTCTCCAGCCAGATACCATAGTACTGTGTCCCGTTGCAAGTGTTAGGTCTAGCACGTTGGATGAGGTCGGACCTACGAAGGTCCAGCAACTAATTAAATGCTAGTATAAAGTCACCTCTGTCATTGATGTCGGTGCTTCCCCACACATTGTTGTGGGCATTGGCGTTCGTCCCGATTATGAGTTGATGGTTTTTGGTGCCGGCTTCTGTGACCAGACTCCTGAGTTCGTCGGGTGGTGCGGTGCTGTCATGAGCCATATAGCAGGAAGCCACCAGAAGGCGCTTTTCCTCACTTTCCAGCATCACAGCCGTCAGGTCATCAGTGCTGGAATGAGACAGAAAGTAAGCATGGATACCCTTTCATACGAGTACGACGGTTCTGTTCCTGCTTACCGATGTTGAGTAGAACAAGTTGTGATTTGAGGACTTTAGTCCGGCCACTGAGTTGCCTGTCGCAATCCAGGGCTCCTGGACTAGAGCTATGTCGGCGAGCCCTTTCTCCATGGCGATAAGGAGCTCCGCCGACGCTACCTTGCTTTTATGCAAGTTGAGCTGCAGCACACTCAGCATGGGTGGCTGGCTCAATTGCACCTGACGGGTTGACTACCAGCGTCAGGTCACCGTCGTCCTCTTCTTCCTCTGCGTCTTCGAGCGCAAGACCCTGGGCGGCCTCCACGATGGACTCGAGACCTAAGTCCCTTTCCACCTCACCTGCCTGTAGGGTGTGCGCGTCCTTGTCTTCGGGTTGGCGCTTTTTGAGGCGCAGGTAGACGCTACCCATGCCCCACGCCATCTTCCCGAATTTGGGGTACAGTAGATCCTCTGCTTTCTTATTTATTTGGATGATCACACATTGGCCCCCCCTCGTTGGGTAGTGTGCTACCAATGTGTAGGATCCTCCAATCTGCAATTGGCACGTCCGCGTTTTGCCGCTGAAGGAGCTTCAGCGCTCGGTCCCCCTGGATTGTGATGGGCAGGAGTACCTTCGCCTTAGATTTGGACGGGATAAGTTCCCGGTCCACGACCTCCAGCTTGGCTTCGGCCCTTCCCTACGCAGGGAGCTGGTGCCTGGTTCCGGCGAGCGGGGAAGGCTCTCTTTCTCAGTCCTGCTTAATGAAAGCACGCTCTGCAGGAGCGGAGGAGGAGGACAACGTCGACTCCTCTCGTATCCAATCAGAGTATAAGGCCAGCAGATGCTGCCTTACGGTGTTGGGGATTGATTTGAAGTATTCTTAGGAGTATTCTTGGGTCTGACTATTGCCAGACACATCCATTGGACCATGCTTGCGCTAATGACCCATTTTAAGCCAATCGCTTTTTTGCATGTTTAGAGCGCTGTCGTTGCCTTCATCACTCAATCTTTGACATTATATTTTTTATCAATTAACAACCCTAAGTAATTGGCACTGTCGCTGAAGGAGAGCCTGCATTGTATTTGTACAGGCCAGCAGCAAATAATTGCCGAGCACTGTGCCAACTCCGTGAGCTCCGGTCCCAACTCGCTCTCGCGCTCTCGGAGGGGCGCTCGGGAGATTTACGATCCACCCGGCGCTCAAGCCATCATAGAGCACAGATCATAAGGCTTAGCTTAGTTACGTTTCCACCCCTGATTCAAACGGCCGATCTACCGCGCTACACCCGTCCGAATATACACCTATATACGTATATGTACCACGAAACACAGCAGATTTTCATTTCTTGCGTCGGCTACTATGAGTTTCACTGGATCATCAACTTCGTCGTTGGAGAATTGAGCAGCGATCCGCCCCACTACAAACATTGGTCATTTGAGCCGGATCTTCGCCTTCCCCATAAGGAGAAGCTCACCCCAGCTAGCATCGGCGGATCGCTCCAAGTTCAAGATAAGTACTCTTCGATTGTGCCCAACACCAGTGCAGTGATTTTGTGCGAGTTTTCCATCGCAGTCCGAGTTCCCGTGGCATATGTACATATGTACACACACATATTTATTTATTTCTCGCTCTACTTGTGGCCTCCTACTTCTCCAAAGGTTTAATTTCATCCGAGCTAGCTCCTGCGTTCAGCCTCCGATCCAGTGTAAATAATATTCCTACCTCTCCCAGCTACCAGCTGAGCTTTCGTTGCTGACATATGCATATGCCTACAAACATATGTACAAGTTAACACAATCGATCGAAAAAATATATAAAAACAAGATCAGCCGTTATACAGGGGATGTTGCCCAGCGACACCAGAGTTTTGGGTACGCAACAATGTTGCAGAACGAGCAGTGAGCGTCGGGAGTGCTGGGAACTTACTTGTAAGCAGTAGAGGAGTTCGGGGGGAGAAATCAACCGCGTCGGCCGTCGCCACGCCTATCTCAAACCGAATAAAATAAAATAAAAATTGAAAGAAATAAAATTAAAATTGGCGCCCAACTAATTCGAACCCACGGCAAAACCTGAACCAGCGGCAAAAATTAAAAACCAATACACGCAATTGAACATAAAAAAAAAAACAGATCCAGCAGCATCCAGCACAAAGAAGACACCATACTACCATACACCATAAATTGTACACCATACACCATAAACCGTACACCATACACCTACCAACAAGAAGACATCAAGAAGCAGCTATACTAACATAGTATAAATCCAGCAGCATCTGGAAGACAAAGAAGACACCATACTACCATACACCATAAATTGTACACTATACACCATAAACCGTACACCATACACCACCATACACCTACCAACAAGAAGACATCAAGAAGCAGCTATACTAACATAGTTTATGACAAAGAACATGTGAGTAGAGTGTTCATTAAAAAAAAAAAAAAAAAAATAACCCCACATAAAACACAATTTAGTCTTGCAAGTTGATTGATAGTGAAATAAATAAAAACAGGTGCATTTTTTGTTTAGGTTATGAGTGATAAGGAAGTACAAGATTTGGTAAAAGAATTTCAGAAACTAAAAGGAACAAATTATCAGGAAGACGTAATAGAGAACATAAATTTAGAAATGAATATATCAAACGAGCAGCTCAGACTCATGATAGAGGCCGCGGTTTCAAGCGCACTAGCCGTACAGGAACAGAGCTTCACTTCAAAACTACAGGGTATTCAGGAGAGCTTAAATAGTGTACAAATTAACGCTCCTCAAGTGGTGGCGTTCAAGGATGCAGAGATAAGAACAGACGTTGTGTGTAATGAGACTCTTGATATTATGAAATCCCTGCCCGACTTTGAGGGAAAGAATGAAACCTATGTCTCATGGAGGAAGGCTGCGCATACCGCATACAAAGTTTATGAGAAATTTGACGGTAGCTCAAAACATTATCAAGCTTTAGGAATACTGAGAAACAAAGTTAAGAACTCAGCTGATATGGTACTCTCTTCTTTCGACACTCCCCTTAATTTTAAAGCCATTATAGATCGACTAGACTTTACGTACGCAGACAAACAACCAATATACTTAATTGAACAAGAGATGTCAACGCTCCGGCAGGGAAATTTGACATTATTACAGTACTATGACGAAGTAGAAAAGAAACTGACCCTCCTTATAAACAAAACAATTATGACTAACGAAACCACTGTAGCTTCTTCATTGAATGAGAAATACAGAGCGGACGCTCTACGAGTGTTCATCTCAGGAACCAAGAAGACTTTAAGTGATGTTCTATTCTCGGCAAGACCAAAAGATCTACCCTCTGCTTTGGCATTGGCTCAAGAAGTTGAGGCTAATCATGATCGATATATGTTCGCTTCAAACTACGCCCGTAGCATAGAAGAAAAAGCTCAGAGAACTGAACAAAGACAGCATGGCAGAGAGAATTTAATGACGGACACAAGGCAAAGACAACTAGGGAAACTCCAACAGTATAGGAAACAAGAATTTTTACCAAAATCAGAACAGGTCCAACCAATGGACGTGGACACATCCTCACGTTTTAGGCAGACTACTCAGTATAAACAAAATAGCGCGCCTCAGAGACAAAACCAGTGGCAAAGTCAGCAACAAAACAACCAATCGGACTACAACAACCAGGGACAAACAAACAAGCGACCGAACAATAGTAGCGCACGTTTTACGGGACCGAAACAACAAAGAATTAACCACGTAGAAGCAGAAGATACCCTACTCGATCAGGAAGAACAGGATTACCAAACTATAGCAAACGCCGAAGTTGATGGCATAGAAAACGACCTTTCAGATTATGACCAGATTAATTTTTTAGACATAACTCCTTGCTTCCGTTCATAGAAAGGACAGTAGCAGGGAGAACAATCAAATTACTCATAGATACAGGAGCTTCCAAAAACTACATAAAACCATTAAAAGAACTAAAACATATTACCCTAGTAAATAAACCCTTCCGAGTGAAGTCAATCCATGGCTATAGTGGCATAGACAAAAAATGTATAATGCACCTTTTCAATACCAACTCAACATTTTTTTTACTACCAAACCTCACGACATTTGACGGTATAATTGGACTTGACCTATTAAAACAGAGTGACGTTCTACTGGACTTAAAGAATAAGAAATTAATAACAAACTTCGGTTCCGAAACAATCCAATTTTTAAAATGTGCAAACATAAATTTCACAAATGTCGAGGAAATACAGGTCCCTGAGACTATATCCCAAAAGTTTCAGCTGATGTTAGGAAACCGAACAGGGGTTTTCGCAGACCCAAATGAAGCACTCCCATATAATAAAAATATCATTGGCACTATCCGAACAGAAAATGAAGATCCCATATATTCAAAATTGTACCCATATCCAATGGGCGTTTCAGAATTCGTAAATGCAGAAACTCAAGACTTGTTGAAAGGTGGCATAATACGACCGTCTCGGTCACCATACAACAACCCCGTTTGGGTTGTAGACAAAAAAGCTACCGATGAACAGGGAAATAAAAAAAAACGTTTGGTCATAGATTTCAGGAAACTAAATTTAAAAACAACAGATGACAAATATCCCATTCCCAATATAGTTTCTATATTATCCAACTTGGGTACAGCTAAATACTTTACAACCCTAGATCTTAAATCTGGATTCCATCAGATTTTACTTGCAGAAAAAGATAGAGAAAAAACAGCTTTCTCCGTAGCAAATGGGAAGTATGAGTTCTGTAGACTCCCCTTTGGCTTGAAAAATGCACCTAGTATTTTTCAGAGGGCCATTGACGACGTGCTCAGAGAGCAAATTGGGAAAACTTTCTATGTTTATGTCGATGATGTAATCATTTTTTCCGAAAACATGGAAAGCCATGTCAAGCATATCGCATGGGTCTTAGACAAACTGTACGATGCCAATATGAGAGTTTCGCGCGAAAAATCGCACTTTTTCAAGGAGAATGTCGAATACTTAGGATTTGTCGTCTCAAGTAATGGTATAAAAACATGCCCCAATAAAGTGGAAGCGATTCGTAACTACGAACAACCAACCACTTTGTTCAACGTCAGATCATTCCTTGGACTTGCAAGTTACTATAGATGTTTTATTAAAGACTTTGCATCCATAGCTAAACCCATAAGTGACATCCTTAAGGGCGAAAATGGCAAGGTAAGCGCCGGACAGTCAAAGAAAATACCAGTCAAATTAGACGAAAGTCAGTGCGCGGCATTCAATAAACTAAAAGAGATTCTGGCATCCGAAAGCGTAATGTTACTCTATCCTGACTATAAGAAAGCATTTGACCTAACAACAGATGCTTCGTCCTTCGGTCTGGGAGCCGTCTTATCACAAGACGGGAAGCCAATTACCATGATATCAAGGACACTAAATGATAGGGAACTTAACTTGGCAACAAACGAAAGAGAGCTGCTCGCTATAGTTTGGGCTTTGAAAAACCTCAGAAACTATCTATACGGAGTAAAAAATTTTAATATTTTTACAGACCATCAGCCTCTAACGTTTGCAGTTTCTGATCGCAACCCAAACGCAAAAATAAGACGTTGGAAAGCTCTCATAGACGAGTACAATGCAAATATCTTCTACAAGCCAGGAAAAGAAAACTTCGTCGCTGACGCACTATCACGACACAACATCCATACCTTAGAAGATGATGCACAGTCAGACAGGGCCACAATACACAGCGAAATATCACTTACATACACTATAGAATCAACAGACAAACCAATCAACTGTTTTCGAAACCAAATTATAATAGAGGAACATGAAGTAGCTTCAAATCGCACAACCATTTTGTTCGGTGAAAAGATCCGACATACAATATATTTCTCAAGTAGGGACTCGTTAATTAAAAAAATAAGTGACGCTGTCAAAAAAGATGTCGTAAATGCAATCCACTGCGAATTACCCATATTAGCATTCATTCAACATAAATTAATAGAAACATTTCCAACAACAATATTCCGATACACAAAACATATAGTAAATGACATTTTGGACAAGAACGAACAAAAAGAAATAGTTATTACAGAACACAATAGAGCCCATAGGGCGGCACAGGAGAATGTAAAACAAATTTTACAAGACTATTTTTTCCCGAAAATGACCAAATTAGCAGTCGAGGTTGTTGCAAATTGCAAAATTTGTCAAACGGCCAAGTACAACCGACACCCACAAAAACAAATACTTGGGGAAACACCCATACCCTCGTATGTGGGCGAAATGCTACATATCGACGTATATTCAACCGATAAAAAATATTTCCTCACATGCATAGACAAGCTTTCAAAATTTGCAGTTGTCCAACCCATCGCTTCAAGAACAATAGTTGACATACAATCAGCAATTTTACAACTTATCAATTTTTACCGGAACACCAAGACGATCTATTGCGATAACGAACCTTCCATAAAGTCCGAGACAATAAAATCATTATTAAGTAACCAATATAACATTCAAATTATAAATGCTCCACCACTTCATAGTACTTCCAATGGACAAGTCGAAAGATTCCATAGCACCCTTAATGACATTGCGAGATGTTTAACAGCCCAAAGGAAGCTTACAAATACTGTGGAAATAATAACACAATTCACTCCGTAACGAAGAAACGTCCGGTCGATGTAATTCACTCGTCCTCCCCTGAACTTGAGGTGGAAATCAGGAATAGAGTTCATAAAGCACAACAACTCCAAATGAAAAAACTGAATGAAGTAAGACATGATAGACAGTTTCAAGTAGGTGACACAGTCCTTGTAAAAGCAAACAAACGATTAGGAAACAAACTGACACCTTTGTACACCGAAAATAAAATCGAGGCAGACTTGGGGACAACGGTCCTAATAAAAGGAAGGGTGGTCCACAAGGACAATTTAAGATAGACATCAGTTCATAATGAGTTCATATTCCTCTTCACTATTCAATATACAACAATAATAGAGGATACAGAAGAGTTAAGAAACCAATTCCTACAATCGCAAATGAGACATTACTTTCAAGAAACAGAATAATTATTTCAGAATTAAAAGCATTAATGTTATCAGTTACACTTGCAAAGATACGAATTGTTAACCCTTCCGTATTAGACTCTCACGATTTGAGAAGAATAATTAATGAACACTCTACGAATTTAACTATTACTGATTTAATAGAGGAAGCTAAAATCAAAGTTTTATTTAATAATGAATTCTTTCCCAAGCCTTACCTAGTTTGCAAAAAAAAAAAAAAATATTCTGTAAGATTAATCTGTAATCACCCTGTTGAGCACAACGGCATCACAATTAACTTCGCCGAAGACGAAAAATTGCCGACGGTGGTAACCATGTTACAGCTATCGGAAACTGCGCTACCACTCTTACAACAACATTCTGTAAAAAACTTCCCTACACAACTTGTGCGCAGCAACTACACTCCGGTGTCATCGCGCACTGTCCAACTCGGCCCAGCCATCTCGAACCTGTAACACGCATCGATGATGGAATAATCATCATAAACGACATAGTGGATACCATCGATAAACAGAACTACGCGAGGAAGTCTCCAGGATCAACAGTATCCACATTCCTCGACATAACAAACCATGAAGACGTACCGAGCTTGCCGTACTTATAAAGGTTAAGTATGGAAACTTACGACACATCGACCAACTGGAATCAGGACTCGTAAGAAGACCGATAATATCTGGATTGGCTCCGAGAAACAGACGCCAACGTGACCTCCAAGTGCTAATTGACGGCTTAAAGGAATCCGAGGACGTCTTCCACTTAAGTGAAGGAGGAGTTAACACAATCGATCGAAAAAATATATAAAAACAAGATCAGCCGTTATACAGGGGATGTTGCCCAGCGACACCAGAGCTTTGGGTACGCAACAATGTTGCAGAACGAGCAGTGAGCGTCGGGAGTGCTGGGAACTTACTTGTAAGCAGTAGAGGAGTTCGGGGGGAGAAATCAACCGCGTCGGCCGTCGCCACGCCTATCTCAAACCGAATAAAATAAAATAAAAATTGAAAGAAATAAAATTAAAATTTACACATCGCAACGCAATTCAAGCGGCTGGCAACAAATATAAAGGCATATTCTTGCAATTACTTTGTTGTTTATTCCGTGCATGCTCAACGTTCCATAGTTTTTCGGTTTTATAAAGAAATAAAATAACACATCACTGCGTCTCCTTATTTAACTAATTATATTGCCAACAAAAATAACACACAATCCATTCATACGGCACATACATATGTATTTATCTTACATATATATACGTACGCATTTTAAATTAGCATATTCTTGCACATCTATATAATATACAAATTGTATATAAAACGGTTATCCACCGTTTTAACCGTTGTTTTACATCTCGCCAAAAGGGTGGTTCGTCAACCCAAGCCGCGGTACGTAGCACTTACAGCCATACATACACACATACAAGCAGCAGCAGCGGTGCATTCTTTTCGTTTTTCTTTTCGCTTTCGCTTCTCCACCGTTTGCTTGCGTTGTAGTTGTTGGGGGAATACTTTTCGGTGCCGCGCTAGACCGTAACAAAACGACAAGTGACGCGATACCCTGCATTTCGAGGGTATATTGTTTTTGAACGGCTGTTTGCAACCGACTCTATATATTGGTACCTCGTGTCTCAATATTATTGTTCATCCTCAATTTTCGTTCTTGGTTGGACATTTCTTTGTTGATCGTAGTATCACATATTCCAGCCACGGTGTACAATTTCTATAATATAAGTACTCGCAATAAATTCCACCAAGACCACATATCAACGGTTCGAGTTCAGAGCTTCCACTTCTCCATTTCCGCTCACCTGCTTTGTGACTCTGATAGGCGTTATCGCAAATCCATCAGCCAACCATGCCCACTGGTGAAAAGAAATCTCGCAAGAAGTTTAGGCGGGTGAGTTCGCTGAGTTTGACCCATCCACCCAGCTCAAACGGCTCAGTCACGACGCCCGCATCTTCCCGTCTGACCCCAGCTGAGCGAAGTCCGACCACGTCCAGGCCTCACACACCACATGCCTTCGAGGCCTTGTTGCTTCTCTCGGTAGTCCCTCGCACGGTTCCTAGCACTATGGCCCAATCGGCCGCCAGTTTCGCACGGTCTAAGTTTGCTTTGGCTACAAGCAGACTGACACGCTTCTACCAGAAGCTCAACGCTCCAGATGCTAGCACACCAACCCGATCGCTCTCCCAAGTCCATCGAGATTAACTCCGGAGTCTCTGGGCGAAACTGTACGCCGAGCTCGAGGCCTATGTGGGGCGATAGCGGAAGCAGATCCAGAGGGAGTAGCTGACGTCCAAGGGATGTACGATGACTGCTACGCGGTCTACGCGCAATGCCATGCCGAGCTGAACGATCAGCTCGAGCCCCCAACTGTCCCTCACACGCCGCAACTGGCCGTTAAAGTGCCGACTTTCGGCGGTAGCCGCCTCCCTCCATGTGACACTGAAGTTTTCAGTGGGGACTACCAGTGGCCCACGTTCCGAGACCTGTTCACCGCCATCTACATAGAAAACCCGAGGTTGGCTCCAGTGGAAAAACTGTTTCACCTCAAAAAACACCACGACATAGTGGCACAGGCTCCACTCACGAACGAGGGTTTCGCGTTCGCATGGAACGCCCTCCGTGAGCGTTTCCAAAACAAGAGGCTGATACTCAAAGCCCAGCTGAAGATCCTTTTCAGTCGGCCTGATGGGGTCGGAAACGATTCTTTCTGGACGTTACACACATCCACTTTCACCACAAATCTAATATACCCCAATACTCATATTGAGTACCGGGTATAAAAAAGCTGCTTTTGCCCAATGTAGTTGGAATCGCATGTTACTTTTATTGCCACCAGAGCGTGTCTGTTCTGCTGACTGATTGACCTTCCTGACTTTTGTTTTTTAGGGCAGCAAAGTTATAGTCATCATCATTATTCATTTGCAGCAACATTATCAGCTGGTGCAAGAAAATATTTTTCTGTTCAACCAC
The DNA here is from genome assembly GCF_003369915.1 of Drosophila miranda. Taxonomy (NCBI): domain Eukaryota; kingdom Metazoa; phylum Arthropoda; class Insecta; order Diptera; family Drosophilidae; genus Drosophila; species Drosophila miranda. Next base: position 49,818,863 of record NC_046674.1, read on the forward strand.
AGCCAAAATAATTGCTGTCTTCATTATCCATTAAGAGACAAAAAAAAATAAATTCGCGAAAGATTATGAACTTGTTATTGGAATCCGCTGTTTTTGACGGATAGTGGATGGTGCCAGTGTGAATGGGAGTTTCACATCAAAAATCCCACCGTTCCCCGGGATGTGCTCAGTGTGCAGAGCCTATTACCCTGAACACTATCTAATCACTCCGTCGAAGGATACTCTGGATACTTTGGACTTATTTGCCCTTAGCTCCTTTACGCATGCAGCACCAGTCAAACATATTATCGACGTAAAAGACCGAGACAATAACATCAGCAGCTTTGGGGAATGGGAGCTTTGCAGACTCACTCAGCCTTTACAAAGCCAAAGCCGCAAAGCCAAAAATGGGGCTGCTCCAGTTCGATAAGTTACTGCGTTAAGCTTGTATCATCTCAAGAATTCTAAAGGGTCTTTTCTCCACACTAGGAGTTGAAACTGCCTATCTTCATTCACCATCACTTTGTGACGGCCCTATTTCAGGCTGAGGTAAGCTCAGTCCCGTCCAGGGGTCAATCCACAAGAAATTTGTAGAAATGTGATGGAACCTTAAGGGCGGCGTCAGGGGGGCGGCCTGTCGTAGAGAGGTGGATCGGGGCTAGGATGGGCGTCGCTCGTCGTGTATACGAAACGGCTGCGTAGACTCGGGGTGGGGTGGCGTCGGTGCCTCGACTAATTGGGGTGAACTTACGCAATCGGGGGTTTTTACTTTGATAATTCGACACTTTATTGTAATTCTTAGCGGTTTAAATGAACTTATTTTAATCGGTCGCCGATGTCTTCTTGTGAGTTCCGGGTACCGCGTCTGTACTCCGGACCGGGTCTCTGCGTAAGTTTTGGTACCACGACCGTACTGTGAGCCGGATCTCTGCGTAAGTCTTGGTACCACGACCGTACTGTGAGCCGGATCTCTGCGTAAGTCCCTCTTTGGTTCTCGTCGCCGTCTTTTTATAGGCCCGTATTGCTGGGTCGGCGGGTTTGACAAATGCACTTCCGCGTCGGGGTGCACTTTGCCGTTCTTGGTGATCGTCGCAGATTTTCACGGCGTCGACTTTCCTCCGTCGATGAACCCGGAAGACCGAACTTGGCCGATGACTTGGCCTGGAGTAGGGAAAGTTCGCGTGACCTGATGTCTTTGGTCATCGTTATGGAGTTGGCGCGTGTTGATCGGTGGTTGCTTGCGGAGGGGGGGGGGAGTGGTGGTTGCGGGGTGTGGTGCGATGCTCTCATTATAAGTCGGGGGACGGATTGTTTCGAACCCCTTTAGGTTCGTTACACTGTCCCCTTTCTTCCCCGGCGAGAGTGCCGAGGACTCGTGGGTCGGGCTCTTGTGGTTTCTACTGTGGTCTGCGTTGGGGTTTCCGCGTTCTCTTCGCTTCGTCAGTGGGTTTGTGGGGCGCGCGGTCGTGAGCGTTACGTTACTTCTTTCGCTGGCGTCAGCGCTGTTCGATTAATTGGTGGTCGCGCGGTTCGCTGCGCTTGCATTCTCGGCGGTATTATGCCATCGGGCTCGTTTTTTGCCGGTACTGTCTTTGGCCGGGTGTCCCGGGTTTTGCTGACTCAGCGGTGCCGTGGTTGGGGCGTCGGGTTGAGGTCTCGTTGCTTTCTTCGTCGATGTCAGCATTCTCGAGTAGGTCAGTGGGTTCTTCGGACTCGTGATCGTGGAACTCCCTCAGGTCGTTGATATTTGCGGTTTTGTGTTTCCGGCCTTCGCAGTGTTGTAATTTGGCGATGTTTGGCGATGGAAAGCTCTTGACCCGGTAGGGGCCGTCGAACTTCGGGGCTAGCTTTGCCGCAAAGCCCTCGGCGGCGTTTGAGAGGTGGTGTTGGCGTAGTAGTACCAGTGATCCGACGGCGTGGCGCCATAGTCGCCGGCGGAGGTTGTAATGTCTCCCTTGTTCTTGACTGGCTCTCTGGATGTTGTTCCGGACGATGGCGAATACTTCTTTCAGCCTCGTCGCTTTGCTGGTGGCCGTCTCTGGCGTACTACCTGTCCCGGGCGTGACTTCGTCGTAGAGGGAGCCGGGGAGTCGGGGCTCTCTTCCTTGCAGGAGGAAGGCGGGGCTGAATCCGGTCGTCTCGGAGACGCTGGAGTTGATCGCCAATGTCATCTCGGGTAGGATCTCGTCCCATGTATTCTGGTGGTCGTGGACGAACTGGGCGATCATCGTTTTCACAGTCCGATTGGCTCTCTCCGTCGCGTTTTCTGGGGGGAAATACGGGGCTGTGTGTTGCAGGTCCACGCCTGCGCTTCGCATGAATGTACTGAACGATCGGCTGGTGAACTGGGTCCCGTTGTCGCAGACGAATAGTTTTGGCACGCCGAAGCTGCTCAGTATTCGTTCTCTGAAGGCTCGTTCGAGGTTCGCTGTTGTCGCTTTCTTGAGGGGTACCAGTTCGACCCACTTGGAGAAAGTGTCGAAGAATACCAGTAAGATGGTGTTCCCGTGCTTGGACCGTGGTAATGGTCCGACGAAGTCGGCACACAGGGTGGCGAAGGGTTCTTCGGCTTTACGTGTGAGCATCCTGCCCACGGCCTTGCGCTGCGTGGCTTTGAACTTCTGACAACTTACGCAGCCCTGCACGTACCGTCGCACGTCTCTGTGTAATCCTGGCCAGTAGTATCGTTGTGTTGTCCTCAGGATGGTTTTCCGGACGCCAAGGTGTCCTGCCGTTGGTTCGTCATGGCATTCGCGGAGTACTCTCGTCCGGCCGTTTTTGGGCACGCATAGTTTCCACGGTATGTGGTCGTCGTCGTCGGCTCCGTGTCCTAGATAGCGGTATAGTTGCCCATTTTCGTACGTGTAGTCTGGGTACTTCTGGGGTTCGTCTTGGACTTGTTGGATCCTTTGTTTAAGCCAGGTGCATGGTGTGTCGTCTTCCTCAATGCGGGAGAGGGTCTCCAGTGGTTGTCTTGACAGTGCGTCTGCGACTACGTTCTGGTTGCCGGCCCGATAGTGCACGTCGTATTGGTATTGCTGTAGTTCGAGCGCCCATCTTGCTACTCTACCGTAAGGGCTCTCGAGGGTATTCAGCCACTTTAGTGCGAGATGATCGGTTATGACGTCGAATCGGTAGCCTTCGAGATAGCATCGCAGTTTTCGGATCGCCCAGATGACGGCGAGGCATTTCTTGTCGGTGGCCGAGTAGTTTTCTTCTGCCTTGTTGAGGCGTCGACTGACGTATGCGATGACCCGCTCTTTCCCTTCGATCTCTTGGGTGAGGACCGCGCCTACTCCAAGGTTGCTTACGTCCGTCTGCAGGGAAAATTTGACGTTAAAGTCTGGGCAGGCGAGTACCGGTGCGGTGGTGAGCAGTGTTTTCAGCTCGTCGAAGGCGTCTTGTTGTTCTTGACCCCATGTCCATGCTTTCCCTTTCTTCAGCAGCAGTGACATTGGTTGGAAAACGGTGGCAAAGTTTGGGACAAATCTGCGGTACCACCCGGCCATGCCTACGCATTGTCGTAGCTCCTTCAGGTTGGTCGGCGGCCTCAGATCCTTTACGGCTGCGATTTTGTCGGGGTCCGTGTGGATACCTTCTTCGCTGATCACGTGGCCCAGGTATTTTATCCGGCGCTGGAAGAAGGCACACTTGTCCGTGTTGACCCGTAGGTTTGCCTTCCGCAGTCGTGCGAAGACTTCTTTCACGTTGTTCAGGTGTTCCTGGAAGCTTTTCCCGACGATGACGATGTCGTCGAGATATGCGAACGCGAATGGTTCCATGGTTCCAATTTAAATCGTATCTTTCGTAGTGATCAGACGTGTTTTTGTTTTGCGCTCCGCATTTTTTCCTTTTGTTTTGAATAAACAGCCGGTGTTTTCCTAACTAAATTCTAAATTTACTTCCTAACCAGACAACAATCTGGAAACCTATTCTATTACGCGAGTGCATGCCTTTTGATTTGTGTTAAAACATTATTTAACTTTTTATTTTTCGGCGTCGGCTTGTGCTTGTGCTTGTGTTTGTGTTGTTGCAGTGAGTGAGTACGCATTACATTGCATTGCAGTCCGCTCTCGTCTGGTAGCTTTTGTTGTTTTATCACTCTCTCGCTATCACCTCAACTTCAATAACTGTTCTTTCTCTCTCGCTCTTTAAACTTTTTGAGCAATAGCGCTCTCTGCTTAGTAGCTCTCGCTATAACCGCTCTCCACTCTGCTCTCTTTTTTTTTTACCAATTCCGCTTTGAGCGTTGTCTGGCACATTGGTCTGATACCAATTTGTTTTGCAAATTATAGTATATATATATAAATAAATAATAAAATAAAATGGAATACGCTGTGGTCTGTGCCAAAAAAAGCTGTAAGAAGCAGATCACCCACGATCAGCCGAATGTCCCCTGCTGGCTCTGCGACAGCGTAGTGCACGCAAAATGCGCTGGATTTTCTGGCCTCGTGAGTGATGCTATAGCCAAACGTAATGGCTTGCATTACAGTTGCGAGGCATGCCGTGCGGTGGAGAAAGACATGGTGGCTTTCATGAGGCAGACGCGGAGTGGCTTTAAGGAGCTGACCGTTGGTTTTAAAAACCAATACGATCGGCTCCTAGCCATGGAGGCTCAGTTTAGCGGTTTAAAACTGCTGAATGAGTCTCCGAGGCGCAAAAAGGTCACTCCGCGGGATCTGCAATTGCCAACCGTCACTCAGCCGTGCGCCGCCGAAAAACTGACTCCGACCACTCCAAGTGTGCAGCAGTTGATCTCGTTTGCCACTCCAAGGGCAACGACAGCTGCTGGCGACGCAGATTCGGTAGCCGAATTCATCGCCTCGGAGAATGTGCAGCCAAGTACGTCTGCAGCGTCCGTGTCCGTGGTGTCCGCAAGTTCGCTAGTTGTCCCGTCTATACCGATCCCACCAGTAAATAGACGTTCCGGACCTCCGGATATTGCCACCACAGGTACTAGGCCTGTGGTGACTAAACCACTGGTGGGAGTCCCACCAAAACGACAAGTTTTTGTTTCACGGCTGGCCCCTGACCTCACATCTAATGATGTAATTGCTTTTATTTAAAGCAAAATAAAAGCCGTGGGTTTAAAGGTGGAGAAATTTAACTTCTCTTAGAGATAGCCTCGTTTAAGATAAGCATCTCCCCAACTCAATTTGACACCATTTGCTCCGCCAAATTTTGGCCGGAGCATTTGGTGGTGAAGGAGTTTAAGGCTAAGAAGAAGAATAGGCCCCCCATATCCCTTCCAAACCTTTCCAGTGTGCCACCCTCAACCTCAACCTCAACTTCCTCTTCCTCAACTTCCCGTCTTGCTTCCACCTTTCCAAAAAACTAACTTCTCTTTTAGTAACCTATCAGAATGTAAGAGGCTTGCGTAGTAAGCTCAGCATTCTTTTCCGGGATAGTGTTGCATTTGCTTCCCACGTTATTGTGTTTACTGAAACCTGGTTAAAGCCGGACATTCTTAGTTCCGAGGTTTTGGCAGGTCGGTACACAACTTTTAGAAAGGACCGTTCGTCTCGACGGGCAGGGGGGTTCTAATTGCAGTGGACTCTTACTTCACGTCGAAACACTTCACAGTCCAAGTTCAACAGGAACTGGAATTCCTGTGTGTAAAACTGATTCTTCCCGCTTTCGCTATATTCATTACTTGCTCGTATATCCCACCTTCTTCGGATATTTCAATTTATGAGCAGCACTTGTCCGCTTTAACCGCTGTTTCTTCCTCGCTATCTGATAAAGATCGTATGATAGTTCTTGGTGACTTCAACTTGCCAGGAACTGTTTGGTCTTCGGTAAACGAGTCTAGTATCCTAGTGCCCATGTCACGACATGACTTTGTTGACGGCTTGCTTGACCTATCCCTGTCTCAAGTCAACCATGTGAATAATTCCTTGGGTCGATTGCTTGATCTGTGCTTTGTATCGGATCCGACCATAGTGTTGTTAACCCGAGCCCTTCCGCTCACTATACCTGAAGACGCCTACCACCCTACTTTCGAGGTGTCGCTAGATATAGGACCAACTGTATTGGATCGGTCGAGTAGGCTGCCCGAACGTGTCCGCTGCTTTCGTAAAGCCGAGTTTGCGAAGCTTAATAACCTCATTAGGGATTTTGATTGGTCCGCTTTGTACTTGTGCACTGATATCATAAAAGGCACAAACATTTTTTACAATGCTCTTGGCACATTTTTCGATTCTTGTGTCCCGCTTTCTTGTCCGACTAGATCTGGAAAACCCCCTTGGTTTACCAAAGAGTTATCCAGTCTAAAAAACTTAAAATCAAGACTTTATAAAAAATTTCAAGAAGTGGGTTCTCCTACTTCTCACTCTCGCTATGTATTAGCTCGGTCAAACTTTTCAGTTCTTAATGCTCAATGCTATAAGAACTACCTATCTCGATGCAGGATACGTTTTTCTCAGGACCCTAAACAGTTTTACAGCTTCGTAAACAGTAAGCGTAGAACGTCCGCACACTCATCCTCGCTATCATTTTGTAATACGTCGGCAAATAATGATCAGGCAATTGCCGATCTTTTTGCCCAATTCTTCCAAACCACCTATTCTGAGGAAAGCTACTCTGGTCACCCGTACCCATACGGTTTACCGAGGTCGAACGGCATTTTCAGTCCCTTGTTAAATGAATGTTCCCTACTTCATGATCTTCGACTAGTTAAGCCGGTGTTTTCACCGGGTCCAGACGGGGTTCCAGGTTGTGTACTCAGGTACTGCGCCGAGGCTCTGTGTGGACCTTTGGTTAAACTATTCACCCTATCCATTGATTCTTCTTGCTTCCCCCCGATCTGGAAGGAATCGTTTATAATTCCTCTCCATAAAAAAGGTAGCAAGTCTGATGCAAAAAATTATAGAGGTATAGCAAAGTTATCCGCTATTCCTAAAATGTTTGAGAAGGTTTTAACTCCGCACTTGCAACATCTCTGCAAGTCACTTATATCTCCAACTCAGCATGGATTTATAAGGCGGCGATCAACCACCACGAACTTGTTAGAGTTTACCTCTTTCATTATTAAAGGCTTTCAAGGTAACTTACAGACGGATGTTATTTACACCGACTTTAGTAAAGCATTCGACTCTGTAAACCATTCCCTTTTAGCGCATAAACTTGACCTTTTAGGGTTTCCGCCCAACCTCCTGAGATGGATTTCTAGCTATCTTTGTTCTAGGTCTCAAAGAGTCCTCTTCAAAAACTCCCTCTCTTTCCCAGTAAAGGTTTCTTCGGGAGTACCACAAGGCAGCCATCTAGGCCCCTTACTCTTCACACTCTTTATTAATGACTTACCTTCAGTATTAACATACTCTCGAGTACTTATGTATGCGGATGATGTTAAACTCTGTGTCCAGTACAAGGACATTTCATTTCATTCTCGCTTGCCATCCGATCTCAATAACTTTCAGTCATGGTGTTGTGCAAACTTGTTACACCTTAATGCCTCCAAATGCAAAGTTATGACATTTCATCGTTCTAGCCCTTTGTTGGCTCCTTACACCCTATTTGGTGGTTCTCTTGAGAGAATTACCCTGGTGGATGATCTGGGTGTTATGTTAGACCCCAAGTTAAAGTTTTCCGAACACATTTCTACCATGGTAAATAAGGCCATGAGCGTGCTTGGGTTTATAAAGAGGTGGTCAAAGGAATTTGATGACCCCTATATAACAAAGACTCTCTATACCTCGCTTGTTCGTCCGATCTTAGAATACGGCTCCTGTGTATGGTGCCCTCAGTACAAAGTACACCAGGACCGTATAGAATCAGTACAGAAAAACTTTTTACTCTTTGCTCTGCGGGGCCTTAACTGGGATGCGGGTGTAAGACTCCCATCTTACTCTAGTAGACTACTATTAGTAAACCTCCCATCCTTAGTTAACCGTAGAAAAATGCTTGGTGTGATATTTATGCACAACTTGATCAGGGGTGACATAGACAGCCCTGATCTGTTGAGCCGCATAAACTTCACGATTCCTATTAGACTGACTAGAAATTTTATACCGTTGTTCCTTCCACTTTGTAGATCGAATTATTCCTTGCATGAACCGTTTAGGGTCTTATGCTCGGATTATAATTCCCTCTACCATATTATATCCACCACTAATTCTCTTCCTCTTATTAAATTATTAATCCTTACACACCTTTCTATTAATTAGTAACTGTAGTGGTATTTGTACTTTGATTGCATGCTTAGTTTCTTAGTAAGTTTAGTACTAATTTTCCTCGAATGTTAGTCTAATAGCTATATTTCTTGCATGTTCGCGTTTGGTTCGGCTACGCACCGCGCGTCATGCGGCAGCGCCCCTCGGTCGGTTGGGCGGAAGGAGGGCTGCGTTTTGCCTGGGATCCGCGCGTAACAGCCTTCTGCTGGTGTCACACGGGCCACTTGACGGTGCAGTAACTGCATCGCCTCTTGAAAGATGCAGTCATTGCATGTCAACGTCCACACATCTGCGCCGATAACGGCGTCGAGGGTCCGTTGAAACGTGGCTCCCGCGGAGTGTAAACCGAAAGGCATTACTTTCCATTGGTATAATCCTCGGCCGGGTATCGTGAATGCTGTGGCTTCCCGGCTGTCACGGGCCATTGGTATCTGCCAATATCCGTTTTTATACCCGATACTCAAAATGAGTATTGGGGTATATTAGATTTGTGGTAAAAGTGGATGTGTGTAACGTCCAGAAGGAATCGTTTCCGACCCCATAAAGTATATATATTCTTGATCAGCATCAATAGCCGAGTCGATTCGGCCCCGTCTGTCTGTCCGTCCGTCCGTCTGTCCGTCTGTCCGTCCCCTTCAGCGCCTAGTGCTCAAAGACTATCAGAGCTAGAGCAACGATGTTTTGGATCCAGACTTCTGTGATATGTCACTGCTACAAAAATATTTCAAAACTTCGCCCCGCCCACTTCCGCCCCCACAAAGGACGAAAATCTGTGGCATCCACAATATTGCATCCACAATATTGGAAGGGGGTGTGGCGAAATTTTGAAACAAACTCGTCTCGGTCCGATATATTAGGAGTGTGGATACCAAATTTGGTTGCTCTAGCTTTTGTGGTCTCAGAGATCTAGGCGCTAATGTTTTACTCGAAGCAAAGCCGCCTATGCTACGTGTGTGTTAGAGAGAGACAGGGCGAGAAAAAATGAAATTGTTTTCTTGATGCTGGCTATAATAATAATACGATCCAATTCAGATTCCGCAGTCTTAAAGATATGGTCATTCTCTACAATTCTACGTTTTTGGTTTTCTCGTATCGTCGAAATTGTGGATGCCACAGATTTTCGCCCTTTGTGGGGGCGGAAGTGGGCGGGGCAAAGTTTTGAAATATTCTTGTAGCAGTGACATATCACAGAAGTCTGGATCCAAAACATCGTTGCTCTAGCTTTTTTAGTCTTTGAGCACTAGGCGCTGAAGGGGACGGACAGACGGACAGACGGACGGACGGACAGACGGACAGACAGACATGGCTCAGCGGGTACGCGTCCGGGATGGAACGCTCGTTTAGCTGCCGATAATCTACACACATGCGCCATCTCCCGTCCTTTTTGCGGACCAGGACGATTGGCGCGCTGTGGGGGCTCCGGGATGGTTCGATTAGGTCCTCAGCTATCAGTTGGTCGACCTGTTCATCGATGATCCGCCGCATGGCTGGATTTTTCAGGTAGTACCGTTGTTTTATGGGTCGGCCGTCCCTCATGACGATGGTGTGTTCCGTAAGGCCCGTCGTCCCTCGGATGCCTGCGAGTGTTGGCAGTTCCTCGTCTAGGAATTTCCGTATTTTCGGCGTGATGTCGGGAGGCCATGGGTCGGAGATTCGTTCCGAATCGTCCTCGGGTGGGTCGTCGATTCCTGTGTCGCAAGTGTGGTCGGGGTTCTCGGGGAAGATTGTTGTGTCGAATGCGCTTGGTGCATCGACTTCGCGAGTGTATTCGCTTATGCTGGCGACGATGGCGGGTGCCTCGATCATGAGTAGGGGGCTCGTGTGTGTCCTGGGGGGTGCTTGCGCGACGTTATACTCAGCGTGATGTACGAACGTGCGGGTCTCGATGGCGATCGTAGAGTTTGACCGACGGCTAGTTTGGGCGGTGAGGTTCACCGACATGGCTCCAGGCGTGGTGCTGGGCCACATGCCGGCGCCGTACGAGGTGTTGCCCGGGAGGCGTTCCATGATGTCGGGGACGATCGATGGTGCGTCGGGGTTCCGATGGGTGCCTCGCGTGGCAGTAATCGCCTTTCCCGGTTCCTGCCTGAGAGGACGCGGGAGTAGCGGGTCGGTCGGTGTCGTAGGGGTCGTTTTCGCGTCGAGGGCGGTGTCGACGCGTTCGTGGGCCAGGGTGGCGGTCGGAGGTGGTACCTCGAGCGCCTGGCTGCTGCGTGGCGGCTGTCGTTGCTGGGGCCGGGTTGTCTTCTGGAGGGGCGTCCTGGGTTCTTTCCCTTCGTTGGTGGAACCGCGTCAGTGCCCTCGGGAGACCGGCTCGTTTTCTTCGTGGCTTTGCTTAGTTGTGGTTTTCTTGGAATGGGCCTGGAGCTAGTGTGCCTCGTCGTGGCCATGGGTTCTGTGTTCCTTGTTCCTTGTGCTCTTGTCTCGTGTCGTGGTGGGGAATTCGTTGGCGGCGGAGGTCTCGAGTTCGTGGGTCCAGGGGCGTGTACTTGGCTAGCGGTGATCGTCGGCGTGTTTGGGGTGGGGCGTCGGGAGCCTTGGAGATGGAGGTGTGTGGCGCCTCATTGTATTGTGGTTTCAATGGAGCACAGGAAATCCATCCCTATGATAGCTTGCTCTACCATATTGGGTAGTACCAAGAGTGGCATCTGTATCTCTTGTTCGTCTAGTTTGACGCGCGCTAGCAAGATCTGAGTTTTCTCGCGAGCCGAGCCGTCTGATAGGCGTATCGGGACGCATGCGGCTCGTAGGTCGTTGTCGCGGCCGAGTTTGCGGGCGAGGTCGGCGTTGATGAAGCTTCGGGACGCTCCGGTGTCGACCGTGGCTTCCGCGCGCCGTCCTCCGATGGTCACTCTCGCCATTATCCGGCCGTCGTGTACTTGTAGCGGGTTTCTTAGTTGGTTGTCTGAGGAAGCGTCGTGCCCGGCTGTTCCCGTGTCAGCTGCGGACGCGAGTCGTTTCCCGACGGGTCCCGGTGGCAACAGCCCACGGTGCGCGTTCCGCGCCTGCCACATTCCCAACAGAAGAGGATCGATGGGTTGATGCAGTCGCGAGAAACATGTCCAGCTTCTCCGCAGCGTCCACAGGCTGCGCGTGGGTTGCCATGGCAACCCCGTACGAGAGGGCACGCTCTTCCAGTAGTTCGACGAACGACAGTGGGTCGTCCTGCCCGTCGAACTGGATTCCCCACTTTCGGATCCGTTCCGCCATCTGTGCGGCGTGACTGTAGTAATGACCGTCCGTGGGGCCATTTCCTCCTGCTGTCGGCAAGATCCTTCTCATGGGCGAAGGCCTTGGCTCCGGGGGCGGGGGCTTCGGTAGATCTTCGACGGCTATCGATGTCGGTGAGGTGCTGGCTTTGCCCTCCATGACTCCTGGAACTTGTAAGCTGAGTTTGGGGTCCGTCTTTCGCTTCTCTGTTAGTGCTGAGCTGTCGGGCTGGGGCGATCTGGCTCGTCCTGGCGATCTGGCGTACTGCCGCTTGAGCTCTGCCAACCTGACCCAGGCATCGTGTTCGAGGGGCCCGGCGACTAGTTCGGCGAAACTTCTCCGCAAATCTTCCACGATACCCTCGCGGCTGAATCCGAATTCCTCCGCGAAGGACTCTCGGCGGCGTTTGTGTTCCCAGGGTAATACCCACTGGGCTGTTCCTCTGTATGGGATTCCATCGCTTCGATTGTTACTCGAGTTGGCTGTTTCGCTGGGCTTGCGCTTTTCCTTCGCTAGGGCACTGTCTCGAGCTTCGCGGCTGACGCTTCGAGTTTCTTCTCGGGGTGACGGCACTGTTCGCGTTTCTCTGTCGCTGTGTCGTGCTGTGTCGTTGCGCAACTCTTGCCGTTGGTATTGTGCGAGGTCGGGGTTTTCTTTGAGTCGTTTTCTTTTGTTCTTCTCTAGTGGCCGTGGGGTTTTATTCCACAAACTCTCGCTGACGTTCCCTTGGGTCCCTGCTCGGGCGCCACTTGTGATGTACCTATTTCAGGCTGAGGTAAGCTCAGTCCCGTCCAGGGGTCAATCCACAAGAAATTTGTAGAAATGTGATGGAACCTTAAGGGCGGCGTCAGGGGGGCGGCCTGTCGTAGAGAGGTGGATCGGGGCTAGGATGGGCGTCGCTCGTCGTGTATACGAAACGGCTGCGTAGACTCGGGGTGGGGTGGCGTCGGTGCCTCGACTAATTGGGGTGAACTTACGCAATCGGGGGTTTTTACTTTGATAATTCGACACTTTATTGTAATTCTTAGCGGTTTAAATGAACTTATTTTAATCGGTCGCCGATGTCTTCTTGTGAGTTTCGGGTACCGCGTCTGTACTCCGGACTGGGTCTCTGCGTAAGTTTTGGTACCACGACCGTACTGTGAGCCGGATCTCTGCGTAAGTCTTGGTACCACGACCGTACTGTGAGCCGGATCTCTGCGTAAGTCCCTCTTTGGTTCTCGTCGCCGTCTTTTTATAGGCCCGTATTGCTGGGTCGGCGGGTTTGACAAATGCACTTCCGCGTCGGGGTGCACTTTGCCGTTCTTGGTGATCGTCGCAGATTTTCACGGCGTCGACTTACCTCCGTCGATGAACCCGGAAGACCGAACTTGGCCGATGACTTGGCCTGGAGTAGGGAAAGTTCGCGTGACCTAATGTCTTTGGTCATCATTATGGAGTTGGCGCGTGTTGATCGGTGGTTGCTTGCGGAGGGGGGGTGGTGGTTGCGGGGTGTGGTGCGATGCTCTCATTATAAGTCGGGGGACGGATTGTATCGAACCCTTTTAGGTTCGTTACAACTTGGAGACGGAAGCGGAGCAGTGTCAAGTAGAGTTTCTCTTGAATGGTAGGACCGACCATCAGAATATCCTTCAAGGACACCTGTAAAGACATCTTGGACGAAGCATAATATTGTCAGTAGAAGACATATTACCTAAGTAGTGTGTGGGAGCGTACGCTCCACTCACATTTTTTTTTACCCACCATTCTCTTTCGTTTTCTTTCCTACTGCAGGGACCCTGACCTTTCGTATTTCCTAGATTTAAGCGTTGACCTTTCGGCTTTAGGTTAAGAGGAGAGGGGGAAGAGCCACGAAGACCCAACTTCTTTAATTTCCGTATTATACGGCCAAAGGGGCCTTTAAGCACCCACGTAGTCTTCTATCTTTCTAAATGGGGGAAAGCCATGATCACGGCAGACGCCACTGGATTTTCGTGGCTGGTTTTCCCAGGAAAAGCAGCCAGCCCCGCAACAACAACGAAGCAGCGACAATCGAAAAAGAGGAAGCTGAAGCCCAGCAACAACAACGAAGCAGTGATAATCGAAAGAGAGGAAGACGAAGCCCAGCCACAGCGAAGCATCGAGAACCGTAAGCGATAAGCCAAGCCAACAGCAACGACGCGCCAGCAGCGGAGCCAGAAAGAGCAGAACGCAGCAGCAGCAGAAGAGAGACGACGAAACGGCGAGAACCCTAAGCGATAAGGCAACCTAACAGCAACAAGGCGCCAGCAGCAGAAAAGAAAGTCGAAGGCTACCGGCGAAGCAGCAGACGCCGAAAGAGCGTAAGAACGATAGCGCCAGGCCTCTGCCGCAGCAACAACAACGACGCTAACTGCCCGCGCTTACCCTGGATCAACAGAGCCAGCAGAATGCCGGTTTTGAGCTGGGGACAAAACAGAGAACGAAAAGCTGGAGGTCGGACAGCAATTAGCGTGGGAATTCAGGGGTAAGCGCGTCTCCCGTCGTATTTCAACGGGCTTCTGAGCGGTGCGATAGGCAGGGAAATTAGGAAATAAACAAGAAAAGAATATAATGAACATATAAACTCGTCACCAACGGTCCGTATCCATTCACTTGGGGTGTCAGGGGACTCGTCTTCTCTCCCCACCCTTGCGCCGCTTGCCCGAGCCCCCTTTTTGCCCCGTCCCCGTGGTGATCCGTATTACTTACAGATGCCTGTCGGCGCTCTCGTATGATTCCGCCCCGTAGTTCGTAGTCCAACTGGATCCTGAAGCTGCTATCCGGCGATTGCATAAGCGCTCTTGGTGATGCCTGTCGGCGCTCTCGTATGATTCCCCTAGTAGTTCGTAGTCCAACAGGATGCCAAGGCTGCTATCCGGCGATTGCCTAAGCGCTATCGGTGATGCCTGTCGGCGCTCTCGTAGTAATTCATAGCCCAATAGGATCCCGAAAGTGCTATCCGGCGATTGCCTAAGCACTCTCGGTGATGCCTGTCGGTATCCCCGCGTAACAACGATCTCCGTAGTAGCCCATAGTCCGAAAGGATCCCGAAAGTGCAATCCGGTGATTGCCTAAGTACTCTCGGTGATACCTGTCGGTTTCCAATGTGGCAGCGACCCCCGTAGTAACCTATAGTCTGATAGGACCCCGAAAGCGAGGTCTGGCGATTGCCTCGGTGCCTTCGGGTGCGTCTGTCGGGGCCTTCGGGGCCCTCCACACGCGTTACAACGTCGTTGTGCTTTTGCTTGCTTAAAAATTTTGTTAGTAGATTTGCAACTGTGCCGTTTGTAGCTACGTTTTCTAGTATAATTTCGTTGCATTCTACTTTTTCGCGTACAAAATGATAATATAAATGAGATTCTTTCGTTTGTGATGTATCGGATTTTGGGCAACATCAATTTGTTGCATATCAGATATTTTTACTATATTATGTATATTGTTTACTAAATATGAGTCTGTTTGTTTTTTCCTAATTAGTCTTATAGCTGCTAGACCGTCACAAAAAATTACAGCTTTGATAGCGCCATTTGGCATCTAATCATTTTATTATTATTTTTGTTAGTTTATCGAATCTTATGAAGTCTAGTTAACTTACGCTAGGGCAAAGCGGGAGCGCAATAAAAGCTCGCTCTTGGCGAACTCGCCCCGCTTTGCCACCGTGGGTAAGCTAGGCTTAGAAGAAATTGTTTGAATACTTTATATATGTTGGAGTCGAAAAAAGCTATTGAAATCGAACGCACGCAACGTTATCGCCTCTTTTCGTCGTTAAAATAGAATTATTTACAGCCACCCAAGTTCTTTGGTATTTCTATTTAGAAAAACTATGCATTCTAAAATTTCAGATGCATTTGTTTTTTAGATAGATTTCACAAGCCTTTTTGATTCCTACCGGCTCAGTCCCTACAGAGCCGAGCCGTATGTATTCAGGCACTAGTCAGCTTTACTAATCCACCATCCACCATCCAAGCCATTGAAGCGTTTGTGGAAATTATGTTTCACCCTTCAGTCAAGTATTTATCCAAAATTTCAAAATATTTAGCTTTGATTTATCGTCTGACTCATTATTACTATTACTAATCAATTTTCATTTCCATTTTGTTGTCTTACACTTTTAAAGTTATCACAGCGGCGCGTATTACACTAGGCAACAAAATTGAACTTTTTGTTTAGGCTCGAACTAAACCAACTTTTTGGAGCTTTAAAAATGTTTAATGAATTATACTAATTTTTTGTATGATTATTTTGTTTGAAATAATAAGATTTCAAACTCAAAATGTATAATTTCTTGCGATTTTTATACCCGATACTCAAAATGAGTATTGGGGTATATTAGATTTGTGGTAAAAGTGGATGTGTGTAACGTCCAAAAGGAATCGTTTCCGACCCCATAAAGTATATATATTCTTGATCACCATCAATAGCCGAGTCGATTGAGCCATGTCTGTTTGTCCGTCCGTCCGTCTGTCCGTCTGTCCGTCCCCTTCAGCGCCTAGTGCTCAAAGACTATAAGAGCGAGAGCAACGATGTTTTGGATCCAGACTTCTGTGATATGTCACTGCTACAAGAATATTTCAAAACTTTGCCCCGCCCACTTCCGCCCCCACAAAGGACGAAAATCTGTGGCATCCACAAATTCAAAGATACGTGAAAACTAAAAACGCAGAATCGTAGAAGATGACTATATCTTCGAGAATGCAAAATCTGAACCAGATCGTACAGCTAGTATAGCCAGAATCAAGAAAACAATTTCATTCTTTCTCGCTCTGTCTCTCTCTAACACACAGGTTTCATGGTCGGTTTTGCCAATTGCAAAATATGAGTTCAAGGATCTCAGAACCTATAAGAGCCAGAGCAACCAAATTTGGTATCCACACTCCTGTGATATCGGACCTTGACAGTTTTGTGTCAAAATTTCGCCACACCCCCTTCCGCCCCCGCAAAGGACGAAAGTCTAAGGCATCCACAAACCTCAAAGACTATTAAGGCTAGAGTAACCAAATTTCGTACACACACTTTTTTAAGATGTCACTATAAAACGTTTATCTCAAAATTTCGCCCCACCCCCTTCCGCCCCCTCAAAAGACGAAAATCTGTTGCATCCACAATATGGCAGATTCGAGAAAACTAAAAACGCACAATCATAGAGAATGACCACATCTATCCGGTTGCTGAATCTGGATCAGATCAGATCATTTTTATAGCCAAAAGGAACAAATCAATTTGCACTGGCTACGCAGCCCCCGACGTCACGCTCAGACTGATTTTCTGTCTCTCTCGCATGCACTCCTTGTCGTGTCGTTTAATATTAGCGGCGTCTGCCGGAGGAGAGCCATACTGACTTAGTATCGGGTATAACTGTAGAGTTGCGGTGTCCGCAGCAACTCACAACGTTCCCCCTCGTTTTTTTTTCATTTTATTTTTTTAAATTTTTACTTTGAAAACTTAGAAAAATAAAAAATGATATCTTGTGCTTTTTTTGTTCATTAACAGGTACATTAATTAGGCGTCGTTTAAGGTATCGTTAATAAAAACGTCCAAGGTGCAGCCGTTTGACCAAACCTTCCAATGTCTCATTCTACCGTTAAATTCCGTTATTAGAAATACGACCGTTTGTAGCTGATTTTAATTAAATTTTAACGGAATTTAACGGTAAAATGAGACATTAGAAAAAAAAGCATCATTCATTACAAATTTGTAGAGCGCCATGTACGAGCTAAGTCCCTCCAACAGTTTTCCAGTGGAATCCGTCTACCCAATTAAGACCTTCCTTAATCCGCTCGATGTAGTTCCTTGCTCGTTCGTTTTATTTCGTATATCTCTTAAATCTAGTGATCATAATTTAGATCGTTTTGGCTCGATACTATCGATTGCGCTTCTTTATATGTACATAATGTAACGTGCCAACTTCAAATTAATTCACATTTTTAGCAGTATTTACATATTAATTCAAATATTCAAATTGTCAACCTTTATAAAGTAAATTAATCCTATTGAATGTGCTAAATAGCCTGCCGTTAGGCACGATTTCTGAGGGTTTAATTAGACACTGGAATCAGACAGACCAACAGATCAAACTTGTGCACTCAATCGACTTTCAATTATAAGTGCGTTTATTCTAAAGCGGCGCCCTCTTCATGAGCGACTGCTGCTTGCATAGGCTCCGTTAGCAACATGGTATAAGAGCGCACGACATTACAATTCAAGAGCGTGATTTCATACATGTCTCTTAGGTATAATTACAGATATATATATATATAGGCAGGCAACTGATTTGCCTTAACATCGGCCGCGTTGACAGCCTATAGGCCACTGGAATAGGCGCCAAGCGATGGATCGATCGCTTGTAGACCCCGGCCTTAGTCCTAACCACGGCCACGCGAACCTTCCCGTCCGCTCCTGGGATTGCCTCCTCCACTATTCCGGTGAGCCACATTTGAGGGGGCACGTTGTCCTCGTGAATTGCCACCACTCTGCCTGGCTCCAAGTTGGCGACCTCCTCGGACCACTTCCCTCGCTATTGAAGGCTGAGAAGATAGTCTCTGGTCCAATCTCTCCAAAATCTTTGCTTGATGGCAGACACGAGCTGCCATCGTTGCAGATATGAGAGGCTGCTGTCTGGTCTGGGCAGCTCTGATTCGGGCGGCAGCGAAACTAGCGTTCTGCCGACTAGTAGATGCGCTGGAGTCAACACCTCCCCTTCGTTGGGGCTGCCGCTGTCGACCACCAGTGGTCTGGAATGGAGCACGGCCTCGACGTCCACGAGAACCGTATGCAGCTCGTCCTCCTTGAGCACTGCGCTGCCCATAGCCCTAAGCAGCAGATTCATGGCTGACTTCACCGCCGACTCCCACAGGCCTCCAATGTGCGGGGCTCGCGGGGGAATGAATTCCACCGAAAAACTGTGAGTCGCAGCATACGCCTTGAGGGCTTCGTCCTTGGCATTGACTGCATCCATGCGCTCCTTGAGCATGCGAGCTGCACCAACAAAATTCGTGGCGTTGTCGCAATAGAGTTTGACAAGAGTCCCACGACGTCCAACAAACCTGGATAAGCACAAAATAAATGTATTAGAGGTCAAGTCTTTTACAATATCTAGGTGTACGGCCTTAGATGCAAAGCAGACAAACTCTGCTGTGTACATCTTAAGAGGCTGCTTGCCACGAATCTCAAGCGATACAAGAACCGGTCCAAAAAAATCAACTCCGCTAATCTCGAAGGGTCGATTCCCACGCAATCGATCAGCGGGAAGGTTTCCCATGATTTGTGAGAGAAGCTTCGGCTTGTAGTGGAAACAGTGTACGCATCTCCGGACAATGGCACTGCACTCTCTTCGTGCATTTATCAGCCACATGGACTGTCTTAGGAATTCCACTAGTGCACGGGGTCCAGCGTGACAATTGGCTCGATGCAAATAGCTAAGATAGAGGCTAACAAATCTACAATTTTTTGGCATTAACAGTGGAAATTTGCATTATGGGCTAGAGGAGCGTTTAATAGGCGACCACCTACTCGAACCAACGAAACGAGCATGAGCCCACTTGTTCTTCCGAAATGAAGGGAGTTAGTTTTTGAAGTGATGCCTGAAACTTTGATGACTTTTTTATTTTGTCAATCTCCTGCGAGAATGCTTCTCTTTGAACAGCTTCAACTGCTGCTAGAAACGCTTCGCTGAGCTCTTCTGATGACGGACAAGTACTACTCCAAGTTACTCCTTTCCTTTTATTTATGAACCGGCGGATATATGCAATTGTGCCTACCACTTTCATATATGATGATGAGTTTTCTATTAGGGTGAGGATGGGATTGTGTTCGCCATCGGCCGCCCCAAGCGAAGTGGCTACCTTCTTCTTCTCTAATGACGCGTCCGCTTCTGTCAAAAGTAAATGAAGATTTTGTGGCCAATCCATGCCATTTTGTTGCAGGAATGACGGGCCGTTAAACCAAAATAGTGAATTTAAGTCTGCTACTGATGATCCCCGAGATACTGGATCTGCAGGATTTTCTTTGGTGGGTACATGTCTCCATGAGGCAGTCGAAGTGATTTCCTGTATCTCTCGATTTGAAACAAATGTTGTAAACTGGGAGGGATGAGTTTGCAGCCAATGTAGAACCACTTCCGAATCTGACCACAATATAACGGACACTCTATTTGAATGGGACACACGAACGTAAATGCAGCAGCCGTATGCTCGCGTGGACGCATCTGCAAACCCATGTATTTGACATCGAGTGCTTGTGCTAGCTCCTACAAAACGTGGAATGGTGATTTCATGCAACCTTTGCATGTCCGAAACCATCGACTCCCATCTTTGTTGCAATTTTAAGGGAATGGGATCGTCCCAACCAAGGCTCAAAAGACAAATTTCATGCAAGAAGATTTTTACATTATTAATCACCGGACATAGCAGACCCAAGGGATCGAAAAGACTGCCTATGACGGATAACATTACTCTCTTGGTTGTGGTTTCGGACGAGACTATTGGTTTCAGACAGTACTTGAAAATGTCTGCCTGTGGGTTCCAAATCAGTCCAAGAGTTTTGCAATCTTGCTGATCTCCACTCGAAATGACCAGATTCTCTTTCTGACTGTCACCTAGTTGACAATTAGCAGTCCACTTCGTCAGCACAAATCCGGCTGGCTCTAGGATTTCAACTAGCTGTTGACGCAATATCCGTAGTTCGGATTTCGTGTCTGCGCTTGTGAGAAGATCGTCAACATAGAAATCTGAAGCAAGAGACTTTGAGCCAAGTGGATGCGAATTTAAATGAGTTTCGCTTAGATACTTCAAGCACCTGACAGCAAGAAATGGTGCGCTGGCCGTGCCATAAGTTACCGTATTGAGACGAAACATTTGCAAGGGATCCGAACTTGCACGTCTCCAAATAATTAATTGGAATTTGCGATGCTCCTCATCAAGTTCGACTTGACGGTACATTTTTGTAATGTCTGCTGTAAGAGCGAATTTGCGACACCGAAATCTTAACAACGTTGCGTATAGGCACGGCTGGATGGTTGCTCCAACCATGAGTAAATCATTGAGCGAGACTTGACTCGTTGTTTCGCACGACGCATGGAACACTACTCTAAGCTTAGTGGATGTACTTTGTGGTCGTTCCACGCATTGATACGGGATGAAACAATGCGGCTCTTCCGGGATTGAGTTTTCCATTGCAGTCATATGGCCTAACGGCAGGTAGGCCTTTCCTCCATAAAGTCGATAAACATCGATTTTATGGCAGGTTTTTGGCATAATCGCCTTTCTAAAGACAAAAATCGTCTTCTGGATGTCTCAAACGACGAACCGAGAGATGTCGGGCTAGACTTAAATGGCAAAGAAACTTGCAATCGACCGGAGGGTAGACGTGTGATAGTGTCGATAAAGGATTTTTCACACATAGTTTCTTCGGGGGTATACAAGTCCTTCTATGGATGCATTTGGAACATTTTCCAACTCCCAGAAACGTTTGACCAAGCTGTCGAGCGGGCAGGCTTCTTGAACTGTGCTCACCATAGAGCAAGTTAATGTGGCTTGAGGGCCTTTGGACTTGCAACGTCCAGACACCACCCACCAAAAACAGTGTTTTGTAAGGTTAGTGCCTCTCTTCCCTGTTTTACTTGACCATTACTTAAGATATCGAAAAAGGCATCTGCACCTAATAGCAGATCAACTTTTTGTGGCTTGTAAAAGACTGGATCAGCCAGTGGATAGCTCTCAGTAGCATCCATTAAGGAATCAGGCGGAACCGCCTTTTCTGGATGGTACGAGGAAATCGATTTTAAAATCACGAAATCTGCCACCATTTCGGAAGGGGTATGCGAGAGCAGATTGTGGTTTGCATAACTTGGTGTGCCGATAAGCTGGATTTTCCAATACCTAACAAACTAATATGCTTTCTAGTTCTCTTTAACTGCAGACTTTTTGCCAATTCATCGCTGATAAAGTTCACTTGAGAACCAGAGTCCAACAATACTCTGGCTGGCTGACGCTGGCTTCAGCTGCCTTTAATGTCAACAACTGCTGTGGCTAAAATTACTTGGTCATTGTCGCGTGCCATTGCGTGATTCGAAACTAGTGGACGTGCGTTTAGAATTCTTGCAGGCGGATTGTCCAACGCAGCTTGACTTGTGGATGAGTCAGTTGTGTAACGATGTAACAAAGTATGATGCGATTTGTAACAGACTCTGCAATGTGACGATTTGCACTTTGACACAATGTGTCCTTTGCGTAGGCAATTAATGCATAGCGGAACTCCCTTTGCAAATTGGAAGCGGGTTGCGACTGAAGCCGCAGCGAAAGCCGAGCAAGAAGTGATGAAATGATCAGTTGCCTTGCAAAATGAACATTTCTTATCTTGAGAAGGTTTGGCTTGAGCCACAGTCAACGAAGTCTTTCCAGATTGCTTGCTCTGTGAATCCTGACTTGTCTTTTTTCCTCTAGATTGCCCTGAATTCGTATCCTCTGCAGATAAATGTTGGTAGCGTTTGTTAAGCGAAGATACACAGTCTGTCCAATATGGAATGGATTGATAGTCCAGATTCTCTTCCCATCGAAAGCGGGTTTTTTGATCTACCTTGGACATGACAATGTGTATCAGTAAAGCATCCGAAATTTGTTTATAATCTCCTACAGAGAATAGCGACTCGTAAATAGCGGAATCTGTGTCAAGAAGGGATCTCAGCCCAGATGCAGACGGACCTTGCATGCTTTGCAACTCGAACAGACGGGCTATACTATTTAAGAATATTAAACCATCATTATCGTATACCTTCATTAAGGCACTAAGGGCCTAGCGCTTCTTTCTCTAAGAAAGTCAATAAATGATTAAATTTCTCCACATTGCTTAATGTGGGATCGCTATCCACTACGCTACTAAATAGGCCGATAAAATTTTTATACTCGGTATAATCGCCACTGAATTTGGGCAATTTTACTGGCGGCAAATGTCTACTTGTAGCAATTGTCGTATTTAATATCGACTCATTTGCTGTCCGTTGCTCAAGTTTAGCAGACATGGACTTGAGCGTGGATTTAGCCTCAATACATAAATCCTCAAGCTCGAGAAGCTAAATCTGGATTGACATCCTCAATTTCTACTTGTAATTGGAAAGCCCGTTCAATATATGACTCTAATATTGCCATGCGGCACTCCAATTGTGCCTTTGAAAAGGAAGACTGTTTATCTTTAAGAACGCTCCATGTACGATTGATATCTTTCTTAACTGTACTCAGCTTGCGAAGAATGTCTAACGACTCCACATCGTCAACCTCTGCAGATTGTCTAGACATTCCTCGCCGTTTTCCAGGCATTTTAGTTCTATAAAATTTTTGTTTCTCAAATATGGCACTTCCTGCCTGCTAACAGCCCAATGCTGTTACCGTGCTAGAGACTACGAGAGAAAGAGAGAGAGATGATCGCCAAAATGCATAAAAACCAACGCTTTCGAGTTCGAGTCGAGCTTGTAGTTCACCGAAACGCAGCTTAAATGCGCGTATATGCGTATGCTGCTTTAGCGACCGGCCGAGATGCACCTAAACCACAAGTAATGGTATGTGTAATGTATGTGAGAGTTAGCGAGTATCGTTGGAGACAAAGAGAGAGCACGAAACGATAAAGAGCAAGCGAGCGCTGAAGAGAGAGAGAGCACAAAAAGTGCAGCTGCGCTGTAAAACGAAGAGCGTCCAGCAAGAACCGTTCGCGCAAAGCAGAAACGAAAATTTATGACGAAGACGGGCGAGGGGGGAATGATGCGAATGGTTAGAGCTTGCGCGCGAAACAATTGCCGTTTCTCCTTTGCTTGTCGGCTCTTTTTGGAAATGTCGTTGACTACAAGTCAAGTGATCACTCACTATATAATCAAATAACTTTGAATGTGTGTACGTACAGACGTATTTATATATTTTTTGATGAAATAATTGGGCACTTTGATTTACCTGTGGCACTGGTTGAGGGTTGTTTGAACACCGATGCATTCCCTCCCACAAGTTCATACCAACCAGGAATACCCACGAGCAGCTCTCAAGAGTAGCGAAGTTTGAAGTCCAGCAGGCCACCAATGACATCTGCAGGAACAGCAACAGCAACGAGCGAGGGATGATATCCAATGGGGATATCCAACGAAGCGCCAAGATTAATCCAATCCAACTTCTGTCCAATCCAGAAAATCAGTGTCCACCCGGGGGCGCCAAAAATGGATGTGCTAAATAGCCTGCCGTTAGGCACGATTTCTGAGGGTTTAATTAGACACTGGAATCAGACAGACCGACAGATCAAACTTGTGCACTGAATCGACTTTCAATTATAAGTGCGTTTATTCTAAAGCGGCGCCCTCTTCATGAGCGGCTGCTGCTTGCATAGGCTCCGTTAGCAACATGGTATAAGAGCGCACGACATTACAATTCAAGAGCGTGATTTCATACATGTCTCTTAGGTATAATTATAGATATATATATATATATAGGCAGGCAACTGATTTGCCTTAACACCTAACCTACGTCACCATGTCACTAGGCGATTTCGACATCACAACCTCTTGGGACAATATCTGCTGGGTTCTGTTTCGTAGGTACATGCTGCGACGCAGCTTCATCCGACCACTCTTGAATCTCAGT
Source organism: Drosophila miranda (assembly GCF_003369915.1). Lineage (NCBI taxonomy): Eukaryota > Metazoa > Arthropoda > Insecta > Diptera > Drosophilidae > Drosophila > Drosophila miranda. The sequence continues at coordinate 49,842,834 of NC_046674.1, forward strand.
CACTCTATTCGAAACGATATCTTTAAACCTTCTATAACTCTGCTGGTGACATCCGATCGGAATACACAAACCGATGTATGGAAATATCTTCCCATTGAGACAGTGTATTTTTTAACATATTCTAAACATGTTTCTAAATACAGCGGAATCGACTCGTCCCAATCTAATTTGTTAAGCCAAAGTTCCTGCAATATTATAATGCCTTTTATGACGATAGGACTTAACAAACCTAGGGGGTCACACAATTTAGATGTTACCGGCTTTGCTCTCAGATGCGGCGACTCAAACTCTGGGGTCTGCAGAACCTGAGACACTTTGGACTTATTTGCTCCTTTACGCATGCAGCACCAGTCAAACATATTATCGACGTAAAAGACGGAGACAATAACATCAGCAGCTTTGGGGATTGCGAGCTTTGCAGACTCACTCAGCCTTTTCAAAGCCAAAGCCGCAAAGCCAAAAATGGTGCTGCTCCAGTCCGATAAGTTACTGCGTTAAGCTTGTATCATCTCAAGGATTCTAAAGGGTCTTTTCTTCACACTAGGAGTTGAAACTGCCTATCTTCATTCACCATCACTTGGAGACGGAAGCGGAGCAATGTCAAGTAGAGTTTCTCTTGAATGGTAGGACCGACCATCAGAATATCCTTCAAGGACACCTGTAAAGACATCTTGGACGAAGCATAATATTGTCAGTAGAAGACATATTACCTATTACATATTACGCTCCACTCACATTTTTTTTACCCACCATTCTCTTTCGTTTTCTTTCCTACTGCAGGGACCCTGACCTTTCGTATTTCCTAGATTTAAGCGTTGACCTTTCGGCTTTAGGTTAAGAGGAGAGGGGGAAGAGCCACGAAGACCCAACTTCTTTAATTTCCGTATTATACGGCCAAAGGGGCCTCTAAGCACCCACGTAGTCTTTTATCTTTCTAAATGGGGGAAAGCCATGATCAGTGGCAGACGCCACTGGATTTTCGTGGCTGGTTATCCCAGCAAAAGCAGCCAGCCCCGCAACAACAACGAAGCAGCGACAATCGAAAAAGAGGAAGCTGAAGCCCAGCAACAACAACGAAGCAGTGATAATCGAAAGAGAGGAAGACGAAGCCCAGCCACAGCGAAGCATCGAGCACCGTAAGCGATAAGCCAAGCCAACAGCAACGACGCGCCAGCAGCGGAGCAAGAAAGAGCAGAACGCAGCAGCAGCAGAAGAGAGATGACGAAACGGCCAGAACCCTAAGCGATAAGGCAACCTAACAGCAACAAGGCGCCAGCAGCAGAAAAGAAAGACGAAGGCTACCGGCGAAGCAGCAGACGCCGAAAGAGCGTAAGAACGATAGCGCCAGGCCTATGCCGCAGCAACAACAACGACGCTAACTGCCCGCGCTTACCCTGGATCAACAGAGCCAGCAGAATGCCGGTTTTGAGCTGGGGACAAAACAGAGAACGAAAAGCTGGAGGTCGGACAGCAATTAGCGTGGGAATTCAGGGGTAAGCGCGTCTCCCGTCGTATTTAAACGGGCTTCTGAGCGGTGCGATAGGCAGGGAAATTAGGAAATAAACAAGAAAAGAATATAATGAACATATAAACTCGTCACCCACGGTCCGTATCCATTCACTTGGGGTGTCAGGGGACTCGCCTTCTCTCCCCACCCTTGCGCCGCTTGCCCGAGCCCCCTTTTTGCCCCGTCCCCGTGGTGATCCGTATTACTTACAGATGCCTGTCGGCGCTCTCGTATGATTCCGCCCCGTAGTTCGTAGTCCAACTGGATCCCGAAGCTGCTATCCGGCGATTGCATAAGCGCTCTTGGTGATGCCTGTCGGCGCTCTCGTATGATTCCCCCAGTAGTTCGTAGTCCAACAGGATGCCAAGGCTGCTATCCGGCGATTGCCTAAGCGCTATCGGTGATGCCTGTCGGCGCTCTCGTAGTAATTCATAGCCCGATAGGATCCCGAAAGTGCTATCCGGCGATTGCCTAAGCACTCTCGGTGATGCCTGTCGGTATCCCCGCGCAACAACGATCTCCGTAGTAGCCCATAGTCCGAATGATCCCGAAAGTGCAATCCGGTGATTGCCTAAGTACTCTCGGTGATACCTGTCGGTTTCCAATGTGGCAGCGACCCCCGTAGTAACCTATAGTCTGATAGGACCCCGAAAGCGAGGTCTGGCGATTGCCTCGGTGCGTTCGGGTGCGTCTGTCGACCTCCCCGTCCGATTTCCCTTCCTTTGATGAAGCTGGCGAACAAGCAGATTCCCCGCGAGGGCCGTCCGGCGATTGCCTAAGTGCCCTCGGCGAGAATCGTCTGCACGCTCCGTGCGGTTCCCTCCAGGCCTTGAAATTGGCCACCCCACTCTCGAAAGGGCCACCTGGTTGTCTCCTTCAGCCTAATCAGGGCGCCCTTCGGGGCCCTCCACACGCGTTACAACGTGGTTGTGCTTTTGCTTGCTTAAAAATTTTGTTAGTAGATTTGCAACTGTGCCGTTTGTAGCTACGTTTTCTAGTATAATTTCGTTGCATTCTACTTTTTCGCGTACAAAATGATAATATCAATGAGATTCTTTCGTTTGTGATGTATCGGATTTTGGGCAATATCAATTTGTTGCATATCAGATATTTTTACTATATTATGTACATAGTTTACTAAATATGAGTCTGTTTGCTTTTTCCTAATTAGTCTTATAGCTCCTAGACCGTCACAAAAAATTACAGCTTTGATAGCGCCATTTGGCATCTAATCATTTTATTATTATTGTTGTTAGTTTATCGAATCTTATGAAGTCTAGTGTAAGTTAGGCTAGGGCAAAGCGGGAGCGCAATAAAAGTTCGCTCTAGGCGAATTCGCCCCGCTTTGCCACCGTGGGTAAGCTAGGCTTAGAAGAAATTGTTTGAATACTTTATATATGTTGGTGTCGAAAAAAGCTATTGAAATCGAACGCACGCAACCTTATCGCCTCTTTTCGTCGTTAAAATAGAATTATTTACAGCCACCCAAGTTCTTTGGTATTTCTATTTAGAAAAACTATGCATTCTAAAATTTCAGATGCATTTGTTTTTTAGACAGATTTCACAAGCCTTTTTGATTACTACCGGCTCAGTCCCTACAGAGCCGAGCCGTATGTATTCAGGCACTAGTCAGCTTTACTAATCCACCATCCACCATCCAAGCCACCTTTTTCTGAAATGATTGAAGCGTTTGTGGAAATTATGTTTCACCCTTCAGTCAAGTATTTATCCAAAATTTCAAAATATTTAGCTCTGATTTCTTCGTCTGACTCATTATTACTATTACTAATCAATTTTCATTTCCATTTTGTTGTCTTACACTTTTAAAGTTATCACAGCGGCGCGTATTACACTAGGCAACAAAATTGAACTTCTTGTTTAGGCTCGAACTATGTTACGAACCTTTGTTTTCTTCGGGGCAAGGCCGGCTAGCCAGTCATCCCAGGGCTGGGTACTTCCCAAGCCCTCAGGTCGCACAATATACCAACTAATTGGACATCTCGAACAAGTTGAAACAACAAAAGTAACCGACAAAAAAAACTGCAAACGGACTCTACTCGACAAACAACATTACAGTAACTTCCTTCAACACAGACGTGGACCAGGTCGAGGTGTCGATGTTTTTACCTCTGACGTACCCTCCCTACCTGAGATCTGAATAACAACCTTTTGGATCTCCCTGCCATGTGCAGCAGCCTTACCCTCTTGTTGCTGTGGCTCCTCTTCCCCCCATATGAAACGCTTAGCAATTCATTTTCTTCGTTATAATTTTTACTTCAATTTCCTAATTTTACACGGTATCGTCGCTACACTAAGCCTGCCTATTCATACCCCCCTCATCTTATCACTACGGGCGGTTAATAAATAAATAGATAAATAGAAATAATTAATATAATAAATATAAATAAGTTACATATAGATATAATATGGACGGACTTAAATTAGGGGATTAACATATACATATAAATGGAGACGTCTAACAAAATAAATAATGGGAGTAAATAAGTTAATTGATGCTTTTTTTCTCTCCCTAAATGGGCGAGGAACCCGCACTACGTGGCCAGGATAGTTTCTTCGAGACCAGCAAAAAGCAAGCCAGGATGGCGGAGCTGTGACCTATTCCCTACGGATTGGCCAACAAGAAAAATTAATTTCGGGTTTCTTTACTCCCCCCTCTGGAGCGGACTCACTCTTATGCTTCTTGGGTCTCTTTCCCGTCCCGCTAGTCCTGGTTCCTGGTCTCTCACTGATCTGGATCCCCTGGAATCACAGATTTATTTATCTTTTTTTTTCAGGGTGATGGCCACTACTCCATCCTCATCCCACTCACTTTTTCTTTCAGAAAAAAAAAATTCACTAGATCACTATGTCCGGCGCGCATGCTCCTCCGTTGCGGGAATTTCTTTCTCTGAACCCCCTCTTGGCTTAGCTGCTCTGTTTAATGCTCCCGGGCCGCTGATCCCCATCGCTCTCTCTTCTATCGCCCTTGAACTAGGTTCAAGGGCATGGCCTGATTCGGGCTGCTGGCGGCTCTCTTTTCTTTGGGGTATGGGTGAGTTGGCTTCGGGACTCCGTTATGGGATGAGATCGGATATTTTCGCTCATAACGGCTCCGGAGAGCGCGCGGAACTCTCACTCTCCAGGACCAGGTGGCGCCACTCTTCGCTAACCTTTTCCCCTTAAATTTTTGCCTTGCCACTCTGTTCAAACTTCTTTCCTCCTCACCGCTTCTATGGGGTATCACCTATCGATATCTTCGCATGCAACAACTAAACCAACTTTTTGGAGCTTTAAAAATGTTTAATGAATTATACAAATTTTTTTGTATGATTATTTTGCTTGAAATATTAAGATTTCAAACTCAAAATGTATAATTTCTTGCGATTTTTTTTTTCATTTTATTTTTTAAAATTTTTACTTTGAAAACTTAGAAAAATAAAAAATGATATCTTGTGCTTTTTTTGTTTATTAACAGGTACATTAATTAGGCGTCGTTTAAGGTATCGTTAATAAAAACGTCCAAGGTGCAGCCGTTTGACCAAACCTTCCAATGTCTCATTCTACCGTTAAATTCCGTTACTAGAAATACGACCGTTTTGTAGCAGATTTTAATTAAATTTTAACGGAATTTAACGGTAAAATGAGACATTAGAAAAAAAACATCATTCATTACAAATTTGTAGAGCGCCATGTACGAGCTAAGTCCCTCCAACAGTTTTCCAGTGGAATCCGTCTACCCAATTAAGACCTTCCTTAATCCGCTCGATGTAGTTCCTTGCTCGTTCGTTTTATTTCGTATATCTCTCAAATCTAGTGATCATAATTCAGATCGTTTTGGCTCGATACTATTGATTGCGCTTCTTTATATGTACATAATGTAACGTGCCAACTTCAAATTAATTCACATTTTTAGCAGTATTTACATATTAATTCAAATATTCAAATTGTCAACCTTTATAAAGTAAATTAATCCTATTGAATGTGCTAAATAGCCTGCCGTTAGGCACTATTTCTGAGGGTTTAATTAGACACTGGAATCAGACAGACCAACAGATCAAACTTGTGCACTCAATCGACTTTCAATTATAAGTGCGTTTATTCTAAAGCGGCGCCCTCTTCATGAGCGGCAGCTGCTTGCATAGGCTCCGTTAGCAACATGGTATAAGAGCGCACGACATTACAATTCAAGAGCGTGATTTCATACATGTCTCTTAGGTATAATTATAGATATATATAATTAAATATGCGACACTTCAGTTTACGTTTTAAAAAAAGGTTTTATTCTTCACTTAAACTTTAGCGTACATTGATTAGTTATTTCCCCGACGATGACTGAGGTCTGAAGTCTTGAACGGAATTAACTTTGGTTGAATTCTCCGACGGTGTCGCGATTGACGTTTGTCTTGAACAGAACTAAGTTGGCTTCTTAGATGCAGACTATTTATATTATGATGCTCGGTTTGGGATTCGGATTTGGATTCGGAGGCGTTGGCTTCGACTTCGGCTTCGGAGATGGAGTACGTGACTCGATCGATATGTGGGAAAGGCGGCTTTTGATGAAAGGCTTCCGCTGCGTATGATCGGTGTTGCATTACTTGGGGGTGGCTGAGAATAGGGCCTCTGATTGGTCAGCTAGGATGGTGTGATTCTTGAGAATCGATTCGTAATTGATCTCTGAAGAGTGGCGTGATTCTGGTGCGGCTGGATTCTAGTGCGGCTGGATTCTAGGGCGGCATCTATTGTTTTATGTTCAACTTCCAGTTTAGGGTGTTTGTTTACATTGCCTGCAATCGGCTGCGCGTGGTCCATTTCGAGCGTGAGATTGTTTATGAGGGTTCGAAGCTGAGGGTGTCGTATTGTTTATAGTATTGTGGGTGCAGGGTAATAGACATAGACAAGGGTATGCGGAGCATGGATTATAGATATGTCACTCCCCCATTGTTAGATTTAAGCCTGTCCTCAGGCGATTATCCTTGGATATAGTTCGGGTGCGTCTAAAACTGTGCCTGCTGGGGATTCCTCGTCTTCGTCTGAAGGTGTTTCTATGTGCGGGTCGGTTTTAGGCTTATTGCTTTTACTTAGATTAAACAATTTGTAGCTTAATCCTATTATGATTATGACAAATAGTAGTATTAAGCTTACATGTAATACATTATTTAATCGCGTATTTTCTATTACGATTTCTTTGGTTTGCAAATAAGACAATGGTTTAATTTTTGTTACGTTATTGTTGATGTAGATGCTTTGTGCAAATTCTGGTATGGAGTTGGATATTAAGAATTCGTTTAACTGTACACTGCAATTATGTATATTTATTAATGCGTTACCTTCTACTTTTATTTCTTGGTTTAGGCAATCTTGGTTTAATATGGTTTTTGGTAATTTCCAAGTTAACAATATGTTGGGTTCTATGAAACTTATTTGAAAGTTTTGGTGTGCTTTGGTGTATGGACATTTTGTTTCTACTTGTTTGACTATTCCTGAAATACATTCGTCATTTATTTTTCGTTTTGATTCTTTTTCATATACCTCGTTTTCTAGAACGTAATAATTGTTTTGCGTTAGGTCAGTGAGGATGTTATTATCTTCATCTGGATATGGGACAATTTTAAGTATAGGAATATTTCTGATCTCTCGTGGGATGTTGGAAATTATTAGTTTTTCGTTAGTGTCTGTTTTCAACCAGGTAGATGTTTTGATATTTAATAATTTCTCTGAATCGATGTGTTTCAGGTAATCCTGCCTCAATAATTTTGGATTAAAGATCCCTAATCTTGTTAGCTGCATGCCTAATTCAATATCATCTATGTACTCTGTAAAATGTTGAAGGTTAAATATTAATATCTCTAGTTGCTTATTTCTATCATTATCCTTGCTTAATTTATTGACAACTTCTAATTTACTGCTTGAATTACTAAGTTTAATTCGTTAGCTTGAACACTGTGGCTAGCCAGATTGTTTATTTTCCCTTCTAATTCGACTTTATCATCTTGATCTAATGTTCCAAATAGATATTTATATACTGTGCCTACTGCATTTATAAGGCCTCTTTTGTTTCTTTTGGCTATTTTGATGCCGTTGAATTCACGTTGCAATTTCTCGACTAAATATTGAACTTGGATTTCGTTATTAAATTGGGTTGCCTGTTCTAGTAAACTCTGATATGTTTCATCTGTTCTTGTTATATTAATTGTTAGATAATGGTTTTCATAATTAATGGGTATGTTAATGGTATTTGTTTTGAATATGAGATATCCATTCCTTGAGTTGATGGGATCTATCTCTATATTCTGTCCGGAAGACTGTAGGACGGTGAACATTAGTAAAATTATAATCTTAATCATGTTGTAGCTCCGGATTCCCAGTACTCTCTTCGGGTACTCTGCAATTATCGTATTTACTTTTATTAGATTTTTTCTTTCTTTTGAATTTCGTTTTATAGTGGGTGATTTTCCTCCCTCTATTTTTCTCTTCAAAGTGCTTTTCGTCTACCTGCCTAATTTCCCGTTCTTTTGAACGGGTTGGTTGTTTTTGTTTTAACTAGGGGTGCATTCTTGAAGCGTGTGTCTACTTCAAAGTCGATTCTATCGTTATTCAAATGATTGATCTTCCTAACTTTATTCAGTTGAGTGTTATAATCTGGTAGTCCGGCGTACAGGAAGATATCAGCTGGGGATCTTTTTGTAGTATTATGAACCGTTTTATGGTTATAAGTGTATAGAATTAACTCGAATTTTGTGAGCTTGTTTTCTATGTTATCCTCACTTGAAATGATTCTTAATTTTTCATTGATCGTTTTATGTAGTCGTTCTACATCAGAAACTCCGTTTTTACTGGTGGTGATTTCGATTTTCACATTTTCCGCATTCAACCATGCTTGCAATGCTGCGCACATAAAGGCTGAATCTTTGTCGGCTTTAATTCCCTGTGGCTTGCCCATTTCGTTAAAGACTTTTATGATGGCTCTCTTGGTTTCTAACCAGTCACGACTCTTAACTTCTACAAGGGTAGCGAATTTAGAATATACATCAATGCATGATAGGAATTGTTGATTGCCTACCAAATAGAAATCCATGACATACTTTTCTCTGATATTTTGTATTTCAGGGGTGATTTCGAAGGTTAGATTGGTGTTACGATGCTCAGTTTTAGCAACGTTGCACGTAGGACACTCATTGATAATATTTTGGATTAACTTTTGATAATCGGGGTAGTAGAATTTTCCTTTAAACCAATTAGTGGTGTTTTCGATACCTGGGTGAAGTAGCTCTTTATGATTCTTCAATATTTGTTCTTTGAATTCGGAGTAGTTGGGAATATTTATGAGTTTGGTACTGGATTTAATCAGTTTAGTGAAGTGATTTGGACTGATTATCTCCAGGAATGCCCTTTGGAACAGTGGGAAGTCTACTTCGTTATGGAAATATAGTGCACTCTTTTTGGTACACACATATTCCTTTATTATATCTTTTGCTAATGATTCTGTCATTTCGGTATATGTGATTTTTATCAGTATCTTGTGGAAATAGTGGGATGTTTCTACCTTATCCTCATTACCTTTAATCAGTTCTATTTGCCTATTATAGTAATTGATTGGTCTCTCTGTAAGTGGAATATAATTTGTATTATCTTCTTGCGCGCTATGGACCGTTGCACAATCACTATTAATGGTTTCCCCGAGTAGGTTTTCGTTAATCTTTACTCTTGATAGCGCATCGGCTACATGGTTCTCCTTTCCGGGTAAATATTTTATTTTGAAGTCAAATTCATTTAATTTGATCTTCCATCGTTGTAGCTTCATATTTGGTTCCTTGAGGTTATTCAACCAAATCAAGGGTTTGTGATCACTCAATATCTCAAACGTTCTACCAAACAGGTATGATCTGAAATACTTAGTTGCCCAAACTATAGCTAGTAATTCCTTTTCTATTGCTGAATAATTGATTTCGTGTTCGTTTAAGGTTCTACTTGCATAGCAGATTGGTTTGTGGTCTTGCGACAACACTGCTCCTAATGCAATGTTACTTGCATCGGTTGTTACCGTGAACATTTTGTTGAAATCTGGGAATGCGAGGATGGGGTCTGAGGTGATAAGTACTTTCAATTTTTCGAAGGCCTCGACGTATTTTTCCTCTGTTGGGTCTATGACTGCTCGTTTCTTTAATTTGAGTGTCATAGGTTTTGCTATATTAGCGAAGTTGGGAATGAATTTCCTATAGAATCCACATAAACCTATGAATGATTTTATTTTTGTGGTTGTATTGGGTATTGGGAAGTTTATTATGGCAGATATTTTCTTTGGATTAGGAACTATGCCGTTAGTTGTTACTACATGGCCTAGGAATTCCGTTTCTTTCTTCAGGAATTCACACTTATCCATTTGTAGCTTTAAGTTGGCGTCTCTCAACTTTCCAAATACTCTCCTTAGTGACAACAGGTGTTCTTCCAATGAAGTGGAAAATATAATGATGTCGTCTAAGTATACGAGGCAATCTTTGAAGATTAACTCTTCTAGCAGATTGTTCATACATCTTTGGAAGGTAGCGGGGGCAGTGGTTAGCCCAAAGGGCATACGAGTGAACTCGTAATGACCATGCTTCGTGGAGAAAGCTGTTTTTGGGATTGAGCTAGGTTCCATAGGAATTTGATGGAATCCCTTAGCTAAATCGATTGTTGTGAAATATTGGCACCTACCTAGTTTATCTAGTATTTCGTCCATTCTGGGTGTAGGAAATTTATCCTTTATTGTCACCTCGTTTAGACTTCTATAATCTACTACCATACGATATTTCTGCTTTCCTGAAGCATCTATTTTCTTTGGTATCATAGCGATGGGTGCACAATAGGGAGAGTTCGACTTACGAATGATTCCCTGTCTAATCATATCTTTGATTTGTTGTGTCACTTCTTGATCGTGTATTTGAGCATATTTATATGGTCGACGATATACAGGATCTTCGTGATGGGTTTTAATTTCGTGCTTTATAGTACTAGTGAAGGTCAAAATGTCACCTTCTTTATACTGCACGTCCTTAAATTCATAGAGAACTTTCTTTAGTTTCTCCTTTTCTTCGTCATTTAAATGTTCCAACCTTAGCTGGTTGCATTCCCTTAATTCATTCTCTAATGCGGAAGCGAAGTATTGCTCTCCTTCAGGAGCTGGGTCAAGGCACTTAGGTGTAGATATATCTTCCTTTGAAGATGGCTTAACACCTTTGTGTGCGGTCTTGCCGACGGCAATTGCTTCTCCACTTTGGATGATTGGGTATGACCTTTCTCCTAACGTTACCGTTTCATTTCGGTAATCGATGACGGCTTTGCTGGCCATCAAATATTCTCTGCCTAAGAGTATGTCATAATTTTCAGAAAAATTATGAATATAAAATTTTTGTTTTGTCGGACAGTTTTTGGTTGCATTACGTGTAATGCTCTGAGTCAGACGGACGGGTCCATTGATGGTATGGACGGTGAGGTTGTCGCTATCGACTTTGGAATCTGTATAGTTTTCTTTTATTATATTTATTGACGATCCCGAGTCCGCGATACCTCTTAGTTTTTTATTATTTACGATTATTTCTATATATGGTCTTCCTCGACTTCTTCCGAGGCACTCTGCTGAAAATTTACATCCATTTTCATTTGTCCGCTTTGGCTTTCCCTAGATCGTTTGACTGGCTGATTTGGTGCACTGCTACCTGCCTGTGTCTGATTGATTTGATAGTTTGTGGGATTCTGTACTCTGCCCTGGTTTAAGGAATTTCTAAATTCGTTAAATAATCCTTTATTATTTACGGCATTATTTCCTGAATTATTTCGATTCGATCCATGATTATTTCTGGAAGTACTTGGGTTTTGATTGTTATAATCGTTACTACTATAGCGAGGGTAATAAGTTCCAACATTCCTACGATTGTTATTTCCGTTTCTTGAATGTTCGTGATTCTTGTTATCAGTTACGAAATTTTCGTAGATTCCTAACTCTTGAGCTGATTTTTCTAGATTAGCCATAGTAGAAATGTCTTTCTTTGCTAAAATGATGAACAGTTTATTGGGTAGAGCATCTTCTATGGTATGTCTGGTGGCATTTGCCAGAGCGTTTTTAAAGATTATCTTATTTTCTGGGCTAGTCTCCAGATTTAGTTTACTTACTATAACATTTGACTTAATTTCTAGTTCCTCTACGAACTTACGAATATTCCCATTGAATTTGGTGTCGTGTAATTGTTGTAGCAGCGTTTCGTATGGAGTGTGGTTGTTGAATTTGCTGATTAGGGCTGCTTTTAGATCGGTCCAGGTGTTGGGTTGAAGGCTTTGTGATAAAAGTTGTGCTCGTCCGCACAGTTGACCCTCAGTGGCTCCGTACATGATGCTTTGTTGCCGGATGTCTTCTGTTGAGTACAATTCGGAGATGTACTCGATCCTACTTATGAACGAGCTTAGGCGTTCTTGGCATCCGTCGTATGGTGGAATTTGCCTGATTGACTTCAAGGCTTGGTTCAGGTGTATTTCTGTTAGCGGCATGTTGATTTTTTTTATTTATTTACTTTTTTTTTCTAATATTAATTGAGTTCAATCGTGTGTAGATTCTTTGGCGGATCTCTTTAGTATAAGCGTTACTTTTTCTCTGATAACTGTAGGTTATTACGCACTGTAACTGTCACTACGCCAATTGATCGTCTTAAAAAAGGGATTCACTTTTAACTGAGATCCTACCGGCTGCGCCAATTAAATATGCGACACTTCAGTTTACGTTTTAAAAAAAGGATTTATTCTTCACTTAAACTTTAGCGTACATTGATTAGTTATTTCCCCGACGATGACTGAGGTCTGAAGTCTTGAACGGAATTAACTTTGGTTGAATTCTCCGACGGTGTCGCGATTGACGTTTGTCTTGAACAGAACTAAGTTGGCTTCTTAGATGCAGACTATTTATATTATGATGCTCGGTTTGGGATTCGGATTTGGATTCGAAGGCGTTGGCTTCGACTTCGGCTTCGGAGATGGAGTACGTGACTCGATCGATATGTGGGAAAGGCGGCTTTTGATGAAAGGCTTCCGCTGCGTATGATCGGTGTTGCATTACTTGGGGGTGGCTGAGAATAGGGCCTCTGATTGGTCAGCTAGGATGGTGTGATTCTTGAGAATCGATTCGTAATTGATCTCTGAAGAGTGGCGTGATTCTGGTGCGGCTGGATTCTAGTGCGGCTGGATTCTAGGGCGGCATCTATTGTTTTATGTTCAACTTCCAGTTTAGGGTGTTTGTTTACATTGCCTGCAATCGGCTGCGCGTGGTCCATTTCGAGCGTGAGATTGTTTATGAGGGTTCGAAGCTGAGGGTGTCGTATTGTTTATAGTATTGTGGGTGCAGGGTAATAGACATAGACAAGGGTATGCGGAGCATGGATTATAGATATGTCACTATATATATATATAGGCAGGCAACTGATTTGCCTTAACACCTAACCTACGTCACCATGTCACTAGGCGATTTCGACATCACAACCTCTTTGGACAATATCTGATGGGTTCTGTTTCGTAGGTACATGCCGCGACGCAGCTTCATCCGACCACTCTTGAATCTCAGTCACTCTATTCGAAACGATATCTTTAAACCTTCTATAACTCTGCTGGTGAAATCCGATCGGAATACACAAACCGATGTATGGAATTATCTTCCCATTGAGACAGTGTATTTTTTAACATATTCTAAACATGTTTCTAAATACAGCGGAATCGACTCGTCCCAATCTAATTTGTTAAGCCAAAGTTCCTGCAATATTATAATGCCTTTTATGACGATAGGACTTAACAAACCTAGGGGGTCACACAATTTAGATGTTACCGGCTTTGCTCTCAGATGCGGCGACTCAAACTCTGGGGTCTGCAGAACCTGAGACACTTTGGACTTATTTGCTCCTTTATCGACGTAAAAGACGGAGACAATAACATCAGCAGCTTTGGGGATTGCGAGCTTTGCAGACTCACTCAGCCTTTACAAAGCCAAAGCCGCAAAGCCAAAAATGGGGCTGCTCCAGTCCGATAAGTTACTGCGTTAAGCTTGTATCATCTCAAGGATTCTAAAGGGTCTTTTCTTCACACTAGGAGTTGAAACTGCCTATCTTCATTCACCATGACTTGGAGACGGAAGCGGAGCAATGTCAAGTAGAGTTTCTCTTGAATGGTAGGACCGACCATCAGAATATCCTTCAAGGACACCTGTAAAGACATCTTGGATGAAGCATAATATTGTCAGTAGAAGACATATTACCTAAGTAGTGTGTGGGAGCGTACGCTCCACTCACATTTTTTTTACCCACCATTCTCTTTCGTTTTCTTTCCTACTGCAGGGACCCTGACCTTTCGTATTTCCTAGATTTAAGCGTTGACCTTTCGGCTTTAGGTTAAGAGGAGAGGGGGAAGAGCCACGAAGACCCAACTTCTTTAATTTCCCTATTATACGGCCAAAGGGGCCTCTAAGCACCCACGTAGTCTTCTATCTTTCTAAATGGGGGAAAGCCATGATCACGGCAGACGCCACTGGATTTTCGTGGCTGGTTATCCCAGCAAAAGCAGCCAGCCCCGCAACAACAACGAAGCAGCGACAATCGAAAAAGAGGAAGCTGAAGCCCAGCAACAACAACGAAGCAGTGACAATCGAAAGAGAGGAAGACGAGCCCAGCCACAGCGAAGCATCGAGCACCGTAAGCGATAAGCCAAGCCAACAGCAACGACGCGCCAGCAGCGGAGCAAGAAAGAGCAGGACGCAGCAGCAGCAGAAGAGAGATGACGAAACGGCGAGAGCCCTAAGCGATAAGGCAACCTAAAAGCAACAAGGCGCCAGCAGCAGAAAAGAGAGACGAAGGCTACCGGCGAAGCAGCAGACGCCGAAAGAGCGTAAGAACGATAGCGCCAGGCCTCTGCCGCAGCAACAACAACGACGCTAACTGCCCGCGCTTACCCTGGATCAACAGAACCAGCAGAATGCCGGTTTTCAGCTGGGGACAAAACAGAGAACGAAAAGCTGGAGGTCAGACAGCAATTAGCGTGGGAATTCAGGGGTAAGCGCGTCTCTCGTCGTATTTAAACGGGATCTGAGCGGTGCGATAGGCAGGGAAATTAGGAAATAAAAAAGAATATAATGAACATATAAACTCGTCATCAACGGTCCGTATCCATTCACTTGGGGTGTCAGGGGACTCGTCTTCTCTCCCCACCCTTGCGCCGCTTGCCCGAGCCCCCTTTTTGCCCCGTCCCCGTGGTGATCCGTATTCCTTACAGATGCCTGTCGGCGCTCTCGTATGATTCCGCCCCGTAGTTCGTAGTCCAACTGGATCCCGAAGCTGCTATCCGGCGATTGCATAAGCGCTCTTGGTGATGCCTGTCGGCGCTCTCGTATGATTCCCCCAGTAGTTCGTAGTCCAACAGGATCCCAAGGCTGCTATCCGGCGATTGCCTAAGCGCTATCGGTGATGCCTGTCGGTATCCCCGCGTAACAACGGAAACGACCCCCGTAGTAACCTATAGTCTGATAGGACCCCGAAAGCGAGGTCTGGCGATTGCCTCGGTGCCTTCGGGTGCGTCTGTCGACCTCCCCGTCCGATTTCCCTTCCTTTGATGAAGCTGGCGAACAAGCAGATTCCCCGCGAGGGCCGTCCGGCGATTGCCTAAGTGCCCTCGGCGAGAATCGTCTGCACGCTCTGTGCGGTTCCCTCCAGGCCTTGAAATTGGCCACCCCACTCTCGAAAGGGCCACCTGGTTGTCTCCTTCAGCCTAATCAGGGCGCCCTTCGGGGCCCTCCACACGCGTTACAACGTGGTTGTGCTTTTGCTTGCTTAAAAATTTTGTTAGTAGATTTGCAACTGTGCCGTTTGTAGCTACGTTTTCTAGTATAATTTCGTTGCATTCTACTTTTTCGCGTACAAAATGATAATATCAATGAGATTCTTTCGTTTGTGATGTATCGGATTTTGGGCAATATCAATTTGTTGCATATCAGATATTTTTACTATATTATGTATATAGTTTACTAAATATGAGTCTGTTTGTTTTTTCCGAATTAGTCTTATAGCTCCTAGACCGTCACAAAAAATTACAGCTTTGATAGCGCCATTTGGCATCTAATCATTTTATTATTATTGTTGTTAGTTTATCGAATCTTATGAAGTCTAGTGTAAGTTAGGCTAGGGCAAAGCGGGAGCGGAATAAAAGCTCACTCTTGGCGAATTCGCCCGAATTGCCACCGTGGGTAAGCTAGGCTTAGAAGAAATTGTTTAAATACTTTATATATGTTGGAGTCGAAAAAAGCTATTGAAATCGAACGCACGCAACCTTATCGCCTCTTTTCGTCGTTAAAATAGAATTATTTACAGCCACCCAAGTTCTTTGGTATTTCTATTTAGAAAAACTATGCATTCTAAAATTTCAGATGCATTTGTTTTTTAGACAGATTTCACAAGCCTTTTTGATTCCTACCGGCTCAGTCCCTACAGAGCCGAGCCGTATGTATTCAGGCACTAGTCAGCTTTACTAATCCACCATCCACCATCCAAGCCACCTTTTTCTGAAATGATTGAAGCGTTTGTGGAAATTATGTTTCACCCTTCAGTCAAGTATTTATCCAAAATTTCAAAATATTTAGCTCTGATTTCTTCATCTGACTCATTATTACTATTACTAATCAATTTTCATTTCCATTTTGTTGTCTTACACTTTTAAAGTTATCACAGCGGCGCGTATTACACTAGGCAACAAAATTGAACTTTTTGTTTAGGCTCGAACTAAACCAACTTTTTGGAGCTTTAAAAATGTTTAGTGAATTATACTAATTTTTTTGTATGATTATTTTGTTTGAAATATAAAGATTTCAAACTCAAAATGTATAATTTCTTGCGATTTTTTTTTCATTTTATTTTTTAAAATTTTTACTTTGAAAACTTAGAAAAATAAAAAATGATATCTTGTGCTTTTTTTGTTCATTAACAGGTACATTAATTAGGCGTCGTTTAAGGTATCGTTAATAAAAACGTCCAAGGTGCAGCCGTTTGACCAAACCTTCCAATGTCTCATTCTACCGTTAAATTCCGTTACTAGAAATACGACCGTTTTGTAGCAGATTTTAATTAAATTTTAACGGAATTTAACGGTAAAATGAGACATTAGAAAAAAAACATCATTCATTACAAATTTGTAGAGCGCCATGTACGAGCTAAGTCCCTCCAACAGTTTTCCAGTGGAATCCGTCTACCCAATTAAGACCTTCCTTAATCCGCTCGATGTAGTTCCTTGCTCGTTCGTTTTATTTCGTATATCTCTCAAATCTAGTGATCATAATTCAGATCGTTTTGGCTCGATACTATCGATTGCGCTTCTTTATATGTACATAATGTAACGTGCCAACTTCAAATTAATTAACATTTTTAGCAGTATTTACATATTAATTCAAATATTCAAATTGTCAACCTTTATAAAGTAAATTAATCCTATTGAATGTGCTAAATAGCCTGCCGTTAGGCACTATTTCTGAGGGTTTAATTAGACACTGGAATCAGACAGACCAACAGATCAAACTTGTGCACTGAATCGACTTTCAATTATAAGTGCGTTTATTCTAAAGCGGCGCCCTCTTCATGAGCGGCTGCTGCTTGCATAGGCTCCGTTAGCAACATGGTATAAGAGCGCACGACATTACAATTCAAGAGCGTGATTTCATACATGTCTCTTAGGTATAATTATAGATATATATATATATATAGGCAGGCAACTGATTTGCCTTAACACCTAACCTACGTCACCATGTCACTAGGCGATTTCGACATCACAACCTCTTGGGACAATATCTGCTGGGTTCTGTTTCGTAGGTACATGCCGCGACGCAGCTTCATCCGACCACTCTTGAATCTCAGTCACTCTATTCGAAACGATATCTTTAAACCTTCTATAACTCTGCTGGTGAAATCCGATCGGAATACACAAACCGATGTATGGAAATATCTTCCCATTGAGACAGTGTATTTTTTAACATATTCTAAACATGTTTCTAAATACAGCGGAATCGACTCGTCCCAATCTAATTTGTTAAGCCAAAGTTCCTGCAATATTATAATGCCTTTTATGACGATAGGACTTAACAAACCTAGGGGGTCACACAATTTAGATGTTACCGGCTTTGCTCTCAGATGCGGCGACTCAAACTCTGGGGTCTGCAGAACCTGAGACACTTTGGACTTATTTGCTCCTTTACGCATGCAGCACCAGTCAAACATATTATCGACGTAAAAGACGGAGACAATAACATCAGCAGCTTTGGGGATTGCGAGCTTTGCAGACTCACTCAGCCTTTACAAAGCCAAAGCCGCAAAGCCAAAAATGGGGCTGCTTCAGTCCGATAAGTTACTGCGTTAAGCTTGTATCATCTCAAGGATTCTAAAGGGTCTTTTCTTCACACTAGGAGTTGAAACTGCCTATCTTCATTCACCATCACTTGGAGACGGAAGCGGAGCAATGTCAAGTAGAGTTTCTCTTGAATGGTAGGACCGACCATCAGAATATCCTTCAAGGACACCTGTAAAGACATCTTGGACGAAGCATAATATTGTCAGTAGAAGACATATTACCTAAGTAGTGTGTGGGAGCGTACGCTCCACTCACATTTTTTTTTACCCACCATTCTCTTTCGTTTTCTTTCCTACTGCAGGGACCCTGACCTTTCGTATTTCCTAGATTTAAGCGTTGACCTTTCGGCTTTAGGTTAAGAGGAGAGGGGGAAGAGCCACGAAGACCCAACTTCTTTAATTTCCGTATTATACGGCCAAAGGGGCTTCTAAGCACCCACATAGTCTTTTATCTTTCTAAATGGGGGAAAGCCATGATCACGGCAGACGCCACTGGATTTTCGTGGCTGGTTATCCCAGCAAAAGCAGCCAGCCGCGCAACAACAACGAAGCAGCGACAATCGAAAAAGAGGAAGCTGAAGCCCAGCAACAACAACGAAGCAGTGACAATCGAAAGAGAGGAAGACGAAGCCCAGCCACAGCGAAGCATCGAGCACCGTAAGCGATAAGCCAAGCCAACAGCAACGACGCGCCAGCAGCGGAGCAAGAAAGAACAGAACGCAGCAGCAGCAGAAGAGAGATGACGAAACGGCGAGAGCCCTAAGCGATAAGGCAACCTAAAAGCAACAAGGCGCCAGCAGCAGAAAAGAAAGACGAAGGCTACCGGCGAAGCAGCAGACGCCGAAAGAGCGTAAGAACGATAGCGCCAGGCCTCTGCCGCAGCAACAACAACGACGCTAACTGCCCGCGCTTACCCTGGATCAACAAAGCCAGCAGAATGCCGGTTTTGAGCTGGGGACAAAACAGAGAACGAAAAGCTGGAGGTCAGACAGCAATTAGCGTGGGAATTCAGGGGTAAGCGCGTCTCCCGTCGTATTTAAACGGGCTTCTGAGCGGTGCGATAGGCAGGGAAATTAGGAAATAAACAAGAAAAGAATTTAATGTACATATAAACTCGTCACCAACGGTCCGTATCCATTCACTTGGGGTGTCAGGGGACTCGTCTTCTCTCCCCACCCTTGCGCCGCTTGCCCGAGCCCCCTTTTTGCCCCGTCCCCGTCGTGATCCGTATTCCTTACAGATGCCTGTCGGCGCTCTCGTATGATTCCGCCCCGTAGTTCGTAGTCCAACTGGATCCCGAAGCTGCTATCCGGCGATTGCATAAGCGCTCTTGGTGATGCCTGTCGGCGCTCTCGTATGATTCCCCCAGTAGTTCGTAGTCCAACAGGATCCCAAGGCTGCTATCCGGCGATTGCCTAAGCGCTATCGGTGATGCCTGTCGGCGCTCTCGTAGTAATTCATAGCCCGATAGGATCCCGAAAGTGCTATCCGGCGATTGCCTAAGCACTCTCGGTGATGCCTGTCGGTATCCCCGCGTAACAACGATCTCCGTAGTAGCCCATAGTCCGAAAGGATCCCGAAAGTGCAATCCGGTGATTGCCTAAGTACTCTCGGTGATACCTGTCGGTTACCAATGTGGCAGCGACCCCCGTAGTAACCTATAGTCTGATAGGACCCCGAAAGCGAGGTCTGGCGATTGCCTCGGTGCCTTCGGGTGCGTCTGTCGACCTCCCCGTCCGATTTCCCTTCCTTTGATGAAGCTGGCGAACGAGCAGATTCCCCGCGAGGCCCGTCCGGCGATTGCGTAAGTGCCGTCGGCGAGAATAGTCTGCACGCTCCGTGCGGTTCCCTCCAGGCCTTGAAATTGGCCACCCCACTCTCGAAAGGGCCACCTGGTTGTCTCCTTCAGCCTAATCAGGGCGCCCTTCGGGGCCCTCCACACGCGTTACAACGTGGTTGTGCTTTTGCTTGCTTAAAAATTTTGTTAGTAGATTTGCAACTGTGCCGTTTGTAGCTACGTTTTCTAGTATAATTTCGTTGCATTCTACTTTTTCGCGTACAAAATGATAATATCAATGAGATTCTTTCGTTTGTGATGTATCGGATTTTGGGCAATATCAATTTGTTGCATATCAGATATTTTTACTATATTATGTATATAGTTTACTAAATATGAGTCTGTTTGTTTTTTCCTAATTAGTCTTATAGCTCCTAGACCGTCACAAAAAATTACAGCTTTGATAGCGCCATTTGGCATCTAATCATTTTATTATTATTGTTGTTAGTTTATCGAATCTTATGAAGTCTAGTGTAAGTTAGGCTAGGGCAAAGCGGGAGCGCAATAAAAGCTCACTCTTGGCGAATTCGCCCGAATTGCCACCGTGGGTAAGCTAGGCTTAGAAGAAATTGTTTGAATACTTTATATATGTTGAAATCGAACGCACGCAACCTTATCGCCTCTTTTCGTCGTTAAAATAGAATTATTTACAGCCACCCAAGTTCTTTGGTATTTCTATTTAGAAAAACTATGCATTCTAAAATTTCAGATGCATTTGTTTTTTAGACAGATTTCACAAGCCTTTTTGATTACTACCGGCTCAGTCCCTACAGAGCCGAGCCGTATGTATTCAGGCACTAGTCAGCTTTACTAATCCACCATCCACCATCCAAGCCACCTTTTTCTGAAATGATTGAAGCGTTTGTGGAAATTATGTTTCACCCTTCAGTCAAGTATTTATCCAAAATTTCAAAATATTTAGCTCTGATTTCTTCGTCTGACTCATTATTACTATTACTAATCAATTTTCATTTCCATTTTGTTGTCTTACACTTTTAAAGTTATCACAGCGGCGCGTATTACACTAGGCAACAAAATTGAACTTTTTGTTTAGGCTCGAACTAAACCAACTTTTTGGAGCTTTAAAAATGTTTAATGAATTATACTAATTTTTTTGTATGATTATTTTGTTTGAAATATTAAGATTTCAAACTCAAAATGTATAATTTCTTGCGATTTTTTTTTTCCTTTTATTTTTTAAAATTTTTACTTTGAAAACTTAGAAAAATAAAATATGATATCTTGTGCTTTTTTTGTTCATTAACAGGTACATTAATTAGGCGTCGTTCAAGGTATCGTTAATAAAAACGTCCAAGGTGCAGCCGTTTGACCAAACCTTCCAATGTCTCATTCTACCGTTAAATTCCGTTACTAGAAATACGACCGTTTTGTAGCAGATTTTAATTAAATTTTAACGGAATTTAACGGTAAAATGAGACATTAGAAAAAAAACATCATTCATTACAAATTTGTAGAGCGCCATGTACGAGCTAAGTCCCTCCAACAGTTTTCCAGTGGAATCCGTCTACCCAATTAAGACCTTCCTTAATCCGCTCGATGTAGTTCCTTGCTCGTTCGTTTTATTTCGTATATCTCTCAAATCTAGTGATCATAATTCAAATCGTTTTGGCTCGATACTATCGATTGCGCTTCTTTATATGTACATAATGTAACGTGCCAACTTCAAATTAATTCACATTTTTAGCAGTATTTACATATTATTTCAAATATTCAAATTGTCAACCTTTATAAAGTAAATTAATCCTATTGAATGTGCTAAATAGCCTGCCGTTAGGCACGATTTCTGAGGGTTTAATTAGACACTGGAATCAGACAGACCAACAGATCAAACTTGTGCACTCAATCGACTTTCAATTATAAGTGCGTTTATTCTAAAGCGGCGCCCTCTTCATGAGCGACTGCTGCTTGCATAGGCTCCGTTAGCAACATGGTATAAGAGCGCACGACATTACAATTCAAGAGCGTGATTTCATACATGTCTCTTAGGTATAATTATAGATATATATATATATATATGTAAAGGACAGTGTATCAAGCAGTTAACACTATCTTATCTAAATTAACATTTGAACTTAAGATACCATCGATAAGACCTAACCGATATAACCAGACTTAACCGATGTTTAAAAGACCTAACCGATAAGGGGTTATCGATACGGGATTCGGTTGTTGGAAGTAGAAGCAGAAAGTTGAACAAAAAGTCGGAAGAACAGACTCATTAATTGCACATCTTAAATCATACACTTTGTACTCTTTTCCGAAAAACACTATTAAACGATACATTATTATTAATCTTACATTTGGGGGCTCGTCCGCGTCGAATACAGAGCTCGGAGTGTGTGAAAAAGAAAAACAGAAGAAAGCAGAAGCTGATGCAAGAAGAGGATTGTTGAAAAGTTGTTAAAGTTGTTGTTTGTAGCTACATAAAGTTGTAAAGTTGTTGTTGGTGGCTATAAACATTAAGTTGAACAATCCAAATTCTGTGAGCCTAACAGTAGACACGGAGTTTAATAAAAGATCGGTCGTTTAATTCGGTTGGAAAATTGTGAAATTCATTGTCGCGCCGCAGCGTCGCCTTGTCCGTGCGCAGTACGTACACAAGCAGAAAAAACACGCACAGACACGTTGTGTGTGATACACACTTATAAACAGAAAAGACAAGCACTCGTCGGGTACACAGACACAAGTCGAAAAGAGCCGCAAAATGATGCAAACACCGCCGCCGTTGCACTGGAAAGAGAGAGAGAAGGAAGAAGCTGTACCAGGAACGTCGCGCCCGAGTGCAAACGAGATGGAAGATTTAGAAAATGCAGAAAACAATACTGATGACAAGATTGATCAAATGATAAAGTTGCTAAGTTTGAAACTGCTTTGCGATGAGCAACGAGAAATGAAGATCGCTCCAGATAATTTTACAAAAGTTGTGAGCGATTGTGATGGAAAATCGGAAAATCGAAAACAAAATCCCGACGCATATGAGCTTACTGAAAAGCAAAAGTATGTGTAGGCCAGAGGAAAAATGACCGGTGCAGCTAAGCTTTTCCTTGAAGCTGAATGCGTGTGCACCTATAAGGAACTCAAGAACGTATTATTGGATGAATTCACATGTAGCTATAACAGTGCAGACATTCATAAGCTGCTGCAAGAAAGAAAAAGGAAAAGTAGTGAGTCGATGCACGAGTACTTGCTGCAGATGAGAAAAATAGCAGCAGTCGGACATGTTGAACACGCGGCTGTTATAAGCCATATTGTGAACGGTCTGGACATAAGAAACGAGTATAAGTATGCCATGTATCGCTGTAAGACCTTCAGGGCCTTGAAAGAAGAGTTCGATATCTATGATCGTTTGAACATATCGGAGAAGAAGAGCAATAACGAACAGCATAAAACGAGTTTCAAGCAGCAAAGTGGGCAAAGCGGTAAAAAAGAATATTGCTATAACTGTGGATCAGGAGAACACAAACGCAAAGACTGCAAAGCCGAAACGAAGTGTTTTAAGTGCAATCAGAATGGTCACATTTCGCGTAACTGTCCTTATGAAGCTGATAAAGTTGATAAAGTTCGCGTCATTTTGGATCGCAGTCGCATGAAAAAATTCAAATAAACGGCATTGTTGTTGACTGTCTGGTGGATACAGGGTCAGATGTAACCATAATCAAAGAGATTATGTTGAAGACCATGAAAAACGTTAAACTTTTGAAGTGCACAACTATGTTGCGCGGTCTGGGTCAGATATCAACAAAGCCTGTTGGATACTTTAATGCAGAAGTTACCGTGGATAAGTTGCAGACCACACAGAAGTTTTTAGTAGTCCCCAGTAGCCAGATTGATTTCGACGCACTTTTGTGGTATGATTTCATTAAAAAGTTCCGTTTCGTCGCTGATATGCAAGGATACACGTTTTTGAAGCATGACGCAGATCCTGTGCCAACAGATGAGCATGCTCTTATATATAATGTAACTGAAGAGTCATCCTTTGTAGCTCCGCCGCAATATCGAAAAGACGTTGAACAGATGATATGAAACAGTTACCAAATGCCCACAGAAGTTGCAAAGCAGTCTCCAATCCAACTGAAGATAGTTCCCGACGGAGTAATCAAGCCGTTTAATCACTCACCGAGTCGTTTATCAACAGACGAAGCCAGTGCCGTAAAGAAGCAAGTCGAAGAATGGATCGAGCAAGGAATCGTGCGCAAGTCGTCTTCAAATGTAGCGAGCAGAGTTGTCATCGTGAAGAAAAAATATGGTACACTTAGAGTTTGCGTAGACTACAGGAAGTTAAACAGCATGGTATTGCTGGACTGCTTCCCAGTCCCGATCATGGAGGAAGTCTTGGAAAAGCTGCAGTCGGCTAAGTGGTTTACCATAATGGACCTTGAAAACGGATTTTTCCATGTGCCTATGGAAGAGCAAAGCAAGTCGTATACGGCCTTCGTCACAAAGGAGGGATTATTCGAGTTTAATAAAGCGCCTTTCGGATTCAAGAACTCGCCAGCTGCGTTCATTCGGTTCGTAAGCTATATTTTTCAAGAATTAATCAACTCTGACATTATGCAGCTTTATATGGACGACATAATTGTTTACGCCGCGTCGCCCGAGGTATGCATGAGGAAGACGAAGTTGGTCCTGGAGACAGCTGCGCAGTTTGGCCTAAAGATCAAGTGGAAGAAATGTAGCTTCATGCAGCCACGCATTAGCTTTCTGGGCCATATCATTGAGGACGGGAGAATCTGGCCCGGCAAAGAGAAGACAGCAGCTGTCAGTCGGTTTGCTACGCCCAAAGACATTAAAGCAGTTCAAGCATTTCTGGGACTCACAGGCTTTTTCAGAAAGTTCATCCCTGGCTATGCACAAGTTGCCCGGCCGCTCACGAATCTACTCAGGAGGGAAGCAGTTTTCAACATTGGCGAAGCAGAGCAACAATCGCTACAAACCTTAAAGAATCTGCTTGTAATCGCACCTGTATTACATATATACTCACGAGAAGCGCCAACGGAACTCCACACGGATGCATCCAAAGAAGGTTTCGGAGCAGTTTTGTTGCAGCAGTTTGATGGAAATTTCCACCCGATTTACTATTGGAGTAAAAAGACTACACAAGCTGAGTCCAAACGTCACAGTTACTATTTGGAGGTCAAAGCTGCATACCTCGCACTCAAGAAGTTTCGTCACTACCTGTTGGGAATCAAATTTGATGTTGCCACTGACTGTGCGGCGTTTAAGCAGACAACAACGAAAGCAGATATACCCAGAGAAGTTTCCCAGTGGATTCTGTATATGGAGGACTTTACATTCAAAGCAGTACACCGCCCAGGGGACAGAATGAGACACGTGGACTGTCTCAGTCGTTTTCCGCAGACATGCATGTTCGTGACGACGGAGCTAACAGCTCGGATAAAGAAAGCACAGCAGGATGACGATTTCATCAAAGCCACAGTTGAGATCCTGAAGCAGCACCCATATCAAGACTACAAGCTTAAAGGAGGTCTTCTCTTCAGATCTGTAAATGGCAATGACGTATTGGTGGTTCCAAGGCTGATGGAAAGGGAAATCATTCAAGGATCGCATGAAGTTGGTCATTTCTCCACAGCGAAGACAATGCACTCAGTTCAGCAGCAATACTGGATTCCGCACCTTGATCGGAAAGTAAATAAGTTGATTACTAATTGTATCAGTTGTATAATTTTCAGCAAAAAGTTGGGCAAACAAGAAGGCTATCTTCATTGCATTGACAAGGGTGACACACCACTATACACGCTGCACGTTGATCATTTGGGACCAATGGATGCGACAGCCAAGCAATACAAGTACATTTTTGCTGTGGTAGATGCATTCTCCAAGTTTGTGTGGCTGTTCCCAACTAAGTCAACAGGTCACGAAGAAGTTGTGAAGAGGCTGAGCGACTGGTCATTTGTGTTTGGTTTTCCCAAGCGCATAGTCAGCGACAGAGGAGCAGCGTTTACATCCAACGCATTCAGCGAGTTTCTCAACGAGAACAAAGTCGAACATGTGTGTACAACGACAGGTGTGGCGAGAGGCAACGGTCAGATTGAGCGGGTGAACCGTTCAATTTTGGGTATCATCGCAAAGCTCTCAGCTCAGGAGTCAACGAAGTGGTACAAGCATGTGCCACAGGTCCAGATGGCGATTAATTCGCATGTGCATTCTACGTTGAAGTCGTCGCCATTCGAGGTCATGTTTGGGACAAAGATGCACAGACAAGCTGAAAGTCGACTATTGGAGGTGCTCAACGAGGAGTTGGTTACGCAGTTTAACAACGAGCGCCAAGAACTGCGTGACCAAGCGAAACAAAACATTGAGGAGGCGCAAGAGGTGTACAAGCGCAATTATGATAAAAAACGACGACCTGAGCACGGCTACAGACTAGGAGACATGGTCGCGATCAAGAGGACGCAGTTCGTCGCAGGACGCAAGTTGGCCAGCGAGTATCTAGGCCCATGTGAAGTCACCAAGGTAAAGCGGAACGGTCGCTACGACGTCAGAAAGGTTGCTCAAGTCGAGGGGCCAATGATCACAGCAACGAGCAGTGACAATATGAAGCTATGGCGTTTTGTCTCAGAGAACGATGATATATTATCATCTGGGACAGATGAAGATGAGCAGGAGGGCCGAATGTAAAGGACAGTGTATCAAGCAGTTAACACTATCTTATCTAAATTAACATTTGAACTTAAGATACCATCGATAAGACCTAACCGATATAACCAGACTTAACCGATGTTTAAAAGACCTAACCGATAAGGGGTTATCGATACGGGAGTCGGTTGTTGGAAGTAGAAGCAGAAAGTTGAACAAAAAGTCGGAAGAACAGACTCATTAATTGCACATCTTAAATCATACACTTTGTACTCTTTTCCGAAAAACACTATTAAACGATACATTATTATTAATCTTACATATATATAGGCAGGCAACTGATTTGCCTTAACACCTAACCTACGTCACCATGTCACTAGGCGATTTCGACATCACAACCTCTTGGGATAATATCTGCTGGGTTCTGCTTCGTAGGTACATGCCGCGACGCAGCTTCATCCGACCACTCTTGAATCTCAGTCACTCTATTCGAAACGATATCTTTAAACCTTCTATAACTCTGCTGGTGACATCCGATCGGAATACACAAACCGATGTATGGAAATATCTTCCCATTGAGACAGTGTATTTTTTAACATATTCTAAACATGTTTCTAAATACAGCGGAATCGACTCGTCCCAATCTAATTTGTTAAGCCAAAGTTCCTGCAATATTATAATGCCTTTTATGACGATAGGACTTAACAAACCTAGGGGGTCACACAATTTAGATGTTAACGGCTTTGCTCTCAGATGCGGCGACTCAAACTCTGGGGTCTGCAGAACCTGAGACACTTTGGACTTATTTGCTCCTTTACGCATGCAGCACCAGTCAAACATATTATCGACGTAAAAGACGGAGACAATAACATCAGCAGCTTTGGGGATTGCGAGCTTTGCAGACTCACTCAGCCTTTACAAAGCCAAAGCCGCAAAGCCAAAAATGGGGCTGCTCCAGTCCGATAAGTTACTGCGTTAAGCTTGTATCATCTCAAGGATTCTAAAGGGTCTTTTCTTCACACTAGGAGTTGAAACTGCCTATCTTCATTCACCATCACTTGGAGACGGAAGCGGAGCAATGTCAAGTAGAGTTTCTCTTGAATGGTAGGACCGACCATCAAAATATCCTTCAAGGACACCTGTAAAGACATCTTGGACGAAGCATAATATTGTCAGTAGAAGACATATTACCTAAGTAGTGTGTGGGAGCGTACGCTCCACTCACGTTTTTTACCCACCATTCTCTTTCGTTTTCTTTCCTACTGCAGGGACCCTGACCTTTCGTATTTCCTAGACTTAAGCGTTGACCTTTCGGCTTTAGGTTAAGAGGAGAGGGGGAAGAGCCACGAAGACCCAACTTCTTTAATTTCCGTATTATACGGCAGAAAACAGCAGAAAAAACACGCACAGACACGTTGTGTGTGATACACACTTATAAACAGAAAAGACAAGCACTCGTCGGGTACACAGACACAAGTCGAAAAGAGCCGCAAAATGATGCAAACACCGCCGCCGTTGCACTGGAAAGAGAGAGAGAAGGAAGAAGCTGTACCAGGAACGTCGCGCCCGAGTGCAAACGAGATGGAAGATTTAGAAAATGCAGAAAACAATACTGATGACAAGATTGATCAAATGATAAAGTTGCTAAGTTTGAAACTGCTTTGCGATGAGCAACGAGAAATGAAGATCGCTCCAGATAATTTTACAAAAGTTGTGAGCGATTGTGATGGAAAATCGGAAAATCGAAAACAAAATCCCGACGCATATGAGCTTACTGAAAAGCAAAAGTATGTGTAGGCCAGAGGAAAAATGACCGGTGCAGCTAAGCTTTTCCTTGAAGCTGAATGCGTGTGCACCTATAAGGAACTCAAGAACGTATTATTGGATGAATTCACATGTAGCTAGAACAGTGCAGACATTCATAAGCTGCTGCAAGAAAGAAAAAGGAAAAGTAGTGAGTCGATGCACGAGTACTTGCTGCAGATGAGAAAAATAGCAGCAGTCGGACATGTTGAACACGCGGCTGTTATAAGCCATATTGTGAACGGTCTGGACATAAGAAACGAGTATAAGTATGCCATGTATCGCTGTAAGACCTTCAGGGCCTTGAAAGAAGAGTTCGATATCTATGATCGTTTGAACATATCGGAGAAGAAGAGCAATAACGAACAGCATAAAACGAGTTTCAAGCAGCAAAGTGGGCAAAGCGGTAAAAAAGAATATTGCTATAACTGTGGATCAGGAGAACACAAACGCAAAGACTGCAAAGCCGAAACGAAGTGTTTTAAGTGCAATCAGAATGGTCACATTTCGCGTAACTGTCCTTATGAAGCTGATAAAGTTGATAAAGTTCGCGTCATTTTGGATCGCAGTCGCATGCAAAAATTCAAATAAACGGCATTGTTGTTGACTGTCTGGTGGATACAGGGTCAGATGTAACCATAATCAAAGAGATTATGTTGAAGACCATGAAAAACGTTAAACTTTTGAAGTGCACAACTATGTTGCGCGGTCTGGGTCAGATATCAACAAAGCCTGTTGGATACTGCAGAAGTTACCGTGGATAAGTTGCAGACCACACAGAAGTTTTTAGTAGTCCCCAGTAGCCAGATTGATTTCGACGCACTTTTGGGGTATGATTTCATTAAAAAGTTCCGTTTCGTCGCTGATATGCAAGGATGCACGTTTTTGAAGCATGACGCAGATCCTGTGCCAACAGATGAGCATGCTCTTATATATAATGTAACTGAAGAGTCATCCTTTGTAGCTCCGCCGCAATATCGAAAAGACGTTGAACAGATGATAAGAAACAGTTACCAAATGCCCACAGAAGTTGCAAAGCAGTCTCCAATCCAACTGAAGATAGTTCCCGACGGAGTAATCAAGCCGTTTAATCACTCACCGAGTCGTTTATCAACAGACGAAGCCAGTGCCGTAAAGAAGCAAGTCGAAGAATGGATCGAGCAAGGAATCGTGCGCAAGTCGTCTTCAAATGTAGCGAGCAGAGTTGTCATCGTGAAGAAAAAAGATGGTACACTTAGAGTTTGCGTAGACTACAGGAAGTTAAACAGCATGGTATTGCTGGACTGCTTCCCAGTCCCGATCATGGAGGAAGTCTTGGAAAAGCTGCAGTCGGCTAAGTGGTTTACCATAATGGACCTTGAAAACGGATTTTTCCATGTGCCTATGGAAGAGCAAAGCAAGTCGTATACGGCCTTCGTCACAAAGGAGGGATTATTCGAGTTTAATAAAGCGCCTTTCGGATTCAAGAACTCGCCAGCTGCGTTCATTCGGTTCGTAAGCTATATTTTTCAAGAATTAATCAACTCTGACATTATGCAGCTTTATATGGACGACATAATTGTTTACGCCGCGTCGCCCGAGGTATGCATGAGGAAGACGAAGTTGGTCCTGGAGACAGCTGCGCAGTTTGGCCTAAAGATCAAGTGGAAGAAATGTAGCTTCATGCAGCCACGCATTAGCTTTCTGGGCCATATCATTGAGGACGGGAGAATCTGGCCCGGCAAAGAGAAGACAGCAGCTGTCAGTCGGTTTGCTACGCCCAAAGACATTAAAGCAGTTCAAGCATTTCTGGGACTCACAGGCTTTTTCAGAAAGTTCATCCCTGGCTATGCACAAGTTGCCCGGCCGCTCACGAATCTACTCAGGAGGGAAGCAGTTTTCAACATTGGCGAAGCAGAGCAACAATCGCTACAAACCTTAAAGAATCTGCTTGTAATCGCACCTGTATTACATATATACTCACGAGAAGCGCCAACGGAACTCCACACGGATGCATCCAAAGAAGGTTTCGGAGCAGTTTTGTTGCAGCAGTTTGATGGAAATTTCCACCCGATTTACTATTGGAGTAAAAAGACTACACAAGCTGAGTCCAAACGTCACAGTTACTATTTGGAGGTCAAAGCTGCATACCTCGCACTCAAGAAGTTTCGTCACTACCTGTTGGGAATCAAATTTGATGTTGCCACTGACTGTGCGGCGTTTAAGCAGACAACAACGAAAGCAGATATACCCAGAGAAGTTTCCCAGTGGATTCTGTATATGGAGGACTTTACATTCAAAGCAGTACACCGCCCAGGGGACAGAATGAGACACGTGGACTGTCTCAGTCGTTTTCCGCAGACATGCATGTTCGTGACGACGGAGCTAACAGCTCGGATAAAGAAAGCACAGCAGGATGACGATTTCATCAAAGCCACAGTTGAGATCCTGAAGCAGCACCCATATCAAGACTACAAGCTTAAAGGAGGTCTTCTCTTCAGATCTGTAAATGGCAATGACGTATTGGTGGTTCCAAGGCTGATGGAAAGGGAAATCATTCAAGGATCGCATGAAGTTGGTCATTTCTCCACAGCGAAGACAATGCACTCAGTTCAGCAGCAATACTGGATTCCGCACCTTGATCGGAAAGTAAATAAGTTGATTACTAATTGTATCAGTTGTATAATTTTCAGCAAAAAGTTGGGCAAACAAGAAGGCTATCTTCATTGCATTGACAAGGGTGACACACCACTATACACGCTGCACGTTGATCATTTGGGACCAATGGATGCGACAGCCAAGCAATACAAGTACATTTTTGCTGTGGTAGATGCATTCTCCAAGTTTGTGTGGCTGTTCCCAACTAAGTCAACAGGTCACGAAGAAGTTGTGAAGAGGCTGAGCGACTGGTCATTTGTGTTTGGTTTTCCCAAGCGCATAGTCAGCGACAGAGGAGCAGCGTTTACATCCAACGCATTCAGCGAGTTTCTCAACGAGAACAAAGTCGAACATGTGTGTACAACGACAGGTGTGGCGAGAGGCAACGGTCAGATTGAGCGGGTGAACCGTTCAATTTTGGGTATCATCGCAAAGCTCTCAGCTCAGGAGTCAACGAAGTGGTACAAGCATGTGCCACAGGTCCAGATGGCGATTAATTCGCATGTGCATTCTACGTTGAAGTCGTCGCCATTCGAGGTCATGTTTGGGACAAAGATGCACAGACAAGCTGAAAGTCGACTATTGGAGGTGCTCAACGAGGAGTTGGTTACGCAGTTTAACAACGAGCGCCAAGAACTGCGTGACCAAGCGAAACAAAACATTGAGGAGGCGCAAGAGGTGTACAAGCGCAATTATGATAAAAAACGACGACCTGAGCACGGCTACAGACTAGGAGACATGGTCGCGATCAAGAGGACGCAGTTCGTCGCAGGACGCAAGTTGGCCAGCGAGTATCTAGGCCCATGTGAAGTCACCAAGGTAAAGCGGAACGGTCGCTACGACGTCAGAAAGGTTGCTCAAGTCGAGGGGCCAATGATCACAGCAACGAGCAGTGACAATATGAAGCTATGGCGTTTTGTCTCAGAGAACGATGATATATTATCATCTGGGACAGATGAAGATGAGCAGGAGGGCCGAATGTAAAGGACAGTGTATCAAGCAGTTAACACTATCTTATCTAAATTAACATTTGAACTTAAGATACCATCGATAAGACCTAACCGATATAACCAGACTTAACCGATGTTTAAAAGACCTAACCGATAAGGGGTTATCGATACGGGAGTCGGTTGTTGGAAGTAGAAGCAGAAAGTTGAACAAAAAGTCGGAAGAACAGACTCATTAATTGCACATCTTAAATCATACACTTTGTACTCTTTTCCGAAAAACACTATTAAACGATACATTATTATTAATCTTACATATATATAGGCAGGCAACTGATTTGCCTTAACACCTAACCTACGTCACCATGTCACTAGGCGATTTCGACATCACAACCTCTTGGGATAATATCTGCTGGGTTCTGCTTCGTAGGTACATGCCGCGACGCAGCTTCATCCGACCACTCTTGAATCTCAGTCACTCTATTCGAAACGATATCTTTAAACCTTCTATAACTCTGCTGGTGACATCCGATCGGAATACACAAACCGATGTATGGAAATATCTTCCCATTGAGACAGTGTATTTTTTAACATATTCTAAACATGTTTCTAAATACAGCGGAATCGACTCGTCCTAATCTAATTTGTTAAGCCAAAGTTCCTGCAATATTATAATGCCTTTTATGACGATAGGACTTAACAAACCTAGGGGGTCACACAATTTAGATGTTAACGGCTTTGCTCTCAGATGCGGCGACTCAAACTCTGGGGTCTGCAGAACCTGAGACACTTTGGACTTATTTGCTCCTTTACGCATGCAGCACCAGTCAAACATATTATCGACGTAAAAGACGGAGACAATAACATCAGCAGCTTTGGGGATTGCGAGCTTTGCAGACTCACTCAGCCTTTACAAAGCCAAAGCCGCAAAGCCAAAAATGGGGCTGCTCCAGTCCGATAAGTTACTGCGTTAAGCTTGTATCATCTCAAGGATTCTAAAGGGTCTTTTCTTCACACTAGGAGTTGAAACTGCCTATCTTCATTCACCATCACTTGGAGACGGAAGCGGAGCAATGTCAAGTAGAGTTTCTCTTGAATGGTAGGACCGACCATCAAAATATCCTTCAAGGACACCTGTAAAGACATCTTGGACGAAGCATAATATTGTCAGTAGAAGACATATTACCTAAGTAGTGTGTGGGAGCGTACGCTCCACTCACGTTTTTTACCCACCATTCTCTTTCGTTTTCTTTCCTACTGCAGGGACCCTGACCTTTCGTATTTCCTAGACTTAAGCGTTGACCTTTCGGCTTTAGGTTAAGAGGAGAGGGGGAAGAGCCGCGAAGACCCAACTTCTTTAATTTCCGTATTATACGGCCAAAGGGGCCTCTAAGCACCCACGTAGTCTTCTATCTTTCTAAATGGGGGAAAGCCATGATCACGGCTGACGCCACTGGATTTTCGTGGCTGGTTATCCCAGCAAAAGCAGCCAGCCCCGCAACAACAACGAAGCAGCGACAATCGAAAAAGAGGAAGCTGAAGCCCAGCAACAACAACGAAGCAGTGACAATCGAAAGAGAGGAAGACGAAGCCCAGCCACAGCGAAGCATCGAGCACCGTAAGCGATAAGCCAAGCCAACAGCAACGACGCGCCAGCAGCGGAGCAAGCAAGAGCAGAACGCAGCAGCAGCAGAAGAGAGATGACGAAACGGCGAGAACCCTAAGCGATAAGGCAACCTAACAGCAACAAGGCGCCAGCAGCAGAAAAGAAAGACGAAGGCTACCGGCGAAGCAGCAGACGCCGAAAGAGCGTAAGAACGATAGCGCCAGGCCTCTGCCGCAGCAACAACAACGACGCTAACTGCCCGCGCTTACCCTGGATCAACAGAGCCAGCAGAATGCCGGTTTTGAGCTGGGGACAAAACAGAGAACGAAAAGCTGGAGGTCGGACAGCAATTAGCGTGGGAATTCAGGGGTAAGCGCGTCTCTCGTCGTATTTAAACGGGATCTGAGCGGTGCGATAGGCAGGGAAATTAGGAAATAAAAAAGAATATAATGAACATATAAACTCGTCATCAACGGTCCGTATCCATTCACTTGGGGATGTCAGGGGACTCGTCTTCTCTCCCCACCCTTGCGCCGCTTGCCCGAGCCCCCTTTTTGCCCCGTCCCCGTGGTGATCCGTATTCCTTACAGATGCCTGTCGGCGCTCTCGTATGATTCCGCCCCGTAGTTCGTATTCCAACTGGATCCCGAAGCTGCTATCCGGCGATTGCATAAGCGCTCTTGGTGATGCCTGTCGGCGCTCTCGTATGATTCCGCCCCGTAGTTCGTAGTCCAACTGGATCCCGAAGCTGCTATCCGGCGATTGCCTAAGCGCTATCGGTGATGCCTGTCGGTATCCTCGCGTAACAACGGAAACGACCCCCGTAGTAACCAATAGTCTGATAGGACCCCGAAAGCGAGGTCTGGCGATTGCCTCGGTGCCTTCGGGTGCGTCTGTCGACCTCCCCGTCCGATTTCCCTTCCTTTGATGAAGCTGGCGAACAAGCAGATTCCCCGCGAGGGCCGTCCGGCGATTGCCTAAGTGCCCTCGGCGAGAATCGTCTGCACGCTCCGTGCGGTTCCCTCCAGGCCTTGACATTGGCCACCCCACTCTCGAAAGGGCCACCTGGTTGTCTCCTTCAGCCTAATCAGGGCGCCCTTCGGGGCCCTCCACACTCGTAACAACGTCGTTGTGCTTTTGCTTGCTTAAAAATTTTGTTAGTAGATTTGCAACTGTGCCGTTTGTAGCTACGTTTTCTAGTATAATTTCGTTGCATTCTACTTTTTCGCGTACAAAATGATAATATCAATGAGATTCTTTCGTTTGTGATGTATCGGATTTTGGGCAATATCAATTTGTTGCATATCAGATATTTTTACTATATTATGTATATAGTTTACTAAATATGAGTCTGTTTGTTTTTTCCTAATTAGTCTTATAGCTCCTAGACCGTCACAAAAAATTACAGCTTTGATAGCGCGATTTGGCATCTAATCATTATACCCGATACTCAAAATGAGTATTGGGGTATATTAGATTTGTGGTAAAAGTGGATGTGTGTAACGTCCAAAAGGAATCGTTTCCGACCCCATAAAGTATATATATTCTTGATCAGCATCAATAGCCGAGTCGATTGAGCCCTGTCTGTCTGTCCGTCCGTCCGTCTGTCCGTCTGTCCGTCCCCTTCAGCGCCTAGTGCTCAAAGACTATAAGAGCGAGAGCAACGATGTTTTGGATCCAGACTTCTGTGATATGTCGCTGCTACAAGAATATTTCAAAATTTCGCCACACCCCCTTCCGCCACCGCAAAGAATGAAAATCTGGGGATATTCACAAATCTCAGAGACTGTTAAGGCTAGAGTAACCAAATTTGGTATCCGCACTCCTGTTAGATCTCATTATAAAACGTATATCTCAAAATTTCGCCCCACCCCCTTCCGCCCCCTCAAAAGACGAAAATCTGTTGCATCCACAATATTGAGGATACGAGAAAACTAAAAACGCAGAATCATAGATAATGATCATATATATCAGATTGCTGAATCTGGATCAGATCAGATCATTTTTATAGCCAAAAGGAACAAATCAATTTGCACTGGCTACGCAGCACCGACGTCACGCTCAGACTGATTTTCTGTCTCTCTCGCACGCACTCCTTGTCGTGTCGTTTAATATTAGCGGCGTCTGCCGGAGGAGAGCCATACTGACTTAGTATCGGGTATAACTGTAGAGTTGCGGTCTCCGCAGCAACTCACAACGTTCCCCCTCGTTTTATTATTATACCCGATACTCAAAATGAGTATTGGGGTATATTAGATTTGTGGTAAAAGTGGATGTGTGTAACGTCCAAAAGAAATCGTTTCCGACCCCATAGAAAATATATATTCTTGATCAGCATCAATAGCCGAGTCGATTGAGCCATGTCTGTCTGTCCGTCTGTCCGTCCGTCCGTCTGTCCGTCTGTCCGTCCCCTTCAGCGCCTAGTGCTCAAAGACTATAAGAGCTAGAGCAACGATGTTTTGGATCCAGACTTCTGTGATATGTCACTGCTACAAAAATATTTCAAAACTTCGCCCCGCCCACTTCCGCCCCCACAAAGGACGAAAATCTGTGGCATCCACAATTTTAAAGATATGAGAAAACCAAAAACGTAGAATTGTAGAGAATGACCATATCTTTTAGACTGCAGAATCTGAATTGGATCGTATTATTATTATAGCCAGCATCAAGAAAACAATTTCATTTTTTCTCGCCCTGTCTCTCTCTAACACACACGTAGCATAGGCGGCTTTGCTTAGAGTAAAACATTAGCGCCTAGATCTCAGAGACTACAAAAGCTAGAGCAACCAAATTTGGTATCCACACTCCTAATACATCGGACCGAGACGAGTTTGTTTCAAAATTTCGCCACACCCCCTTCCGCCCCCGCAAAGGACGAAAATCTGGGGATATTCAAAAATCTCAGAGACTATTAAGGCTAGAGTAACCAAAATTGGTATCCGCACTCCTGTTAGATCTTACTATACAACGTGTATCTCAAAATTTCGCCCCACCCCCTTCCGCCCCCACAAAGAACGAAAATCTGTTGCATCCACAATATTGCACATTCGAGAAAACTAAAAACGCAAAATCATAGCTAATGACTATATCTATCAGATTGCTGAATCTGGATCAGATCGGATCATTTTTGTAGCCAAAAGCAAGAAATCAATTTGCAGTGGACACGCAGCGCCGACGTCACGCTCAGACTGATTTTCTGTCTCTCTCGCACGCACTTTTTGTCGTGTCGTTTAATATTAGCGACGTCTGCCGGAGGAGAGCCATACTGACTTAGTATCGGGTATAACCGTAGAGTTGCGGTGTCCGCAGCAACTCACAACGTTCCCCCTCGTTATTGTTGTTAGTTTATCGAATCTTATGAAGTCTAGTTAACTTACGCTAGGGCAAAGCGGGAGCGCAATAAAAGCTCGCTCTAGGCGAATTCGCCCCGCTTTGCCACCGTGGGTAAGCTAGGCTTAGAAGAAATTGTTTCAATACTTTATATATGTTGGAGTCGAAAAAAGCTATTGAAATAGAACGCACGCAACCTTATCGCCTCTTTTCGTCGTTAAAATAGAATTATTTACAGCCACCCAAGTTCTTTGGTATTTCTATTTAGAAAAACTATGCATTCTAAAATTTCAGATGCATTTGTTTTTTAGACAGATTTCACAAGCCTTTTTGATTCCTACCGGCTCAGTCCCTACAGAGCCGAGCCGTATGTATTCAGGCACTAGTCAGCTTTACTAATCCACCATCCACCATCCAAGCCACCTTTTTCTGAAATGATTGAAGCGTTTGTGGAAATTATGTTTCACCCTTCAGTCAGTAATTTATCCAAAATTTCAAAATATTTAGCTCTGATTTCTTCGTCTGACTCATTATTACTATTAATGATCAATTTTCATTTCCATTTTGTTGTCTTACACTTTTAAAGTTATCACAGCGGCGCGTATTACACTAGGCAACAAAATTGAACTTTTTGCTTAGGCTCGAACTAAACCAACTTTTTGGAGCTTTAAAAATGTTTAATGAATTATACTAATTTTTTTGTATGATTATTTTGTTTGAAATATTAAGATTTCAAACTCAAAATGTATAATTTCTTGCGATTTTTATACCCGATACTCAAAATGAGTATAGGGGTATATTAGATTTGTGGTAAAAGTGGATGTGTGTAACGTCCAGAAGGAATCGTTTCCGACCCCATAAAGTATATATATTCTTGATCACCATCAATAGCCGAGTCGATTGAGCCCTGTCTGTCTGTCCGTCTGTCCGTCCGTCCGTCCGTCCGTCCGTCCGTCCGTCCCCTTCAGCGCCTAGTGCTCAAAGACTATACAAGCTAGAGCAACGATGTTCTGGATCCAGACATCTGTGATATGTCACTGCTACAAAAATATTTCAAAACTTTGCCCCGCCCACTTCCGCCCCCACAAAGGACGAAAATCTGTGGCATCCACATTTTTAAAGATACGATAAAACCAAAAATGCAGAATCGTAGAGGATGACTATATGTTCTAGAGTGTAAAATCTCAACGAGATCATATAATTATTATAGCCAGAATCAAGAAAACAATTTCATTCTTTCTCGCTCTGTCTCTCTCTAACACACAGGTTTCATGGTCGGCTTTGCCAATTGCAAAATATGAGTTCAAGGATCTCAGAACCTATAAGAGCCAGAGCAACCAAATTTGGTATCCACACTCCTGTGATATCTGACCTTGACCGTTTCGTGTCCAAATTTCGCCACACCCCCTTCCGCCCCCGCAAAGGACGAAAATCTGGGGCATCCACAAATCTCAGAGACTATTAAGGCTAGAGTAACCAAATTTGGTATCCGCACTTCTGTTAGATCTCACTATAAAACGTATATCTCAGAATTTCGCCCCACCCCCTTCCGCCCCCACAAAGAACGAAAATCTGTTGCATCCACAATATTGCACATTCGAGAAAACTAAAAACGCAGAATCATAGCTAATGACTATATCTATCAGATTGCTGAATCTGGATCAGATCGGATCATTTTTGTAGCCAAAAGCAAGAAATCAATTTGCAGTGGCCACGCAGCGCCGACGTCACGCTCAGACTGATTTTCTGTCTCTCTCGCACGCACTCTTTGTCGTGCGGTTCAATATTAGCGGCGTCTGCCGCAGGAGAGCCATACTGACTTAGTATCGGGTATAACTGTAGAGTTGCGGTGTACGCAGCAACTCACAACGTTCCCCCTCGTTTTTTTTTTCATTTTATTTTTTAAAATTTTTACTTTGAAAACTTAGAAAAATAAAATATGATATCTTGTGCTTTTTTTGTTCATTAACAGGTACATTAATTAGGCGTCGTTTAAGGTATCGTTAATAAAAACGTCCAAGGTGCAGCCGTTTGACCAAACCTTCCAATGTCTCATTCTACCGTTAAATTCCGTTACTAGAAATACGACCGTTTTGTAGCAGATTTTAATTAAATTTTAACGGAATTTAACGGTTAAATGAGACATTAGAAAAAAAACATCATTCATTACAAATTTGTAGAGCGCCATGTACGAGCTAAGTCCCTCCAACAGTTTTCCAGTGGAATCCGTCTACCCAATTAAGACCTTCCTTAATCCGCTCGATGTAGTTCCTTGCTCATTCGTTTTTTTTCTTATATCTCTCAAATCTAGTGATCATAATTCAGATCGTTTTGGCTCGATACTATCGATTGCGCTTCTTTATATGTACATAATGTAACGTGCCAACTTCAAATTAATTCACATTTTTAGCAGTATTTACATATTAATTCAAATATTCAAATTGTCAACCTTTATAAAGTAAATTAATCCTATTGAATGTGCTAAATAGCCTGCCGTTAGGCACGATTTCTGAGGGTTTAATTAGACACTGGAATCAGACAGACCAACAGATCAAACTTGTGCACTCAATCGACTTTCAATTATAAGTGCGTTTATTCTAAAGCGGCGCCCTCTTCATGAGCGACTGCTGCTTGCATAGGCTCCGTTAGCAACATGGTATAAGAGCGCACGACATTACAATTCAAGAGCGTGATTTCATACATGTCTCTTAGGTATAATTATAGATATATATAATTAAATATGCGACACTTCAGTTTACGTTTTAAAAAAAGGTTTTATTCTTCACTTAAACTTTAGCGTACATTGATTAGTTATTTCCCCGACGATGACTGAGGTCTGAAGTCTTGAACGGAATTAACTTTGGTTGAATTCTCCGACGGTGTCGCGATTGACGTTTGTCTTGAACAGAACTAAGTTGGCTTCTTAGATGCAGACTATTTATATTATGATGCTCGGTTTGGGATTCGGATTTGGATTCGGAGGCGTTGGCTTCGACTTCGGCTTCGGAGATGGAGTACGTGACTCGATCGATATGTGGGAAAGGCGGCTTTTGATGAAAGGCTTCCGCTGCGTATGATCGGTGTTGCATTACTTGGGGGTGGCTGAGAATAGGGCCTCTGATTGGTCAGCTAGGATGGTGTGATTCTTGAGAATCGATTCGTAATTGATCTCTGAAGAGTGGCGTGATTCTGGTGCGGCTGGATTCTAGTGCGGCTGGATTCTAGGGCGGCATCTATTGTTTTATGTTCAACTTCCAGTTTAGGGTGTTTGTTTACATTGCCTGCAATCGGCTGCGCGTGGTCCATTTCGAGCGTGAGATTGTTTATGAGGGTTCGAAGCTGAGGGTGTCGTATTGTTTATAGTATTGTGGGTGCAGGGTAATAGACATAGACAAGGGTATGCGGAGCATGGATTATAGATATGTCACTCCCCCATTGTTAGATTTAAGCCTGTCCTCAGGCGATTATCCTTGGATATAGTTCGGGTGCGTCTAAAACTGTGCCTGCTGGGGATTCCTCGTCTTCGTCTGAAGGTGTTTCTATGTGCGGGTCGGTTTTAGGCTTATTGCTTTTACTTAGATTAAACAATTTGTAGCTTAATCCTATTATGATTATGACAAATAGTAGTATTAAGCTTACATGTAATACATTATTTAATCGCGTATTTTCTATTACGATTTCTTTGGTTTGCAAATAAGACAATGGTTTAATTTTTGTTAC
This sequence comes from Drosophila miranda, assembly GCF_003369915.1. NCBI lineage: Eukaryota > Metazoa > Arthropoda > Insecta > Diptera > Drosophilidae > Drosophila > Drosophila miranda. Next base: position 49,883,230 of record NC_046674.1, read on the forward strand.
GTTATTGTTGATGTAGATGCTTTGTGCAAATTCTGGTATGGAGTTGGATATTAAGAATTCGTTTAACTGTACACTGCAATTATGTATATTTATTAATGCGTTACCTTCTACTTTTATTTCTTGGTTTAGGCAATCTTGGTTTAATATGGTTTTTGGTAATTTCCAAGTTAACAATATGTTGGGTTCTATGAAACTTATTTGAAAGTTTTGGTGTGCTTTGGTGTATGGACATTTTGTTTCTACTTGTTTGACTATTCCTGAAATACATTCGTCATTTATTTTTCGTTTTGATTCTTTTTCATATACCTCGTTTTCTAGAACGTAATAATTGTTTTGCGTTAGGTCAGTGAGGATGTTATTATCTTCATCTGGATATGGGACAATTTTAAGTATAGGAATATTTCTGATCTCTCGTGGGATGTTGGAAATTATTAGTTTTTCGTTAGTGTCTGTTTTCAACCAGGTAGATGTTTTGATATTTAATAATTTCTCTGAATCGATGTGTTTCAGGTAATCCTGCCTCAATAATTTTGGATTAAAGATCCCTAATCTTGTTAGCTGCATGCCTAATTCAATATCATCTATGTACTCTGTAAAATGTTGAAGGTTAAATATTAATATCTCTAGTTGCTTATTTCTATCATTATCCTTGCTTAATTTATTGACAACTTCTAATTTACTGCTTGAATTACTAAGTTTAATTCGTTAGCTTGAACACTGTGGCTAGCCAGATTGTTTATTTTCCCTTCTAATTCGACTTTATCATCTTGATCTAATGTTCCAAATAGATATTTATATACTGTGCCTACTGCATTTATAAGGCCTCTTTTGTTTCTTTTGGCTATTTTGATGCCGTTGAATTCACGTTGCAATTTCTCGACTAAATATTGAACTTGGATTTCGTTATTAAATTGGGTTGCCTGTTCTAGTAAACTCTGATATGTTTCATCTGTTCTTGTTATATTAATTGTTAGATAATGGTATTCATAATTAATGGGTATGTTAATGGTATTTGTTTTGAATATGAGATATCCATTCCTTGAGTTGATGGGATCTATCTCTATATTCTGTCCGGAAGACTGTAGGACGGTGAACATTAGTAAAATTATAATCTTAATCATGTTGTAGCTCCGGATTCCCAGTACTCTCTTCGGGTACTCTGCAATTATCGTATTTACTTTTATTAGATTTTTTCTTTCTTTTGAATTTCGTTTTATAGTGGGTGATTTTCCTCCCTCTATTTTTCTCTTCAAAGTGCTTTTCGTCTACCTGCCTAATTTCCCCTGTTCTTTTGAACGGGTTGGTTGTTTTTGTTTTAACTAGGGGTGCATTCTTGAAGCGTGTGTCTACTTCAAAGTCGATTCTATCGTTATTCAAATGATTGATCTTCCTAACTTTATTCAGTTGAGTGTTATAATCTGGTAGTCCGGCGTACAGGAAGATATCAGCTGGGGATCTTTTTGTAGTATTATGAACCGTTTTATGGTTATAAGTGTATAGAATTAACTCGAATTTTGTGAGCTTGTTTTCTATGTTATCCTCACTTGAAATGATTCTTAATTTTTCATTGATCGTTTTATGTAGTCGTTCTACATCAGAAACTCCGTTTTTACTGGTGGTGATTTCGATTTTCACATTTTCCGCATTCAACCATGCTTGCAATGCTGCGCACATAAAGGCTGAATCTTTGTCGGCTTTAATTCCCTGTGGCTTGCCCATTTCGTTAAAGACTTTTATGATGGCTCTCTTGGTTTCTAACCAGTCACGACTCTTAACTTCTACAAGGGTAGCGAATTTAGAATATACATCAATGCATGATAGGAATTGTTGATTGCCTACCAAATAGAAATCCATGACATACTTTTCTCTGATATTTTGTATTTCAGGGGTGATTTCGAAGGTTAGATTGGTGTTACGATGCTCAGTTTTAGCAACGTTGCACGTAGGACACTCATTGATAATATTTTGGATTAACTTTTGATAATCGGGGTAGTAGAATTTTCCTTTAAACCAATTAGTGGTCTTTTCGATACCTGGGTGAAGTAGCTCTTTATGATTCTTCAATATTTGTTCTTTGAATTCGGAGTAGTTGGGAATATTTATGAGTTTGGTACTGGATTTAATCAGTTTAGTGAAGTGATTTGGACTGATTATCTCCAGGAATGCCCTTTGGAACAGTGGGAAGTCTACTTCGTTATGGAAATATAGTGCACTCTTTTTGGTACACACATATTCCTTTATTATATCTTTTGCTAATGATTCTGTCATTTCGGTATATGTGATTTTTATCAGTATCTTGTGGAAATAGTGGGATGTTTCTACCTTATCCTCATTACCTTTAATCAGTTCTATTTGCCTATTATAGTAATTGATTGGTCTCTCTGTAAGTGGAATATAATTTGTATTATCTTCTTGCGCGCTATGGACCGTTGCACAATCACTATTAATGGTTTCCCCGAGTAGGTTTTCGTTAATCTTTACTCTTGATAGCGCATCGGCTACATGGTTCTCCTTTCCGGGTAAATATTTTATTTTGAAGTCAAATTCATTTAATTTGATCTTCCATCGTTGTAGCTTCATATTTGGTTCCTTGAGGTTATTCAACCAAATCAAGGGTTTGTGATCACTCAATATCTCAAACGTTCTACCAAACAGGTATGATCTGAAATACTTAGTTGCCCAAACTATAGCTAGTAATTCCTTTTCTATTGCTGAATAATTGATTTCGTGTTCGTTTAAGGTTCTACTTGCATAGCAGATTGGTTTGTGGTCTTGCGACAACACTGCTCCTAATGCAATGTTACTTGCATCGGTTGTTACCGTGAACATTTTGTTGAAATCTGGGAATGCGAGGATGGGGTCTGAGGTGATAAGTACTTTCAATTGTTCGAAGGCCTCGACGTATTTTTCCTCTGTTGGGTCTATGACTGCTCGTTTCTTTAATTTGTGTGGTATAGGTTTTGCTATATTAGCGAAGTTGGGAATGAATTTCCTATAGAATCCACATAAACCTATGAATGATTTTATTTTTGTGGTTGTATTGGGTATTGGGAAGTTTATTATGGCAGATATTTTCTTTGGATTAGGAACTATGCCGTTAGTTGTTACTACATGGCCTAGGAATTCCGTTTCTTTCTTCAGGAATTCACACTTATCCATTTGTAGCTTTAAGTTGGCGTCTCTCAACTTTCCAAATACTCTCCTTAGTGACAACAGGTGTTCTTCCAATGAAGTGGAAAATATAATGATGTCGTCTAAGTATACGAGGCAATCTTTGAAGATTAACTCTTCTAGCAGATTGTTCATACATCTTTGGAAGGTAGCGGGGGCAGTGGTTAGCCCAAAGGGCATACGAGTGAACTCGTAATGACCATGCTTCGTGGAGAAAGCTGTTTTTGGGATTGAGCTAGGTTCCATAGGAATTTGATGGAATCCCTTAGCTAAATCGATTGTTGTGAAATATTGGCACCTACCTAGTTTATCTAGTATTTCGTCCATTCTGGGTGTAGGAAATTTATCCTTTATTGTCACCTCGTTTAGACTTCTATAATCTACTACCATACGATATTTCTGCTTTCCTGAAGCATCTATTTTCTTTGGTATCATAGCGATGGGTGCACAATAGGGAGAGTTCGACTTACGAATGATTCCCTGTCTAATCATATCTTTGATTTGTTGTGTCACTTCTTGATCCTGTATTTGAGCATATTTATATGGTCGACGATATACAGGATCTTCGTGATGGGTTTTAATTTCGTGCTTTATAGTACAAGTGAAGGTCAAAATGTCACCTTCTTTATACTGCACGTCCTTAAATTCATAGAGAACTTTCTTTAGTTTCTCCTTTTCTTCGTCATTTAAATGTTCCAACCTTAGCTGGTTGCATTCCCTTAATTCATTCTCTAATGCGGAAGCGAAGTATTGCTCTCCTTCAGGAGATGGGTCAAGGCACTTAGGTGTAGATATATCTTTCTTTGAAGATGGCTTAACACCTTTGTGTGCGGTCTTGCCGACGGCAATTGCTTCTCCACTTTGGATGATTGGGTATGACCTTTCTCCTAACGTTACCGTTTCATTTCGGTAATCGATGACGGCTTTGCTGGCCATCAAATGCCTAAGAGTATGTCATAATTTTCAGAAAAATTATGAATATAAAATTTTTGTTTTGTCGGACAGTTTTTGGTTGCATTACGTGTAATGCTCTGAGTCAGACGGACGGGTCCATTGACGGTATGGACGGTGAGGTTGTCGCTATCGACTTTGGAATCTGTATAGTTTTCTTTTATTATATTTATTGACGATCCCGAGTCCGCGATACCTCTTAATTTTTTATTATTTACGATTATTTCTATATATGGTCTTCCTCGATTTCTTTCGAGGCACTCTGCTGAAAATTTACATCCATTTTCATTTGTCCGCTTTGGCTTTCCCTAGATCGTTTGACTGGCTGATTTGGTGCACTGCTACCTGCCTGTGTCTGATTGATTTGATAGTTTGTGGGATTCTGTACTCTGCCCTGGTTTAAGGAATTTCTAAATTCGTTAAATAATCCTTTATTATTTACGGCATTATTTCCTGAATTATTTCGATTCGATCCATGATTATTTCTGGAAGTACTTGGGTTTTGATTGTTATAATCGTTACTACTATAGCGAGGGTAATAAGTTCCAACATTCCTACGATTGTTATTTCCGTTTCTTGAATGTTCGTGATTCTTGTTATCAGTTACGAAATTTTCGTAGATTCCTAACTCTTGAGCTGATTTTTCTAGATTAGCCATAGTAGAAATGTCTTTCTTTGCTAAAATGATGAACAGTTTATTGGGTAGAGCATCTTCTATGGTATGTCTGGTGGCATTTGCCAGAGCGTTTTTAAAGATTATCTTATTTTCTGGGCTAGTCTCCAGATTTAGTTTACTTACTATAACATTTGACTTAATTTCTAGTTCCTCTACGAACTTACGAATATTCCCATTGAATTTGGTGTCGTGTAATTGTTGTAGCAGCGTTTCGTATGGAGTGTGGTTGTTGAATTTGCTGATTAGGGCTGCTTTTAGATCGGTCCAGGTGTTGGGTTGAAGGCTTTGTGATAAAAGTTGTGCTCGTCCGCACAGTTGACCCTCAGTGGCTCCGTACATGATGCTTTGTTGCCGGATGTCTTCTGTTGAGTACAATTCGGAGATGTACTCGATCCTACTTATGAACGAGCTTAGGCGTTCTTGGCATCCGTCGTATGGTGGAATTTGCCTGATTGACTTCAAGGCTTGGTTCAGGTGTATTTCTGTTAGCGGCATGTTGATTTTTTTTATTTATTTACTTTTTTTTTCTAATATTAATTGAGTTCAATCGTGTGTAGATTCTTTGGCGGATCTCTTTAGTATTAGCGTTACTTTTTCTCTGATAACTGTAGGTTATTACGCACTGTAACTGTCACTACGCCAATTGATCGTCTTAAAAAAGGGATTCACTTTTAACTGAGATCCTACCGGCTGCGCCAATTAAATATGCGACACTTCAGTTTACGTTTTAAAAAAAGGTTTTATTCTTCACTTAAACTTTAGCGTACATTGATTAGTTATTTCCCCGACGATGACTGAGGTCTGAAGTCTTGAACGGAATTAACTTTGGTTGAATTCTCCGACGGTGTCGCGATTGACGTTTGTCTTGAACAGAACTAAGTTGGCTTCTTAGATGCAGACTATTTATATTATGATGCTCGGTTTGGGATTCGGATTTGGATTCGGAGGCGTTGGCTTCGAATTCGGCTTCGGAGATGGAGTACGTGACTCGATCGATATGTGGGAAAGGCGGCTTTTGATGAAAGGCTTCCGCTGCGTATGATCGGTGTTGCATTACTTGGGGGTGGCTGAGAATAGGGCCTCTGATTGGTCAGCTAGGATGGTGTGATTCTTGAGAATCGATTCGTAATTGATCTCTGAAGAGTGGCGTGATTCTGGTGCGGCTGGATTCTAGTTCGGCTGGATTCTAGGGCGGCATCTATTGTTTTATGTTCAACTTCCAGTTTAGGGTGTTTGTTTACATTGCCTGCAATCGGCTACGCGTGGTCCATTTCGAGCGTGAGATTGTTTATGAGGGTTCGAAGCTGAGGGTGTCGTATTGTTTATAGTATTGTGGGTGCAGGGTAATAGACATAGACAAGGGTATGCGGAGCATGGATTATAGATATGTCACTATATATATATATAGGCAGGCAACTGATTTGCCTTAACACCTAACCTACGTCACCATGTCACTAGGCGATTTCGACATCACAACCTCTTTGGACAATATCTGATGGGTTCTGTTTCGTAGGTACATGCCGCGACGCAGCTTCATCCGACCACTCTTGAATCTCAGTCACTCTATTCGAAACGATATCTTTAAACCTTCTATAACTCTGCTGGTGACATCCGATCGGAATACACAAACCGATGTATGGAAATATCTTCCCATTGAGACAGTGTATTTTTTAACATATTCTAAACATGTTTCTAAATACAGCGGAATCGACTCGTCCCAATCTAATTTGTTAAGCCAAAGTTCCTGCAATATTATAATGCCTTTTATGACGATAGGACTTATCAAACCTAGGGGGTCACACAATTTAGATGTTACCGGCTTTGCTATCAGATGCGGCGACTCAAACTCTGGGGTCTGCAGAACCTGAGACACTTTGGACTTATTTGCTCCTTTATCGACGTAAAAGACGGAGACAATAACATCAGCAGCTTTGGGGATTGCGAGCTTTGCAGACTCACTCAGCCTTTACAAAGCCAAAGCCGCAAAGCCAAAAATGGGGCTGCTCCAGTCCGATAAGTTACTGCGTTAAGCTTGTATCATCTCAAGGATTCTAAAGGGTCTTTTCTTCACACTAGGAGTTGAAACTGCCTATCTTCATTCACCATCACTTGCAGACGGAAGCGGAGCAATGTCAAGTAGAGTTTCTCTTGAATGGTAGGACCGACCATCAGAATATCCTTTAAGGACACCTGTAAAGACATCTTGGACGAAGCATAATATTGTCAGTAGAAGACATATTACCTAAGTAGTGTGTGGGAGCGTACGCTCCACTCACATTTTTTTTACCCACCATTCTCTTTCGTTTTCTTTCCTACTGCAGGGACCCTGACCTTTCGTATTTCCTAGATTTAAGCGTTGACCTTTCGGCTTTAGGTTAAGAGGAGAGGGGGAAGAGCCACGAAGACCCAACTTCTTTAATTTCCGTATTATACGGCCAAAGGGGCCTCTAAGCACCCACGTAGTCTTCTATCTTTCTAAATGGGGGAAAGCCATGATCACGGCAGACGCCACTGGATTTTCGTGCCTGGTTATCCCAGCAAAAGCAGCCAGCCCCGCAACAACAACGAAGCAGCGACAATCGAAAAAGAGGAAGTTGAAGCCCAGCAACAACAACGAAGCAGTGACAATCGAAAGAGAGGAAGACGAGCCCAGCCACAGCGAAGCATCGAGCACCGTAAGCGATAAGCCAAGCCAACAGCAACGACGCGCCAGCAGCGGAGCAAGAAAGAGCAGAACGCAGCAGCAGCAGAAGAGAGATGACGAAACGGCGAGAACCCTAAGCGATAAGGCAACCTAACAGCAACAAGGCGCCAGCAGCAGAAAAGAGAGACGAAGGCTACCGGCGAAGCAGCAGACGCCGAAAGAGCGTAAGAACGATAGCGCCAGGCCTCTGCCGCAGCAACAACAACGACGCTAACTGCCCGCGCTTACCCTGGATCAACAGAACCAGCAGAATGCCGGTTTTCAGCTGGGGACAAAACAGAGAACGAAAAGCTGGAGGTCAGACAGCAATTAGCGTGGGAATTCAGGGGTAAGCGCGTCTCTCGTCGTATTTAAACGGGATCTGAGCGGTGCGATAGGCAGGGAAATTAGGAAATAAACAAGAATATAATGAACATATAAACTCGTCATCAACGGTCCGTATCCATTCACTTGGGGTGTCAGGGGACTCGTCTTCTCTCCCCACCCTTGCGCCGCTTGCCCGAGCCCCCTTTTTGCCCCGTCCCCGTGGTGATCCGTATTCCTTACAGATGCCTGTCGGCGCTCTCGTATGATTCCGCCCCGTAGTTCGTAGTCCAACTGGATCCCGAAGCTGCTATCCGGCGATTGCATAAGCGCTCTTGGTGATGCCTGTCGGCGCTCTCGTATGATTCCCCCAGTAGTTCGTAGTCCAACAGGATCCCAAGGCTGCTATCCGGCGATTGCCTAAGCGCTATCGGTGATGCCTATCGGTATCCCCGCGTAACAACGGAAACGACCCCCGTAGTAACCTATAGTCTGATAGGACCCCGAAAGCGAGGTCTGGCGATTGCCTCGGTGCCTTCGGGTGCGTCTGTCGACCTCCCCGTCCGATTTCCCTTCCTTTGATGAAGCTGGCGAACAAGCAGATTCCCCGCGAGGGCCGTCCGGCGATTGCCTAAGTGCCCTCGGCGAGAATCGTCTGCACGCTCCGTGCGGTTCCCTCCAGGCCTTGAAATTGGCCACCCCACTCTCGAAAGGGCCACCTGGTTGTCTTGTTCAGCCTAATCAGGGCGCCCTTCGGGGCCCTCCACACGCGTTACAACGTGGTTGTGCTTTTGCTTGCTTAAAAATTTTGTTAGTAGATTTGCAACTGTGCCGTTTGTAGCTACGTTTTCTAGTATAATTTCGTTGCATTCTACTTTTTCGCGTACAAAATGATAATATCAATGAGATTCTTTCGTTTGTGATGTATCGGATTTTGGGCAATATCAATTTGTTGCATATCAGATATTTTTACTATATTATGTATATAGTTTACTAAATATGAGTCTGTTTGTTTTTTCCTAATTAGTCTTATAGCTCCTAGACCGACACAAAAAATTACAGCTTTGATAGCGCCATTTGGCATCTAATCATTTTATTATTATTGTTGTTAGTTTATCGAATCTTATGAAGTCTAGTGTAAGTTAGGCTAGGGCAAAGCGGGAGCGCAATAAAAGCTCACTCTTGGCGAATTCGCCCGAATTGCCACCGTGGGTAAGCTAGGCTTAGAAGAAATTGTTTAAATACTTTATATATGTTGGAGTCGAAAAAAGCTATTGAAATCGAACGCACGCAACCTTATCGCCTCTTTTCGTCGTTAAAATAGAATTATTTACAGCCACCCAAGTTCTTTGGTATTTCTATTTAGAAAAACTATGCATTCTAAAATTTCAGATGCATTTGTTTTTTAGACAGATTTCACAAGCCTTTTTGATTACTACCGGCTCAGTCCCTACAGAGCCGAGCCGTATGTATTCAGGCACTAGTCAGCTTTACTAATCCACCATCCACCATCCAAGCCACCTTTTTCTGAAATGATTGAAGCGTTTGTGGAAATTATGTTTCACCCTTCAGTCAAGTATTTATCCAAAATTTCAAAATATTTAGCTCTGATTTCTTCGTCTGACTCATTATTACTATTACTAATCAATTTTCATTTCCATTTTGTTGTCTTACACTTTTAAAGTTATCACAGCGGCGCGTATTACACTAGGCAACAAAATTGAACTTTTTGTTTAGGCTCGAACTAAACCAACTTTTTGGAGCTTTAAAAATGTTTAGTGAATTATACTAATTTTTTTGTATGATTATTTTGTTTGAAATATTAAGATTTCAAACTCAAAATGTATAATTTCTTGCGATTTTTTTTTCATTTTATTTTTTAAAATTTTTACTTTGAAAACTTAGAAAAATAAAAAATGATATCTTGTGCTTTTTTTGTTCATTAACAGGTACATTAATTAGGCGTCGTTTAAGGTATCGTTAATAAAAACGTCCAAGGTGCAGCCGTTTGACCAAACCTTCCAATGTCTCATTCTACCGTTAAATTCCGTTACTAGAAATACGACCGTTTTGTAGCAGATTTTAATTAAATTTTAACGGAATTTAACGGTAAAATGAGACATTAGAAAAAAAACATCATTCATTACAAATTTGTAGAGCGCCATGTACGAGCTAAGTCCCTCCAACAGTTTTCCAGTGGAATCCGTCTACCCAATTAAGACCTTCCTTAATCCGCTCGATGTAGTTCCTTGCTCGTTCGTTTTATTTCGTATATCTCTCAAATCTAGTGATCATAATTCAGATCGTTTTGGCTCGATACTATCGATTGCGCTTCTTTATATGTACATAATGTAACGTGCCAACTTCAAATTAATTCACATTTTTAGCAGTATTTACATATTAATTCAAATATTCAAATTGTCAACCTTTATAAAGTAAATTAATCCTATTGAATGTGCTAAATAGCCTGCCGTTAGGCACGATTTCTGAGGGTTTAATTAGACACTGGAATCAGACAGACCAACAGATCAAACTTGTGCACTCAATCGACTTTCAATTATAAGTGCGTTTATTCTAAAGCGGCGCCCTCTTCATGAGCGGCTGCTGCTTGCATAGGCTCCGTTAGCAACATGGTATAAGAGCGCACGACATTACAATTCAAGAGCGTGATTTCATACATGTCTCTTAGGTATAATTATAGATATATATATATATATATAGGCAGGCAACTGATTTGCCTTAACACCTAACCTACGTCACCATGTCACTAGGCGATTTCGACATCACAACCTCTTGGGACAATATCTGCTGGGTTCTGTTTCGTAGGTACATGCCGCGACGCAGCTTCATCCGACCACTCTTGAATCTCAGTCACTCTATTCGAAACGATATCTTTAAACCTTCTATAACTCTGCTGGTGACATCCGATCGGAATACACAAACCGATGTATGGAAATATCTTCCCATTGAGACAGTGTATTTTTTAACATATTCTAAACATGTTTCTAAATACAGCGGAATCGACTCGTCCCAATCTAATTTGTTAAGCCAAAGTTCCTGCAATATTATAATGCCTTTTATGACGATAGGACTTAACAAACCTAGGGGGTCACACAATTTAGATGTTACCGGCTTTGCTCTCAGATGCGGCGACTCAAACTCTGGGGTCTGCAGAACCTGAGACACTTTGGACTTATTTGCTCCTTTACGCATGCAGCACCAGTCAAACATATTATCGACGTAAAAGACGGAGACAATAACATCAGCAGCTTTGGGGATTGCGAGCTTTGCAGACTCACTCAGCCATTACAAAGCCAAAGCCGCAAAGCCAAAAATGGGGCTGCTCCAGTCCGATAAGTTACTGCGTTAAGCTTGTATCATCTCAAGGATTCTAAAGGGTCTTTTCTTCACACTAGGAGTTGAAACTGCCTATCTTCATTCACCATCACTTGGAGACGGAAGCGGAGCAATGTCAAGTAGAGTTTCTCTTGAATGGTAGGACCGACCATCAGAATATCCTTCAAGGACACCTGTAAAGACATCTTGGACGAAGCATAATATTGTCAGTAGAAGACATATTACCTAAGTAGTGTGTGGGAGCGTACGCTCCACTCACATTTTTTTTTACCCACCATTCTCTTTCGTTTTCTTTCCTACTGCAGGGACCCTGACCTTTCGTATTTCCTAGACTTAAGCGTTGACCTTTCGGCTTTAGGTTAAGAGGAGACTTCTTTAATTTCCGTATTATACGGCCAAAGGGGCCTCTAAGCACCCACGTAGTCTTCTATCTTTCTAAATGGGGGAAAGCCATGATCACGGCTGACGCCACTGGATTTTCGTGGCTGGTTATCCCAGCAAAAGCAGCCAGCCCCGCAACAACAACGAAGCAGCGACAATCGAAAAAGAGGAAGCTGAAGCCCAGCAACAACAACGAAGCAGTGACAATCGAAAGAGAGGAAGACGAAGCCCAGCCACAGCGAAGCATCGAGCACCGTAAGCGATAAGCCAAGCCAACAGCAACGACGCGCCAGCAGCGGAGCAAGCAAGAGCAGAACGCAGCAGCAGCAGAAAAGAGATGACGAAACGGCGAGAACCCTAAGCGATAAGGCAACCTAACAGCAACAAGGCGCCAGCAGCAGAAAAGAAAGACGAAAGCTACCGGCGAAGCAGCAGACGCCGAAAGAGCGTAAGAACGATAGCGCCAGGCCTCTGCCGCAGCAACAACAACGACGCTAACTGCCCGCGCTTACCCTGGATCAACAGAGCCAGCAGAATGCCGGTTTTGAGCTGGGGACAAAACAGAGAACGAAAAGCTGGAGGTCGGACAGCAATTAGCGTGGGAATTCAGGGGTAAGCGCGTCTCTCGTCGTATTTAAACGGGATCTGAGCGGTGCGATAGGCAGGGAAATTAGGAAATAAAAAAGAATATAATGAACATATAAACTCGTCATCAACGGTCCGTATCCATTCACTTGGGGTGTCAGGGGACTCGTCTTCTCTCCCCACCCTTGCGCCGCTTGCCCGAGCCCCCTTTTTGCCCCGTCCCCGTGGTGATCCGTATTCCTTACAGATGCCTGTCGGCGCTCTCGTATGATTCCGCCCCGTAGTTCGTAGTCCAACTGGATCCCGAAGCTGCTATCCGGCGATTGCATAAGCGCTCTTGGTGATGCCTGTCGGCGCTCTCGTATGATTCCCCCAGTAGTTCGTAGTCCAACAGGATCCCAAGGCTGCTATCCGGCGATTGCCTAAGCGCTATCGGTGATGCCTGTCGGTATCCCCGCGTAACAACGGAAACGACCCCCGTAGTAACCTATAGTCTGATAGGACCCCGAAAGCGAGGTCTGGCGATTGCCTCGGTGCCTTCGGGTGCGTCTGTCGACCTCCCCGTCCGATTTCCCTTCCTTTGATGAAGCTGGCGAACAAGCAGATTCCCCGCGAGGGCCGTCCGGCGATTGCCTAAGTGCCCTCGGCGAGAATCGTCTGCACGCTCCGTGCGGTTCCCTCCAGGCCTTGAAATTGGCCACCCCACTCTCGAAAGGGCCACCTGGTTGTCTTGTTCAGCCTAATCAGGGCGCCCTTCGGGGCCCTCCACACGCGTTACAACGTGGTTGTGCTTTTGCTTGCTTAAAAATTTTGTTAGTAGATTTGCAACTGTGCCGTTTGTAGCTACGTTTTCTAGTATAATTTCGTTTCATTCTACTTTTTCGCGTACAAAATGATAATATCAATGAGATTCTTTCGTTTGTGATGTATCGGATTTTGGGCAATATCAATTTGTTGCATATCAGATATTTTTACTATATTATGTATATAGTTTACTAAATATGAGTCTGTTTGTTTTTTCCTAATTAGTCTTATAGCTCCTAGACCGACACAAAAAATTACAGCTTTGATAGCGCCATTTGGCATCTAATCATTTTATTATTATTGTTGTTAGTTTATCGAATCTTATGAAGTCTAGTGTAAGTTAGGCTAGGGCAAAGCGGGAGCGCAATAAAAGCTCACTCTTGGCGAATTCGCCCGAATTGCCACCGTGGGTAAGCTAGGTTAGGTTAGGTTAGGTTAAGGCGGTAGCCGGGAGGGGGGGGGATAAGAGCCTCCCGCCCCCAAGCTCACTTGGACCTATAAAAGGTCCGTTGTGTTGCCGCATGGGCATGTGCCCCTTCGCGTTGCCCGAACCGTGAGAGCATACTTCTGCAGGTTAAGGGCAGTCCCATCCGGTGGCTTGGATGTATTTGGACAAGGTCCCTGGTTTGATTACGGACAGGTCCGAAATGTCCGTGAGGAAAGCGGCCCCTAGAATACGAAGACGACGATTTCCAAGGGCTGGGCAGTGGCAGAAGAAGTGGGGGACCGATTCCTCCTCCTCCTCGTCGCGACAACTCCTGCAGAAGTCGTTATGAGGGATTGACAGTCTAGAGGCGTGAGTGCCGATCTGCCAGTGTCCCGTAATGGCTCTAGTAACTGCAGAGCACTGTGCTCTGCTGAGTTTATACAGCTCTGCTGAGCGCTTCTTCGATCGATATGGCCATATCAATCTTGAGACTTTACAGGAAACGGTTTGCTGCCATCTCCTATTGGCATTTTGCTCGAACAATTCGTGCGTTAGGAGCCTGCAGGTAGCCAAGGGCATCGCTACTTGCTCCCTCTCCGGTAGGAGAGGAATCGTAGTACCCTGCCTGGCTAGCTCGTCGGCGGCGTCATTCCCCTCGATGTCCCTGTGGCCGGGGACCCATATAAGGAAGAGATCTAACTGCTCTGCGATCTCGTGCAGAGACCTGCGGCAGTCATTTACAGTCGCTGAGTTCGACGATATTGAGCCTAGAGCTTTGATAGCTGCTTGGCTGTCCGAGAAGACGCACACTAAGTGCGTATCTAGAAGTAATTTGGAGACGATCGAAATGGCCTCCTTGATGGCTTCAACCTCCGCTTGGAACACACTACAGTGATCCGGGAGCCTGAAGCAATGACTGATGTTCAGCTCGCTGCAGTAGACTCCGCCTCCCACGCGGCCGTCTAGCTTTGAGCCATCAGTGTAGAAGTGGACCGCATTTGCAGGTCCTGGTTCGCCCATCTCCCAGTCCTCCCTAGATGGGATTGATACCTGGAAGGGCGTCGAGAGGTGATCACTGGGGATACAGTAATCTGTCCTCTCTGGTAATTGCGGGAGTCTCATCAGGATTCCCGAGTGCCCAACCGCGGATGCTTTCCACAGTCTGGCTTCTCTCATTCTGAGGGCGGAAAGTGTTGCCACCTTCTTTCCCATGAGATCCACAGGGAGGAGGTCCAGCACAGTATCCAGGGCTTCCCCTGGAGTAGTGCGTAGCCCGCCAGTTATGCATAGCTCTGCCATGCGTTGAACTCTGCTGAGTTTATTGAGGCATGTCCTTCTGTCCAAGGCTGGCCACCATACCACCACTCCATAGAGCATGATTGGTCGTATGATGGCGGTGTAGAGCCACCGAACTATATAGGGGGTCATTCCCCATTTTAGTCCGATGGCTTTCCTGCAGGTATAGAGGGCCACTGTGGCCTTCTTTACTCTATCCTCTATGCTCAATTTCCAATCGAGCTTTCTATCGAGGATTAGGCCAAGATACTTGGCGTTGTTGCTGAAGACTAGCGTTTCCCCACATAGTCTTGGGGGAATCAGTACCGGAACTTTGTACTTCCTAGTGAAAAGCACCAGTTCCGTTTTAGACGGGTTGACGCCTAACCCGCATTTGTCTGCCCATTTCGACATTTTCGTGAGAGTACTTGTCATGCACTCACACAATGTCTGCGGAAATTTTCCGGAGAATGCTATGGCAACATCGTCCGCGTACGCCACCACACGGCAGCCACCCCCCTCTATCTCCCGCAGCAGTGTGTTCACTGCCACGTTCCATAGGAGGGGCGAGAGGACTCCGCCCTGCGGTGTGCCTCTGCTGACAAATCTGGTACACGTTGACGTCCCCAGTGATGCCTCAACCGTCCTGCATTGTAGCATCTGATCGATCAGGCTCACCGTCCTGGAGTCAACGCCCAGATCCGTCAGTGCGCCCGTGATGGCGGTCGGAAGGATGTTGTTAAAGGCGCCTTCTATGTCGAGGAAGGCTACTAGGGTGTACTCCTTAAAGTTAAGGGACGCTTCGATGATCGATGTGATCGAGTGTAGGGCCGTTTCGGTGGATCTTCCCTTCCGATAGGCATGCTGGGAGTCTGAGATCAGACTGGACGGAATGCACGCCGTTAGATGCAGCCCCAGGAGCCGCTCCATCGCCTTTAGAAGAAAAGACGATAGACTTATGGGTCTGAAATCTTTTGGGGCAGTGTGCGAGGGCTTGCCTGCCTTGGGTATGAATACGACTTTGGTCTGAAGCCAGGTGTCAGGAATGCACCCGTGGGAGAAGATTCCCTCGTAAATTATTTTGAGCCAGTTAATGGCTTTATGTCCCGCGTGAATCAGTTGGGCAGGGAAAATGCCGTCTGGCCCCGCGGACTTGTAGGGTTTAAAGCTTCTGATCGCCCAGGAAATGTTTTCCTGGCTTAGCAGTCCCAAGATGGCATTTGAGGCGACAGAAGGAGGCGCGAGGTAGTTGGGTCTGTTTTCATCGCAGCCAGGGAAGTGGGTATTTAGGAGAAGATTTAGCGACTCCTCGCTGGACGTAGTCCACGACTGGTCGGTGTTCTTCAAGTAGCCCAGGGAGGGTGTTGTCTTCGAGAGAACTCTGCGCAAGCGTGAGGCGTCAGAGTTACTCTCGATTTCGCTGCAGAACTTACGCCAGGAGGCGCGTTTGGCTTTTCTAAGTTCTTTGTTGTAGGTTGACAGACTGGCCTTGTATTCGGCCCAGTTTTGCTCAACGTTTTCAGCCTTAGCTTTATTGAAGAGTCTCCGGGAGGCTTTCCGGAGTTCACCCAGTTTCGGATTCCACCATTCAGGTTTCTTCCGGCCTCTGTTCTTGCCAGAGGGGCATGCTTTGTCGAGCGCCTTATTGCAGGCGTCGGTAAAGATCTTAAGAAGACGAGTCGTGGCCTCCGTGGAGAACTCCTCCTCAGATGGGGGCTCAGGGAGAACACGACAGAGGTAATCAGAGTACCGAGTCCAGTTTGTCCGCCTGATGTTTCGGAATCGGACTGGCTTCGGTACTGAGAAGGAGAAGACAGTTTCCACGTACCTGTGGTCCGAGAAGGAGTGCTCTTCCAGGACCCTCCAGGATACAATGTTACGCTGTATCTCATGAGAGGCAAGCGTGAGGTCCAGGACCTCCTTGCGGTTTTTAATGATAAAGGTGGGATCACTACCCCGGTTTAGTAAGACCATCTGAGTGGTCAGTAAGTAACTGAAAAGGTACTCACCCCATTCGTTTGTGTCAGTGCTTCCCCACTGACAGTGATGTGCATTGGCATCGCACCCCACAATTAGGCCGATGTCCTTGGCCGAGCAGTCTGCGATTAGAGCCCGGAGAGGCGCGTGTGGAGGGGGGTCTGTTTGTTCATGCCCCATGTATGCGGAGCAGATCCTCAGTGAGCGCTCCTGGCCTTCGAGGCTCACTGCGGTGTGGTCTTCATTGCTGAAATTTGGGAGCAAAAATAGGTGCAACTCTCTTTTTGCAAGAATGCAGGTACGAATTTTACCTGCGGTTTCAGCTACATATAGCTTGTAGTCAGAAGTCCTCAGACCGGAGACCCTGTTTCCGAGGATCCAGGGCTCCTGAATGAGGACTATGTCGGCTCCATCCTTGGCCAGGTGGAGCAGTAGAGCAGCGCATGCTGCCTTACAATGGTGGAGGTTTATCTGCAGGAGCGTCAACGACATTCCTGAGGCTCGCCTCCACCATTGTTACTTCTAGATCGCTGTCAGGGGACTCCGGCTCCTCCCCGACAACGATGTGGCTGAGACCTCTGGCTAGGTCGCTCTCGTCGAACGCGTAGTCGTCCAAGATATCGTCCGACATCATGGACGCCGCATCCGACGCCGGGTTGTCTTCCTCGCACGAGGCCCCCTCTTTCGGGATCTCCGGCAGCTCCGGGTCTGGCTCGACCTCCACTTGCCTGCCCTTGCGATCGGACTTGTAAGTGGATATGGTGACCTTCTTGTAGCCATAATCCACTACACCGTCCGACTTTGCGAGGAGATCAATGGATTCCTCATTTAGGACGAGGATAACCTGGCGCCTCTGCCCTTGGATATCCTCCACCTTTGCCACCTTCCAATCGGCTGTAGGAAGGTGGGGGTTGCAGACCTGCAGTAACCTGAGGATCTTCTCAGGCTCTGCAGGCTTAGCCGAGACCCACGCTCT
Organism: Drosophila miranda; assembly: GCF_003369915.1. Taxonomy (NCBI): domain Eukaryota; kingdom Metazoa; phylum Arthropoda; class Insecta; order Diptera; family Drosophilidae; genus Drosophila; species Drosophila miranda. The sequence goes on from NC_046674.1 coordinate 49,900,817, forward strand.
GGCTCTCGGGCGACTAGGGACATCTTCCCACTTCACGGCCTCCAGTTTCGCCCCTGGATAGACCTCTTTTAGGGCCGCCACCGCCTTCATGTAGAGGGCCGCAGAGCGAGCGTCTTGGCAGGCGATGGCTTTCACCTTGCCTTGATGCCACCCTGCGTCCTCACACTTTGGCGGTGGTCCGCCGTTCTCCTCCAGTTCCAGTAGGAACCGGTCCTGGAGCTCGTTCTCCACCAGGTGCCACTTATCGCGAGGGACATGGCCGTCCTCGGCGCCCCTGTCCAGGACACCGATCAGGGTCCTGCCCCTCGCCACCTCAGCGAACGACCGGTTCGTGAGGTGGGTCTTCACCCGCTTGGCTTGCTGGGCTTGGCCTGGCTGATTTGCGGGGTCCTCCGCTGAGCGTTGCCGCTTGTTGGCGGCCTTGGCTGCGCCCTTTCCGGCTTTGGCTGGCTGGAACAGTGGAAGGATTGAGCAGGCCCACAGCCTCTGCTCCTTTCCTTCGGCTGACGCCTTGAAGTTCGGGTCTTCGTTGGACAGGATGAAAGCCGCTCGTCTCCTGTCCTGGTACGACGGCTTTCCACCCCGTGGTGCAGAGACGCTGCCCGCCGGGGCTCCCATGGGTTCTTCGGTCCCGGTGCGCTCACCAGCCGCGATTACGCTCTGCTTGGCAGCCACCCCGGTATCCGCTTCGCCCTTGGAGCCACCCGACTTGGAAGGACCCGATTGGCTTTTCGGGCCCCCCCTCACTGCGGCTGCTGCCTGAAGACGGTGGACCGACTCAGTCTCCTTCCCCGTCTTCTTTGGACCCGGTTTCCCAGGCGCTGGTGCAGAGGGATTGGCTTGTCCCTCCGGTACTTTAAGAGGAGTACCGAGCTCCTTTGCGGCTTTGTTGGTTTTTATTTGTTTTTTATTTGGCATAGTAGTTCCCACGAGTAGGCGGGAAGGGGATGGTCACCCGAGGCATAGCCCGCTTGCCCCGGGAAGCCTGATTTAAACTGGAGGTCGGCAGGTATCCAGAGTCCGCATATTAGCGACCGGGCACCCCCCCGGCCATGCATCCCTCGGCATATAACAGTGTCACCTTGGATTGGGGTAATTTCACTGAGAGTTTTCTTCTCTCCGCCCGACTACCATTCGCCAGCATCATAGCAGAGACATGACCGTGCTAGGACCTGTTTCCAGCCGCCCTCACGGGGAGAGTATAGTCGCACTTCCACCGGTGTGCACAGTTACGGCGGGTGACGGTTCGCTCGCAACCCTCTGTGTCCTAGGGGGGGGGGGGGGAGACGCAGACCGCACCGGGTATTACTAACCGGAGCGGCTGCGCCTCAGTTCCGAGTTCACAGTTGTGCGAGCCGACCCGTCATCCGTTTGTCCCCCTGTAGCACCCGATGGCTGACGGCCGTGGGTAAGCTAGGCTTAGAAGAAATTGTTTAAATACTTTATATATGTTGGAGTCGAAAAAAGCTATTGAAATCGAACGCACGCAACCTTATCGCCTCTTTTCGTCGTTAAAATAGAATTATTTACAGCCACCCAAGTTCTTTGGTATTTCTATTTAGAAAAAACTATGCATTCTAAAATTTCAGATGCATTTGTTTTTTAGACAGATTTCACAAGCCTTTTTGATTACTACCGGCTCAGTCCCTACAGAGCCGAGCCGTATGTATTCAGGCACTAGTCAGCTTTACTAATCCACCATCCACCATCCAAGCCACCTTTTTCTGAAATGATTGAAGCGTTTGTGGAAATTATGTTTCACCCTTCAGTCAAGTATTTATCCAAAATTTCAAAATATTTAGCTCTGATTTCTTCGTCTGACTCATTATTACTATTACTAATCAATTTTCATTTCCATTTTGTTGTCTTACACTTTTAAAGTTATCACAGCGGCGCGTATTACACTAGGCAACAAAATTGAACTTTTTGTTTAGACTCGAACTAAACCAACTTTTTGGAGCTTTAAAAATGTTTAGTGAATTATACTAATTTTTTTGTATGATTATTTTGTTTGAAATATTAAGATTTCAAACTCAAAATGTATAATTTCTTGCGATTTTTTTTTCATTTTATTTTTTAAAATTTTTACTTTGAAAACTTAGAAAAATAAAAAATGATATCTTGTGCTTTTTTTGTTCATTAACAGGTACATTAATTAGGCGTCGTTTAAGGTATCGTTAATAAAAACGTCCAAGGTGCAGCCGTTTGACCAAACCTTCCAATGTCTCATTCTACCGTTAAATTCCGTTACTAGAAATACGACCGTTTTGTAGCAGATTTTAATTAAATTTTAACGGAATTTAACGGTAAAATGAGACATTAGAAAAAAAACATCATTCATTACAAATTTGTAGAGCGCCATGTACGAGCTAAGTCCCTCCAACAGTTTTCCAGTGGAATCCGTCTACCCAATTAAGACCTTCCTTAATCCGCTCGATGTAGTTCCTTGCTCGTTCGTTTTATTTCGTATATCTCTCAAATCTAGTGATCATAATTCAGATCGTTTTGGCTCGATACTATCGATTGCGCTTCTTTATATGTACATAATGTAACGTGCCAACTTCAAATTAATTCACATTTTTAGCAGTATTTACATATTAATTCAAATATTCAAATTGTCAACCTTTATAAAGTAAATTAATCCTATTGAATGTGCTAAATAGCCTGCCGTTAGGCACGATTTCTGAGGGTTTAATTAGACACTGGAATCAGACAGACCAACAGATCAAACTTGTGCACTCAATCGACTTTCAATTATAAGTGCGTTTATTCTAAAGCGGCGCCCTCTTCATGAGCGGCTGCTGCTTGCATAGGCTCCGTTAGCAACATGGTATAAGAGCGCACGACATTACAATTCAAGAGCGTGATTTCATACATGTCTCTTAGGTATAATTATAGATATATATATATATATATAGGCAGGCAACTGATTTGCCTTAACACCTAACCTACGTCACCATGTCACTAGGCGATTTCGACATCACAACCTCTTGGGACAATATCTGCTGGGTTCTGTTTCGTAGGTACATGCCGCGACGCAGCTTCATCCGACCACTCTTGAATCTCAGTCACTCTATTCGAAACGATATCTTTAAACCTTCTATAACTCTGCTGGTGACATCCGATCGGAATACACAAACCGATGTATGGAAATATCTTCCCATTGAGACAGTGTATTTTTTAACATATTCTAAACATGTTTCTAAATACAGCGGAATCGACTCGTCCCAATCTAATTTGTTAAGCCAAAGTTCCTGCAATATTATAATGCCTTTTATGACGATAGGACTTAACAAACCTAGGGGGTCACACAATTTAGATGTTACCGGCTTTGCTCTCAGATGCGGCGACTCAAACTCTGGGGTCTGCAGAACCTGAGACACTTTGGACTTATTTGCTCCTTTACGCATGCAGCACCAGTCAAACATATTATCGACGTAAAAGACGGAGACAATAACATCAGCAGCTTTGGGGATTGCGAGCTTTGCAGACTCACTCAGCCTTTACAAAGCCAAAGCCGCAAAGCCAAAAATGGGGCTGCTCCAGTCCGATAAGTTACTGCGTTAAGCTCGTATCATCTCAAGGATTCTAAAGGGTCTTTTCTTCACACTAGGAGTTGAAACTGCCTATCTTCATTCACCATCACTTGGAGACGGAAGCGGAGCAATGTCAAGTAGAGTTTCTCTTGAATGGTAGGACCGACCATCAGAATATCCTTCAAGGACACCTGTAAAGACATCTTGGACGAAGCATAATATTGTCAGTAGAAGACATATTACCTAAGTAGTGTGTGGGAGCGTACGCTCCACTCACGTTTTTTACCCACCATTCTCTTTCGTTTTCTTTCCTACTGCAGGGACCCTGACCTTTCGTATTTCCTAGATTTAAGCGTTGACCTTTCGGCTTTAGGTTAAGAGGAGAGGGGAAGAGCCACGAAGACCCAACTTCTTTAATTTCCGTATTATACGGCCAAAGGGGCTTCTAAGCACCCACATAGTCTTTTATCTTTCTAAATGGGGGAAAGCCATGATCACGGCAGACGCCACTGGATTTTCGTGGCTGGTTATCCCAGCAAAAGCAGCCAGCCCCGCAACAACAACGAAGCAGCGACAATCGAAAAAGAGGAAGCTGAAGCCCAGCAACAACAACGAAGCAGTGACAATCGAAAGAGAGGAAGACGAAGCCCAGCCACAGCGAAGCATCGAGCACCGTAAGCGATAAGCCAAGCCAACAGCAACGACGCGCCAGCAGCGGAGCAAGAAAGAGCAGAACGCAGCAGCAGCAGAAGAGAGATGACGAAACGGCGAGAACCCTAAGCGATAAGGCAACCCAACAGCAACAACGCACCAGCAGCAGAAAAGAGAGACGAAAGCTACCGGCGAAGCAGCAGACGCCGAAAGAGCGTAAGAACGATAGCGCCAGGCCTCTGCCGCAGCAACAACAACGACGCTAACTGCCCGCGCTTACCCTGGATCAACAGAGCCAGCAGAATGCCGGTTTTGAGCTGGGGACAAAACAGAGAACGAAAAGCTGGAGGTCGGACAGCAATTAGCGTGGGAATTCAGGGGTAAGCGCGTCTCCCGTCGTATTTAAACGGGCTTCTGAGCGGTGCGATAGGCAGGGAAATTAGGAAATAAACAAGAAAAGAATATAATGTACATATAAACTCGTCACCAACGGTCCGTATCCATTCACTTGGGGTGTCAGGGGACTCGTCTTCTCTCCCCACCCTTGCGCCGCTTGCCCGAGCCCCCTTTTTGCCCCGTCCCCGTGGTGATCCGTATTCCTTACAGATGCCTGTCGGCGCTCTCGTATGATTCCGCCCCGTAGTTCGTAGTCCAACTGGATCCCGAAGCTGCTATCCGGCGATTCCATAAGCGCTCTTGGTGATGCCTGTCGGCGCTCTCGTATGATTCCCCCAGTAGTTCGTAGTCCAACAGGATCCCAAGGTTGCTATCCGGCGATTGCCTAAGCGCTATCGGTGATGCCTGTCGGCGCTCTCGTAGTAATTCATAGCCCGATAGGATCCCGAAAGTGCTATCCGGCGATTGCCTAAGCACTCTCGGTGATGCCTGTCGGTATCCCCGCGTAACAACGATCTCCGTAGTAGCCCATAGTCCGAAAGGATCCCGAAAGTGCAATCCGGTGATTGCCTAAGTACTCTCGGTGATACCTGTCGGTTTCCAATGTGGCAGCGACCCCCGTAGTAACCTATAGTCTGATAGGACCCCGAAAGCGAGGTCTGGCGATTGCCTCGGTGCCTTCGGGTGCGTCTGTCGACCTCCCCGTCCGATTTCCCTTCCTTTGATGAAGCTGGCGAACGAGCAGATTCCCCGCGAGGCCCGTCCGGCGATTGCGTAAGTGCCGTCGGCGAGAATCGTCTGCACGCTCCGTGCGGTTCCCTCCAGGCCTTGAAATTGGCCACCCCACTCTCGAAAGGGCCACCTGGTTGTCTCCTTCAGCCTAATCAGGGCGCCCTTCGGGGCCCTCCACACGCGTTACAACGTGGTTGTGCTTTTGCTTGCTTAAAAATTTTGTTAGTAGATTTGCAACTGTGCCGTTTGTAGCTACGTTTTCTAGTATAATTTCGTTGCATTCTACTTTTTCGCGTACAAAATGATAATATCAATGAGATTCTTTTTATATTTTTATATTTGTGGACGTTGACATGCAATGACTGCATCTTTCAAGAGGCGATGCAGCTACTGCACCGTCAAGTGGCCCGTGTGACACCAGCAGAAGGCTGTTACGCGCGGATCCCAGGCAAAACGCAGCCCTCCTCCCGCCCAACCGACCGAGGGGCGCTGCCGCATGACGCGCGGTGCGTAGCCGAACCAAACGCGAACATGCAAGAAAGATAGCTATTAGACTAACATTCGAGGAAAATTAGTACTAAACTTACTAAGAAACTAAGCATGCAATCAAAGTACAAATACCACTACAGTTACTAATTAATAGAAAGGTGTGTAAGGATTAATAATTTAATAAGAGGAAGAGAATTAGTGGTGGATATAATATGGTAGAGGGAATTATAATCCGAGCATAAGACCCTAAACGGTTCATGCAAGGAATAATTCGATCTACAAAGTGGAAGGAACAACGGTATAAAATTTCTAGTCAGTCTAATAGGAATCGTGAAGTTTATGCGGCTCAACAGATCAGGGCTGTCTATGTCACCCCTGATCAAGTTGTGCATAAATATCACACCAAGCATTTTTCTACGGTTAACTAAGGATGGGAGGTTTACTAATAGTAGTCTACTAGAGTAAGATGGGAGTCTTACACCCGCATCCCAGTTAAGGCCCCGCAGAGCAAAGAGTAAAAAGTTTTTCTGTACTGATTCTATACGGTCCTGGTGTACTTTGTACTGAGGGCACCATACACAGGAGCCGTATTCTAAGATCGGACGAACAAGCGAGGTATAGAGAGTCTTTGTTATATAGGGGTCATCAAATTCCTTTGACCACCTCTTTATAAACCCAAGCACGCTCATGGCCTTATTTACCATGGTAGAAATGTGTTCGGAAAACTTTAACTTGGGGTCTAACATAACACCCAGATCATCCACCAGGGTAATTCTCTCAAGAGAACCACCAAATAGGGTGTAAGGAGCCAACAAAGGGCTAGAACGATGAAATGTCATAACTTTGCATTTCGAGGCATTAAGGTGTAACAAGTTTGCACAACACCATGACTGAAAGTTATTGAGATCGGATTGCAAGCGAGAATGAAATGAAATGTCCTTGTACTGGACACAGAGTTTAACATCATCCGCATACATAAGTACTCGAGAGTATGTTAATACTGAAGGTAAGTCATTAATAAAGAGTGTGAAGAGTAAGGGGCCTAGATGGCTGCCTTGTGGTACTCCCGAAGAAACCTTTACTGGGAAAGAGAGGGAGTTTTTGAAGAGGACTCTTTGAGACCTAGAACAAAGATAGCTAGAAATCCATCTCAGGAGGTTGGGCGGAAACCCTAAAAGGTCAAGTTTATGCGCTAAAAGGGAATGGTTTACAGAGTCGAATGCTTTACTAAAGTCGGTGTAAATAACATCCGTCTGTAAGTTACCTTGAAAGCCTTTAATAATGAAAGAGGTAAACTCTAACAAGTTCGTGGTGGTTGATCGCCGCCTTATAAATCCATGCTGAGTTGGAGATATAAGTGACTTGCAGAGATGTTGCAAGTGCGGAGTTAAAACCCTCTCAAACATTTTAGGAATAGCGGATAACTTTGCTATACCTCTATAATTTTTTGCATCAGACTTGCTACCTTTTTTATGGAGAGGAATTATAAACGATTCCTTCCAGATCGGGGGGAAGCAAGAAGAATCAATGGATAGGGTGAATAGTTTAAGCAAAGGTCCACACAGAGCCTCGGCGCAGTACCTGAGTACACAACCTGGAACCCCGTCTGGACCCGGTGAAAACACCGGCTTAACTAGTCGAAGATCATGAAGTAGGGAACATTCATTTAACAAGGGACTGAAAATGCCGTTCGACCTCGGTAAACCGTATGGGTACGGATGACCAGAGTAGCTTTCCTCAGAATAGGTGGTTTGGAAGAATTGGGCAAAAAGATCGGCAATTGCCTGATCATTATTTGCCGACGTATTACAAAATGATAGCGAGGATGGGTGTGCGGACGTTCTACGCTTACTGTTTACGAAGCTGTAAAACTGTTTAGGGTCCTGAGAAAAACGTATCCTGCATCGAGATAGGTAGTTCTTATAGCATTGAGCATTAAGAACTGAAAAGTTTGACCGAGCTAATACATAGCGAGAGTGAGAAGTAGGAGAACCCACTTCTTGAAATTTTTTATAAAGTCTTGATTTTAAGTTTTTTAGACTGGATAACTCTTTGGTAAACCAAGGGGGTTTTCCGGATCTAGTCGGACAAGAAAGCGGGACACAAGAATCGAAAAATGTGCCAAGAGCATTGTAAAAAATGTTTGTGCCTTTTATGATATCAGTGCACAAGTACAAAGCGGACCAATCAAAATCCCTAATGAGGTTATTAAGCTTCGCAAACTCGGCTTTACGAAAGCAGCGGACACGTTCGGGCAGCCTACTCGACCGATCCAATACAGTTGGTCCTATATCTAGCGACACCTCGAAAGTAGGGTGGTAGGCGTCTTCAGGTATAGTGAGCGGAAGGGCTCGGGTTAACAACACTATGGTCGGATCCGATACAAAGCACAGATCAAGCAATCGACCCAAGGAATTATTCACATGGTTGACTTGAGACAGGGATAGGTCAAGCAAGCCGTCAACAAAGTCATGTCGTGACATGGGCACTAGGATACTAGACTCGTTTACCGAAGACCAAACAGTTCCTGGCAAGTTGAAGTCACCAAGAACTATCATACGATCTTTATCAGATAGCGAGGAAGAAACAGCGGTTAAAGCGGACAAGTGCTGCTCATAAATTGAAATATCCGAAGAAGGTGGGATATACGAGCAAGTAATGAATATAGCGAAAGCGGGAAGAATCAGTTTTACACACAGGAATTCCAGTTCCTGTTGAACTTGGACTGTGAAGTGTTCCGACGTGAAGTAAGAGTCCACTGCAATTAGAACCCCCCCTGCCCGTCGAGACGAACGGTCCTTTCTAAAAGTTGTGTACCGACCTGCCAAAACCTCGGAACTAAGAATGTCCGGCTTTAACCAGGTTTCAGTAAACACAATAACGTGGGAAGCAAATGCAACACTATCCCGGAAAAGAATGCTGAGCTTACTACGCAAGCCTCTTACATTCTGATAGGTTACTAAAAGAGAAGTTAGTTTTTTGGAAAGGTGGAAGCAAGACGGGAAGTTGAGGAAGAGGAAGTTGAGGTTGAGGTTGAGGGTGGCACACTGGAAAGGTTTGGAAGGGATATGGGGGGCCTATTCTTCTTCTTAGCCTTAAACTCCTTCACCACCAAATGCTCCGGCCAAAATTTGGCGGAGCAAATGGTGTCAAATTGAGTTGGGGAGATGCTTATCTTAAACGAGGCTATCTCCCTGGCATAAGAGAAGTTAAATTTCTCCACCTTTAAACCCACGGCTTTTATTTTGCTTTGAATAAAAGCAATTACATCATTAGATGTGAGGTCAGGGGCCAGCCGTGAAACAAAAACTTGTCGTTTTGGTGGGACTCCCACCAGTGGTTTGGGCCTAGTACCTGTGGTGGCAATATCCGGAGGTCCGGAACGTCTATTTACTGGTGGGATCGGTATAGAAGGGACAACTAGCGAACTTGCGGACACCACGGACACGGACGCTGCGGACGTACTTGGCTGCACATTCTCCGAGGCGATGAATTCGGCTACCGAATCTGCGTCGCCAGCAGCTGTCGTTGCCCTTGGAGTGGCAAACGAGATCAACTGCTGCACACTTGGAGTGGTCGGAGTCAGTTTTTCGGCGGCGCACGGCTGAGTGACGGTTGGCAATTGCAGATCCCGCGGAGTGACCTTTTTGCGCCTCGGAGACTCATTCAGCAGTTTTAAACCGCTAAACTGAGCCTCCATGGCTAGGAGCCGATCGTATTGGTTTTTAAAACCAACGGTCAGCTCCTTAAAGCCACTCCGCGTCTGCCTCATGAAAGCCACCATGTCTTTCTCCACCGCACGGCATGCCTCGCAACTGTAATGCAAGCCATTACGTTTGGCTATAGCATCACTCACGAGGCCAGAAAATCCAGCGCATTTTGCGTGCACTACGCTGTCGCAGAGCCAGCAGGGGACATTCGGCTGATCGTGGGTGATCTGCTTCTTACAGCTTTTTTTGGCACAGACCACAGCGTATTCCATTTTATTTTATTATTTATTTATATATATATACTATAATTTTCAAAACAAATTGGTATCAGACCAGTGTGCCAGACAACGCTCAAAGCGGAATTGGTAAAAAAAAGAGAGCAGAGTGGAGAGCGGTTATAGCGAGAGCTACTAAGCAGAGAGCGCTATTGCTCAGAAAGTTTAAAGAGCGAGAGAGAAAGAACAGTTATTGAAGTTGAGGTGATAGCGAGAGAGTGATAAAACAACAAAAGCTACCAGACGAGAGCGGACTGCAATGCAATGTAATGCGTACTCACTCACTGCAACAACACAAACACAAGCACAAGCCGACGCCGAAAAATAAAAAGTTAAATAATGTTTTAACACAAATCAAAAGGCATGCACTCGCGTAATAGAATAGGTTTCCAGATTGTTGTCTGGTTAGGAAGTAAATTTAGAATTTAGTTAGGAAAACACCGGCTGTTTATTCAAAACAAAAGGAAAAAATGCGGAGCGCAAAACAAAAACACGTCTGATCACTACGAAAGATACGATGTATCGGATTTTGGGCAATATCAATTTGTTGCATATCAGATATTTTTACTATATTATGTATATAGTTTACTAAATATGAGTCTGTTTGTTTTTTCCTAATTAGTCTTATAGCTCCTAGACCGACACAAAAAATTACAGCTTTGATAGCGCCATTTGGCATCTAATCATTTTATTATTATTGTTGTTAGTTTATCGAATCTTATGAAGTCTAGTGTAAGTTAGGCTAGGGCAAAGCGGGAGCGCAATAAAAGCTCACTCTTGGCGAATTCGCCCGAATTGCCACCGTGGGTAAGCTAGGCTTAGAAGAAATTGTTTGAATACTTTATATATGTTGGAGTCGAAAAAAGCTATTGAAATCGAACGCACGCAACCTTATCGCCTCTTTTCGTCGTTAAATAGAATTATTTACAGCCACCCAAGTTCTTTGGTATTTCTATTTAGAAAAACTATGCATTCTAAAATTTCAGATGAATTTGTTTTTTAGACAGATTTCACAAGCCTTTTTGATTCCTACCGGCTCAGTCCCTACAGAGCCGAGCCGTATGTATTCAGGCACTAGTCAGCTTTACTAATCCACCATCCACCATCCAAGCCACCTTTTTCTGAAATGATTGAAACGTTTGTGGAAATTATGTTTCACCCTTCAGTCAGTAATTTATCCAAAATTTCAAAATATTTAGCTCTGATTTCTTCGTCTGACTCATTATTACTATTACTAATCAATTTTCATTTCCATTTTGTTGTCTTACACTTTTAAAGTTATCACAGCGGCGCGTATTACACTAGGCAACAAAATTGAACTTTTTGTTTAGGCTCGAACTAAACCAACTTTTTGGAGCTTTAAAAATGTTTAATGAATTATACTAATTTTTTTGTATGATTATTTGGTTTGAAATATTAAGATTTCAAACACAAAATGTATAATTTCTTGCGATTTTTTTTTTCATTTTATTTTTTAAAATTTTTACTTTGAAAACTTAGAAAAACAAAATATGATATCTTGTGCTTTTTTTGTTCATTAACAGGTACATTAATTAGGCGTCGTTTAAGATATCGTTAATAAAAACGTCCAAGGTGCAGCCGTTTGACCAAACCTTCCAATGTCTCATTCTACCGTTAAATTCCGTTACTAGAAATACGACCGTTTTGTAGCAGATTTTAATTAAATTTTAACGGAATTTAACGGTAAAATGAGACATTAGAAAAAAAACATCATTCATTACAAATTTGTAGAGCGCCATGTACGAGCTAAGTCCCTCCAACAGTTTTCCAGTGGAATCCGTCTACCCAATTAAGACCTTCCTTAATCCGCTCGATGTAGTTCCTTGCTCGTTCGTTTTATTTCGTATATCTCTCAAATCTAGTGATCATAATTCAGATCGTTTTGGCTCGATACTATCGATTGCGCTTCTTTATATGTACATAATGTAACGTGCCAACTTCAAATTAATTCACATTTTTAGCAGTATTTACATATTAATTCAAATATTCAAATTGTCAACCTTTATAAAGTAAATTAATCCTATTGAATGTGCTAAATAGCCTGCCGTTAGGCACGATTTCTGAGGGTTTAATTAGACACTGGAATCAGACAGACCAACAGATCAAACTTGTGCACTCAATCGACTTTCAATTATAAGTGCGTTTATTCTAAAGCGGCGCCCTCTTCATGAGCGGCTGCTGCTTGCATAGGCTCCGTTAGCAACATGGTATAAGAGCGCACGACATTACAATTCAAGAGCGTGATTTCATACATGTCTCTTAGGTATAATTATAGATATATATATATATATGTAAAGGACAGTGTATCAAGCAGTTAACACTATCTTATCTAAATTAACATTTGAACTTAAGATACCATCGATAAGACCTAACCGATATAACCAGACTTAACCGATGTTTAAAAGACCTAACCGATAAGGGGTTATCGATACGGGAGTCGGTTGTTGGAAGTAGAAGCAGAAAGTTGAACAAAAAGTCGGAAGAACAGACTCATTAATTGCACATCTTAAATCATACACTTTGTACTCTTTTCCGAAAAACACTATTAAACGATACATTATTATTAATCTTACATTTGGGGGCTCGTCCGCGTCGAATACAGAGCTCGGAGTGTGTGAAAAAGAAAAACAGAAGAAAGCAGAAGCTGATGCAAGAAGAGGATTGTTGAAAAGTTGTTAAAGTTGTTGTTTGTAGCTACATAAAGTTGTAAAGTTGTTGTTGGTGGCTATAAACATTAAGTTGAACAATCCAAATTCTGTGAGCCTAATAGTAGACACGGAGTTTAATAAAAGATCGGTCGTTTAATTCGGTTGGAAAATTGTGAAATTCATTGTCGCGCCGCAGCGTCGCCTTGTCCGTGCGCAGTACGTACACAAGCAGAAAAAACACGCACAGACACGTTGTGTGTGATACACACTTATAAACAGAAAAGACAAGCACTCGTCGGGTACACAGACACAAGTCGAAAAGAGCCGCAAAATGATGCAAACACCGCCGCCGTTGCACTGGAAAGAGAGAGAGAAGGAAGAAGCTGTACCAGGAACGTCGCGCCCGAGTGCAAACGAGATGGAAGATTTAGAAAATGCAGAAAACAATACTGATGACAAGATTGATCAAATGATAAAGTTGCTAAGTTTGAAACTGCTTTGCGATGAGCAACGAGAAATGAAGATCGCTCCAGATAATTTTACAAAAGTTGTGAGCGATTGTGATGGAAAATCGGAAAATCGAAAAAAATGCCGACGCATATGAGCTTACTGAAAAGCAAAAGTATGTGTAGGCCAGAGGAAAAATGACCGGTGCAGCTAAGCTTTTCCTTGAAGCTGAATGCGTGTGCACCTATGAGGAACTCAAGAACGTATTATTGGATGAATTCACATGTAGCTATAACAGTGCAGACATTCATAAGCTGCTGCAAGAAAGAAAAAGGAAGAGTAGTGAGTCGATGCACGAGTACTTGCTGCAGATGAGAAAAATAGCAGCAGTCGGACATGTTGAACACGCGGCTGTTATAAGTCATATTGTGAACGGTCTGGACATAAGAAACGAGTATAAGTATGCCATGTATCGCTGTAAGACCTTCAGGGCCTTGAAAGAAGAGTTCGATATCTATGATCGTTTGAACATATCGGAGAAGAAGGGCAATAACGAACAGCATAAAACGAGTTTCAAGCAGCAAAGTGGGCAAAGCGGTAAAAAAGAATATTGCTATAACTGTGGATCAGGAGAACACAAACGCAAAGACTGCAAAGCCGAAACGAAGTGTTTTAAGTGCAATCAGAATGGTCACATTTCGCGTAACTGTCCTTATGAAGCTGATAAAGTTGATAAAGTTCGCGTCATTTTGGATCGCAGTCGCATGAAAAAAATTCAAATAAACGGCATTGTTGTTGACTGTCTTGTGGATACAGGGTCAGATGTAACCATAATCAAAGAGAGTATGTTGAAGACCATGAAAAACGTTAAACTTTTGAAGTGCACAACTATGTTGCGCGGTCTGGGTCAGATATCAACAAAGCCTGTTGGATACTTTAATGCAGAAGTTACCGTGGATAAGTTGCAGACCACACAGAAGTTTTTAGTAGTCCCCAGTAGCCAGATTGATTTCGACGCACTTTTGTGGTATGATTTCATTAAAAAGTTCCGTTTCGTCGCTGATATGCAAGGATACACGTTTTTGAAGCATGACGCAGATCCTGTGCCAACAGATGAGCATGCTCTTATATATAATGTAACTGAAGAGTCATCCTTTGTAGCTCCGCCGCAATATCGAAAAGACGTTGAACAGATGATATGAAACAGTTACCAAATGCCCACAGAAGTTGCAAAGCAGTCTCCAATCCAACTGAAGATAGTTCCCGACGGAGTAATCAAGCCGTTTAATCACTCACCGAGTCGTTTATCAACAGACGAAGCCAGTGCCGTAAAGAAGCAAGTCGAAGAATGGATCGAGCAAGGAATCGTGCGCAAGTCGTCTTCAAATGTAGCGAGCAGAGTTGTCATCGTGAAGAAAAAATATGGTACACTTAGAGTTTGCGTAGACTACAGGAAGTTAAACAGCATGGTATTGCTGGACTGCTTCCCAGTCCCGATCATGGAGGAAGTCTTGGAAAAGCTGCAGTCGGCTAAGTGGTTTACCATAATGGACCTTGAAAACGGATTTTTCCATGTGCCTATGGAAGAGCAAAGCAAGTCGTATACGGCCTTCGTCACAAAGGAGGGATTATTCAAGCTTAATAAAGCGCCTTTCGGATTCAAGAACTCGCCAGCTGCGTTCATTCGGTTCGTAAGCTATATTTTTCAAGAATTAATCAACTCTGACATTATGCAGCTTTATATGGACGACATAATTGTTTACGCCGCGTCGCCCGAGGTATGCATGAGGAAGACGAAGTTGGTCCTGGAGACAGCTGCGCAGTTTGGCCTAAAGATCAAGTGGAAGAAATGTAGCTTCATGCAGCCACGCATTAGCTTTCTGGGCCATATCATTGAGGACGGGAGAATCTGGCCCGGCAAAGAGAAGACAGCAGCTGTCAGTCGGTTTGCTACGCCCAAAGACATTAAAGCAGTTCAAGCATTTCTGGGACTCACAGGCTTTTTCAGAAAGTTCATCCCTGGCTATGCACAAGTTGCCCGGCCGCTCACAAATCTACTCAGGAGGGAAGCAGTTTTCAACATTGGCGAAGCAGAGCAACAATCGCTACAAACCTTAAAGAATCTGCTTGTAATCGCACCTGTATTACATATATACTCACGAGAAGCGCCAACGGAACTCTACACGGATGCATCCAAAGAAGGTTTCGGAGCAGTTTTGTTGCAGCAGTTTGATGGCAATTTCCACCCGATTTACTATTGGAGTAAAAAGACTACACAAGCTGAGTCCAAACGTCACAGTTACTATTTGGAGGTCAAAGCTGCATACCTCGCACTCAAGAAGTTTCGTCACTACCTGTTGGGAATCAAATTTGATCTTGCCACTGACTGTGCGGCGTTTAAGCAGACAACAACGAAAGCAGATATACCCAGAGAAGTTTCCCAGTGGATTCTGTATATGGAGGACTTTACATTCAAAGCAGTACACCGCCCAGGGGACAGAATGAGACACGTGGACTGTCTCAGTCGTTTTCCGCAGACATGCATGTTCGTGACGACGGAGCTAACAGCTCGGATAAAGAAAGCACAGCAGGATGACGATTTCATCAAAGCCACAGTTGAGATCCTGAAGCAGCACCCATATCAAGACTACAAGCTTAAAGGAGGTCTTCTCTTCAAATCTGTAAATGGCAATGACGTATTGGTGGTTCCAAGGCTGATGGAAAGGGAAATCATTCAAGGATCGCATGAAGTTGGTCATTTCTCCACAGCGAAGACAATGCACTCAGTTCAGCAGCAATACTGGATTCCGCACCTTGAACGGAAAGTAAATAAGTTGATTTCTAATTGTATCAGTTGTATAATTTTCAGCAAAAAGTTGGGCAAACAAGAAGGCTATCTTCATTGCATTGACAAGGGTGACACACCACTATACACGCTGCACGTTGATCATTTGGGACCAATGGATGCGACAGCCAAGCAATACAAGTACATTTTTGCTGTGGTAGATGCATTCTCCAAGTTTGTGTGGCTGTTCCCAACTAAGTCAACAGGTCACGAAGAAGTTGTGAAGAGGCTGAGCGATTGGTCATTTGTGTTTGGTTTTCCCAAGCGCATAGTCAGCGACAGAGGAGCAGCGTTTACATCCAACGCATTCAGCGAGTTTCTTAACGAGAACAAAGTCGAACATGTGTGTACAACGACAGGTGTGGCGAGAGGCAACGGTCAGATTGAGCGGGTGAACCGTTCAATTTTGGGTATCATCGCAAAGCTCTCAGCTCAGGAGTCAACGAAGTGGTACAAGCATGTGCCACAGGTCCAGATGGCGATTAATTCGCATGTGCATTCTACGTTGAAGTCGTCGCCATTCGAGGTCATGTTTGGGACAAAGATGCACAGACAAGCTGAAAGTCGACTATTGGAGGTGCTCAACGAGGAGTTGGTTACGCAGTTTAACAACGAGCGCCAAGAACTGCGTGACCAAGCGAAACAAAACATTGAGGAGGCGCAAGAGGTGTACAAGCGCAATTATGATAAAAAACGACGACCTGAGCACGGCTACAGACTAGGAGACATGGTCGCGATCAAGTTGGCCAGCGAGTATCTAGGCCCATGTGAAGTCACCAAGGTAAAGCGGAACGGTCGCTACGACGTCAGAAAGGTTGCTCAAGTCGAGGGGCCAATGATCACAGCAACGAGCAGTGACAATATGAAGCTATGGCGTTTTGTCTCAGAGAACGATGATATATTATCATCTGGGACAGATGAAGATGAGCAGGAGGGCCGAATGTAAAGGACAGTGTATCAAGCAGTTAACACTATCTTATCTAAATTAACATTTGAACTTAAGATACCATCGATAAGACCTAACCGATATAACCAGACTTAACCGATGTTTAAAAGACCTAACCGATAAGGGGTTATCGATACGGGAGTCGGTTGTTGGAAGTAGAAGCAGAAAGTTGAACAAAAAGTCGGAAGAACAGACTCATTAATTGCACATCTTAAATCATACACTTTGTACTCTTTTCCGAAAAACACTATTAAACGATACATTATTATTAATCTTACATATATATAGGCAGGCAACTGATTTGCCTTAACACCTAACCTACGTCACCATGTCACTAGGCGATTTCGACATCACAACCTCTTGGGACAATATCTGCTGGGTTCTGTTTCGTAGGTACATGCCGCGACGCAGCTTCATCCGACCACTCTTGAATCTCAGTCACTCTATTCGAAACGATATCTTTAAACCTTCTATAACTCTGCTGGTGACATCCGACCGGAATACACAAACCGATGTATGGAAATATCTTCCCATTGAGACAGTGTATTTTTTAACATATTCTAAACATGTTTCTAAATACAGCGGAATCGACTCGTCCCAATCTAATTTGTTAAGCCAAAGTTCCTGCAATATTATAATGCCTTTTATGACGATAGGACTTAACAAACCTAGGGGGTCACACAATTTAGATGTTACCGGCTTTGCTCTCAGATGCGGCGACTCAAACTCTGGGGTCTGCAGAACCTGAGACACTTTGGACTTATTTGCTCCTTTACGCATGCAGCACCAGTCAAACATATTATCGACGTAAAAGACGGAGACAATAACATCAGCAGCTTTGGGGATTGCGAGCTTTGCAGACTCACTCAGCCATTACAAAGCCAAAAATGGGGCTGCTCCAGTCCGATAAGTTACTGCGTTAAGCTTGTATCATCTCAAGGATTCTAAAGGGTCTTTTCTTCACACTAGGAGTTGAAACTGCCTATCTTCATTCACCATCACTTGGAGACGGAAGCGGAGCAATGTCAAGTAGAGTTTCTCTTGAATGGTAGGACCGACCATCAGAATATCCTTCAAGGACACCTGTAAAGACATCTTGGACGAAGCATAATATTGTCAGTAGAAGACATATTACCTAAGTAGTGTGTGGGAGCGTACGCTCCACTCACATTTTTTTTTACCCACCATTCTCTTTCGTTTTCTTTCCTACTGCAGGGACCCTGACCTTTCGTATTTCCTAGACTTAAGCGTTGACCTTTCGGCTTTAGGTTAAGAGGAGACTTCTTTAATTTCCGTATTATACGGCCAAAGGGGCCTCTAAGCACCCACGTAGTCTTCTATCTTTCTAAATGGGGGAAAGCCATGATCACGGCTGACGCCACTGGATTTTCGTGGCTGGTTATCCCAGCAAAAGCAGCCAGCCCCGCAACAACAACGAAGCAGCGACAATCGAAAAAGAGGAAGCTGAAGCCCAGCAACAACAACGAAGCAGTGACAATCGAAAGAGAGGAAGACGAAGCCCAGCCACAGCGAAGCATCGAGCACCGTAAGCGATAAGCCAAGCCAACAGCAACGACGCGCCAGCAGCGGAGCAAGCAAGAGCAGAACGCAGCAGCAGCAGAAAAGAGATGACGAAACGGCGAGAACCCTAAGCGATAAGGCAACCTAACAGCAACAAGGCGCCAGCAGCAGAAAAGAAAGACGAAAGCTACCGGCGAAGCAGCAGACGCCGAAAGAGCGTAAGAACGATAGCGCCAGGCCTCTGCCGCAGCAACAACAACGACGCTAACTGCCCGCGCTTACCCTGGATCAACAGAGCCAGCAGAATGCCGGTTTTGAGCTGGGGACAAAACAGAGAACGAAAAGCTGGAGGTCGGACAGCAATTAGCGTGGGAATTCAGGGGTAAGCGCGTCTCTCGTCGTATTTAAACGGGATCTGAGCGGTGCGATAGGCAGGGAAATTAGGAAATAAAAAAGAATATAATGAACATATAAACTCGTCATCAACGGTCCGTATCAATTCACTTGGGGTGTCAGGGGACTCGTCTTCTCTCCCCACCCTTGCGCCGCTTGCCCGAGCCCCCTTTTTGCCCCGTCCCCGTGGTGATCCGTATTCCTTACAGATGCCTGTCGGCGCTCTCGTATGATTCCGCCCCGTAGTTCGTAGTCCAACTGGATCCCGAAGCTGCTATCCGGCGATTGCATAAGCGCTCTTGGTGATGCCTTTCGGCGCTCTCGTATGATTCCGCCCCGTAGTTCGTAGTCCAACTGGATCCCGAAGCTGCTATCCGGCGATTGCCTAAGCGCTATCGGTGATGCCTGTCGGTATCCTCGCGGAACAACGGAAACGACCCCCGTAGTAACCAATAGTCTGATAGGACCCCGAAAGCGAGGTCTGGCGATTGCCTCGGTGCCTTCGGGTGCGTCTGTCGACCTCCCCGTCCGATTTCCCTTCCTTTGATGAAGCTGGCGAACAAGCAGATTCCCCGAGAGGGCCGTCCGGCGATTGCCTAAGTGCCCTCGGCAAGAATCGTCTGCACGCTCCGTGCGGTTCCCTCCAGGCCTTGACATTGGCCACCCCACTCTCGAAAGGGCCACCTGGTTGTCTCCTTTGCTTGCTTAAAAATTTTGTTAGTAGATTTGCAACTGTGCCGTTTGTAGCTACGTTTTCTAGTATAATTTCGTTGCATTCTACTTTTTCGCGTACAAAATGATAATATCAATGAGATTCTTTCGTTTGTGATGTATCGGATTTTGGGCAATATCAATTTGTTGCATATCAGATATTTTTACTATATTATGTATATAGTTTACTAAATATGAGTCTGTTTGTTTTTTCCTAATTAGTCTTATAGCTCCTAGACCGTCACAAAAAATTACAGCTTTGATAGCGCCATTTGGCATCTAATCATTATACCCGATACTCAAAATGAGTATTGGGGTATATTAGATTTGTGGTAAAAGTGGATGTGTGTAACGTCCAAAAGGAATCGTTTCCGACCCCATAAAGTATATATATTCTTGATCAGCATCAATAGCCGAGTCGATTGAGCCATGTCTGTCTGTCCGTCTGTCCGTCCGTCCGTCTGTCCGTCTGTCCGTCCCCTTCAGCGCCTAGTGCTCAAAGACTATAAGAGCTAGAGCAACGATGTTTTGGATCCAGACTTCTGTGATATGTCACTGCTACAAAAATATTTCAAAACTTTGCCCCGCCTACTTCCGCCCCCACAAAGAACGAAAATCTGTGGCATCCACAATTTTAAAGATATGAGAAAACCAAAAACGTAGAATTGTAGAGAATGACCATATCTTTAAGACTGCGGAATCTGAATTGGATCGTATTATTATTATAGCCAGCATCAAGAAAACAATTTCATTTTTTCTCGCCCTGTCTCTCTCTAACACACACGTAGCATAGGCGGCTTTGCTTAGAGTAAAACATTAGCGCCTAGATCTCAGAGACTACAAAAGCTAGAGCAACCAAATTTGGTATCCACACTCCTAATATATCGGACCGAGACGAGTTTGTTTCAAAATTTCGCCACACCCCCTTCCGCCCCCGCAATTGACGAAAATCTGGGGATATTCAAAAATCTCAGAGACTATTAAGGCTAGAGTAACCAAATTTGGTATCCGCACTCCTGTTAGATCTTACTATAAAACGTGTATCTCAAAATTTCGCCCCACCCCCTTCCGCCCACACAAAGGACGAAAATCTGTTGCATCCACAATATTGCACATTTGAGAAAACTAAAAACGCAGAATCATAGATAATGACCATATCTATCAGATTGCTGAATCTGGATCAGATCAGATCATTTTTATAGCCAATAGAAACAAATCAATTTGCAGTGGCTACGCAGCGCCCGACGTCACGCTCAGACTGATTTTCTGTCTCTCTCGCACGCACTCTTTGTCGTGTCGTTTAATATTAGCGGCGTCTGCCGGAGGAGAGCCATACTGACTTAGAATCGGGTATAACCGTAGAGTTGCGGTGTCCGCAGCAACTCACAACGTTCCCCCTCGTTATTGTTGTTAGTTTATCGAATCTTATGAAGTCTAGTGTAAGTTAGGCTAGGGCAAAGCGGGAGCGCAATAAAAGCTCGCTCTAGGCGAATTCGCCCCGCTTTGCCACAGTGGGTAAGCTAGGCTTAGAAGAAATTGTTTGAATACTTTATATATGTTGGAGTCGAAAAAAGCTATTGAAATAGAACGCACGCAACCTTATCGCCTCTTTTCGTCGTTAAAATAGAATTATTTACAGCCACCCAAGTTCTTTGGTATTTCTATTTAGAAAAACTATGCATTCTAAAATTTCAGATGCATTTGTTTTTTAGACAGCTTTCACAAGCCTTTTTGATTCCTACCGGCTCAGTCCCTACAGAGCCGAGCCGTATGTATTCAGGCACTAGTCAGCTTTACTAATCCACCATCCACCATCCAAGCCACCTTTTTCTGAAATGATTGAAGCGTTTGTGGAAATTATGTTTCACCCTTCAGTCAGTAATTTATCCAAAATTTCAAAATATTTAGCTCTGATTTCTTCGTCTGACTCATTATTACTATTACTAATCAATTTTCATTTCCATTTTGTTGTCTTACACTTTTAAAGTTATCACAGCGGCGCGTATTACACTAGGCAACAAAATTGAACTTTTTGCTTAGGCTCGAACTAAACCAACTTTTTGGAGCTTTAAAAATGTTTAATGAATTATAC
This sequence comes from Drosophila miranda, assembly GCF_003369915.1. Taxonomy (NCBI): domain Eukaryota; kingdom Metazoa; phylum Arthropoda; class Insecta; order Diptera; family Drosophilidae; genus Drosophila; species Drosophila miranda. The sequence continues at coordinate 49,922,230 of NC_046674.1, forward strand.
TAATTTTTTTGTATGATTATTTTGTTTGAAATATTAAGATTTCAAACTCAAAATGTATAATTTCTTGCGATTTTTATACCCGATACTCAAAATGAGTATAGGGGTATATTAGATTTGTGGTAAAAGTGGATGTGTGTAACGTCCAGAAGGAATCGTTTCCGACCCCATAAAGTATATATATTCTTGATCAGCATCAATAGCCGAGTCGATTGAGCCCTGTCTGTCTGTCCGTCTGTCCGTCCGTCCGTCCGTCCGTCCGTCCCCTTCAGCGCCTAGTGCTCAAAGACTATAAGAGCTAGAGCAACGATGTTTTGGATCCAGACATCTGTGATATGTCACTGCTACAAAAATATTTCAAAACTTTGCCCCGCCCACTTCCGCCCCCACAAAGAACGAAAATCTGTGGCATCCACATTTTTAAAGATACGATAAAACCAAAAATGCAGAATCGTAGAGGATGACTATATGTTCTAGAGTGTAAAATCTCAACCAGATCGTATAATTATTATAGCCAGAATCAAGAAAACAATTTCATTCTTTCTCGCTCTGTCTCTCTCTAACACACAGGTTTCATGGTCGGCTTTGCCAATTGCAAAATATGAGTTCAAGGATCTCAGAACCTATAAGAGCCAGAGCAACCAAATTTGGTATCCACACTCCTGTGATATCTGACCTTGACCGTTTCGTGTCCAAATTTCGCCACACCCCTTCCGCCCCGCAAAGGACGAAAATCTGGGGCATCCACAAATCTCAGAGACTATTAAGGCTAGAGTAACCAAATTTGGTATCCGCACTTCTGTTAGATCTCACTATAAAACGTATATCTCAGAATTTCGCCCCACCCCCTTCCGCCCCCACAAAGAACGAAAATCTGTTGCATCCACAATATTGCACATTCGAGAAAACTAAAAACGCAGAATCATAGCTAATGACTATATCTATCAGATTGCTGAATCTGGATCAGATCGGATCATTTTTGTAGCCAAAAGCAAGAAATCAATTTGCAGTGGCCACGCAGCGCCGACGTCACGCTCAGACTGATTTTCTGTCTCTCTCGCACGCACTCTTTGTCGTGCGGTTCAATATTAGCGGCGTCTGCCGCAGGAGAGCCATACTGACTTAGTATCGGGTATAACTGTAGAGTTGCGGTGTACGCAGCAACTCACAACGTTCCCCCTCGTTTTTTTTTCATTTTATTTTTTAAAATTTTTACTTTGAAAACTTAGAAAAATAAAATATGATATCTTGTGCTTTTTTTGTTCATTAACAGGTACATTAATTAGGCGTCGTTTAAGGTATCGTTAATAAAAACGTCCAAGGTGCAGCCGTTTGACCAAACCTTCCAATGTCTCATTCTACCGTTAAATTCCGTTACTAGAAATACGACCGTTTTGTAGCAGATTTTAATTAAATTTTAACGGAATTTAACGGTAAAATGAGACATTAGAAAAAAAACATCATTCATTACAAATTTGTAGAGCGCCATGTACGAGCTAAGTCCCTCCAACAGTTTTCCAGTGGAATCCGTCTACCCAATTAAGACCTTCCTTAATCCGCTCGATGTAGTTCCTTGCTCGTTCGTTTTATTTCGTATATCTCTCAAATCTAGTGATCATAATTCAGATCGTTTTGGCTCGATACTATCGATTGCGCTTCTTTATATGTACATAATGTAACGTGCCAACTTCAAATTAATTCACATTTTTAGCAGTATTTACATATTAATTCAAATATTCAAATTGTCAACCTTTATAAAGTAAATTAATCCTATTGAATGTGCTAAATAGCCTGCCGTTAGGCACGATTTCTGAGGGTTTAATTAGACACTGGAATCAGACAGACCAACAGATCAAACTTGTGCACTCAATCGACTTTCAATTATAAGTGCGTTTATTCTAAAGCGGCGCCCTCTTCATGAGCGACTGCTGCTTGCATAGGCTCCGTTAGCAACATGGTATAAGAGCGCACGACATTACAATTCAAGAGCGTGATTTCATACATGTCTCTTAGGTATAATTACAGATATATATATATATAGGCAGGCAACTGATTTGCCTTAACATCGGCCGCGTTGACAGCCTATAGGCCACTGGAATAGGCGCCAAGCGATGGATCGATCGCTTGTAGACCCCGGCCTTAGTCCTAACCACGGCCACGCGAACCTTCCCGTCCGCTCCTGGGATTGCCTCCTCCACTATTCCGGTGAGCCACATTTGAGGGGGCACGTTGTCCTCGTGAATTGCCACCACTCTGCCTGGCTCCAAGTTGGCGACCTCCTCGGACCACTTCCCTCGCTATTGAAGGCTGAGAAGATAGTCTCTGGTCCAATCTCTCCAAAATCTTTGCTTGATGGCAGACACGAGCTGCCATCGTTGCAAATATGAGAGGCTGCTGTCTGGTCTGGGCAGCTCTGATTCGGGCGGCAGCGAAACTAGCGTTCTGCCGACTAGTAGATGCGCTGGAGTCAACACCTCCCCTTCGTTGGGGCTGCCGCTGTCGACCATCAGTGGTCTGGAATTGAGCACGGCCTCGACGTCCACGAGAACCGTATGCAGCTCGTCCTCCTTGAGCACTGCGCTGCCCATAGCCCTAAGCAGCAGATTCTTGGCTGACTTCACCGCCGACTCCCACAGCCCTCCAATGTGCGGGGCTCGCGGGGGAATGAATTCCACCGAAAAACTGTGAGTCGCAGCATACGCCTTGAGGGCTTCGTCCTTGGCATTGACTGCATCCATGCGCTCCTTGAGCATGCGAGCTGCACCAACAAAATTCGTGGCGTTGTCGCAATAGAGTTTGACAAGAGTCCCACGACGTCCAACAAACCTGGATAAGCACAAAATAAATGTATTAGAGGTCAAGTCTTTTACAATATCTAGGTGTACGGCCTTAGATGCAAAGCAGACAAACTCTGCTGTGTACATCTTAAGAGGCTGCTTGCCACGAATCTCAAGCGATACAAGAACCGGTCCAAAAAAATCAACTCCGCTAATCTCGAAGGGTCGATTCCCACGCAATCGATCAGCGGGAAGGTTTCCCATGATTTGTGAGAGAAGCTTCGGCTTGTAGTGGAAACAGTGTACGCATCTCCGGACAATGGCACTGCACTCTCTTCGTGCATTTATCAGCCACATGGACTGTCTTAGGAATCCCACTAGTGCACGGGGTCCAGCGTGACAATTGGCTCGATGAAATAGCGAAGATAGAGGGTAACAAATCTACAATTTTTTGGCATTAACAGTGGAAATTTGCATTATGGGCTAGAGGAGCGTTTAATAGGCGACCACCTACTCGAACCAACGAAACGAGCATGAGCCCACTTGTTCTTCCGAAATGAAGGGAGTTAGTTTTTGAAGTGATGCCTGAAACTTTGATGACTTTTTTATTTTGTCAATCTCCTGCGAGAATGCGTCTCTTTGAACAGCTTCAACTGCTGCTAGAAACGCTTCGCTGAGCTCTTCTGATGACGGACAAGTACTACTCCAAGTTACTCCTTTCCTTTTATTTAGGAACCGGCGGATATATGCAATTGTGCCTACCACTTTCATATATGATGATGAGTTTTCTATTAGGGTGAGGATGGGATTGTGTTCGCCATCGGACGCCCCAAGCGAAGTGGCTACCTTCTTCTTCTCTAATGACGCGTCCGCTTCTGTCAAAAGTAAATGAAGATTTTGTGGCCAATCCATGCCATTTTGTTGCAGGAATGACGGGCCGTTAAACCAAAATAGTGAATTTAAGTCTGCTACTGATGATCCCCGAGATACTGGATCTGCAGGATTTTCTTTGGTGGGTACATGTCTCCATGAGGCAGTCGAAGTGATTTCCTGTATCTCTCGATTTGAAACAAATGTTGTTAACTGGGAGGGATGAGTTTGCAGCCAATGTAGAACCACTTCCGAATCTGACCACAATATAACGGACACTCTATTTGAATGGGACACACGAACGTAGATGCAGCAGCCGTATGCTCGCGTGGACGCATCTGCAAACCCATGTATTTGACATCGAGTGCTTGTGCTAGCTCCTACAAAACGTGGAATGGTGATTTCATGCAACCTTTGCATGTCCGAAACCATCGACTCCCATCTTTGTTGCAATTTTAAGGGAATGGGATCGTCCCAACCAAGGCTCAAAAGACAAATTTCATGCAAGAAGATTTTTGCATTATTAATCACCGGACATAGCAGACCCAAGGGATCGAAAAGACTGCCTATGACGGATAACATTACTCTCTTGGTTGTGGTTTCGGACGAGACTATTGGTTTCAGACAGTACTTAAAAATGTCTGCCTGTGGGTTCCAAATCAGTCCAAGAGTTTTGCAATCTTGCTGATCTCCACTCGAAATGACCAGATTCTCTTTCTGACTGTCACCTAGTTGACAATTAGCAGTCCACTTCGTCAGCACAAATCCGGCTGGCTCTAGGATTTCAACTAGCTGTTGACGCAATATCCGTAGTTCGGATTTCGTGTCTGCGCCTGTGAGAAGATCGTCAACATAGAAATCTGAAGCAAGAGACTTTGAGCCAAGTGGATGCGAATTTAAATGAGTTTCGCTTAGATACTTCAAGCACCTGACAGCAAGAAATGGTGCGCTGGCCGTGCCATAAGTTACCGTATTGAGACGAAACATTTGCAAGGGATCCGAACTTGCACGTCTCCAAATAATTAATTGGAATTTGCGATGCTCCTCATCAAGTTCGACTTGACGGTACATTTTTGTAATGTCTGCTGTAAGAGCGAATTTGCGACACCGAAATCTTAAAAACGTTGCGTATAGGCACGGCTGGATGGTTGCTCCAACCATGAGTAAATCATTGAGCGAGACTTGACTCGTTGTTTCGCACGACGCATGGAACACTACTCTAAGCTTAGTGGATGTACTTTGTGGTCGTTCCACGCATTGATACGGGATGAAACAATGCGGCTCTGCCGGGATTGAGTTTTCCATTGCAGTCATATGGCCTAACGGCAGGTAGGCCTTTCCTCCATAAAGTCCATAAACATCGATTTTATGGCAGGGTTTTGGCATAATCGCCTTTTTAAAGACAAAAATCGTCTTCTGGATGTCTCAAACGACGAACCGAGAGATGTCGGGCTAGACTTAAATGGCAAAGAAACTTGCAATCGACCGGAGGGTAGACGTGTGATAGTGTCGATAAAGGATTTTTCACACATAGTTTCTTTGGGGGTATACAAGTCCTTCTATGGATGCATTTGGAACATTTTCCAACTCCCAGAAACGTCGAGCGGGCAGGCTTCTTGAACTGTGCTCACCATAGAGCAAGTTAATGTGGCTTGAGGGCCTTTGGACTTGCAACGTCCAGACACCACCCACCAAAAACAGTGTTTTGTAAGGTTAGTGCCTCTCTGCCCTGTTTTACTTGACCATTACTTAAGATATCGAAAAAGGCATCTGCACCTAATAGCAGCTCAACTTTTTGTGGCTTGTAAAAGACTGGATCAGCCAGTGGATAGCTCTCAGTAGCATCCATTAAGGAATCAGGCGGAACCGCCTTTTCTGGATGGTACGAGGAAATCGATTTTAAAATCACGAAATCTGCCACCATTTCGGAAGGGGTATGCGAGAGCAGATTGTGGTTTGCACAACTTGGTGTGCCGATAAGCTGGATTTTCCAATACCTAACAAACTTCGCTGTACAGCAAAGTCACGATATACAAGTCCATCCTCAGCCCCATATGGAAATACGCACTTCAAGTTTACGGCATCGCGGCAAAAACCAACTTAAATAAAATTAGAGTTGCTCAGTCAAAAATTCTACGACGAATATGCAATGCTCCATGGTACATACGAAACAGCGACATCGAGAGGGACCTAGAGGTTCCCAAAGTGGGCGATGTTATACAATTACATGCAGCAAGGTACTTGCAACGACTTGGTGGTCACCCTAATGCGCTAGCCAGACGTCTAATTAACCCGCCAAGGAAAAGAAGACTCAAAAGGTGTCATCCACTGGATCTCCCTACTAGATCCCTCCTATAACATCTCATTAACTTTTTGTAAATATTGTAAATAATTTATGTACCTACTCCATATATGTAACATTAAGTTTATGTATGTATCTCCTGTGATCAATTGTTTTTCCCCTTAAATGTAAAACTAGATTAAGTTGCCACGAAAGGTAGCAGTAAACTTGTTTACAATAAAATACAAATTTTCCACATGAAAAAAAAAAAAAAAAAAAAAAAAAGTTCACTTGAGAACCAGAGTCCAACAATACTCTGGCTGGCTGACGCTGGCTTCAGCTGCCTTTAATGTCCACAACTGCTGTGGCTAAAATTACTTGGTCATTGTCGCGTGCCATTGCATGATTCGAAACTAGTGGACGTGCGTTAAGAATTCTTGCAGGCGGATTGTCCAACGCAGCTTGACTTGTGGATGAGTCAGTTGTGTAACGATGTAACAAAGTATGATGCGATTTGTAACAGACTCTGCAATGTGACGATTTGCACTTTGACACAATGTGTCCTTTGCGTAGGCAATTAATGCATAGCGGAACTCCCTTTGCAAATTGGAAGCGGGTTGCGACTGAAGCCGCAGCGAAAGCCGAGCAAGAAGTGATGAAATGATCAGTTGCCTTGCAAAATGAACATTTCTGATCTTGAGAAGGTTTGGCTTGAGCCACAGTCAACGAAGTCTTTCCAGATTGCTTGCTCTGTGAATCCTGACTTGTCTTTTTTCCTCTAGATTGCCCTGAATTCGTATCCTCTGCAGATAAATGTTGGTACGGTTTGTTAAGCGAAGATACACAGTCTGTCCAATATGGAATGGATTGATAGTCCAGATTCTCTTCCCATCGAAAGCGGGTTTTTTGATCTACCTTGGACATGACAATGTGTATCAGTAAAGCATCCGAAATTTGTTTATAATCTCCTACAGAGAATAGCGACTCGTAAATAGCGGAATCTGTGTCAAGAAGGGATCTCAGCCCAGATGCAGACGGACCTTGCATGCTTTGCAACTCGAACAGACGGGCTATACTATTTAAGAATATTAAACCATCATTATCGTATACCTTCATTAAGGCACTAAGGGCCTTCGGATAGTTTTGTTCGGTCACTGGATAAGCCTTTACTACTTCTAGCGCTTCTTTCTCTAAGAAAGTCAATAAATGATTAAATTTCTCCACATTGCTTAATGTGGGATCGCTATCCACTACGCTACTAAATAGGCCGATAAAATTTTTATACTCGGTATAATCGCCACTGAATTTGGGCAATTTTACTGGCGGCAAATGTCTACTTGTAGCAATTGTCGTATTTAATATCGACTCATTTGCTGTCCGTTGCTCAAGTTTAGCAGACATGGACTTGAGCGTGGATTTAGCCTCAATACATAAATCCTCAAGCTCGGCTCGAGAAGCTAAATCTGGATTGACATCCTCAATTTCTACTTGTAATTGGAAAGCCCGTTCAATATATGACTCTAATATTGCCATGCGGCACTCCAATTGTGCCTTTGAAAAGGAAGACTGTTTATCTTTAAGAACGCTCCATGTACGATTGATATCTTTCTTAACTGTACTCAGCTTGCGAAGAATGTCTAACGACTCCACATCGTCAACCTCTGCAGATTGTCTAGACATTCCTCGCCGTTTTCCAGGCATTTTAGTTCTATAAAATTTTTGTTTCTCAAAAATGGCACTTGTCCCACTGTCACACTCAGCAATTACACTCACAAATTTTTCCTGCCTGCTAACAGCCCAATGCTGTTACTGTGCTAGAGACTACGAGAGAGAGAGAGAAAGATGATCGCCAAAATGCCTACAAACCAACGCTTTCGAGTTCGAGTCGAGCTTGTAGTTCACCGAAACGCAGCTTAAATGCGCGTATATGTGTATGCTGCTTTAGCGACCGGCCGAGATGCACCTAAACCACAAGTAATGGTATGTGTAATGTATGTGAGTGTTAGCGAGTATCGTTGGAGACAAAGAGAGAACACGAAACGATAAAGAGGAAGCGAGCGCTGAATGAGAGAGCACAAAAAGTGCAGACGGGCGAGGGGGAATGATGCGAATGGTTAGAGCTTGCGCGCGAAACTATTGCCGTTTCTCCTTTGCCTGTCGGCTCTTTTTTGAAATGTCGTTGACCACATACTTGTGGTGATCACTCACTGTATAATCAAATAACTTTGAATGTGTGTACGTACAGATACCTGGCCGAATCACTTTTATTGAATAATTTATTCACAGGCCTTTTTTATACGTAGTTATTTATATATTTTTTGATGAAATAATTGGGCACTTTGATTTACCTGTGGCACTGGTTGAGGGTTGTTTGAACACCGATGCATTCCCTCCCACAAGTTCATTCCAACCAGGAATATATCCACGAGCAGCTCTCAAGAGTAGCGAAGTTTGAAGTCCAGCAGGCCACCAATGACATCTGCAGGAACAGCAACAGCAACGAGATGATATCCAATGGGGATATCCAACGAAGCGCCAAGATTAATCCAATCCAACTTCTGTCCAATCCAGAAAATCAGTGTCCACCCGGGGGCGCCAAAAATGGATGTGCTAAATAGCCTGCCGTTAGGCACGATTTCTGAGGGTTTAATTAGACACTGGAATCAGACAGACCAACAGATCAAACTTGTGCACTCAATCGACTTTCAATTATAAGTGCGTTTATTCTAAAGCGGCGCCCTCTTCATGAGCGGCTGCTGCTTGCATAGGCTCCGTTAGCAACATTGTATAAGAGCGCACGACATTACAATTCAAGAGCGTGATTTCATACATGTCTCTTAGGTATAATTATAGATATATATATATATATAGGCAGGCAACTGATTTGCCTTAACACCTAACCTACGTCACCATGTCACTAGGCGATTTCGACATCACAACCTCTTGGGACAATATCTGCTGGGTTCTGTTTCGTAGGTACATGCCGCGACGCAGCTTCATCCGACCACTCTTGAATCTCAGTCACTCTATTCGAAACGATATCTTTAAACCTTCTATAACTCTGCTGGTGACATCCGATCGGAATACACAAACCGATGTATGGAAATATCTTCCCATTGAGACAGTGTATTTTTTAACATATTCTAAACATGTTTCTAAATACAGCGGAATCGACTCGTCCCAATCTAATTTGTTAAGCCAAAGTTCCTGCAATATTATAATGCCTTTTATGACGATAGGACTTAACAAACCTAGGGGGTCACACAATTTAGATGTTACCGGCTTTGCTCTCAGATGCGGCGACTCAAACTCTGGGGTCTGCAGAACCTGAGACACTTTGGACTTATTTGCTCCTTTACGCATGCAGCACCAGTCAAACATATTATCGACGTAAAAGACGGAGACAATAACATCAGCAGCTTTGGGGATTGCGAGCTTTGCAGACTCACTCAGCCTTTACAAAGCCAAAGCCGCAAAGCCAAAAATGGGGCTGCTCCAGTCCGATAAGTTACTGCGTTAAGCTTGTATCATCTCAAGGATTCTAAAGGGTCTTTTCTTCACACTAGGAGTTGAAACTGCCTATCTTCATTCACCATCACTTGGAGACGGAAGCGGAGCAATGTCAAGTAGAGTTTCTCTTGAATGGTAGGACCGACCATCAGAATATCCTTCAAGGACACCTGTAAAGACATCTTGGACGAAGCATAATATTGTCAGTAGAAGACATATTACCTAAGTAGTGTGTGGGAGCGTACGCTCCACTCACATTTTTTTTTACCCACCATTCTCTTTCGTTTTCTTTCCTACTGCAGGGACCCTGACCTTTCGTATTTCCTAGATTTAAGCGTTGACCTTTCGGCTTTAGGTTAAGAGGAGAGGGGAAGAGCCACGAAGACCCAACTTCTTTAATTTCCGTATTATACGGCCAAAGGGGCTTCTAAGCACCCACATAGTCTTTTATCTTTCTAAATGGGGGAAAGCCATGATCACGGCAGACGCCACTGGATTTTCGTGGCTGGTTATCCCAGCAAAAGCAGCCAGCCCCGCAACAACAACGAAGCAGCGACAATCGAAAAAGAGGAAGCTGAAGCCCAGCAACAACAACGAAGCAGTGACAATCGAAAGAGAGGAAGACGAAGCCCAGCCACAGCGAAGCATCGAGCACCGTAAGCGATAAGCCAAGCCAACAGCAACGACGCGCCAGCAGCGGAGCAAGAAAGAGCAGAACGCAGCAGCAGCAGAAGAGAGATGACGAAACGGCGAGAGCCCTAAGCGATAAGGCAACCTAAAAGCAACAAGGCGCCAGCAGCAGAAAAGAGAGACGAAGGCTACCGGCGAAGCAGCAGACGCCGAAAGAGCGTAAGAACGATAGCGCCAGGCCTCTGCCGCAGCAACAACAACGACGCTAACTGCCCGCGCTTACCCTGGATCAACAGAACCAGCAGAATGCCGGTTTTCAGCTGGGGACAAAACAGAGAACGAAAAGCTGGAGGTCAGACAGCAATTAGCGTGGGAATTCAGGGGTAAGCGCGTCTCCCGTCGTATTTAAACGGGCTTCTGAGCGGTGCGATAGGCAGGGAAATTAGGAAATAAACAAGAAAAGAATATAATGTACATATAAACTCGTCACCAACGGTCCGTATCCATTCACTTGGGGTGTCAGGGGACTCGTCTTCTCTCCCCACCCTTGCGCCGCTTGCCCGAGCCCCCTTTTTGCCCCGTCCCCGTGGTGATCCGTATTCCTTACAGATGCCTGTCGGCGCTCTCGTATGATTCCCCCAGTAGTTCGTAGTCCAACAGGATCCCAAGGCTGCTATCCGGCGATTGCCTAAGCGCTATCGGTGATGCCTGTCGGTATCCCCGCGTAACAACGGAAACGACCCCCGTAGTAACCTATAGTCTGATAGGACCCCGAAAGCGAGGTCTGGCGATTGCCTCGGTGCCTTCGGGTGCGTCTGTCGACCTCCCCGTCCGATTTCCCTTCCTTTGATGAAGCTGGCGAACAAGCAGATTCCCCGCGAGGGCCGTCCGGCGATTGCCTAAGTGCCCTCGGCGAGAATCGTCTGCACGCTCCGTGCGGTTCCCTCCAGGCCTTGAAATTGGCCACCCCACTCTCGAAAGGGCCACCTGGTTGTCTCCTTCAGCCTAATCAGGGCGCCCTTCGGGGCCCTCCACACGCGTTACAACGTCGTTGTGCTTTTGCTTGCTTAAAAATTTTGTTAGTAGATTTGCAACTGTGCCGTTTGTAGCTACGTTTTCTAGTATAATTTCGTTGCATTCTACTTTTCGCGTACAAAATGATAATATCAATGAGATTCTTTCGTTTGTGATGTATCGGATTTTGGGCAATATCAATTTGTTGCATATCAGATGTTTTTACTATATTATGTATATAGTTTACTAAATATGAGTCTGTTTGTTTTTTCCTAATTAGTCTTATAGCTCCTAGACCGTCACAAAAAATTACAGCTTTGATAGCGCCATTTGGCATCTAATCATTTTATTATTATTGTTGTTAGTTTATCGAATCTTATGAAGTCTAGTGTAAGTTAGGCTAGGGCAAAGCGGGAGCGCAATAAAAGCTCACTCTTGGCGAATTCGCCCGAATTGCCACCGTGGGTAAGCTAGGCTTAGAAGAAATTGTTTAAATACTTTATATATGTTGGAGTCGAAAAAAGCTATTGAAATCGAACGCACGCAACCTTATCGCCTCTTTTCGTCGTTAAAATAGAATTATTTACAGCCACCCAAGTTCTTTGGTATTTCTATTTAGAAAAACTATGCATTCTAAAATTTCAGATGCATTTGTTTTTTAGACAGATTTCACAAGCCTTTTCGATTCCTACCGGCTCAGTCCCTACAGAGCCGAGCCGTATGTATTCAGGCACTAGTCAGCTTTACTAATCCACCATCCACCATCCAAGCCACCTTTTTCTGAAATGATTGAAGCGTTTGTGGAACTTATGTTTCACCCTTCAGTCAAGTATTTATCCAAAATTTCAAAATATTTAGCTCTGATTTCTTCATCTGACTCATTATTACTATTACTAATCAATTTTCATTTCCATTTTGTTGTCTTACACTTTTAAAGTTATCACAGCGGCGCGTATTACACTAGGCAACAAAATTGAACTTTTTGTTTAGGCTCGAACTAAACCAACTTTTTGGAGCTTTAAAAATGTTTAATGAATTATACTAATTTTTTTGTATGATTATTTTGTTTGAAATATTAAGATTTCAAACTCAAAATGTATAATTTCTTGCGATTTTTTTTTTTCATTTTATTTTTTAAAATTTTTACTTTGAAAACTTAGAAAAATAAAATATGATATCTTGTGCTTTTTTTGTTCATTAACAGGTACATTAATTAGGCGTCGTTTAAGGTATCGTTAATAAAAACGTCCAAGGTGCAGCCGTTTGACCAAACCTTCCAATGTCTCATTCTACCGTTAAATTCCGTTACTAGAAATACGACCGTTTTGTAGCAGATTTTAATTAAATTTTAACGGAATTTAACGGTAAAATGAGACATTAGAAAAAAAACATTATTCATTAAAAATTTGTAGAGCCATGTACGAGCTAAGTCCCTCCAACAGTTTTCCAGTGGAATCCGTCTACCCAATTAAGACCTTCCTTAATCCGCTCGATGTAGTTCCTTGCTCGTTCGTTTTATTTCGTATATCTCTTAAATCTAGTGATCATAATTTAGATCGTTTTGGCTCGATACTATCGATTGCGCTTCTTTATATGTACATAATGTTACGTGCCAACTTCAAATTAATTCACATTTTTAGCAGTATTTACATATTAATTCAAATATTCAAATTGTCAACCTTTATAAAGTAAATTAATCCTATTGAATGTGCTAAATAGCCTGCCGTTAGGCACGATTTCTGAGGGTTTAATTAGACACTGGAATCAGACAGACCAACAGATCAAACTTGTGCACTCAATCGACTTTCAATTATAAGTGCGTTTATTCTAAAGCGGCGCCCTCTTCATGAGCGACTGCTGCTTGCATAGGCTCCGTTAGCAACATGGTATAAGAGCGCACGACATTACAATTCAAGAGCGTGATTTCATACATGTCTCTTAGGTATAATTACAGATATATATATATATAGGCAGGCAACTGATTTGCCTTAACATCGGCCGCGTTGACAGCCTATAGGCCACTGGAATAGGCGCCAAGCGATGGATCGATCGCTTGTAGACCCCGGCCTTAGTCCTAACCACGGCCACGCGAACCTTCCCGTCCGCTCCTGGGATTGCCTCCTCCACTATTCCGGTGAGCCACATTTGAGGGGGCACGTTGTCCTCGTGAATTGCCACCACTCTGCCTGGCTCCAAGTTGGCGACCTCCTCGGACCACTTCCCTCGCTATTGAAGGCTGAGAAGATAGTCTCTGGTCCAATCTCTCCAAAATCTTTGCTTGATGGCAGACACGAGCTGCCATCGTTGCAAATATGAGAGGCTGCTGTCTGGTCTGGGCAGCTCTGATTCGGGCGGCAGCGAAACTAGCGTTCTGCCGACTAGTAGATGCGCTGGAGTCAACACCTCCCCTTCGTTGGGGCTGCCGCTGTCGACCATCAGTGGTCTGGAATTGAGCACGGCCTCGACGTCCACGAGAACCGTATGCAGCTCGTCCTCCTTGAGCACTGCGCTGCCCATAGCCCTAAGCAGCAGATTCTTGGCTGACTTCACCGCCGACTCCCACAGCCCTCCAATGTGCGGGGCTCGCGGGGAATGAATTCCACCGAAAAACTGTGAGTCGCAGCATACGCCTTGAGGGCTTCGTCCTTGGCATTGACTGCATCCATGCGCTCCTTGAGCACGCGAGCTGCACCAACAAAATTCGTGGCGTTGTCGCAATAGAGTTTGACAAGAGTCCCACGACGTCCAACAAACCTGGATAAGCACAAAATAAATGTATTAGAGGTCAAGTCTTTTACAATATCTAGGTGTACGGCCTTAGATGCAAAGCAGACAAACTCTGCTGTGTACATCTTAAGAGGCTGCTTGCCACGAATCTCAAGCGATACAAGAACCGGTCCAAAAAAATCAACTCCGCTAATCTCGAAGGGTCGATTCCCACGCAATCGATCAGCGGGAAGGTTTCCCATGATTTGTGAGAGAAGCTTCGGCTTGTAGTGGAAACAGTGTACGCATCTCCGGACAATGGCACTGCACTCTCTTCGTGCATTTATCAGCCACATGGACTGTCTTAGGAATCCCACTAGTGCACGGGGTCCAGCGTGACAATTGGCTCGATGAAATAGCGAAGATAGAGGGTAACAAATCTACAATTTTTTGGCATTAACAGTGGAAATTTGCATTATGGGCTAGAGGAGCGTTTAATAGGCGACCACCTACTCGAACCAACGAAACGAGCATGAGCCCACTTGTTCTTCCGAAATGAAGGGAGTTAGTTTTTGAAGTGATGCCTGAAACTTTGATGACTTTTTTATTTTGTCAATCTCCTGCGAGAATGCGTCTCTTTGAACAGCTTCAACTGCTGCTAGAAACGCTTCGCTGAGCTCTTCTGATGACGGACAAGTACTACTCCAAGTTACTCCTTTCCTTTTATTTATGAACCGGCGGATATATGCAATTGTGCCTACCACTTTCATATATGATGATGAGTTTTCTATTAGGGTGAGGATGGGATTGTGTTCGCCATCGGCCGCCCCAAGCGAAGTGGCTACCTTCTTCTTCTCTAATGACGCGTCCGCTTCTGTCAAAAGTAAATGAAGATTTTGTGGCCAATCCATGCCATTTTGTTGCAGGAATGACGGGCCGTTAAACCAAAATAGTGAATTTAAGTCTGCTATTGATGATCCCCGAGATACTGGATCTGCAGGATTTTCTTTGGTGGGTACATGTCTCCATGAGGCAGTCGAAGTGATTTCCTGTATCTCTCGATTTGAAACAAATGTTGTTAACTGGGAGGGATGAGTTTGCAGCCAATGTAGAACCACTTCCGAATCTGACCACAATATAACGGACACTCTATTTGAATGGGACACACGAACGTAGATGCAGCAGCCGTATGCTCGCGTGGACGCATCTGCAAACCCATGTATTTGACATCGAGTGCTTGTGCTAGCTCCTACAAAACGTGGAATGGTGATTTCATGCAACCTTTGCATGTCCGAAACCATCGACTCCCATCTTTGTTGCAATTTTAAGGGAATGGGATCGTCCCAACCAAGGCTCAAAAGACAAATTTCATGCAAGAAGATTTTTGCATTATTAATCACCGGACATAGCAGACCCAAGGGATCGAAAAGACTGCCTATGACGGATAACATTACTCTCTTGGTTGTGGTTTCGGACGAGACTATTGGTTTCAGACAGTACTTAAAAATGTCTGCCTGTGGGTTCCAAATCAGTCCAAGAGTTTTGCAATCTTGCTGATCTCCACTCGAAATGACCAGATTCTCTTTCTGACTGTCACCTAGTTGACAATTAGCAGTCCACTTCGTCAGCACAAATCCGGCTGGCTCTAGGATTTCAACTAGCTGTTGACGCAATATCCGTAGTTCGGATTTCGTGTCTGCGCCTGTGAGAAGATCGTCAACATAGAAATCTGAAGCAAGAGACTTTGAGCCAAGTGGATGCGAATTTAAATGAGTTTCGCTTAGATACTTCAAGCACCTGACAGCAAGAAATGGTGCGCTGGCCGTGCCATAAGTTACCGTATTGAGACGAAACATTTGCAAGGGATCCGAACTTGCACGTCTCCAAATAATTAATTGGAATTTGCGATGCTCCTCATCAAGTTCGACTTGACGGTACATTTTTGTAATGTCTGCTGTAAGAGCGAATTTGCGACACCGAAATCTTAAAAACGTTGCGTATAGGCACGGCTGGATGGTTGCTCCAACCATGAGTAAATCATTGAGCGAGACTTGACTCGTTGTTTCGCACGACGCATGGAACACTACTCTAAGCTTAGTGGATGTACTTTGTGGTCGTTCCACGCATTGATACGGGATGAAACAATGCGGCTCTGCCGGGATTGAGTTTTCCATTGCAGTCATATGGCCTAACGGCAGGTAGGCCTTTCCTCCATAAAGTCCATAAACATCGATTTTATGGCAGGGTTTTGGCATAATCGCCTTTTTAAAGACAAAAATCGTCTTCTGGATGTCTCAAACGACGAACCGAGAGATGTCGGGCTAGACTTAAATGGCAAAGAAACTTGCAATCGACCGGAGGGTAGACGTGTGATAGTGTCGATAAAGGATTTTTCACACATAGTTTCTTCGGGGGTATACAAGTCCTTCTATGGATGCATTTGGAACATTTTCCAACTCCCAGAAACGTTTGACCAAGCTGTCGAGCGGGCAGGCTTCTTGAACTGTGCTCACCATAGAGCAAGTTAATGTGGCTTGAGGGCCTTTGGACTTGCAACGTCCAGACACCACCCACCAAACAGTGCCTCTCTGCCCTGTTTTACTTGACCATTACTTAAGATATCGAAAAAGGCATCTGCACCTAATAGCAGATCAACTTTTTGTGGCTTGTAAAAGACTGGATCAGCCAGTGGATAGCTCTCAGAAGCATCCATTAAGGAATCAGGCGGAACCGCCTTTTCTGGATGGTACGAGGAAATCGATTTTAAAATCACGAAATCTGCCACCATTTCGGAAGGGGTATGCGAGAGCATATTGTGGTTTGCACAACTTGGTGTGCAGATAAGCTGGATTTTCCAATACCTAACAAACTAATATGCTTTCTAGTTCTCTTTAACTGCAGACTTTTTGCCAATTCATCGGTGATAAAGTACTTGCACCAAGAAATACGCACTTCAAGTTTACGGCATCGCGGCAAAAACCAACTTAAATAAAATTAGAGTTGCTCAGTCAAAAATTCTACGACGAATATGCAATGCTCCATGGTACATACGAAACAGCGACATCGAGAGGGACCTAAAGGTTCCCAAAGTGGGCGATGTTATACAATTACATGCAGCAAGGTACTTGCAACGACTTGGTGGTCACCCTAATGCGCTAGCCAGACGTCTAATTAACCCGCCAAGGAAAAGAAGACTCAAAAGGTGTCATCCACTGGATCTCCCTACTAGATCCTTCCTATAACATCTCATTAACTTTTTGTAAATATTGTAAATAATTTATGTACCTACTCCATATATGTAACATTAAGTTTATGTATGTATCTCCTGTGATCAATTGTTTTTCCCCTTAAATGTAAAACTAGATTAAGTTGCCACGAAAGGTAGCAGTAAACTTGTTTACAATAAAATACAAATTTTCCACATGAAAAAAAAAAAAAAAAAAAAAAAGGTCACTTGAGAACCAGAGTCCAACAATACTCTGGCTGGCTGACGCTGGCTTCAGCTGCCTTTAATGTCCACAACTGCTGTGGCTAAAATTACTTGGTCATTGTCGCGTGCCATTGCATGATTCGAAACTAGTGGACGTGCGTTTAGAATTCTTGCAGGCGGATTGTCCAACGCAGCTTGACTTGTGGATGAGTCAGTTGTGTAACGATGTAACAAAGTATGATGCGATTTGTAACAGACTCTGCAATGTGACGATTTGCACTTTGACACAATGTGTCCTTTGCGTAGGCAATTAATGCATAGCGGAACTCCCTTTGCAAATTGGAAGCGGGTTGCGACTGAAGCCGCAGCGAAAGCCGAGCAAGAAGTGATGAAATGATCAGTTGCCTTGCAAAATGAACATTTCTGATCTTGAGAAGGTTTGGCTTGAGCCACAGTCAACGAAGTCTTTCCAGATTGCTTGCTCTGTGAATCCTGACTTGTCTTTTTTCCTCTAGATTGCCCTGAATTCGTATCCTCTGCAGATAAATGTTGGTAGCGTTTGTTAAGCGAAGATACACAGTCTGTCCAATATGGAATGGATTGATAGTCCAGATTCTCTTCCCATCGAAAGCGGGTTTTTTGATCTACCTTGGACATGACAATGTGTATCAGTAAAGCATCCGAAATTTGTTTATAATCTCCTACAGAGAATAGCGACTCGTAAATAGCGGAATCTGTGTCAAGAAGGGATCTCAGCCCAGATGCAGACGGACCTTGCATGCTTTGCAACTCGAACAGACGGGCTATACTATTTAAGAATATTAAACCATCATTATCGTATACCTTCATTAAGGCACTAAGGGCCTTCGGATAGTTTTGTTCGGTCACTGGATAAGCCTTTACTACTTCTACCGCTTCTTTCTCTAAGAAAGTCAATAAATGATTAAATTTCTCCACATTGCTTAATGTGGGATCGCTATCCACTACGCTACTAAATAGGCCGATAAAATTTTTATACTCGGTATAATCGCCACTGAATTTGGGCAATTTTACTGGCGGCAAATGTCTACTTGTAGCAATTGTCGTATTTAATATCGACTCATTTGCTGTCCGTTGCTCAAGTTTAGCAGACATGGACTTGAGCGTGGATTTAGCCTCAATACATAAATTCTCAAGCTCGGCTCGAGAAGCTAAATCTGGATTGACATCCTCAATTTCTACTTGTAATTGGAAAGCCCGTTCAATATATGACTCTAATATTGCCATGCGGCACTCCAATTGTGCCTTTGAAAAGGAAGACTGTTTATCTTTAAGAACGCTCCATGTACGATTGATATCTTTCTTAACTGTACTCAGCTTGCGAAGAATGTCTAACGACTCCACATCGTCAACCTCTGCAGATTGTCTAGACATTCCTCGCCGTTTTCCAGGCATTTTAGTTCTATAAAATTTTTGTTTCTCAAAAATGGCACTTGTCCCACTGTCACACTCAGCAATTACACTCACAAATTTTTCCTGCCTGCTAACAGCCCAATGCTGTTACTGTGCTAGAGACTACGAGAGAGATAGAGAAAGATGATCGCCAAAATGCCTACAAACCAACGCTTTCGAGTTCGAGTCGAGCTTGTAGTTCACCGAAACGCAGCTTAAATGCGCGTATATGCGTATGCTGCTTTAGCGACCGGCCGAGATGCACCTAAACCACAAGTAATGGTATGTGTAATGTATGTGAGTGTTAGCGAGTATCGTTGGAGACAAAGAGAGAACACGAAACGATAAAGAGGAAGCGAGCGCTGAATGAGAGAGCACAAAAAGTGCAGACGGGCGAGGGGGAATGATGCGAATGGTTAGAGCTTGCGCGCGAAACTATTGCCGTTTCTCCTTTGCCTGTCGGCTCTTTTTGGAAATGTCGTTGACCACAAGTACAGAGATCACTCACTGTATAATCAAATAACTTTGAATGTGTGTACGTACAGATACCTGGCCGAATCACTTTTATTGAATAATTTATTCACAGGCCTTTTTTATACGTAGTTATTTATATATTTTTTGATGAAATAATTGGGCACTTTGATTTACCTGTGGCACTGGTTGAGGGTTGTTTGAACACCGATGCATTCCCTCCCACAAGTTCATTCCAACCAGGAATACCCACGAGCAGCTCTCAAGAGTAGCGAAGTTTGAAGTCCAGCAGGCCACCAATGACATCTGCAGGAACAGCAACAGCAACGAGCGAGGGATGATATCCAATGGGGATATCCAACGAAGCGCCAAGATTAATCCAATCCAACTTCTGTCCAATCCAGAAAATCAGTGTCCACCCGGGGGCGCCAAAAATGGATGTGCTAAATAGCCTGCCGTTAGGCACGATTTCTGAGGGTTTAATTAGACACTGGAATCAGACAGACCAACAGATCAAACTTGTGCACTCAATCGACTTTCAATTATAAGTGCGTTTATTCTAAAGCGGCGCCCTCTTCATGAGCGGCTGCTGCTTGCATAGGCTCCGTTAGCTACATTGTATAAGAGCGCACGACATTACAATTCAAGAGCGTGATTTCATACATGTCTCTTAGGTATAATTATAGATATATATATATATATAGGCAGGCAACTGATTTGCCTTAACACCTAACCTACGTCACCATGTCACTAGGCGATTTCGACATCACAACCTCTTGGGACAATATCTGCTGGGTTCTGTTTCGTAGGTACATGCCGCGACGCAGCTTCATCCGACCACTCTTGAATCTCAGTCACTCTATTCGAAACGATATCTTTAAACCTTCTATAACTCTGCTGGTGACATCCGATCGGAATACACAAACCGATGTATGGAAATATCTTCCCATTGAGACAGTGTATTTTTTAACATATTCTAAACATGTTTCTAAATACAGCGGAATCGACTCGTCCCAATCTAATTTGTTAAGCCAAAGTTCCTGCAATATTATAATGCCTTTTATGACGATAGGACTTAACAAACCTAGGGGGTCACACAATTTAGATGTTACCGGCTTTGCTCTCAGATGCGGCGACTCAAACTCTGGGGTCTGCAGAACCTGAGACACTTTGGACTTATTTGCTCCTTTACGCATGCAGCACCAGTCAAACATATTATCGACGTAAAAGACGGAGACAATAACATCAGCAGCTTTGGGGATTGCGAGCTTTGCAGACTCACTCAGCCTTTACAAAGCCAAAGCCGCAAAGCCAAAAATGGGGCTGCTCCAGTCCGATAAGTTACTGCGTTAAGCTTGTATCATCTCAAGGATTCTAAAGGGTCTTTTCTTCACACTAGGAGTTGAAACTGCCTATCTTCATTCACCATGACTTGGAGACGGAAGCGGAGCAATGTCAAGTAGAGTTTCTCTTGAATGGTAGGACCGACCATCAGAATATCCTTCAAGGACACCTGTAAAGACATCTTGGACTAAGCATAATATTGTCAGTAGAAGACATATTACCTAAGTAGTGTGTGGGAGCGTACGCTCCACTCACGTTTTTTACCCACCATTCTCTTTCGTTTTCTTTCCTACTGCAGGGACCCTGACCTTTCGTATTTCCTAGACTTAAGCGTTGACCTTTCGGCTTTAGGTTAAGAGGAGAGGGGGAAAAGCCACGAAGAGCCAACTTCATTAATTTCCGTATTATACGGCCAAAGGGGCCTCTAAGCACCCACGTAGTCTTCTATCTTTCTAAATGGGGGAAAGCCATGATCACGGCAGACGCCACTGGATTTTCGTGGCTGGTTATCCCAGCAAAAGCAGCCAGCCGCGCAACAACAACGAAGCAGCGACAATCGAAAAAGAGGAAGCTGAAGCCCAGCAACAACAACGAAGCAGTGACAATCGAAAGAGAGGAAGACGAAGCCCAGCCACAGCGAAGCATCGAGCACCGTAAGCGATAAGCCAAGCCAACAGCAACGACGCGCCAGCAGCGGAGCAAGAAAGAGCAGAACGCAGCAGCAGCAGAAGAGAGATGACGAAACGGCGAGAACCCTAAGCGATAAGGCAACCTAACAGCAACAAGGCGCCAGCAGCAGAAAAGAAAGACGAAGGCTACCGGCGAAGCAGCAGACGCCGAAAGAGCGTAAGAACGATAGCGCCAGGCCTCTGCCGCAGCAACAACAACGACGCTAACTGCCCGCGCTTACCCTGGATCAACAGAGCCAGCAGAATGCCGGTTTTGAGCTGGGGACAAAACAGAGAACGAAAAGCTGGAGGTCGGACAGCAATTAGCGTGGGAATTCAGGGGTAAGCGCGTCTCCCGTCGTATTTAAACGGGCTTCTGAGCGGTGCGATAGGCAGGGAAATTAGGAAATAAACAAGAAAAGAATATAATGAACATATAAACTCGTCACCAACGGTCCGTATCCATTCACTTGGGGTGTCAGGGGACTCGTCTTCTCTCCCCACCCTTGCGCCGCTTGCCCGAGCCCCCTTTTTGCCCCGTCCCCGTGGTGATCCGTATTCCTTACAGATGCCTGTCGGCGCTCTCGTATGATTCCGCCCCGTAGTTCGTAGTCCAACTGGATCCCGAAGCTGCTATCCGGCGATTGCCGAAGCGCTATCGGTGATGCCTGTCGGCGCTCTCGTAGTAATTCATAGCCCGATAGGATCCCGAAAGTGCTATCCGGCGATTGCCTAAGCACTCTCGGTGATGCCTGTCGGTATCCCCGCGTAACAACGATCTCCGTAGTAGCCCATAGTCCGAAAGGATCCCGAAAGTGCAATCCGGTGATTGCCTAAGTACTCTCGGTGATACCTGTCGGTTTCCAATGTGGCAGCGACCCCCGTAGTAACCTATAGTCGCTGTACAGCAAAGTCACGATATACAAGTCCATCCTCAGCCCCATATGGAAATACGCACTTCAAGTTTACGGCATCGCGGCAAAAACCAACTTAAATAAAATTAGAGTTGCTCAGTCAAAAATTCTACGACGAATATGCAATGCTCCATGGTACATACGAAACAGCGACATCGAGAGGGACCTAAAGGTTCCCAAAGTGGGCGATGTTATACAATTACATGCAGCAAGGTACTTGCAACGACTTGGTGGTCACCCTAATGCGCTAGCCAGACGTCTAATTAACCCGCCAAGGAAAAGAAGACTCAAAAGGTGTCATCCACTGGATCTCCCTACTAGATCCTTCCTATAACATCTCATTAACTTTTTGTAAATATTGTAAATAATTTATGTACCTACTCCATATATGTAACATTAAGTTTATGTATGTATCTCCTGTGATCAATTGTTTTTCCCCTTAAATGTAAAACTAGATTAAGTTGCCACGAAAGGTAGCAGTAAACTTGTTTACAATAAAATACAAATTTTCCACATGAAAAAAAAAAAAAAAAAAAGGTCACTTGAGAACCAGAGTCCAACAATACTCTGGCTGGCTGACGCTGGCTTCAGCTGCCTTTAATGTCCACAACTGCTGTGGCTAAAATTACTTGGTCATTGTCGCGTGCCATTGCATGATTCGAAACTAGTGGACGTGCGTTTAGAATTCTTGCAGGCGGATTGTCCAACGCAGCTTGACTTGTGGATGAGTCAGTTGTGTAACGATGTAACAAAGTATGATGCGATTTGTAACAGACTCTGCAATGTGACGATTTGCACTTTGACACAATGTGTCCTTTGCGTAGGCAATTAATGCATAGCGGAACTCCCTTTGCAAATTGGAAGCGGGTTGCGACTGAAGCCGCAGCGAAAGCCGAGCAAGAAGTGATGAAATGATCAGTTGCCTTGCAAAATGAACATTTCTGATCTTGAGAAGGTTTGGCTTGAGCCACAG
Source organism: Drosophila miranda (assembly GCF_003369915.1). Taxonomy (NCBI): domain Eukaryota; kingdom Metazoa; phylum Arthropoda; class Insecta; order Diptera; family Drosophilidae; genus Drosophila; species Drosophila miranda. The sequence goes on from NC_046674.1 coordinate 49,945,246, forward strand.
TCAACGAAGTCTTTCCAGATTGCTTGCTCTGTGAATCCTGACTTGTCTTTTTTCCTCTAGATTGCCCTGAATTCGTATCCTCTGCAGATAAATGTTGGTAGCGTTTGTTAAGCGAAGATACACAGTCTGTCCAATGGAATGGATTGATAGTCCAGATTCTCTTCCCATCGAAAGCGGGTTTTTTGATCTACCTTGGACATGACAATGTGTATCAGTAAAGCATCCGAAATTTGTTTATAATCTCCTACAGAGAATAGCGACTCGTAAATAGCGGAATCTGTGTCAAGAAGGGATCTCAGCCCAGATGCAGACGGACCTTGCATGCTTTGCAACTCGAACAGACGGGCTATACTATTTAAGAATATTAAACCATCATTATCGTATACCTTCATTAAGGCACTAAGGGCCTTCGGATAGTTTTGTTCGGTCACTGGATAAGCCTTTACTACTTCTACCGCTTCTTTCTCTAAGAAAGTCAATAAATGATTAAATTTCTCCACATTGCTTAATGTGGGATCGCTATCCACTACGCTACTAAATAGGCCGATAAAATTTTTATACTCGGTATAATCGCCACTGAATTTGGGCAATTTTACTGGCGGCAAATGTCTACTTGTAGCAATTGTCGTATTTAATATCGACTCATTTGCTGTCCGTTGCTCAAGTTTAGCAGACATGGACTTGAGCGTGGATTTAGCCTCAATACATAAATTCTCAAGCTCGGCTCGAGAAGCTAAATCTGGATTGACATCCTCAATTTCTACTTGTAATTGGAAAGCCCGTTCAATATATGACTCTAATATTGCCATGCGGCACTCCAATTGTGCCTTTGAAAAGGAAGACTGTTTATCTTTAAGAACGCTCCATGTACGATTGATATCTTTCTTAACTGTACTCAGCTTGCGAAGAATGTCTAACGACTCCACATCGTCAACCTCTGCAGATTGTCTAGACATTCCTCGCCGTTTTCCAGGCATTTTAGTTCTATAAAATTTTTGTTTCTCAAAAATGGCACTTGTCCCACTGTCACACTCAGCAATTACACTCACAAATTTTTCCTGCCTGCTAACAGCCCAATGCTGTTACTGTGCTAGAGACTACGAGAGAGAGAGAGAAAGATGATCGCCAAAATGCCTACAAACCAACGCTTTCGAGTTCGAGTCGAGCTTGTAGTTCACCGAAACGCAGCTTAAATGCGCGTATATGCGTATGCTGCTTTAGCGACCGGCCGAGATGCACCTAAACCACAAGTAATGGTATGTGTAATGTATGTGAGTGTTAGCGAGTATCGTTGGAGACAAAGAGAGAACACGAAACGATAAAGAGGAAGCGAGCGCTGAATGAGAGAGCACAAAAAGTGCAGACGGGCGAGGGGGGAATGATGCGAATGGTTAGAGCTTGCGCGCGAAACTATTGCCGTTTCTCCTTTGCCTGTCGGCTCTTTTTGGAAATGTCGTTGACCACAAGTACAGAGATCACTCACTGTATAATCAAATAACTTTGAATGTGTGTACGTACAGATACCTGGCCGAATCACTTTTATTGAATAATTTATTCACAGGCCTTTTTTATACGTAGTTATTTATATATTTTTTGATGAAATAATTGGGCACTTTGATTTACCTGTGGCACTGGTTGAGGGTTGTTTGAACACCGATGCATTCCCTCCCACAAGTTCATTCCAACCAGGAATACCCACGAGCAGCTCTCAAGAGTAGCGAAGTTTGAAGTCCAGCAGGCCACCAATGACATCTGCAGGAACAGCAACAGCAACGAGCGAGGGATGATATCCAATGGGGATATCCAACGAAGCGCCAAGATTAATCCAATCCAACTTCTGTCCAATCCAGAAAATCAGTGTCCACCCGGGGGCGCCAAAAATGGATGTGCTAAATAGCCTGCCGTTAGGCACGATTTCTGAGGGTTTAATTAGACACTGGAATCAGACAGACCAACAGATCAAACTTGTGCACTCAATCGACTTTCAATTATAAGTGCGTTTATTCTAAAGCGGCGCCCTCTTCATGAGCGGCTGCTGCTTGCATAGGCTCCGTTAGCTACATTGTATAAGAGCGCACGACATTACAATTCAAGAGCGTGATTTCATACATGTCTCTTAGGTATAATTATAGATATATATATATATATAGGCAGGCAACTGATTTGCCTTAACACCTAACCTACGTCACCATGTCACTAGGCGATTTCGACATCACAACCTCTTGGGACAATATCTGCTGGGTTCTGTTTCGTAGGTACATGCCGCGACGCAGCTTCATCCGACCACTCTTGAATCTCAGTCACTCTATTCGAAACGATATCTTTAAACCTTCTATAACTCTGCTGGTGACATCCGATCGGAATACACAAACCGATGTATGGAAATATCTTCCCATTGAGACAGTGTATTTTTTAACATATTCTAAACATGTTTCTAAATACAGCGGAATCGACTCGTCCCAATCTAATTTGTTAAGCCAAAGTTCCTGCAATATTATAATGCCTTTTATGACGATAGGACTTAACAAACCTAGGGGGTCACACAATTTAGATGTTACCGGCTTTGCTCTCAGATGCGGCGACTCAAACTCTGGGGTCTGCAGAACCTGAGACACTTTGGACTTATTTGCTCCTTTACGCATGCAGCACCAGTCAAACATATTATCGACGTAAAAGACGGAGACAATAACATCAGCAGCTTTGGGGATTGCGAGCTTTGCAGACTCACTCAGCCTTTACAAAGCCAAAGCCGCAAAGCCAAAAATGGGGCTGCTCCAGTCCGATAAGTTACTGCGTTAAGCTTGTATCATCTCAAGGATTCTAAAGGGTCTTTTCTTCACACTAGGAGTTGAAACTGCCTATCTTCATTCACCATGACTTGGAGACGGAAGCGGAGCAATGTCAAGTAGAGTTTCTCTTGAATGGTAGGACCGACCATCAGAATATCCTTCAAGGACACCTGTAAAGACATCTTGGACGAAGCATAATATTGTCAGTAGAAGACATATTACCTAAGTAGTGTGTGGGAGCGTACGCTCCACTCACGTTTTTTACCCACCATTCTCTTTCGTTTTCTTTCCTACTGCAGGGACCCTGACCTTTCGTATTTCCTAGACTTAAGCGTTGACCTTTCGGCTTTAGGTTAAGAGGAGAGGGGGAAGAGCCACGAAGACCCAACTTCTTTAATTTCCGTATTATACGGCCAAAGGGGCCTCTAAGCACCCACGTAGTCTTCTATCTTTCTAAATGGGGGAAAGCCATGATCAGTGGCAGACGCCACTGGATTTTCGTGGCTGGTTATCCCAGCAAAAGCAGCCAGCCCCGCAACAACAACGAAGCAGCGACAATCGAAAAAGAGGAAGCTGAAGCCCAGCAACAACAACGAAGCAGTGACAATCGAAAGAGAGGAAGACGAAGCCCAGCCACAGCGAAGCATCGAGCACCGTAAGCGATAAGCCAAGCCAACAGCAACGACGCGCCAGCAGCGGAGCAAGAAAGAGCAGAACGCAGCAGCAGCAGAAGAGAGATGACGAAACGGCGAGAACCCTAAGCGATAAGGCAACCTAACAGCAACAAGGCGCCAGCAGCAGAAAAGAAAGACGAAGGCTACCGGCGAAGCAGCAGACGCCGAAAGAGCGTAAGAACGATAGCGCCAGGCCTCTGCCGCAGCAACAACAACGACGCTAACTGCCCGCGCTTACCCTGGATCAACAGAACCAGCAGAATGCCGGTTTTCAGCTGGGGACAAAACAGAGAACGAAAAGCTGGAGGTCGGACAGCAATTAGCGTGGGAATTCAGGGGTAAGCGCGTCTCCCGTCGTATTTAAACGGGCTTCTGAGCGGTGCGATAGGCAGGGAAATTAGGAAATAAACAAGAAAAGAATATAATGAACATATAAACTCGTCACCAACGGTCCGTATCCATTCACTTGGGGTGTCAGGGGACTCGTCTTCTCTCCCCACCCTTGCGCCGCTTGCCCGAGCCCCCTTTTTGCCCCGTCCCCGTGGTGATCCGTATTCCTTACAGATGCCTGTCGGCGCTCTCGTATGATTCCGCCCCGTAGTTCGTAGTCCAACTGGATCCCGAAGCTGCTATCCGGCGATTGCCTAAGCGCTATCGGTGATGCCTGTCGGCGCTCTCGTAGTAATTCATAGCCCGATAGGATCCCGAAAGTGCTATCCGGCGATTGCCTAAGCACTCTCGGTGATGCCTGTCGGTATCCCCGCGTAACAACGATCTCCGTAGTAGCCCATAGTCCGAAAGGATCCCGAAAGTGCAATCCGGTGATTGCCTAAGTACTCTCGGTGATACCTGTCGGTTTCCAATGTGGCAGCGACCCCCGTAGTAACCTATAGTCTGATAGGACGCCGAAAGCGAGGTCTGGCGATTGCCTCGGTGCCTTCGGGTGCGTCTGTCGACCTCCCCGTCCGATTTCCCTTCCTTTGATGAAGCTGGAACGAGCAGATTCCCCGCGAGGCCCGTCCGGCGATTGCCTAAGTGCCCTCGGCGAGAATCGTCTGCACGCTCCGTGCGGTTCCCTCCAGGCCTTGACATTGGCCACCCCACTCTCGAAAGGGCCACCTGGTTGTCTCCTTCAGCCTAATCAGGGCGCCCTTCGGGGCCCTCCACAAGCGTTACAACGTCGTTGTGCTTTTGCTTGCTTAAAAATTTTGTTAGTAGATTTGCAACATTGCCGTTTGTAGCTACGTTTTCTAGTATAATTTCGTTGCGTTCTACTTTTTCGCGTACAAAATGATAATATAAATGAGATTCTTTCGTTTGTGATGTATCGGATTTTGGGCAACATCAATTTGTTGCATATCAGATATTTTTACTATATTATGTATATAGTTTACTAAATATGAGTCTGTTTGTTTTTTCCTAATTAGTCTTATAGCTGCTAGACCGTCACAAAAAATTACAGCTTTGATAGCGCCATTTGGCATCTAATCATTTTATTATTATTGTTGTTAGTTTATCGAATCTTATGAAGTCTAGTTAACTTACGCTAGGGCAAAGCGGGAGCGCAATAAAAGCTCGCTCTTGGCGAATTCGCCCCGCTTTGCCACCGTGGGTAAGCTAGGCTTAGAAGAAATTGTTTAAATACTTTATATATGTTGGAGTCGAAAAAAGCTATTGAAATCGAACGCACGCAACCTTATCGCCTCTTTTCGTCGTTAAAATAGAATTATTTACAGCCACCCAAGTTCTTTGGTATTTCTATTTAGAAAAACTATGCATTCTAAAATTTCAGATGCATTTGTTTTTTAGACAGATTTCACAAGCCTTTTTGATTCCTACCGGCTCAGTCCCTACAGAGCCGAGCCGTATGTATTCAGGCACTAGTCAGCTTTACTAATCCACCATCCACCATCCAAGCCACCTTTTTCTGAAATGATTGAAGCGTTTGTGGAAATTATGTTTCACCCTTCAGTCAAGTATTTATCCAAAATTTCAAAATATTTAGCTCTGATTTCTTCGTCTGACTCATTATTACTATTACTAATCAATTTTCATTTCCATTTTGTTGTCTTACACTTTTAAAGTTATCACAGCGGCGCGTATTACACTAGGCAACAAAATTGAACTTTTTGTTTAGGCTCGAACTAAACCAACTTTTTGGAGCTTTAAAAATGTTTAATGAATTATACTAATTTTTTTGTATGATTATTTTGTTTGAAATATTAAGATTTCAAACTCAAAATGTATAATTTAATGCGATTTTTTTTTCATTTTATTTTTTAAAATTTTTACTTTGAAAACTTAGAAAAATAAAAAATGATATCTTGTGCTTTTTTTGTTCATTAACAGGTACATTAATTAGGCGTCGTTTAAGGTATCGTTAATAAAAACGTCCAAGGTGCAGCCGTTTGACCAAACCTTCCAATGTCTCATTCTACCGTTAAATTCCGTTACTAGAAATACGACCGTTTTGTAGCAGATTTTAATTAAATTTTAACGGAATTTAACGGTAAAATAAGACATTAGAAAAAAAACATTATTCATTAAAAATTTGTAGAGCCATGTACGAGCTAAGTCCCTCCAACAGTTTTCCAGTGGAATCCGTCTACCCAATTAAGACCTTCCTTAATCCGCTCGATGTAGTTCCTTGCTCGTTCGTTTTATTTCGTATATCTCTTAAATCTAGTGATCATAATTTAGATCGTTTTGGCTCGATACTATCGATTGCGCTTCTTTGTATGTACATAATGTAACGTGCCAACTTCAAATTAATTCACATTTTTAGCAGTATTTACATATTAATTCAAATATTCAAATTGTCAACCTTTATAGAGTAAATTAATCCTATATTTTATTAAACAGCACAAGGGCGTACCCGAAAGTACTAGGGGCTTTCGTCTGTCTGTTCTTTACCCACCCTTCCATAATTTCCAGTTGTGTGAAGGTTCTGGAAATCTCTATAATTCTCACCCTCACCTACGTCACCATGTCACTAGGAAATTATAAGCCTATTCCATATTCATTGCTAACGTAACTTCAATATATTTTCCGGTACTTAAAACTAGGCATTCTATCACGTAATCAGGAAAAAACTAGCAAACACAAGTTCTTTCTACCAAATATAACAAAAGTATTTAATTTCGACCAGTAGGCAAATCAATGAGAGGAAACAAAATGAATCAATAAGGGATAGAGAGAAAAATTAGAGATAAATTTCTATACAAACGATAGGGTATATGAATAGGATATAGGATATGAGAAATAATGAAATTAATAATGAAATGGTTATGTTGATCAGTGTACTTGTCGAATAAGCTCCAATGCATTAGTGAAATACATGGAATGCGAGCAATGCAAGCCTAAAGCGGAATTGGTAACTACGAGAACGAAAACGAAAACCTTCAGAAAACCCTTCTTGGTTGGGTTGTGTCGGGCCGTCAGCCATCGGGTGCTACAGGGGGACAAACGGATGACGGGTCGGCTCGCACAACTGTGAACTCGGAACTGAGGCGCAGCCGCTCCGGTTAGTAATACCCGGTGCGGTCTGCGTCTCACACCCCCCCCTAGGACACAGAGGGTTGCGAGCGAACCGTCACCCGCCGTAACTGTGCACACCGGTGGAAGTGCGACTATACTCTCCCCGAGAGGGCGGCTGGAAACAGGTCCTAGCACGGTCATGTCTCTGCTATGATGCTGGCGAATGGTAGTCGGGCGGAGAGAAGAAAACTCTCAGTGAAATTACCCCAATCCAAGGTGACACTGTTATATGCCGAGGGATGCATGGCCGGGGGGGTGCCCGGTCGCTAATATGCGGACTCTGGATACCTGCCGACCTCCAGTTTAAATCAGGCTTCCCGGGGCAAGCGGGCTATGCCTCGGGTGACCATCCCCTTCCCGCCTACTCGTGGGAACTACTATGCCAAATAATAAACAAATAAAAACCAACAAAGCCGCAAAGGAGCTCGGTACTCCTCTTAAAGTACCGGAGGGACAAGCCAATCCCTCTGCACCAGCGCCTGGGAAACCGGGTCCAAAGAAGACGGGGAAGGAGACTGAGTCGGTCCACCGTCTTCAGGCAGCAGCCGCAGTGAGGGGGGGCCCGAAAAGCCAATCGGGTCCTTCCAAGTCGGGTGGCTCCAAGGGCGAAGCGGATACCGGGGTGGCTGCCAAGCAGAGCGTAATCGCGGCTGGTGAGCGCACCGGGACCGAAGAACCCATGGGAGCCCCGGCGGGCAGCGTCTCTGCACCACGGGGTGGAAAGCCGTCGTACCAGGACAGGAGACGAGCGGCTTTCATCCTGTCCAACGAAGACCCGAACTTCAAGGCGTCAGCCGAAGGAAAGGAGCAGAGGCTGTGGGCCTGCTCAATCCTTCCACTGTTCCAGCCAGCCAAAGCCGGAAAGGGCGCAGCCAAGGCCGCCAACAAGCGGCAACGCTCAGCGGAGGACCCCGCAAATCAGCCAGGCCAAGCCCAGCAAGCCAAGCGGGTGAAGACCCACCTCACGAACCGGTCGTTCGCTGAGGTGGCGAGGGGCAGGACCCTGATCGGTGTCCTGGACAGGGGCGCCGAGGACGGCCATGTCCCTCGCGATAAGTGGCACCTGGTGGAGAACGAGCTCCAGGACCGGTTCCTACTGGAACTGGAGGAGAACGGCGGACCACCGCCAAAGTGTGAGGACGCAGGGTGGCATCAAGGCAAGGTGAAAGCCATCGCCTGCCAAGACGCTCGCTCTGCGGCCCTCTACATGAAGGCGGTGGCGGCCCTAAAAGAGGTCTATCCAGGGGCGAAACTGGAGGCCGTGAAGTGGGAAGATGTCCCTAGTCGCCCGAGAGCCAGAGCGTGGGTCTCGGCTAAGCCTGCAGAGCCTGAGAAGATCCTCAGGTTACTGCAGGTCTGCAACCCCCACCTTCCTACAGCCGATTGGAAGGTGGCAAAGGTGGAGGATATCCAAGGGCAGAGGCGCCAGGTTATCCTCGTCCTAAATGAGGAATCCATTGATCTCCTCGCAAAGTCGGACGGTGTAGTGGATTATGGCTACAAGAAGGTCACCATATCCACTTACAAGTCCGATCGCAAGGGCAGGCAAGTGGAGGTCGAGCCAGACCCGGAGCTGTCGGAGATCCCGAAAGAGGGGGCCTCGTGCGAGGAAGACAACCCGGCGTCGGATGCGGCGTCCATGATGTCGGACGATATCTTGGACGACTACGCGTTCGACGAGAGCGACCTAGCCAGAGGTCTCAGCCACATCGTTGTCGGGGAGGAGCCGGAGTCCCCTGACAGCGATCTAGAAGTAACAATGGTGGAGGCGAGCCTCAGGAATGTCGTTGACGCTCCTGCAGATAAACCTCCACCATTGTAAGGCAGCATGCGCTGCTCTACTGCTCCACCTGGCCAAGGATGGAGCCGACATAGTCCTCATTCAGGAGCCCTGGATCCTCGGAAACAGGGTCTCCGGTCTGAGGACTTCTGACTACAAGCTATATGTAGCTGAAACCGCAGGTAAAATTCGTACCTGCATTCTTGCAAAAAGAGAGTTGCACCTATTTTTGCTCCCAAATTTCAGCAATGAAGACCACACCGCAGTGAGCCTCGAAGGCCAGGAGCGCTCACTGAGGATCTGCTCCGCATACATGGGGCATGAACAACCAGACCCCCCTCCACACGCGCCTCTCCGGGCTCTAATCGCAGACTGCTCGGCCAAGGACATCGGCCTAATTGTGGGGTGCGATGCCAATGCACATCACTGTCAGTGGGGAAGCACTGACACAAACGAAAGGGGTGAGTACCTTTTCAGTTACTTACTGACCACTCAGATGGTCTTACTAAACCGGGGTAGTGATCCCACCTTTATCATTAAAAACCGCAAGGAGGTCCTGGACCTCACGCTTGCCTCTCATGAGATACAGCGTAACATTGTATCCTGGAGGGTCCTGGAAGAGCACTCCTTATCGGACCACAGGTACGTGGAAACTGTCTTCTCCTTCTCAGTACCGAAGCCAGTCCGATTCCGGAACATCAGGCGGACAAACTGGACTCGGTACTCTGATTACCTCTGTCGTGTTCTCCCTGAGCCCCCATCTGAGGAGGAGTTCTCCACGGAGGCCACGACTCGTCTTCTTAAGATCTTTACCGACGCCTGCAATAAGGCGCTCGACAAAGCATGCCCCTCTGGCAAGAACAGAGGCCGGAAGAAACCTGAATGGTGGAATCCGAAACTGGGTGAACTCCGGAAAGCCTCCCGGAGACTCTTCAATAAAGCTAAGGCTGAAAACGTTGAGCAAAACTGGGCCGAATACAAGGCCAGTCTGTCAACCTACAACAAAGAACTTAGAAAAGCCAAACGCGCCTCCTGGCGTAAGTTCTGCAGCGAAATCGAGAGTAACTCAGAAGCCTTACGCTTGCGCAGAGTTCTCTCGAAGACAACACCCACCCTGGGCTACTTGAAGAACACCGACCAGTCGTGGACTACGTCCAGCGAGGAGTCGCTAAATCTTCTCCTAAATACCCACTTCCCTGGCTGCGATGAAAACAGACCCAACTACCTCGCGCCTCCTTCTGTCGCCTCAAATGCCATCTTGGGACTGCTAAGCCAGGAAAACATTTCCTGGGCGATCAGAAGCTTTAAACCCTACAAGTCCGCGGGGCCAGACGGCATTTTCCCTGCCCAACTGATTCACGCGGGACATAAAGCCATTAACTGGCTCAAAATAATTTACGAGGGAATCTTCTCCCACGGGTGCATTCCTGACACCTGGCTTCAGACCAAAGTCGTATTCATACCCAAGGCAGGCAAGCCCTCGCACACTGCCCCAAAAGATTTCAGACCCATAAGTCTATCGTCTTTTCTTCTAAAGGCGATGGAGCGGCTCCTGGGGCTGCATCTAACGGCGTGCATTCCGTCCAGTCTGATCTCAGACTCCCAGCATGCCTATCGGAAGGGAAGATCCACCGAAACGGCCCTACACTCGATCACATCGATCATCGAAGCGTCCCTTAACTTTAAGGAGTACACCCTAGTAGCCTTCCTCGACATAGAAGGCGCCTTTAACAACATCCTTCCGACCGCCATCACGGGCGCACTGACGGATCTGGGCGTTGACTCCAGGACGGTGAGCCTGATCGATCAGATGCTACAATGCAGGACGGTTGAGGCATCACTGGGGACGTCAACGTGTACCAGATTTGTCAGCAGAGGCACACCGCAGGGCGGAGTCCTCTCGCCCCTCCTATGGAACGTGGCAGTGAACACACTGCTGCGGGAGATAGAGGGGGGTGGCTGCCGTGTGGTGGCGTACGCGGACGATGTTGCCATAGCATTCTCCGGAAAATTTCCGCAGACATTGTGTGAGTGCATGACAAGTACTCTCACGAAAATGTCGAAATGGGCAGACAAATGCGGGTTAGGCGTCAACCCGTCTAAAACGGAACTGGTGCTTTTCACTAGGAAGTACAAAGTTCCGGTACTGATTCCCCCAAGACTATGTGGGGAAACGCTAGTCTTCAGCAACAACGCCAAGTATCTTGGCCTAATCCTCGATAGAAAGCTCGATTGGAAATTGAGCATAGAGGATAGAGTAAAGAAGGCCACAGTGGCCCTCTATACCTGCAGGAAAGCCATCGGACTAAAATGGGGAATGACCCCCTATATAGTTCGGTGGCTCTACACCGCCATCATACGACCAATCATGCTCTATGGAGTGGTGGTATGGTGGCCAGCCTTGGACAGAAGGACATGCCTCAATAAACTCAGCAGAGTTCAACGCATGGCAGAGCTATGCATAACTGGCGGGCTACGCACTACTCCAGGGGAAGCCCTGGATACTGTGCTGGACCTCCTCCCTGTGGATCTCATGGGAAAGAAGGTGGCAACACTTTCCGCCCTCAGAATGAGAGAAGCCAGACTGTGGAAAGCATCCGCGGTTGGGCACTCGGGAATCCTGATGAGACTCCCGCAATTACCAGAGAGGACAGATTACTGTATCCCCAGTGATCACCTCTCGACGCCCTTCCAGGTATCAATCCCATCTAGGGAGGACTGGGAGATGGGCGAACCAGGACCTGCAAATGCGGTCCACTTCTACACTGATGGCTCAAAGCTAGACGGCCGCGTGGGAGGCGGAGTCTACTGCAGCGAGCTGAACATCAGTCATTGCTTCAGGCTCCCGGATCACTGTAGTGTGTTCCAAGCGGAGGTTGAAGCCATCAAGGAGGCCATTTCGATTGTCTCCAAATTACTTCTAGATACGCACTTAGTGTGCGTCTTCTCGGACAGCCAAGCAGCTATCAAAGCTCTAGGCTCAATATCGTCGAACTCAGCGACTGTAAATGACTGCCGCAGGTCTCTGCACGAGATCGCAGAGCAGTTAGATCTCTTCCTTATATGGGTCCCCGGCCACAGGGACATCGAGGGGAATGACGCCGCCGACGAGCTAGCCAGGCAGGGTACTACGATTCCTCTCCTACCGGAGAGGGAGCAAGTAGCGATGCCCTTGGCTACCTGCAGGCTCCTAACGCACGAATTGTTCGAGCAAAATGCCAATAGGAGATGGCAGCAAACCGTTTCCTGTAAAGTCTCAAGATTGATATGGCCATATCGATCGAAGAAGCGCTCAGCAGAGCTGTATAAACTCAGCAGAGCACAGTGCTCTGCAGTTACTAGAGCCATTACGGGACACTGGCAGATCGGCACTCACGCGTCTAGACTGTCAATCCCTCATAACGACTTCTGCAGGAGTTGTCGCGACGAGGAGGAGGAGGAATCGGTCCCCCACTTCTTCTGCCACTGCCCAGCCCTTGGAAATCGTCGTCTTCGTATTCTCGGGGCCGCTTTCCTCACGGACATTTCGGACCTGTCCGTAATCAAACCAGGGACCTTGTCCAAATACATCCAAGCCACCGGATGGGACTGCCCTTAACCTGCAGTAGTATGCTCTCACGGTTCGGGCAACGCGAAGGGGCACATGCCCATGCGGCAACACAACGGACCTTTTATAGGTCCAAGTGAGCTTGGGGGCGGGAGGCTCTTATCCCCCCCCCCCCCCTCCCGGCTACCGCCTTAACCTAACCTAACCTGGGTTGTGTCGGGAAAATATGTTTCCAGGAGTTCTGCTCATCAAATTACAAGCAGTTTGAGTTGCAGTGAAGAGTTGCTAGTATCCATCGATAGGACCTTGAAAAAGTTTTGGTCACTGGAAGAAATGCCATCTACAAAGAAAATTGCCACACCTGAGCACAAGCTATGTGAAGAACACTGTCGTAAGACGACTCAGGTACTATCATCAGGTCGCTTCGAAGTAAGGCTCCCGCTTAAATCAGATCCAAATTGTTTATTTAGGCAACTCCTTTGAGGTTGCTAAACGGCGGTTTTTGTCGCTTGAAAGACGATTTCATCGTGACCCTGAGATCCTATTACAGGAGCTTTGGCTTAACAAACTAGATTGGGATGAGTCGATCTCGCTGCATTTGGAAACAGCGTGGAATAAGTTGAAAAATACACTATCTCAATTGGAAGACATATCCATATCTCGGTTTGTGTATTCCGATCCGATGTCACCGGTTCAAATACATGCCTTTGCTGACGCCTCCATGAGAGCCTATGGAGCGTGCGTCTATTTACGTAGCAGAACTGCAAAAGGTTTGACTTCAAAATCGAAAGTAGCGCCGCTCAAGACCAAAACGCTCCCAAGGCTTGAGTTATGTGGCGCTCACCTTCTCGCAGATCTCTGTCACAGAATCAAGCCCCTATTAAACGTGCCCATTGAACGAGTCGTTTATTGGTCGGATTAAGAGGTAACTCTTCATTGGATTCGGTCTCATCCATCGTCGTTGTCGACTTTCGCTTCAAATAGAGTGGCTGAGATTCAAGAGTGGTCAGATGATGCTACGTGGCGGCATGTACCCACGAAACAGAACGCAGCAGATATCGTCTCAAGAGGTTGTGACGCCGACGAAATCGTTCAGTCAATTTGGTTCGAAGGACCATCATTTCTGAAAGAAGAAGAAAAAAACTGGCCCAAGAACGCTCATTTCGAACACTCCGATGTTTTTCAGCTGGAAAAGAGGAAGACTGCGGTCGGGCTGACCGCTGCTGTGCGAAGTTCGGAGCTGTTTGATGTCATCGAGGGATTCTCGTCACACCTCAAACTGCTTAAAGTGTTCGTGTATGTGTTCCGCTTTATAAGAAAATGTAAAGACCCACGCCTAAATTTCGAAAAAACTATCTCACCGACCGAATACAATGAAGCCTTTTATAAAATTGTCGAAATCGTCCAGCATCACGAGTATCAAGGAGAAATCGAAAAGGTTAGGAAAGGATCTACAATTGGTCCTAGTCTTCAGCGGTTGAACCCATTCATCCATGAAGACACAGGGACTTGGTGTAACTTTTCGTTGTTCGAGTGGGGGGGCGACTAGCCAAAGCTCCTATATCATACGATGCCAAGTTGCCTCTGCTTTTGACTAAACGCTCGCAATTCGTGCGAAGCTATATTCTTCATCTGCACCATTCGAATTTTCATGTCGGCCCACGAGCACTTGTGAGCATCCTTCGACAGAACGTTTGGATAGTGAGCGCTCAGGAAGTCTGCCGTCAGACAGTTCGATCGTGTATGCGCTGTTTTAAATGCAAACCTCGATTGCTGACTCAACTCATGGGGAATTTACCCGCAGATCGTTTCCGTGCTTTCCGCCCGACATTGAAAATGCGCGGAAGGCCCCCATACAAATCATACATTGCGCTTTTTGTTTGTTTTGCGTCCAAGGCGGTTCACCTAGAAATAGTTTCCGATCTAACCACTGACTGTTTTTTGTTGGTTTTCCAAAGGTTCGTCGGTCGCCGAGGATATCCCCAAGTCGTCCATTGCGACAACGGGACGAACTTCGTCGGAGCGAGCCGCCATCTCAGCGCTCTGCAGATCACCGCTCCTCACATGGGAGGGCTATGGAAGGCAGGTGTAAAAACTGCCAAGAGCCTACTCCTACGGGCGGCAGGCAGCGCGCTCCTAACCGCCGAAGAGCTCGTCACAGTCCTTGTCGGCATCGAGGCCATAATGAACTCGAGGCCGCTGAGAGCCATCAGCCAAGATCCAAGCGACGGCGAGGCCCTAACACCCGGGCACCTGCTGACAAGCGGGTCACTCATCGCCCCCCCAGCACTGCGGACTCCGGACCAGGAGAGTCTCAGTTGCTTGCGGCGATGGCGACTTGTCTCGTCAGTCAGGCAAGCGTTTTGGCAGCGATGGCAGCGAATTTGGGGCAAATGGCACCAGCGGCAACCGAACCTCGAGGAAGGAGACCTCGACATCGTGGCCGAGGACAATCTGCCGTCTCAGGAGTGGTTCGTGGGGAGGCTCATCGCCACGCACAAAGGAGAGGACGGCATGGTCAGGGTCGTCGAAATAAGGATTAGCACTGGAGCGGTTTTTCGGTGGCCCATACACAAGTTGGCGCCGCTCCCAATGTGTTGAAGCCGATGCAAGCGTTCAACGGGGCCGGTGTTGCGTGACCTTCCCTCTATGCGGCGATTAATGTTTATTTGGTCGTAATTATGAAGTCTAGTATAAGTTGGGCTAGGGCAAAGCGGGAGCGCAATTAAAGCTCGCTCTCTCGCTCTTGGCGAATTCGCCGCGCTTTGCCACCGTAGGTTAGCTAGAGTAAGAGATTTGAATTGTGATGAAAATATAGTTGTTCGCTAACATTGAAGGAGATCGAGCGTATCCATTTTCGTGCTCCACGCAAATTTTCTATTTTTTCCTGTAAAATGTCTATTAGCAGGTTCTCCAGTTCGGCAGTACAGGACAAGATATTGACATATGTGTGTATGTAAATCTATATCTAAAGAGAATCGAAATTAAATAATGCAAGAATACTTTAAACCACTTGATAAATACATATTTTCGTGCAAATATCTTTCCTATAATCCACTAGGGCAAACAAGATAAATATTAATATTATAATATTATAATATATTATTATATTATAATATTAATATTATTATTATAATTAAAATATAACTATTAAACTTACCACTGGAATTTTCTGCTCCGTCTTCTTCTTTTATTTTAGAACTTTCAGCTTTTTTGAACTGTTTTGTGCTGTAATTGTTGTGGTTTTTTGTTTATTTTGTCACAATCATTGTTTACATTATCTCAGTGAATACAATTATTGACAATTATTCAGATTTGCACTTGAAAACCATCAGCTAAATATCGCATCGAAACGTGCGCTTTAGGAACATCCAAAATGGATGGTGACATAACTGGGAAATTTTCGGAACGGCAAAAACTAAGGACCATCCCCGAAATGGATAGTGGATGGTCGTCAGTGTGAATAGCCTATAAACTATATGGTGGATGGTTTTCCGTTGGACTGTTACACTTCAGGAATTCTTTTGTCGAAAAAAAATTTGTACTGTCAAACCATTAATATGAATGCAGAGATTTACAACAAGAAGGGTATACATTTTTCATATTTATTTGCATATCGATATATATACAGCCAGCCGATTTTCACTTTGACAACAGTTTTCCGATTTACTTCTGAATTCATATACATAAATTGGTGCCCCCGTTTTCACAATTCGCAAAATTTCTTCGTTTTTAAAACGAAAACATTTTCCTAGCCGAAATTAAAAGTAAACGGTTTTTTATTCAACATAACGAATTTTAGTTGCAGAAGGAAACATATACATAGATGACTTAATTTTTTGTCATAGGGCCTGCGGTCATTATGACACTTTTAAAAGTGTTTATGTCACTTTTTGTGGACGTTATAACACCATAAGACCCTAAACAATATAATTTTTTTCGGATAAGCAACTGCATATGCAGTTTCTGCTTGTCTTTTAATGTTTTTCTTTTTTTTTTTTGACATTGGACATTTAAATTATTAATTAATTATAGTTTTTTTGTATTAATTTTGTGGAGAAGTATTGTGGTTGCACTCGTGACTCATTTGAGTGCTCACGCCAGTATTGGACAAGGCCACGGATACGCTACAGTCTTTTATCACTAACCATGCATTATATAAATGTGCCAGTTCATACAACGAACATGACCCGGGTCAGAACCGAAGCCCATGGGACGCAATATTCTGTGTTCGATGTGCGACATGTTGAGTGTATGAACTGGCACATCTATATACTGTATGGTTAGTGCTTTTATGTAGCAAATATAACGCGAACTATTGGTTAACGCCTTCTTAATCTTCAACAATTGTTACTGGGTTGTTAGAAGTAACAACTTCGAATTTTTTCGAGATCTACCAACAATCTTATATTCAGAGCAAGCTTCCATTTCGAGCGTACATTGTTTGAAGATCGATGAAAAACTAATTAGAAGATCATTGTGACTAAATCATGTCATATGCGGTACTAAAGGTACTTTTATTGATTATTGATGCACTTTGCAAGTTTTTAGAAATTTAGAACGTTAGGGCGTTAACGAGGGCGTTATGACATGTACCCAAAACTAACCCCAAGGCAATTCAGCTAGTGCCTTCTTTATGAAAAATATTTTCTTAGCCTCAAATTTGGTTCGAAAATAATGGTTCAGGGCAACGAAACTTTTCGCTTTCGCGCAAACAGCTGACGCAGCCCAATTTGGTTATCGGAACGTTGCACATATGTGCGCATTACAGCACAAGTGTGTGTATAACAGCACAGACTGTGCACTTAACATGCGCGTAACAGAACATGATACATACAGCTGTTACCATTTGGTTCAAAATCTTGGCGCAACAAATTAATTTTTTTTTACCATTAGCAATTTCTTTTCAATTTGCATTCAATGCAGAGATTTTGCATCTAAAATATTTTGATCTTCTTAAATCGCGCACTTTCTACCTTCGTTTTGATTCAAAACAAGCAATAGAAAATGTAAAGGCATTTTGTATCTCGCTGCTTATTTACGAATCAATCAGGTCATATGATTTTGTTTGCTAGAATTGGTGAGAAAATGAAACATATAGATAACCAAAAGCTGCAAAAACTGGAACACCTTTAACGTAAACGGAATGCTTTTGATGAAAGCGTAAAACGCAAAAGTAAGTGCAAACGAAGGCATGCAGATACAGATATATAGTATTTGTAGATATAGTCCGACGTGGTGCGATTTTCATATCAGCAATTACAAATTTGGTTAAATTTATTACAAATTTGAACGCAGACTAAGCTACCGCGTGTTTATCTAGTGCATATGTATGAATGCACATTTTTTGTTATAAAATAAATGGATTGAATTTGAATATCATTGTGGCGCCAATCACCTATTCTGCGCATAACAGCACAGTCTTGCTTGTTTCCTCTATTTTCGATTTCACTTTTTTTTTTTTGTTCGGTTAAATTATTGATATAACCGATAGACATTGCCCCTCGGATTCATATTGTGGTAATAAAGCTGCCTGCGATTAGACACTAAAATCTATTCCACAGCTGACGAAACTCACCACGTGGTGAAAGCGCCCGGTAGATCCAGAGCAGTGCAGTGGTTATATTCTTTGGTGTGTGTGCGTATAGAAAACAACATACTCTTTTTTATTTTGAACCGTCATATCGCGCTTAAAATAATAATAATAATCGCGCATAATAAAACTGGAAAACGCACCTGCCTTATTCGGTGAAATTTATCCATAGTGTGTTTATTTGATGAAAAATACCTTGTATATACAAAATAAAAATAAAGAATATAAATGCACATATCCATGTGTTCCGTGTGTGTGTAGCCCTTTGTGAATAATAGCTTATGAGATACCATATTCAGTAAATTCAAATAAAACCAAATACATTTGTACGTATGCACATGTAGCGTAGCAGCTTGTTTTCTGCCGAACGTCTACATATGCAAGCCGAACACAGTTTTGTATAGTTTTAGTACCGCGCAACCAGTTTTTAGCTTAATATGCTTGTATACCTCGCTTGTACATACAAACATATGGACATATTCAACAAGTTTCTGCTAAAACTGCAGGGGGCATAAAGGACTTCAACAAAAAATACGTACATGCATATGTACATATGTTTAAGTGCAGTGCGTTTTATTTTAAGTGGTCCAAATTTGTATTTGTGACAGATTGCCTTGTGTAAGAAAACTATACACAAATACAAGAAGCGAAAGCAAACCATACATGTTGATTGTGTTAATAAATTGATGGTACACTAAAGGTAATTAAAAGCAAAACATTCTACCAGTGCACATATAAATATACCTGTACATATATCAACAATATTAATATTCACACAAATGTATGCATGGAAGGTATGAGAGCGATCACGCCAAGCGGAACTGCTTGCACCTTTTCAAGTAAAACTGTACAGCCTTCAACTTTTCTTAGTTGAATGTATCGTGTTTGCATTTTGTTTATGTGGCTATGCCACTTCTAAGTACAGCCAATATAGTACAACACAGAATATTTGTACAATAAAATGAATATATTTTTTATATATGTATTTAGATATGGTAATGGCTGCGAGGTGCTGTTAAGCGCAACAAAGCAAAAAATTCAACTATTCCAATCTTTACTCTTTCACTTACATATGTAGGTTAATATGTGCTTACAGACATTTATGAGGTCGATTTTCTAAAGTCTATATAGTCTTTTGAAATAAAATTAAAATTAATTAAATTTCTTACTGTTGAACATTTTGGTTTTTTTTAACAATACAGTATAGAACATGAGTAAAAAACGTATTATATGAGCTGATTTGTGTCGCTTCGTTGCAGAATTAACAATTGATCGTTTAAGTATAAGTATGAAAGCGAAATCTTTGTGAGGGTTTTATGGGTTTTAAAGTGTCTCCCAATTTTACAATACTTTTGGAAAACGGAAATTCTTTTGTAATAAGAATTGGGTGCAGTGACAGGTCCACTTTGGCTCCTATTCAGGAAATCCACTTAACACATTTTCTATTAGTGGTACATACATATGTAGTAGAGGTCTGCAGGAATAGCAAAAAACCGGCATTCGAATTAACGATGCGCAAAATGAATTGAATGATTTCAAATGCTACGCCTTCAGAGTTTGAGTAAATGATTTCGATGACGTATAACTCATCCCACACATTCAAACGTCTTGGCACGACTTTTGCCTCTACATTTGGGCAGCAGTCAGTGTTGTCAACTTTTAAGAAGAAAAATAGCTGTTTTTGTGATAAAATGATATAATATCTTGTTTTATGGTGCAGGTTTTGCAGTTTCAGAAAAAAAAAAATAAAATACATTGCAAAACATGAGTAACTAAATATTTTAGATGTTCAGATTTCCGGCTTATATCAATTTTAAAATTTGTATAGAAATGGATCTTACAAAATAGCTAAAACTAGCTATACGATAGCTGATTTGGTAACAGTGTTAGCAATAGCCTTCCAAGCAACGAACGCATGGAAAAATTCGAATATTTTAGTCTATTTTGTCACATTTATTTCGTTTTGCGCACTCATTTGTTTTAACTTAAAACACTTAATGCTGGTAACTATGAAGCCAACACAGACTCGCATTCAAATAACTCAATTCATTGTGTGCGTTGCTCTCATTTAACTCAATTTTAATTCATTCTACTGGTCTTATGTAGAGCGCTGAATGGACAGGCAAGCGATTCGATTCGGTGGGATTCGGTTCGTTCGATCACTTGAGATCAGCGTCTCAAAACGACTCAAACACGGACTGAACGAATATCGGTATCGTCAAATTTAGATCCGAAAGTGTCGGTTTTTTCCTCGCTCACTCTGCATTTGATTTTCTGGTAAATAGAGCGAGAAAACAATAAAATAATTCTCTGGTTAACCTGAATTTCGCTCCAGTTTAGGGGTTCCGGGGTTTTCATTGCAGTATCAGTCCCCCATGAAATATAGAATGAATCGTCGACGACAGTCTTGGCTGGTGCTGACTTTTCGCATGAAATGCTATATAAACTGCTACGGAATATAGTTAATCCTACTGAATCCTTGGTAACTAGTCCTGTATGAATTCATGGGTGTTTTTTTTTTTTGTGTTCATCATTTATCAGTTTATTTAAAATTGATTTGTATTATTTTACTTGTGTAAATACACACATGTACATTAAAGTATAAACAAATTTGTATCCATATTAATTGCAACAATTACCATGACCAGCTTCAGCGGGTAACTCCACAGTAAAAAGCAGCTCAGTACGAGCGGACTTCAAGCAAACAGGCAGCGTTAGTTTGCTGCTACGTGGCTTTGGTGGTATCCTCATAAAAATCTAGAAGATGAAATGAAGATTAGAATTTTTTTTTTAATTCTTGATGTTCTACCGTGACATACCTACTGGTATAGGAAGTGAACCTGGTTGATGTTGTCCATCATGAAGTAAATGTAGCTACAGACCCCTACAGAGAGCGTCAAATACTAATGCGGCCATGGTTGCCATATAATAATCAGAATTGGACATAAACAATATTTACAAAGGTCGGCAAATTTATTAAAAAAATCGCAAAAATTATTATCTTCAGTATTTCATGGCTCATACAGTAGCGAACAGTGAAATTTGGACACTCATGTTGTCTAACTTTAAACCGATGGCGCGTATTCAAAAACTCAAAAGTCAGTCGGGAAACATTCTTATTGTGTAGATTCATTTATTAGCTGTTAATTAACGTCTCTTTTGCATAAAAAAAGATAGAAGTTAAAACAAAATAAATATAAATGTAACGAGGGGGAACGTTGTGAGTTGCTGCGGAGACCGCAACTCTACAGTTATACCCGATACTAAGTCAGTATGGCTCTCCTCCGGCAGACGCCACTAATATTAAACGACACGACAAAGAGTGCGTGCGAGAGAGACAGAAAATCGGTCTGAGCGTGACGTCGGGCGCTACGTAGCCACTTCAAATTGATTTCTTGCTTTTGGCTACAAAAATGATCCGATCTGATCCAGATTCAGCAATCTGATAGATATGGTCATTATCTATGATTCTGCGTTTTTAGTTTTCTCGAATGTGCAATATTGTAGATGCAACAGATTTTCGTCCTTTGTGGGGGCGGAAGGGGGTGGGGCGAAATTCTGAGATATACGTTTTATAGTGAGATCTAACAGAAGTGCGGATACCAAATTTGGTTACTCTAGCCTTAATAGTCTCTGAGATTTGTGGATGCCCCAGATTTTCGTCCTTTGCGGGGGCGGAAGGGAGTGTGGCGAAATTTGGACACAAAACGGTCAAGGTCCGATATCACAGGAGTGTGGATACCAAATTTGGTTGCTCTGGCTCTTATAGGTTCTGAGATCCTTGAACTCATATTTTGCAATTGGCAAAACCGACCATGAAACCTGTGTGTTAGAGAGAGACAGAGCGGGAAAGAACATATAGTCATCCTCTACGATTCTGCGTTTTTGGTTTTATCGTATCTTCAAAAATGTGGATGCCACAGATTTTCGTCCTTTGTGGAGGCGGAAGTGGGCGGGGCGAAGTTTTGAAATATTTTTGTAGCAGTGACATATCACAGAAGTCTGGATCCAAAACATCGTTGCTCTAGCTCTTATAGTCTTTGAGCACTAGGCGCTGAAGGGGACGGACAGACGGACGGACGGACAGACAGACAGGGCTCAATCGACTCGGCTATTGATGCTGATCAAGAATATATATACTTTATGGGGTCGGAAACGATTCCTTCTGGACGTTACACACATCCACTTTTACCACAAATCTAATATACCCCAATACTCATTTTGAGTATCGGGTATAAAAAATGCCAAAAATTACTGAAGCCGATAGGGCAGCTATATTGGAATTGGGGTAAGAAAACATTAGTTTTGGCCCTATTTTCCCAAAACTTGGGATGAGCAAGTCTTCTTTAAACAAATTTCTACACAATTTCGATACACAAACGCGGTTCGGTAAAAGGACCACCGTTCTCATGAAGTAGGAGGAGAACCACCCCAAAGGACTATCAAGGTAGGATCGTATTCTTAAACATTGCAGCATCTAACATTGGTTCAAAATGGCATAAGATAGTAGAAGGCAGTTTGTTCAGTCAAAAATACGACTTTTGACACTAACAATGCTCCAGAAAAGGCGCCTATTGTCCAAACTAAACGAAACTTTGACTGTAAATTATTGGAAAAACGTTATGTTTATAATTGATCTAAAATAAACAAGGTTTGTTGGGATAGTAGGGCGAATGATCGTCGCAAAGTCGGAGAACGCTATAAAAGTTAATGCCTGAAACGAACGGTAATGCAAGGAGACAGCAGGATTTTCTGGGAATGCTTTTTTATGTTAGAGTTGGGTATTTGGCACTAATTGACGGATATGTAAATGCGGTCACGTGCTAAAAAATTTAGCCTATTGAGGACCACTTTCCGATTGCTGACGCCCTCATCTTCTTCTTGCTCTGCTCCTTGCCGCCGTGCAAGATTGGTCAAGCATATTTTTTTCAACTTTGTTATTATATTGTGTGATACATTCAAAAAGTTTTGTTTTCCAACGATGGGTTCTCTTAGCTAAAATAATATTTATCAATAGTGGGAATTAGGATATTGGACTGGTCGTGAAATGGTCCTGGTTTCAATCCGATCTAGAATCTTTAGCACATCATGAACGTTTTAATATATTTTTTATTTATTTATTTATTAAATTAACAAATTATCTGTTAATAATGGTACTTGGTTACTAAAGGCGGAAAAAGATAAGTTAAAAGTTAGCTAAATTTAAATGAATATAAATATTGCATGCAATTAGTTTAAGAGACAGTTCAGGGGATAGGGTTAGACAGAGGGAGTTATAATTATGGCATAAAACCCTAAAAGGTTCATGATCAGCATAATTAGACCTACATATGGGTAGACGGATAGGCCTAAAAGTACGGGTAGGTCTGGATGGAACGGCCAAGTCAATCTGACCCAAGAGAGTTTGGGAGTCAACAGTCCCAAGAAGGAGCTTGTGCACGAACATTACGCCATTGCATATTCTGCGATGGTGCAACGACGGCAGGTCAATAAGATTTAGCCTAGACCGGTAGGGTGGCAAGATTCTACCCGAGTCCCAGTTAAAGTTCCGAAGGGCAAAAATTAAAAATTGCTTTTGCACGGATTCAATAACAGCCTGCTGCTCTTTATACTGCGGGCTCCACACACAAGAACAATACTCCAATACAGGACGAAACCAGAGACCCGAAACTGTATCTAAATTGAAAGAAAAAATATTCAACAAATTCATGACATACTCTTGCATATTCATAGAATTAAACGTAATAGCAGAAAAATTTTATTTAAAAATACTACTACTACCGTACTAAAAACATAGAATGCATTTTTTTGTACAATTATAAAAGTGGTATTCACTAGTGAATGGTATTCAAGTGTATTCTTTTTGATTTAGGGATTCTTTTGAAAGCAAGGACGTTTGGATTCAAACTTTTAATGAGTATGTGTAAAAATTTGATGTAATATGCATATGAGTATGCATATAGTAGATGTGTGTGAGCAACAATCGCGAGAAAAAACAATCTTACAAAACTGGTACAGGGAACGATTTAAAAGAAAGAAAGTTTATCTTTATTTAATTGGAAATTTATTTTCGTATAACACACATTCAATTGTACTGTACCCTACTATTTCCTGATGACCGACTAAATTATGTTCGACATCATTAGGTTTTCATGGGATTCGCTTAATTCACGAATCTTTCGTTTTCTTTTGGTGATCCGATCTCTGTCTTTGTCAACACAATGCTGCTCAATAACGCGATTGTGAACAAATCGTACCAGATGATGACTGATAGCGAAGATGAATCCGTATCCAACAAACCCCGAGCATACCTGATAGCAAAAACTATACAATTATTGTATAAGAAACAAATACCACCTAAATTTTCGATCGACGCTTCGCGGTGCGGTCGTGCGGGGTACTGGTACTTAAATTCCCTTTCACGCTATCCTTCGCCCCTGACCGCTACTCGGTTGTATATTCGGGTTCGTCTGTTCGTCAATGCCTTGGGCAGCTGAATCGTCTCAGAATTTGTATGTACCTATCCATATCCTAAATCTAAACAGTTAAGGTAATACAATGTCTTACAATGCCACAATTCAAAAATGTTTAAAAAAAGTGTTTTCTGGGATTCACTTAAAAAAAGGACCAGAGACATGCCGAAGAAAGAGATCAACGTTGGGGAAGTTTTACAACCCTCTTGTTCGAAAAAACCTTTCACTCATGTGAATATCTAAAAATGTATCTATCTATCTATCGTATCCAATCTGTCTCTAAGCGCAAAGTAAATTGTGGTGGTATTTTGTTTATTTTTTTTGTGCTGATTATTTTGACGCCATGAATTTAATCAACCGTATTATTTTTAATGTAAAAGTACATTTTAAAATGCCCTGAACCCAATGGTCCCATGGTCAAATTGGGGGGGTTCGTTTGACCGAGACTTAAAAAAAAAAAAACCCGTGACTCTACAGGGAGCTAGCTCCGAAAACAACAATGTGCCTATTCGGAGCATACACGAAAAATAAACAGCACCAGGGCGTACCCGAAAGTATTAGGGGCTTTCGTCTGTCTGTTCCAAAAAGATCGCCAACGTGAGGTCTTGAGATGGTAGTCGCCCCACAAAATTCTTTACCCAACCTTCCATGATTTCCAGTTGTGTGAAGGTTCTGGAAATCTCTATAATTCTCACCCTACCCTACGTCACCATGTCACTAGGAAATTATAAGCCTATTCCATATTCATTGCTAACGTAACTTCAATATATTTTCCGGTACTTAAAACTAGGCATTCTACCACGTAGTCAAGAAAAAACTAGCAAACACAAGTTCTTTCTACCAAATATAACAAAAGTATTTAATTTCGACCAGTAGGCAAATCAATGAGAGGAAACAAAATGAATCAATAAAGGATAGAGAGAAAAATAAGAGATAAATTTCTATACAAACGATAGGGTATATGAATAGGATATAGGATATGAGAAATAATGAAATAAAGAAAATAAAAAGACAAACAAATTTTTGGTTTTTTGGTTATGTTGATCAGTGTACTTGTCGATTAAGCCCCAATGCATTAGCGAAATACATGGAATGCGAGCAATGCAAGCTTAAAGCGGAATTGGTAACTACGAGAACGAAAAGCCTCGAATGTTTTGAACGCAAGCGTTGCGCTCTCCTAGCAGAAGCGGCCGGCCGTTGCGCTTGCCCTTTAGAACTATGCGAATACCGGCGCGAAGGAGAAAATGGAAATTGGGTCTCTTACAGCTTCATTACAGTGGTCCCTCGCTGAAAGGCGCCTTCCGTTGTGGAGCTGTGGAATCAATATTAGGTGTGCCCATGTCGGAGAGGGATTGGTCAAAAAGGGGGGGAGTTTTAATTTAATTTTTTTTTCTTTTGCCTACCAACAAAATTAATTAAGTTTTGGGAACTTTCACTTGTAGCGGTGCTATCGAGGATTGTGATGCGGAGATAAATGAAATTTACATCTGAATAGCAGGGTTCAGAAGGAACCAAAAAAAAACTGAAAATTAACGCTACACTCTGCTAAAAAATCTTAGTCCGGATCCGTAAGATCTTCTTCTAGGCCGTCGCAGAAAGCGAGTTAGCGGAGCACACGGGGGGTGATCCATATGACCTCGATTCACCGAAACTGCAAACTTCATAGGTTATGGATAGCGCATGGGTTATGGCCGGTAGGGGTTATGTAACCGGGCAGGTGAATTTTTCCAAAGGAGAAAAACTCGGCCTCACATCAAGGCCCCACTCCCGTCAAGGGTGGGAGTTTGGTGTGGGCGCAGAACTTTGGAGGAGCTGGGTGGGCTGCCGATCGTGGCCACGGCCCAATGGGCGAAACAGAAACAAAACCACGAGGGCTAGAAAAAAACGAATTTTTTCCTACAGTGCACTTGAACATACCGTTTTTCCGACTTTTCCACGGGGACACGAGTTTCGTTCTCTTCTGGCAGAGATTTGGGACGCACGGTTTTGCAAAAGAATTGGTGGCGAGGCATGGCAAATAGGCACTTTAAGCCAGGGTAGGTGCCCTGCCAGTTTTCTCGGCGCATGGTTATTAAGTTCGCTCGATTTTCGAGAAACACACACAGCACTGGATTTTCGAAGTTTTTTTAAATTTTTTTGTTTCAAAATATATATTTGTTACCGTGGCGGAGACAATCACCGGCTGAACCGAATCGAATTTTCAAAAGAGAACGAACTTGTGCTTTTGGACCGCTTAAATAAGAGCTAAAAGATCTAAACGTAACGCTTCGAAAGCTTCTCTGCGATGCGCTGCACAGCACTTGCGAAAGCTTAGCTCAGCTGTTTCCTAAGTCGAGCTTGCATACACCCACCCCAACTATGCTACGGCCTGCATCTCTAATTGGCCCAAGGTTATTGCATGCGATATGCCCGAGCACCATAGCAATAACCTTCCACGGATCTTGACTATCCAACCGCAACCGTTAGAACTACACTATGGTCCAGAAGTAGTTTTTTTTTGTTGGCATAAAAATTATGAAATGGAAAAATTTAGTTAAATAGTTTAAACATAGCATCTTATGTCATGAATAGTTTTTAAAAACTTTAGCAATGACAGTTAAGCAGTAGTTTCCATTACTGTTAAACCCACGGGCCGACACTGTAATTCAGCTTATATTACTTGATTGGATATATGTACATATGCCGCTGTGATGACTTTTATACTAGCTTTATATACTGCTGTTTATTAAGTGCATTTTCCAAGAGGTAAGCTAAGGCTTGAACTGGTGTAAGTGGAGTGGAATTTTTTATTTGAAGTTGCTTTCTCGTTTCAGTTGGGTATTTCAGGTGTTGTTATCGTTTTCAATGGTCA
Source organism: Drosophila miranda (assembly GCF_003369915.1). Taxonomy (NCBI): domain Eukaryota; kingdom Metazoa; phylum Arthropoda; class Insecta; order Diptera; family Drosophilidae; genus Drosophila; species Drosophila miranda. The sequence continues at coordinate 49,972,490 of NC_046674.1, forward strand.
AAGGCCATTAACAGAAACTGCTGACAATACTCAAGCTTGCCTGAATAAACGGACCATAGTTATTACTTACGATCAAATAGGACATTTATAAGTACAAACTGGCTTTATGTAAGCAAGTCATTTGGCGTCAATTTCTTTCTGATAGTACGCTTATTGATTGTTTCAATTTAAAAGCTCGCAAAAATATTCAGTTAAGTTTTAACGATTTTTTTTTAAATTAATTTTTAATGTATGCTGATTTTAGTTAAAGAATTCAAAAGCAAAGATGCGATACATTCACATCAAAATTTCGACTTTGTGCCAAAAAAAAACGACTTCTGGGTCACAGTGTAGGGTACGATATACGATACTTACTACCTTAATTTTTTTCTCCTACAATTTACAATTATTTCCATGCAACGGGTAAAAGCTTTTTGCCGCAGGTCACAGGCATATACATAACAAAGTACATCAGTATATTTAGACAATAAAGGTTGAGAATTGGTATTTTGGTTAAACTCCTGCAGAAGTGTTTGCAACGCACATTTACGACCCATACGTTATATATTTATTCTTAATCGGCAAAAAGTTAAGGCGAAAATGTTGTTTCTTGGTCAAAATCAATCTTATAGCTACCATAGTAACAAAGTAAACATACGTTTGTATATGTTCTTGGTGTGTGACGTGGGGAGGGGCATGTTTGGAGCCTAACAAAAAGACAGAATAAAATTCGAAATAATATAAAAATAAAAAATATAGGGGAAACAAACTATTTGTATTGATTCTTGACTTTTTGAACATTTTACAATATATCCACCTAATTCTGTTTTTACACGGTAGATTGGTTCCTGAAAAAACCGTGTAAAAAAGACATTGGTCGTATGCAAAAATAAGTGACAGGTTCCTTGTCTCTAAAACTTATTCAAATTACGAAACGTTGGAAAAACAAATTTGCATACAAAAAAGTCTTTAATTTGTATTGATAGTTAAAATACTAACACATTTCTTTTGCAAAAATGTAATCCCCTTAAATTTCTACAAAAAGGGAATTCTCCTACATTTTTGCTATCTCAAATTGCTCTGACCAGTAAATTTGCTTGTATTTATGAATACACAAAAAAAACTCTTTCTTGTTTTTGTTTGGTTTCTTTATGTGTTTTGTTATTTTAAACCGTTCTAAATGGAATAAAATCGTGTACAAATTTAAAAATTTTTTTTAAATTTTAATATTTTAAAATTTTTGATTTTTAAACCGTGTTATTTTAAAACCGTGTAAAAAGGACCGTGTAAAATAACAATTAGGTGTATACAAAAATGTACATAAACGAAAAGAGGTGCAAATCATTTAACGGTATCAAAAAATATTAAATAAAGAAAAGAAAAATATTAAATAGCATCTAAACCAGAGAAAACAGATACAAAATACGAAAACCACCGAAAATGGGTGGAGGAAAGGATATACGTCGAGGCTTGGAGCCTTTGGAATTTGAAGAATGCATTGTCGATAGTCCAGAGTTTCGTGACAATTTAAATAAACATGAAAAGGAGCTGGATCATACTAGTCACCAGATAAAGCGAATCATCAAAGAGGTCAAAGATCTTATGAGTGCGGCAAAAGGTGAGTAAAAGGCAACTCATTTATATACATTTTTACCAATTATTGCATACATACAAGTTAAGATTCTCAGCTACACTAATGTATGACATTAAAATCTGTCCCTCTCAAATTCGCACTCGTAAACCCTCCTTCAACTCGATCTTAATGAGTTACAGATGTGGTATATATGTACATACATGCATCCGTCTGTCTGTACGTCCCTATGAGCGCCTAATTCTCAGAGACTATAAGAGGTAGAGCTACCAAAGTTGGTATCCACACTCCTGTGATATCAAACCTGCATAAGTGTATTTCAAAATTTCGCCCCACCTTCTTCCGCCCCCGCAAAGGGCGAAAATCTGGGGCATCCACAGATCTCAGAGACTATGAAGGCTAGAACAACCATCCATACTTTAGAAGATACGAGAAAATTAAAAACACACAATAATAGAGAATGACCATATCTACCAGATTGCCGAATCTGGATCAGATCGGATCATTTTTATAGCCCAAAGGAACCAATCCATTTGCAGTGGCTACGCAGCGCCCGACGACACGTTCGGACACGTTTTCTCTCTCTCCCGCACGCACTCATTGTCGCTCAATGTAGCCATACTGAGTTGCAGTCGCAGCAGCAACTCTCAATGTTCCCCCTCGTTTACCATTTATAACCATGTATACCTATCACTTTTTACCGCCGTTCTCCATATTTTGGAGAGTTCAAGGAGTTTCGACATTACATAACCAGGAGTGTTTTAGCGTTTATCAATCGTTGGTCTGAAGAATTTGATTGCCCATATATTACTAAAACACTCAAAATCTCATAAGTATGTCTGACACCCTAATTACACTGACATGAGTTACCTATCGATAGTTGAGTTAACTCAATAACTCAGAATGGGTGTTTACACCTGCATGAAATTGAGTTATTGAGTATAGAGTCTGACTACTTACACGTGTGATACCAACAATATTTTATAAATCAACCAAACTACGGAAATTAAAATTAAACTGGACGGAAAAGACTTGACTCTGTTTTCTGTGGAAAAACAATATGGAAAAGAGAAGAGAATAGCAATAGCCTTATATTCCATATGATCGTCGTCGGAATATCGCACAATACGGAGTCTCTTCTTTGTGTCCAAATCCATTTTTGTGCGCTATTGCTCAGTTTTTGACAAACGGCATCGCGAAACAGGGATTATAAAGGATCAAGAACATCCCGTGCAGGAACTTGGGATGAGGAACAGGGAAATATTCGGAAAATAAGAGCAAACGCAACTAAAACGCTAGCATAACTCAACTTTTAAACACCTCCAAGCCCCTATAATTATAATTATAATTAATTATAAATATGTAAAAGAAACTGAGTTTAGATCAAAACTTTAGCTCTATTATTCTTGTCTGTGGAGCCCATAATACAAAGAACGAAAAGGTATTATTGAATCTATGCAACAACAATTTGTAATTTTTGCCTTTCGCAATCTGAACTAAGACTCTTGGAGACTCTTGCTACCATACCGATCCAAGTAAAAATATACTGAGCTTCTTTCACTATCGCAGAATAGTCAGTTCCAAACTCTTCTTGGACAGATTTATTTTTCTGTTCGCTTGTACATATTTCTGCCATTGAGGCTATGCTTAAAATAAAACTTTTACTGTTTTATGTCTTATGTAAATTTTTTTTTAATTTCCATCAACTGTGTTTCCCTTCAATATTAATATAACATATTAAAAAAACTGTTTTTATATTGGCACGTTAATATGGCGTCGTTTAAGTTATATTTTTTAATATAATTGATATATACCACACGGTATGTAACGGAATGTGTTGAAACGGCCATATATTTCAATAAACAAAACCTTCAGCAATGCTCACAAATAAAAAAAAAATTCATTAAATTTTTGAACTCCAAATTTATCAGAAAAAGTAGGTCTGATGTTGATGAAGAATGACATCAAAAGTTAATGGATAAACATACAACATGATGAAGTCGTTACATCAAAATCTTCCCTGTAAACAGCTCGTATAAACTGATTATACGGACTTTGATGACACGCTACAAATTGAAGGAATGTTTTTGTATTGTGTAACTCGATATAATTCTAATTTTAATTTCGCTTTTATCTGAACTTTGCTTGCTTTTATCAAAATGAACATTATCCTAAGCAGAAATAAGAAAATATTCCGAAATTCTTAAAAGGTATTATTGCTTTGTGCAGATAGCTATAACGCTGATAATGACACTGATAACGCTGATATCCCATAAAGTATACAAATCCGTTACATACGGAACTAAAATCCTTCTGTCTGTTTCTATACAAACTAGTCGCTTAGTTTGAAAGCTATCTACCTATAACTAAGCTAAAACACATGATTTTTGATGTACGCACCCTAAAAGTTAGCAAGTCACTACGTAATATTTCTACTATAGGAACAAACGAGCGGGAACGTTAAAAGCCTGGTCCGACCCGCGGCACTACTTTTATACCTGGTACTTAGTCAGTGTACGTATATGTGAGCTAATGATGCATGTAACTTATAGCCTGTTTACACTAGGGTTGCGTCATACGTTATAGCGTGTTGCCGGAGACGCAGTTGTTCTTACATAGGATAAGCATTGGAACCTAGTGGTGTCACAAAATTGTGTCCTTTTTGAACGCATGAGTGTCTATTCGGAATATACAAATATTTTTGCCCTTAACAGCACATTTTTGTGCTATCACCACTAAAAACAAAAAAAAGATAGCAGAATTCATCAGCTAAGTCAGATATTTCAAATTGTTTTTAAGCTTAATTAAGTAAATAATTAAAGTAAGATGTCGAAAAAAATCATTAAGCTTTAACAAACAAATGAGTGACATAGACATAAGTAACAAACAAAATAAGCGGCTGAGGGCCAAGAATTAGGTGCTATTTGGCAAGCAGCTAATCGGCTGGGTTCTGCTCCGAACAAGAGGCTCAACCCAAAAGCAAGGGAAATTAAGATGATTGAAGCTGGTCATTTGACCAGCGATGTAATGAAAAGGTTAGAAGAACTTAAGAATAAAGTTACAGTTGATAATAAGAAACAGCAGTTCGAAAAAATGCTTAAAAATATAGAAGACATACAGAATAGGTTGGCTATTTATTTCCCTGTCGCGACAATTCGATCAGTGCAGTGCAGTAGGCAGTGTAATGAACTATCTAATACACACAAGCGGAATCGGACAGCTGACACAGCTAAACGCATTATCTGTTATCCCTTTGCTCGGGGTTCCCACCTTTATACATATACAGGGTGTCGTGCTGAGTGACTCTTTAAAAACTTCAATATGGCAGTACCTGAGCCTACTAGTGTCGCGAACGCAGCAATGCCGATTGATGTAGATTTTTACAAGCGCAAGGCAGAGTCCATCGCGCGTCAATTAAAGGCCATAGATCGATTTTTCACCAAGGAAGAGCTGACCGAGTGAGATAAGGCAGAACTTCAAGATCGCTTAGAGCAGTTCGAGCGAATGAATGCGGATTTCGATGCCGCTCAAACGAGCCTTGAAAGGCTGGATTTGCTGCAGCTAGCCCTTGATGCCCGACTGGATTTTCGAATATTTATGTACAGGTCAAGTCCAGACTGTCGCGGGAGTTGATGGCTGGTCCCACGGTTAATGCTGCGCATTCAACGGCTCGGCATACTCTCGAGGAAAATTCGTCTTTCCTCGCCTATAATACTATAGGCCGTTTTCAAATGCCCGAGTTGCAGCTTCCTTGATTTAGTGGGAGCTACATGGATTGGTCAGAATTCCATTCGATCTTCTCGACAATGGTGCACAAGGACCAGCGTATTCCAATCATCGAAAAATTCCAATATCTTCGCGGATGTCTAGATTGTTCAGCGCTGTATAAGATTCGTTTCCCTGGAGCTTTCTGAGGAAAATTACGACAAGGCATTGAATTTATTGAAGCTGCGATTCGATAATAAACTTTTGCATTTTCAGGCACACGTCAAGGCTATTTTCAGGCTGCAAGGGGTGGAGAAGGGCTCGGCAATCGGCTTGCGCGGTCAGAGCCAAGATCAATGCGCACTTGCGTGCTCTTCAGACCTTGGCAATCCATTAGGAGATTTCGGATGGGCTGCTTATCTACATCGTAGGCAAGAAATTGGACCATAAGACCAAGGAGAAATGGGAGGAGAACCTGTCGACCTCAATATTGCATCAATGGTCAAGCATGGTCTCATTTTTGGAAGCGAGATGTCGGATGCTGGAGAATTTAGGATCAGCCATGGTAACAACTTCTAGTCAGCAGGTGGGAGAAGACAAACCTATCACCCTTAACACCTCCAGTAACGACCATCCCAACCCCCATTGTAACCATTACAATTCCTCCGAGCATTCCATATCAAGATATCAGGCATTCTCAAATCTCTCTGCGTTTGAACGATATAATGAAGTAAAGAAGAGCCGTTTATGTTTGAGCTGCCTCAACAAAGGCCATGAATTGCAGAGGTGCAGGTCAGGATTTTGCAGGCATTGCCAGGCCAAACATCACACGCTGTTCCTCATCTCATCGGGAACTGGTGCTTCATCTTCCCCTTCACCGACCGAAGAATCGATCCTGCAATGGCCGCGACTGTGCTTCTAGCGAGCGAATGTTATAACCCTCCCCCTTCGTTCCAGAAAGCTCAGCCTATCCAGAACGTGTTACTACGATTACGATTCGTTTTGGATTCTGCATCGCAGGCAAACTTTATAACATCCAGACTTGCTAATCAGTTGCAGTAGGATCATCATTCGTCTTACATCAACATCTCCGTTATTGGAGATTCTATTCTACCTTCGAGCAAGTCTGGCGAGCACGTGTGGATAAATGTTTATCACTTTTCATCCTTATGATTTTTTTTTTCATAGATTCTTTAATTCAGTGAGAAAGAAAAAAAACCATAATTTCAATTCAAAGAGATCCTTTTCCTTAATAGATTTTAATTTTTTCAAAAAAGTCCATCCATCAACTGTTGCACGTTTCAAATTTTTTACATTAATAATATTTAAAAAATATTTTTTTTAAGTGGTCTTAGATTTCAACACATTTCGAATAAGTTTTGGCATACTTTCGACTACTTTTAGTATGTGCTTGCAAGGTATCATGCTCCACTGCACTGCAATTTGTAAAATTTTATAAACAAATGTGTCTCCCCCATAGCCGGGATAATTTTTTAGCAAGACGGTAACCCGAAGCACACGGTTAAATTTGTGAAAAACCGTCCTAATCATTCGAGTTCTCACTTAAGTGGCCTACTCTATAGCTCAAATAGAAATCCTATTAAAAATCGCTGCTCTGCTTAAAAAGCATTGAAAAAGTACGAGTCTGCACCAAAGGGATTGGATGAGTCTTTGGGAGCGCGTGAAGTCTGAGTAGAGTATGATACCTTACAAGCACATACTACATTTAGTCGAGAGTATGCCAAAACTTATTCGGAATGTGATAAAAGCTAAGGCCCTTTGGATCAAATATTTTAAAAAAATTAACAAAGTAAACAAATTTGAAACGTGCAAAAGTCGATACATGAAGTTTTTTTTGAAAAAAATCAAAATCTCTTAAGGAAAAGATCTCTTTGAATTGAAATATTTGTTTTTGTTCTTTCTCACTAAAGTGAAGAATCTATGAAATAAAAATCACAGGAATTTATGCAGTTTTAAAGATTTTACAGGCTTTTAAACTGAAGAGTGATGTACATGTATTTGTACAATCCCAGGATGCAAGCTATCAAGATTCTTTCGCTATAATTGTCACCAACTCAATTACGGAAATGCAGCCCAACTTTCACCGGGATGCAAAGAATTGGCCAATTCTGAAAAGTGTGGAGTTAGCTAACCCCGAATTCTTCAAGCCCCAACGAGTTGATCTGCTGATAGGAGCTGGCTTGTTCTTCGACCTATTGTGCGTCACATAGATACGGCTTTCGGCACAGCCGCCAATTTACAAGAGAAAAAACTTGTTTGGATAGTGTCAGGAAGCATTAATAACTCGGAGAAGAGGCGTGCAGCGTTAGCAGCTTTTAAAAATTCCTCCCGCACCTCTAATGACAATTTTCTTCCCTCAACGCTGCACGAGTGCCAGGAGCAAGTGGAAAAACTGCGATCAGAGAATCAGGACCTGCAGAGCAAACTGTCCGATACAAAAAAAAAACCTACATATCCTTGCTAAATTTCCTGCCATTCTATGCAATTACAGAGTTTGGCGACCGTCAAGATGTACTCACGACAAGACACCTTCGTGAAGACGCGCCGATTGCTGCGTTCGACGGTCATCCCAGTGTAGCCGTCATCCGCGCCCAAACAAGCATCTTCAAGAGGGCCGCTGGGGAAATAGTGGTTCTGCCCCTTCAGGATGGATCTGTTGAAAACCTTTGCCTTCCAACGGCGGGTGAATGATCGGAGCAGAACACCGCAGACTAGCTGCTTGCTTATTGGCCTTCAGCCGCTTATTCTGTTTGCCACTACTTTGTCTGTCACTAGAATTTTGTTAAAGCTGTGCGCTTGCTTGCCCTGCTAAGCGTTCTCTCGAATCTCGCTGTTATCGCTCGTTATCTCCGTTTTGTGTCTGCAAACCACGTCTGACGAGCGAAGCTGCGCTTAGCTATCGGATCGGCAATATAAAGAGCAGGCAAGCTACATTTGCAATTTGGATGTCGCGCAATAAAGAACATCTCAATTTTTGTATCTGTGCTGGGTTTTATTTATTCGAAGTAATTAGTCGGCCGATCGGGGATAAAAACCATTATCTCTACAGATAGTAAAGGGGCAATGATAAAAAAAAAAAATATGACGATTTTTCTGATCTTCCGAAAATAGCAGTACCCAAATTCTCTGGCGAAGAAAAAGAGTGGGTCGGGCTTTCACAAATATTCTGTGAATTAATTCATAACAGAGATGGTCTGAGTGCATCTCTAAAATTTAATTATTTGAAAATTGCGATAAAGCTTTAAGCACAGAGTGTGGTAACTCACCTATTAAATGGGCCGCTGGAGAATTATAATGCCGCTTGGGAATTGCTGACCAAACGGTATGGAAATAAACGAAACATTTTCTCGGATCAGCTGAATGGTTTACTAGAATTACCAATGCTAGATCACGATTCAGCGAAACATATGAAATGGTTTTCTGATTCTATAAATGAGTCAATAAATTTAAACAAATTAAAGTCACAATTAACCATAGCTCGCAAACAAAGGTCAACACTTTTTCCATTTGCTGTCTCGTCACTGACGAAACAGAAAAAGATCACGCAGACACGGTCTCACAATAACAATTTAGAGAGACACTTTGGTCAAGCGCTCACAGCAAAAGTGTCTTTAGATGAGCAGAACCAAAAAAGTGTCTGAGTAAAGTGTTTTTAGTTTTTTTTTCGTGTTTATGTTTATTTATTCATCTTTCCCGCATCTTTTCGCAAAATTGGCAAGAGAACATTTTTGCTCTTCACGATTCATTTTAAGCTCCAATAGTCAAACCGCATACAATTCACAAAGGCAATTGATCGTTGCCATATGCACCACACGTACAAGCACGCATACACTTTTTTCGTTCGCTCGCGACAAGATGCTCAGTGAAAAACAGGAACAGAAGAGAAGTGAAAAAATCTGTCTTTGCTTGCGCGAAGAGCGATTTGAGCAAAAACAGATTTGCTCGGGTCAATGTAATTGGCCTTGGAGCAATGCCAATGATAATGCTTGCGAGATAGCTAATTTCAAACCAAGAGGTAATTAATTTAAATTGCGTTTATAGGAAGATAGCAGAGACAACGTCATTTTGGGTCAAATAAGAAAGGCAGTTTAGTTGGCTCTTCAAACTTCCAGTAAACACTAATGCCAGAATTCAATGTAGTACCTCAAATGTTTACAATTTTAGTAATAATACATGGTTGTACTGTGCGAACCGATGATAAAATACTCATCACAATATTCAAACAGAAAGCTACGAACCAATTTCATCCATTTATATAAGTAACATAGGAAAAATATCAAAAATTGTTTGGTATCCATTAACAGTATCATTAATTAACCATACGGAAGAAATTAATAAGTTTTGAAACGAATTACAATTTTTAAGAAAAAGTCATCATGATTTAAAAGGACTTAAGTTCCATTATGTATTCGGACATGCGACCTCGATCAGTCGGAATTGTTATAATGATATGCCATAAGAAAAATTAAAGTAGTTCGAAGATTCCCTACCCACTGTAATTGACTGTAAATAATTTTTGGTACTTGTAATTATAGAATGTTCAAACATGAACATATTATTGTACATGTTCACTTATGTAACCGAAAAACCTATCTCTAAAGAAATCACTTAAAGTAGAAAAGTTATGACAAAAAAACACAAGTGGAGAAAACTCTTAACCAATGCTGTCCTAAAATAACACTTATGTAAGCATTCACTCAAATTGCATGCTTGCATTACGAAATTGTATCTCATGCCTCATTGTAAAATCACATATATGGTTCTGATTTTAAGTTAAAATTTAGTTTGAATTTACAACTACACTCGTAAAAGTCTAGACTTTTCTTTTAACACTCCATTTTAGCTCGATGGTTTTTCTGCAGGTATAGAGGGGGGCTTCTTTACTCGTGGGCTTCTTTACTCTATCCTCTTTCCCAGTTTCCAATCGAACTTTCTGTCGAAGATTAGGCCCAGATACTTGGCATTGTTGCTGAAGGCTAGCGCTTCCCCACAGAGTTTTTGGGGAATAAGTGCCGGAACTTTGTACGCATCTATACATTTTAAAAATGTCACCAGTCAACGCTATACGAACGGTACGAAATCGGAGAAGAGTCGTAACTAACTTTGGCTGAATTGTTGGGCCTGACATCAATAAATCGTTAAGGGGATTAACCTGTAAATGTACAAGCGGATCCGTCGAAAACTACTCGGAGTTTTGTGGTGGTTTTGTTTTCTCTTAAGACGCAGTGATGAGGAAGAAAAAAATTTGCATTGTTTAAGTGAGTCACTTTTGACAGGGGACATGTGATTCAAATCGAGGTATTCCTTTTATAAATGCGGCATATAGGGCCTTGATAAGAGGCTTGTGAACCAGCTTGCGCTCTAGATTGAGTAATCTGCGATAGGCTTGTTGATTTGAATCTCCAAGAAGACTGTCACTCAGCTTTAAAGGCAATTGAACGCAGTACTCGCCGCTTGGAAGCCGACCGCAATGTTTTTTAAAATGTTCCTCGCAAGCAATGTCCTCCTTTGTTGCTTCTGTAGCGGAACCGTGACAGTTTACCACTTCCGAGAACCTTCGCACTAGCTCATCCAAACCAACGGTAGGCGTTTGACTCAATTCTGTCGATCTAGAGGCAGCTAGGAGCACCGAGCTGTGGGAGTAATGACCTCCACCTGTGAAAACATAGCCGAGACGGGTTTTATTTTGTATAGGAAGTCAGTCCCCTCTCCAATTTAATCTGTCCAACGCATGAAATGTCGTAAAATAATCTGGCTCCAATAAGTACATCGATGAGCTGCGATTTGTTGAAGTGTGGGTCAGCAAGGCTGATATTGGATGGTATTTCCCATTTGGATACATCAAATGAAGAAGCAGGCTGGTTTCCTGTAATACGTGGAGCAACGAGAGCTGAGACTAGTGGAGTAATCGGAAGTCCACGATCGCATGACTAAATTAACTAAACCTTCCGTGTGAAATGCAGAATCAGCACCGACACCGGATACTGATACCGACCCTTTGGCTCGTTTCAGCTGAAGCTTCTGAGCAAAACGAGACGTTATTAAATTAATGTGAGAGCCTGAATCCAGAAGAGCCCGGCAAGGAAGAAGATCACCAAATCGACTCGTTATCATAATGAATTTCGTGGCTAGAAGCACTACGTATGAGCTAAGATTCTGAGCAGGAGGCGAGCATGGTGATGAAGCGACAACAAGAGGACTTGGAAGATTGGGGCCTGAGCATGAGTCTCTGTCTGAATAGGAGACGTAGTAGCGTTCGTTGGTTCTGAGATAAATGACGTAGGCAGCGGATTGTTCATATTTAAAAGGGTATGATGTTCCTCTCCAAAAAAACCGAAAAATGGCCCCATGTTGGTATAACATTCGGGGCGAGAGGTCCTCCCATTTGGTCCTGGTATCAGAGTCGAGATACTTGTATGTGGAGTGAACGATGATGCATCTTGCTATTTCCTCCATGGTACCCATCGACCATCGACCCTCAGAATCTCAGCGACGGGTGCCTGAAAGATTAAACGTTTATTATTGAAACGATTGTTTAAAATGTCCAATGCAATATCATAATTGCTCTCCGATACTTCCAAAGAGCGAACAGCCTCCAGGGCAGGTCCATCCAAACATGAGCGCAGGTGCTGGAACTTCTCAATCTTTGATAGAAAGGTCTCCTGATCTATTACTGTGCTAAACATCGAGTGAAAGTCTGCCCACTCAGTATAACCTTCACGGAAAGTGGAAGGTTTAATGTCAGAAATATGATATCGTGACCGTACATTTCCGGAGGCAGTAACGTTGAGCTCGGGTCGTATCGTTGAGTGATGCGGCATATTCTGCGAATGCGAACTTCGATTTCCATAGCCAAATCCTCAAAATTATTGCTAAGTTCGCTGCCAATTTCGTTCACATCAAGCTCTTCTACATTAGAATGAGTAACATTAAATGAGTCGGACATTTTTTACAAGAATTTGAAATGAAAACTTAGCGCATCTTCATTGATTGGGTTGGTTTCGTCACTCAATGTCGTCTCTCGAAGTGAAACGGCTTTGTTGTATATTGAGAGTGCCTTTCGTTTGTAAAAAGACACCCTGTTTTCCGTCAAGTCATTGGACTCATCCATTTTCGACAGGCAGCAGCGAGCAAAGCACAAAGAAGAATAGAAGAACCAACCGTTTGATTTTTTGGTATGCAAGCGCAAGTGCAGCGAACCTGAAGCCGCTAATGCACGTAGCTGTATTAGTGCTTGTGAGCAAGCGCGCGACGAAATGGAAAATAACCGCTTCGCTTTCGAACAGTTATGTTTAGTGGATAATTTTCACAGTAATTTGGTAATTTGAGGGTGGCCGAAGATGGCAGAGTCCTTTACAAAAGTAGTGATGATACACACTCTGATGAGGCAAGCGAGCCGATCTCGAGCCAAATTAATAGCTTTAAGACAAAAAAGGTCTGTTCTCAAACAATATCAAGTGGTAACTGCCAGGAGCAGGCGCAGCTGCTGACGGCTTAGCGACGGCATAGTAAAGAAAAGATAACAAGAGCGTGCATAGATAAAGAATAGATGATGAAATGAGAGCATGATGCTGAGCGAGCATAGATAAAGCTACGCTTACGTTACGTTAGCTTAGTATAATGACCAAAATGGTACAGAAAATGAATAGGATAGGAAATAGAAAGACGAGTAAAGAATTTACACCTGATCAAGGCGACTCAAGAAACGCCATCAGCTCCTGGGATGAGCTCGAGGATTCTCGCTAGAGGCCACTTCAGCGGAGGGAAGTTCTCGTCCTTAACAAGAACGACATCATTGACGTGAAGCTCAGGATTCCGGGTGCGCCATTTCGTTCTTTCTTGAAGGCTGGTTAAATAAGATGTGAGTTCCAGATGTGAGTTCCTGAATAACAGAAATTCTATTAGCGACAAATACATTAAAGTTGAATGGCTGATTCTTGATCCAAGCCAAAACGACTATGGAGTCACACCAGCAATAATAAGAGCAATTGAAGTTCATCAAAGACACTTCATGCATAAGCTGAGCGAGAAGGGCTGCACCACATAATTCCAACTTTTGTATTGTGATAGTCTTCAGGGGCGCTACGCGAGATCTGGAAGATAGAAGATTTGCCTTGACTCCATTGTCGCCTTGCGAAACACCGTAGATGCAAGCTCCATAAGCACTCATGCTGGCATCACAAAATCCATGCATTTCAAGGTTTCTACTTCGAAGGAACGAGAGGCGCCGGAAAGAAATTTGTTGCATAGAGTCAAACTGCTGAATAAAGTCGATCCAAGTTGTGCGTAAGGAGACTGGCAGACTTTCATCCCAATGAAGCTTTTCTTTCCACAGCTGCTGTATTTTTGCTTTGGTAATTAGTGGCCCTATAAGTCCGAGTGCATCATAAGTTCGTGCAATAGTTGACAATACAACTCGCTTAGTTGGTTTCGAAGGGACTTGATTGGGACAGAATGAAACTAATAGCTCATCCGAAGTGGGATTCCATGCTAAACCTAGTTACTAGTCTTAGTTACTTCGCAGCCATCAGTAAATTTAACAAATGTTTCCCTATCTTCACTGGGTGTTTGATCGAGTACAATGTATCGTTGGAACACCATTTCCTGATTTTGAAATTTCCTTTGGCTAAGAGTCCTGACACCTGGCGAATTATATCCAGCACCTCATTTGTAGTATCTCCCACCGTTAGCAAATCATCCACGTAAAAGTCCCGCAGCACAACTTCAGAGCCAATTGGATATGAAGAACTCTCGTCTGCCGCTAGTTGGTGCATAGAACGGACGGCCAGAAATGCTGCTAGTTTCGTTCCATAGGTCACGGTTTCCAGTTTGAATGTTCTTAGCTCCTCGAGGGGTGAGTCACGCCACAGTATGCACTGCAGAAAACTATCTTGGGGCGAGACACGGACGCATCTATACATTTTAAAAATGTCACCAGTCAACGCTATACGAACGGTACGAAATCGGAGAAGAGTCGTAACTAACTTTGGCTGAATTGTTGGGCCTGACATCAATAAATCGTTAAGGGGATTAACCTGTAAATGTACAAGCGGATCCGTCGAAAACTACTCGGAGTTTTGTGGTGGTTTTGTTTTCTCTTAAGACGCAGTGATGAGGAAGAAAAAAATTTGCATTGTTTAAGTGAGTCACTTTTGACAGGGGACATGTGATTCAAATCGAGGTATTCCTTTTATAAATGCGGCATATTGGGCCTTGATAAGAGGCTTGTGAACCAGCTTGCGCTCTAGATTGAGTAATCTGCGATAGGCTTGTTGATTTGAATCTCCAAGAAGACTGTCACTCAGCTTTAAAGGCAATTGAACGCAGTACTCGCCGCTTGGAAGCCGACCGCAATGTTTTTTAAAATGTTCCTCGCAAGCAATGTCCTCCTTTGTTGCTTCTGTAGCGGAACCGTGACAGTTTACCACTTCCGAGAACCTTCGCACTAGCTCATCCAAACCAACGGTAGGCGTTTGACTCAATTCTGTCGATCTAGAGGCAGCTAGGAGCACTGAGCTGTGGGAGTAATGACCTCCACCTGTGAAAACATAGCCGAGACGGGTTTTATTTTGTATAGGAAGTCAGTCCCCTCTCCAATTTAATCTGTCCAACGCATGAAATGTCGTAAAATAATCTGGCTCCAATAAGTACATCGATGAGCTGCGATTTGTTGAAGTGTGGGTCAGCAAGGCTGATATTGGATGGTATTTCCCATTTGGATAC
This sequence comes from Drosophila miranda, assembly GCF_003369915.1. Taxonomy (NCBI): domain Eukaryota; kingdom Metazoa; phylum Arthropoda; class Insecta; order Diptera; family Drosophilidae; genus Drosophila; species Drosophila miranda. The sequence goes on from NC_046674.1 coordinate 49,987,509, forward strand.
ATCAAATGAAGAAGCAGGCTGGTTTCCTGTAATACGTGGAGCAACGAGAGCTGAGACTAGTGGAGTAATCGGAAGTCCACGATCGCATGACTAAATTAACTAAACCTTCCGTGTGAAATGCAGAATCAGCACCGACACCGGATACTGATACCGACCCTTTGGCTCGTTTCAGCTGAAGCTTCTGAGCAAAACGAGACGTTATTAAATTAATGTGAGAGCCTGAATCCAGAAGAACCCGGCAAGGAAGAAGATCACCAAATCGACTCGTTATCATAATGAATTTCGTGGCTAGAAGCACTACGTATGAGCTAAGATTCTGAGCAGGAGGCGAGCATGGTGATGAAGCGACAACAAGAGGACTTGGAAGATTGGGGCCTGAGCATGAGTCTCTGTCTGAATAGGAGACGTAGTAGCGTTCGTTGGTTCTGAGATAAATGACGTAGGCAGCGGATTGTTCATATTTAAAAGGGTATGATGTTCCTCTCCAAAAAAACCGAAAAATGGCCCCATGTTGGTATAACATTCGGGCGCGAGAGGTCCTCCCATTTGGTCCTGGTATCAGAGTCGAGATACTTGTATGTGGAGTGAACGATGATGCATCTTGCTATTTCCTCCATGGTATCGGTATCGGTCGTATCGTTGAGTGATGCGGCATATTCTGCGAATGCGAACTTCGATTTCCATAGCCAAATCCTCAAAATTATTGCTAAGTTCGCTGCCAATTTCGTTCACATCAAGCTCTTCTACATTAGAATGAGTAACATTAAATGAGTCGGACATTTTTTACAAGAATTTGAAATGAAAACTTAGCGCATCTTCATTGATTGGGTTGGCTTCGTCACTCAATGTCGTCTCTCGAAGTGAAACGGCTTTGTTGTATATTGAGAGTGCCTTTCGTTTGTAAAAAGACACCCTGTTTTCCGTCAAGTCATTGGACTCATCCATTTTCGACAGGCAGCAGCGAGCAAAGCACAAAGAAGAATAGAAGAACCAACCGTTTGATTTTTTGGTATGCAAGCGCAAGTGCAGCGAACCTGAAGCCGCTAATGCACGTAGCTGTATTAGTGCTTGTGAGCAAGCGCGCGACGAAATGGAAAATAACCGCTTCGCTTTCGAACAGTTATGTTTAGTGGATAATTTTCACAGTAATTTGGTAATTTGAGGGTGGCCGAAGATGGCAGAGTCCTTTACAAAAGTAGTGATGATACACACTCTGATGAGGCAAGCGAGCCGATCTCGAGCCAAATTAATAGCTTTAAGACAAAAAAGGTCTGTTCTCAAACAATATCAAGTGGTAACTGCCAGGAGCAGGCGCAGCTGCTGACGGCTTAGCGACGGCATAGTAAAGAAAAGATAACAAGAGCGTGCATAGATAAAGAATAGATGATGAAATGAGAGCATGATGCTGAGCGAGCATAGATAAAGCTACGCTTACGTTACGTTAGCTTAGTATAATGACCAAAATGGTACAGAAAATGAATAGGATAGGAAATAGAAAGACGAGTAAAGAATTTACACCTGATCAAGGCGACTCAAGAAACGCCATCAGCTCCTGGGATGAGCTCGAGGATTCTCGCTAGAGGCCACTTCAGCGGAGGGAAGTTCTCGTCCTTAACAAGAACGACATCATTGACGTGAAGCTCAGGATTCCGGGTGCGCCATTTCGTTCTTTCTTGAAGGCTGGTTAAATAAGATGTGAGTTCCAGATGTGAGTTCCTGAATAACAGAAATTCTATTAGCGACAAATACATTAAAGTTGAATGGCTGATTCTTGATCCAAGCCAAAACGACTATGGAGTCACACCAGCAATAATAAGAGCAATTGAAGTTCATCAAAGACACTTCATGCATAAGCTGAGCGAGAAGGGCTGCACCACATAATTCCAACTTTTGTATTGTGATAGTCTTCAGGGGCGCTACGCGAGATCTGGAAGATAGAAGATTTGCCTTGACTCCATTGTCGCCTTGCGAAACACCGTAGATGCAAGCTCCATAAGCACTCATGCTGGCATCACAAAATCCATGCATTTCAAGGTTTCTACTTCGAAGGAACGAGAGGCGCCGGAAAGAAATTTGTTGCATAGAGTCAAACTGCTGAATAAAGTCGATCCAAGTTGTGCGTAAGGAGACTGGCAGACTTTCATCCCAATGAAGCTTTTCTTTCCACAGCTGCTGTATTTTTGCTTTGGTAATTAGTGGCCCTATAAGTCCGAGTGCATCATAAGTTCGTGCAATAGTTGACAATACAACTCGCTTAGTTGGTTTCGAAGGGACTTGATTGGGACAGAATGAAACTAATAGCTCATCCGAAATGGGATTCCATGCTAAACCTAGTTACTAGTCTTAGTTACTTCGCAGCCATCAGTAAATTTAACAAATGTTTCCCTATCTTCACTGGGTGTTTGATCGAGTACAATGTATCGTTGGAACACCATTTCCTGATTTTGAAATTTCCTTTGGCTAAGAGTCCTGACACCTGGCGAATTATATCCAGCACCTCATTTGTAGTATCTCCCACCGTTAGCAAATCATCCACGTAAAAGTCCCGCAGCACAACTTCAGAGCCAATTGGATATGAAGAACTCTCGTCTGCCGCTAGTTGGTGCATAGAACGGACGGCCAGAAATGCTGCTAGTTTCGTTCCATAGGTCACGGTTTCCAGTTTGAATGTTCTTAGCTCCTCGAGGGGTGAGTCACGCCACAGTATGCACTGCAGAAAACTATCTTGGGGCGAGACACGGACGCATCTATACATTTTAAAAATGTCACCAGTCAACGCTATACGAACGGTACGAAATCGGAGAAGAGTCGTAACTAACTTTGGCTGAATTGTTGGGCCTGACATCAATAAATCGTTAAGGGGATTAACCTGTAAATGTACAAGCGGATCCGTCGAAAACTACTCGGAGTTTTGTGGTGGTTTTGTTTTCTCTTAAGACGCAGTGATGAGGAAGAAAAAAATTTGCATTGTTTAAGTGAGTCACTTTTGACAGGGGACATGTGATTCAAATCGAGGTATTCCTTTTATAAATGCGGCATATTGGGCCTTGATAAGAGGCTTGTGAACCAGCTTGCGCTCTAGATTGAGTAATCTGCGATAGGCTTGTTGATTTGAATCTCCAAGAAGACTGTCACTCAGCTTTAAAGGCAATTGAACGCAGTACTCGCCGCTTGGAAGCCGACCGCAATGTTTTTTAAAATGTTCCTCGCAAGCAATGTCCTCCTTTGTTGCTTCTGTAGCGGAACCGTGACAGTTTACCACTTCCGAGAACCTTCGCACTAGCTCATCCAAACCAACGGTAGGCGTTTGACTCAATTCTGTCGATCTAGAGGCAGCTAGGAGCACTGAGCTGTGGGAGTAATGACCTCCACCTGTGAAAACATAGCCGAGACGGGTTTTATTTTGTATAGGAAGTCAGTCCCCTCTCCAATTTAATCTGTCCAACGCATGAAATGTCGTAAAATAATCTGGCTCCAATAAGTACATCGATGAGCTGCGATTTGTTGAAGTGTGGGTCAGCAAGGCTGATATTGGATGGTATTTCCCATTTGGATACATCAAATGAAGAAGCAGGCTGGTTTCCTGTAATACGTGGAGCAACGAGAGCTGAGACTAGTGGAGTAATCGGAAGTCCACGATCGCATGACTAAATTAACTAAACCTTCCGTGTGAAATGCAGAATCAGCACCGACACCGGATACTGATACCGACCCTTTGGCTCGTTTCAGCTGAAGCTTCTGAGCAAAACGAGACGTTATTAAATTAATGTGAGAGCCTGAATCCAGAAGAACCCGGCAAGGAAGAAGATCACCAAATCGACTCGTTATCATAATGAATTTCGTGGCTAGAAGCACTACGTATGAGCTAAGATTCTGAGCAGGAGGCGAGCATGGTGATGAAGCGACAACAAGAGGACTTGGAAGATTGGGGCCTGAGCATGAGTCTCTGTCTGAATAGGAGACGTAGTAGCGTTCGTTGGTTCTGAGATAAATGACGTAGGCAGCGGATTGTTCATATTTAAAAGGGTATGATGTTCCTCTCCAAAAAAACCGAAAAATGGCCCCATGTTGGTATAACATTCGGGCGCGAGAGGTCCTCCCATTTGGTCCTGGTATCAGAGTCGAGATACTTGTATGTGGAGTGAACGATGATGCATCTTGCTATTTCCTCCATGGTATCGGTATCGGTCGTATCGTTGAGTGATGCGGCATATTCTGCGAATGCGAACTTCGATTTCCATAGCCAAATCCTCAAAATTATTGCTAAGTTCGCTGCCAATTTCGTTCACATCAAGCTCTTCTACATTAGAATGAGTAACATTAAATGAGTCGGACATTTTTTACAAGAATTTGAAATGAAAACTTAGCGCATCTTCATTGATTGGGTTGGCTTCGTCACTCAATGTCGTCTCTCGAAGTGAAACGGCTTTGTTGTATATTGAGAGTGCCTTTCGTTTGTAAAAAGACACCCTGTTTTCCGTCAAGTCATTGGACTCATCCATTTTCGACAGGCAGCAGCGAGCAAAGCACAAAGAAGAATAGAAGAACCAACCGTTTGATTTTTTGGTATGCAAGCGCAAGTGCAGCGAACCTGAAGCCGCTAATGCACGTAGCTGTATTAGTGCTTGTGAGCAAGCGCGCGACGAAATGGAAAATAACCGCTTCGCTTTCGAACAGTTATGTTTAGTGGATAATTTTCACAGTAATTTGGTAATTTGAGGGTGGCCGAAGATGGCAGAGTCCTTTACAAAAGTAGTGATGATACACACTCTGATGAGGCAAGCGAGCCGATCTCGAGCCAAATTAATAGCTTTAAGACAAAAAAGGTCTGTTCTCAAACAATATCAAGTGGTAACTGCCAGGAGCAGGCGCAGCTGCTGACGGCTTAGCGACGGCATAGTAAAGAAAAGATAACAAGAGCGTGCATAGATAAAGAATAGATGATGAAATGAGAGCATGATGCTGAGCGAGCATAGATAAAGCTACGCTTACGTTACGTTAGCTTAGTATAATGACCAAAATGGTACAGAAAATGAATAGGATAGGAAATAGAAAGACGAGTAAAGAATTTACACCTGATCAAGGCGACTCAAGAAACGCCATCAGCTCCTGGGATGAGCTCGAGGATTCTCGCTAGAGGCCACTTCAGCGGAGGGAAGTTCTCGTCCTTAACAAGAACGACATCATTGACGTGAAGCTCAGGATTCCGGGTGCGCCATTTCGTTCTTTCTTGAAGGCTGGTTAAATAAGATGTGAGTTCCAGATGTGAGTTCCTGAATAACAGAAATTCTATTAGCGACAAATACATTAAAGTTGAATGGCTGATTCTTGATCCAAGCCAAAACGACTATGGAGTCACACCAGCAATAATAAGAGCAATTGAAGTTCATCAAAGACACTTCATGCATAAGCTGAGCGAGAAGGGCTGCACCACATAATTCCAACTTTTGTATTGTGATAGTCTTCAGGGGCGCTACGCGAGATCTGGAAGATAGAAGATTTGCCTTGACTCCATTGTCGCCTTGCGAAACACCGTAGATGCAAGCTCCATAAGCACTCATGCTGGCATCACAAAATCCATGCATTTCAAGGTTTCTACTTCGAAGGAACGAGAGGCGCCGGAAAGAAATTTGTTGCATAGAGTCAAACTGCTGAATAAAGTCGATCCAAGTTGTGCGTAAGGAGACTGGCAGACTTTCATCCCAATGAAGCTTTTCTTTCCACAGCTGCTGTATTTTTGCTTTGGTAATTAGTGGCCCTATAAGTCCGAGTGCATCATAAGTTCGTGCAATAGTTGACAATACAACTCGCTTAGTTGGTTTCGAAGGGACTTGATTGGGACAGAATGAAACTAATAGCTCATCCGAAGTGGGATTCCATGCTAAACCTAGTTACTAGTCTTAGTTACTTCGCAGCCATCAGTAAATTTAACAAATGTTTCCCTATCTTCACTGGGTGTTTGATCGAGTACAATGTATCGTTGGAACACCATTTCCTGATTTTGAAATTTCCTTTGGCTAAGAGTCCTGACACCTGGCGAATTATATCCAGCACCTCATTTGTAGTATCTCCCACCGTTAGCAAATCATCCACGTAAAAGTCCCGCAGCACAACTTCAGAGCCAATTGGATATGAAGAACTCTCGTCTGCCGCTAGTTGGTGCATAGAACGGACGGCCAGAAATGCTGCTAGTTTCGTTCCATAGGTCACGGTTTCCAGTTTGAATGTTCTTAGCTCCTCGAGGGGTGAGTCACGCCACAGTATGCACTGCAGAAAACTATCTTGGGGCGAGACACGGACGCATCTATACATTTTAAAAATGTCACCAGTCAACGCTATACGAACGGTACGAAATCGGAGAAGAGTCGTAACTAACTTTGGCTGAATTGTTGGGCCTGACATCAATAAATCGTTAAGGGATTAACCTGTAAATGTACAAGCGGATCCGTCGAAAACTACTCGGAGTTTTGTGGTGGTTTTGTTTTCTCTTAAGACGCAGTGATGAGGAAGAAAAAAATTTGCATTGTTTAAGTGAGTCACTTTTGACAGGGGACATGTGATTCAAATCGAGGTATTCCTTTTATAAATGCTGCATATTGGGCCTTGATAAGAGGCTTGTGAACCAGCTTGCGCTCTAGATTGAGTAATCTGCGATAGGCTTGTTGATTTGAATCTCCAAGAAGACTGTCACTCAGCTTTAAAGGCAATTGAACGCAGTACTCGCCGCTTGGAAGCCGACCGCAATGTTTTTTAAAATGTTCCTCGCAAGCAATGTCCTCCTTTGTTGCTTCTGTAGCGGAACCGTGACAGTTTACCACTTCCGAGAACCTTCGCACTAGCTCATCCAAACCAACGGTAGGCGTTTGACTCAATTCTGTCGATCTAGAGGCAGCTAGGAGCACTGAGCTGTGGGAGTAATGACCTCCACCTGTGAAAACATAGCCGAGACGGGTTTTATTTTGTATAGGAAGTCAGTCCCCTCTCCAATTTAATCTGTCCAACGCATGAAATGTCGTAAAATAATCTGGCTCCAATAAGTACATCGATGAGCTGCGATTTGTTGAAGTGTGGGTCAGCAAGGCTGATATTGGATGGTATTTCCCATTTGGATACATCAAATGAAGAAGCAGGCTGGTTTCCTGTAATACGTGGAGCAACGAGAGCTGAGACTAGTGGAGTAATCGGAAGTCCAGGATCGCATGACTAAATTAACTAAACCTTCCGTGTGAAATGCAGAATCAGCACCGACACCGGATACTGATACCGACCCTTTGGCTCGTTTCAGCTGAAGCTTCTGAGCAAAACGAGACGTTATTAAATTAATGTGAGAGCCTGAATCCAGAAGAACCCGGCAAGGAAGAAGATCACCAAATCGACTCGTTATCATAATGAATTTCGTGGCTAGAAGCACTACGTATGAGCTAAGATTCTGAGCAGGAGGCGAGCATGGTGATGAAGCGACAACAAGAGGACTTGGAAGATTGGGGCCTGAGCATGAGTCTCTGTCTGAATAGGAGACGTAGTAGCGTTCGTTGGTTCTGAGATAAATGACGTAGGCAGCGGATTGTTCATATTTAAAAGGGTATGATGTTCCTCTCCAAAAAAACCGAAAAATGGCCCCATGTTGGTATAACATTCGGGCGCGAGAGGTCCTCCCATTTGGTCCTGGTATCAGAGTCGAGATACTTGTATGTGGAGTGAACGATGATGCATCTTGCTATTTCCTCCATGGTACCCATCGACCATCGACCCTCAGAATCTCAGCGACGGGTGCCGTTTATTATTGAAACGATTGTTTAAAATGTCCAATGCAATATCATAATTGCTCTCCGATACTTCCAAAGAGCGAACAGCCTCCAGGGCAGGTCCATCCAAACATGAGCGCAGGTGCTGGAACTTCTCAATCTTTGATAGAAAGGTCTCCTGATCTATTACTGTGCTAAGCATCGAGTGAAAGTCTGCCCACTCAGTATAACCTTCACGGAAAGTGGAAGGTTTAATGTCAGAAATATGATATCGTGACCGTACATTTCCGGAGGCAGTAACGTTGAGCTCGGGTCGTATCGTTAAGTGATGCGGCATATTCTGCGAATGCGAACTTCGATTTCCATAGCCAAATCCTCAAAATTATTGCTAAGTTCGCTGCCAATTTCGTTCACATCAAGCTCTTCTACATTAGAATGAGTAACATTAAATGAGTCGGACATTTTTTACAAGAATTTGAAATGAAAACTTAGCGCATCTTCATTGATTGGGTTGGTTTCGTCACTCAATGTCGTCTCTCGAAGTGAAACGGCTTTGTTGTATATTGAGAGTGCCTTTCGTTTGTAAAAAGACACCCTGTTTTCCGTCAAGTCATTGGACTCATCCATTTTCGACAGGCAGCAGCGAGCAAAGCACAAAGAAGAATAGAAGAACCAACCGTTTGATTTTTTGGTATGCAAGCGCAAGTGCAGCGAACCTGAAGCCGCTAATGCACGTAGCTGTATTAGTGCTTGTGAGCAAGCGCGCGACGAAATGGAAAATAACCGCTTCGCTTTCGAACAGTTATGTTTAGTGGATAATTTTCACAGTAATTTGGTAATTTGAGGGTGGCCGAAGATGGCAGAGTCCTTTACAAAAGTAGTGATGATACACACTCTGATGAGGCAAGCGAGCCGATCTCGAGCCAAATTAATAGCTTTAAGACAAAAAAGGTCTGTTCTCAAACAATATCAAGTGGTAACTGCCAGGAGCAGGCGCAGCTGCTGACGGCTTAGCGACGGCATAGTAAAGAAAAGATAACAAGAGCGTGCATAGATAAAGAATAGATGATGAAATGAGAGCATGATGCTGAGCGAGCATAGATAAAGCTACGCTTACGTTACGTTAGCTTAGTATAATGACCAAAATGGTACAGAAAATAAATAGGATAGGAAATAGAAAGACGAGTAAAGAATTTACACCTGATCAAGGCGACTCAAGAAACGCCATCAGCTCCTGGGATGAGCTCGAGGATTCTCGCTAGAGGCCACTTCAGCGGAGGGAAGTTCTCGTCCTTAACAAGAACGACATCATTGACGTGAAGCTCAGGATTCCGGGTGCGCCATTTCGTTCTTTCTTGAAGGCTGGTTAAATAAGATGTGAGTTCCAGATGTGAGTTCCTGAATAACAGAAATTCTATTAGCGACAAATACATTAAAGTTGAATGGCTGATTCTTGATCCAAGCCAAAACGACTATGGAGTCACACCAGCAATAATAAGAGCAATTGAAGTTCATCAAAGACACTTCATGCATAAGCTGAGCGAGAAGGGCTGCACCACATAATTCCAACTTTTGTATTGTGATAGTCTTCAGGGGCGCTACGCGAGATCTGGAAGATAGAAGATTTGCCTTGACTCCATTGTCGCCTTGCGAAACACCGTAGATGCAAGCTCCATAAGCACTCATGCTGGCATCACAAAATCCATGCATTTCAAGGTTTCTACTTCGAAGGAACGAGAGGCGCCGGAAAGAAATTTGTTGCATAGAGTCAAACTGCTGAATAAAGTCGATCCAAGTTGTGCGTAAGGAGACTGGCAGACTTTCATCCCAATGAAGCTTTTCTTTCCACAGCTGCTGTATTTTTGCTTTGGTAATTAGTGGCCCTATAAGTACGAGTGCATCATAAGTTCGTGCAATAGTTGACAATACAACTCGCTTAGTTGGTTTCGAAGGGACTTGATTGGGACAGAATGAAACTAATAGCTCATCCGAAGTGGGATTCCATGCTAAACCTAGTTACTAGTCTTAGTTACTTCGCAGCCATCAGTAAATTTAACAAATGTTTCCCTATCTTCACTGGGTGTTTGATCGAGTACAATGTATCGTTGGAACACCATTTCCTGATTTTGAAATTTCCTTTGGCTAAGAGTCCTGACACCTGGCGAATTATATCCAGCACCTCATTTGTAGTATCTCCCACCGTTAGCAAATCATCCACGTAAAAGTCCCGCAGCACAACTTCAGAGCCAATTGGATATGAAGAACTCTCGTCTGCCGCTAGTTGGTGCATAGAACGGACGGCCAGAAATGCTGCTAGTTTCGTTCCATAGGTCACGGTTTCCAGTTTGAATGTTCTTAGCTCCTCGAGGGGTGAGTCACGCCACAGTATGCACTGCAGAAAACTATCTTGGGGCGAGACACGGACGCATCTATACATTTTAAAAATGTCACCAGTCAACGCTATACGAACGGTACGAAATCGGAGAAGAGTCGTAACTAACTTTGGCTGAATTGTTGGGCCTGACATCAATAAATCGTTAAGGGGATTAACCTGTAAATGTACAAGCGGATCCGTCGAAAACTACTCGGAGTTTTGTGGTGGTTTTGTTTTCTCTTAAGACGCAGTGATGAGGAAGAAAAAAATTTGCATTGTTTAAGTGAGTCACTTTTGACAGGGGACATGTGATTCAAATCGAGGTATTCCTTTTATAAATGCGGCATATTGGGCCTTGATAAGAGGCTTGTGAACCAGCTTGCGCTCTAGATTGAGTAATCTGCGATAGGCTTGTTGATTTGAATCTCCAAGAAGACTGTCACTCAGCTTTAAAGGCAATTGAACGCAGTACTCGCCGCTTGGAAGCCGACCGCAATGTTTTTTAAAATGTTCCTCGCAAGCAATGTCCTCCTTTGTTGCTTCTGTAGCGGAACCGTGACAGTTTACCACTTCCGAGAACCTTCGCACTAGCTCATCCAAACCAACGGTAGGCGTTTGACTCAATTCTGTCGATCTAGAGGCAGCTAGGAGCACTGAGCTGTGGGAGTAATGACCTCCACCTGTGAAAACATAGCCGAGACGGGTTTTATTTTGTATAGGAAGTCAGTCCCCTCTCCAATTTAATCTGTCCAACGCATGAAATGTCGTAAAATAATCTGGCTCCAATAAGTACATCGATGAGCTGCGATTTGTTGAAGTGTGGGTCAGCAAGGCTGATATTGGATGGTATTTCCCATTTGGATACATCAAATGAAGAAGCAGGCTGGTTTCCTGTAATACGTGGAGCAACGAGAGCTGAGACTAGTGGAGTAATCGGAAGTCCACGATCGCATGACTAAATTAACTAAACCTTCCGTGTGAAATGCAGAATCAGCACCGACACCGGATACTGATACCGACCCTTTGGCTCGTTTCAGCTGAAGCTTCTGAGCAAAACGAGACGTTATTAAATTAATGTGAGAGCCTGAATCCAGAAGAACCCGGCAAGGAAGAAGATCACCAAATCGACTCGTTATCATAATGAATTTCGTGGCTAGAAGCACTACGTATGAGCTAAGATTCTGAGCAGGAGGCGAGCATGGTGATGAAGCGACAACAAGAGGACTTGGAAGATTGGGGCCTGAGCATGAGTCTCTGTCTGAATAGGAGACGTAGTAGCGTTCGTTGGTTCTGAGATAAATGACGTAGGCAGCGGATTGTTCATATTTAAAAGGGTATGATGTTCCTCTCCAAAAAAACCGAAAAATGGCCCCATGTTGGTATAACATTCGGGCGCGAGAGGTCCTCCCATTTGGTCCTGGTATCAGAGTCGAGATACTTGTATGTGGAGTGAACGATGATGCATATTGCTATTTCCTCCATGGTACCCATCGACCATCGACCCTCAGAATCTCAGCGACGGGTGCCTGAAAGATTAAACGTTTATTATTGAAACGATTGTTTAAAATGTCCAATGCAATATCATAATTGCTCTCCGATACTTCCAAAGAGCGAACAGCCTCCAGGGCAGGTCCATCCAAACATGAGCGCAGGTGCTGGAACTTCTCAATCTTTGATAGAAAGGTCTCCTGATCTATTACTGTGCTAAACATCGAGTGAAAGTCTGCCCACTCAGTATAACCTTCACGGAAAGTGGAAGGTTTAATGTCAGAAATATGATATCGTGACCGTACATTTCCGGAGGCAGTAACGTTGAGCTCGGGTCGTATCGTTGAGTGATGCGGCATATTCTGCGAATGCGAACTTCGATTTCCATAGCCAAATCCTCAAAATTATTGCTAAGTTCGCTGCCAATTTCGTTCACATCAAGCTCTTCTACATTAGAATGAGTAACATTAAATGAGTCGGACATTTTTTACAAGAATTTGAAATGAAAACTTAGCGCATCTTCATTGATTGGGTTGGTTTCGTCACTCAATGTCGTCTCTCGAAGTGAAACGGCTTTGTTGTATATTGAGAGTGCCTTTCGTTTGTAAAAAGACACCCTGTTTTCCGTCAAGTCATTGGACTCATCCATTTTCGACAGGCAGCAGCGAGCAAAGCACAAAGAAGAATAGAAGAACCAACCGTTTGATTTTTTGGTATGCAAGCGCAAGTACAGCGAACCTGAAGCCGCTAATGCACGTAGCTGTATTAGTGCTTGTGAGCAAGCGCGCGACGAAATGGAAAATAACCGCTTCGCTTTCGAACAGTTATGTTTAGTGGATAATTTTCACAGTAATTTGGTAATTTGAGGGTGGCCGAAGATGGCAGAGTCCTTTACAAAAGTAGTGATGATACACACTCTGATGAGGCAAGCGAGCCGATCTCGAGCCAAATTAATAGCTTTAAGACAAAAAAGGTCTGTTCTCAAACAATATCAAGTGGTAACTGCCAGGAGCAGGCGCAGCTGCTGACGGCTTAGCGACGGCATAGTAAAGAAAAGATAACAAGAGCGTGCATAGATAAAGAATAGATGATGAAATGAGAGCATGATGCTGAGCGAGCATAGATAAAGCTACGCTTACGTTACGTTAGCTTAGTATAATGACCAAAATGGTACAGAAAATGAATAGGATAGGAAATAGAAAGACGAGTAAAGAATTTACACCTGATCAAGGCGACTCAAGAAACGCCATCAGCTCCTGGGATGAGCTCGAGGATTCTCGCTAGAGGCCACTTCAGCGGAGGGAAGTTCTCGTCCTTAACAAGAACGACATCATTGACGTGAAGCTCAGGATTCCGGGTGCGCCATTTCGTTCTTTCTTGAAGGCTGGTTAAATAAGATGTGAGTTCCAGATGTGAGTTCCTGAATAACAGAAATTCTATTAGCGACAAATACATTAAAGTTGAATGGCTGATTCTTGATCCAAGCCAAAACGACTATGGAGTCACACCAGCAATAATAAGAGCAATTGAAGTTCATCAAAGACACTTCATGCATAAGCTGAGCGAGAAGGGCTGCACCACATAATTCCAACTTTTGTATTGTGATAGTCTTCAGGGGCGCTACGCGAGATCTGGAAGATAGAAGATTTGCCTTGACTCCATTGTCGCCTTGCGAAACACCGTAGATGCAAGCTCCATAAGCACTCATGCTGGCATCACAAAATCCATGCATTTCAAGGTTTCTACTTCGAAGGAACGAGAGGCGCCGGAAAGAAATTTGTTGCATAGAGTCAAACTGCTGAATAAAGTCGATCCAAGTTGTGCGTAAGGAGACTGGCAGACTTTCATCCCAATGAAGCTTTTCTTTCCACAGCTGCTGTATTTTTGCTTTGGTAATTAGTGGCCCTATAAGTCCGAGTGCATCATAAGTTCGTGCAATAGTTGACAATACAACTCGCTTAGTTGGTTTCGAAGGGACTTGATTGGGACAGAATGAAACTAATAGCTCATCCGAAGTGGGATTCCATGCTAAACCTAGTTACTAGTCTTAGTTACTTCGCAGCCATCAGTAAATTTAACAAATGTTTCCCTATCTTCAATGGGTGTTTGATCGAGTACAATGTATCGTTGGAACACCATTTCCTGATTTTGAAATTTCCTTTGGCTAAGAGTCCTGACACCTGGCGAATTATATCCAGCACCTCATTTGTAGTATCTCCCACCGTTAGCAAATCATCCACGTAAAAGTCCCGCAGCACAACTTCAGAGCCAATTGGATATGAAGAACTCTCGTCTGCCGCTAGTTGGTGCATAGAACGGACGGCCAGAAATGCTGCTAGTTTCGTTCCATAGGTCACGGTTTCCAGTTTGAATGTTCTTAGCTCCTCGAGGGGTGAGTCACGCCACAGTATGCACTGCAGAAAACTATCTTGGGGCGAGACACGGACGCATCTATACATTTTAAAAATGTCACCAGTCAACGCTATACGAACGGTAGGAAATCGGAGAAGAGTCGTAACTAACTTTGGCTGAATTGTTGGGCCTGACATCAATAAATCGTTAAGGGGATTAACCTGTAAATGTACAAGCGGATCCGTCGAAAACTACTCGGAGTTTTGTGGTGGTTTTGTTTTCTCTTAAGACGCAGTGATGAGGAAGAAAAAAATTTGCATTGTTTAAGTGAGTCACTTTTGACAGGGGACATGTGATTCAAATCGAGGTATTCCTTTTATAAATGCGGCATATTGGGCCTTGATAAGAGGCTTGTGAACCAGCTTGCGCTCTAGATTGAGTAATCTGCGATAGGCTTGTTGATTTGAATCTCCAAGAAGACTGTCACTCAGCTTTAAAGGCAATTGAACGCAGTACTCGCCGCTTGGAAGCCGACCGCAATGTTTTTTAAAATGTTCCTCGCAAGCAATGTCCTCCTTTGTTGCTTCTGTAGCGGAACCGTGACAGTTTACCACTTCCGAGAACCTTCGCACTAGCTCATCCAAACCAACGGTAGGCGTTTGACTCAATTCTGTCGATCTAGAGGCAGCTAGGAGCACTGAGCTGTGGGAGTAATGACCTCCACCTGTGAAAACATAGCCGAGACGGGTTTTATTTTGTATAGGAAGTCAGTCCCCTCTCCAATTTAATCTGTCCAACGCATGAAATGTCGTAAAATAATCTGGCTCCAATAAGTACATCGATGAGCTGCGATTTGTTGAAGTGTGGGTCAGCAAGGCTGATATTGGATGGTATTTCCCATTTGGATACATCAAATGAAGAAGCAGGCTGGTTTCCTGTAATACGTGGAGCAACGAGAGCTGAGACTAGTGGAGTAATCGGAAGTCCAGGATCTCATGACTAAATTAACTAAACCTTCCGTGTGAAATGCAGAATCAGCACCGACACCGGATACTGATACCGACCCTTTGGCTCGTTTCAGCTGAAGCTTCTGAGCAAAACGAGACGTTATTAAATTAATGTGAGAGCCTGAATCCAGAAGAGCCCGGCAAGGAAGAAGATCACCAAATCGACTCGTTATCATAATGAATTTCGTGGCTAGAAGCACTACGTATGAGCTAAGATTCTGAGCAGGAGGCGAGCATGGTGATGAAGCGACAACAAGAGGACTTGGAAGATTGGGGCCTGAGCATGAGTCTCTGTCTGAATAGGAGACGTACTAGCGTTCGTTGGTTCTGAGATAAATGACGTAGGCAGCGGATTGTTCATATTTAAAAGGGTATGATGTTCCTCTCCAAAAAAACCGAAAAGTGGTCCCATGTTGGTATAACATTCGGGGGCGAGAGGTCCTCCCATTTGGTCCTGGTATCAGAGTCGAGATACTTGTATGTGGAGTGAACGATGATGCATCTTGCTATTTCCTCCATGGTACCCATCGACCATCGACCCTCAGAATCTCAGCGACGGGTGCCTGAAAGATTAAACGTTTATTATTGAAACGATTGTTTAAAATGTCCAATGCAATATCATAATTGCTCTCCGATACTTCCAAAGAGCGAACAGCCTCCAGGGCAGGTCCATCCAAACATGAGCGCAGGTGCTGGAACTTCTCAATCTTTGATAGAAAGGTCTCCTGATCTATTACTGTGCTAAACATCGAGTGAAAGTCTGCCCACTCAGTATAACCTTCACGGAAAGTGGAAGGTTTAATGTCAGAAATATGATATCGTGACCGTACATTTCCGGAGGCAGTAACGTTGAGCTCGGGTCGTATCGTTGAGTGATGCGGCATATTCTGCGAATGCGAACTTCGATTTCCATAGCCAAATCCTCAAAATTATTGCTAAGTTCGCTGCCAATTTCGTTCACATCAAGCTCTTCTACATTAGAATGAGTAACATTAAATGAGTCGGACATTTTTTACAAGAATTTGAAATGAAAACTTAGCGCATCTTCATTGATTGGGTTGGTTTCGTCACTCAATGTCGTCTCTCGAAGTGAAACGGCTTTGTTGTATATTGAGAGTGCCTTTCGTTTGTAAAAAGACACCCTGTTTTCCGTCAAGTCATTGGACTCATCCATTTTCGACAGGCAGCAGCGAGCAAAGCACAAAGAAGAATAGAAGAACCAACCGTTTGATTTTTTGGTATGCAAGCGCAAGTGCAGCGAACCTGAAGCCGCTAATGCACGTAGCTGTATTAGTGCTTGTGAGCAAGCGCGCGACGAAATGGAAAATAACCGCTTCGCTTTCGAACAGTTATGTTTAGTGGATAATTTTCACAGTAATTTGGTAATTTGAGGGTGGCCGAAGATGGCAGAGTCCTTTACAAAAGTAGTGATGATACACACTCTGATGAGGCAAGCGAGCCGATCTCGAGCCAAATTAATAGCTTTAAGACAAAAAAGGTCTGTTCTCAAACAATATCAAGTGGTAACTGCCAGGAGCAGGCGCAGCTGCTGACGGCTTAGCGACGGCATAGTAAAGAAAAGATAACAAGAGCGTGCATAGATAAAGAATAGATGATGAAATGAGAGCATGATGCTGAGCGAGCATAGATAAAGCTACGCTTACGTTACGTTAGCTTAGTATAATGACCAAAATGGTACAGAAAATGAATAGGATAGGAAATAGAAAGACGAGTAAAGAATTTACACCTGATCAAGGCGACTCAAGAAACGCCATCAGCTCCTGGGATGAGCTCGAGGATTCTCGCTAGAGGCCACTTCAGCGGAGGGAAGTTCTCGTCCTTAACAAGAACGACATCATTGACGTGAAGCTCAGGATTCCGGGTGCGCCATTTCGTTCTTTCTTGAAGGCTGGTTAAATAAGATGTGAGTTCCAGATGTGAGTTCCTGAATAACAGAAATTCTATTAGCGACAAATACATTAAAGTTGAATGGCTGATTCTTGATCCAAGCCAAAACGACTATGGAGTCACACCAGCAATAATAAGAGCAATTGAAGTTCATCAAAGACACTTCATGCATAAGCTGAGCGAGAAGGGCTGCACCACATAATTCCAACTTTTGTATTGTGATAGTCTTCAGGGGCGCTACGCGAGATCTGGAAGATAGAAGATTTGCCTTGACTCCATTGTCGCCTTGCGAAACACCGTAGATGCAAGCTCCATAAGCACTCATGCTGGCATCACAAAATCCATGCATTTCAAGGTTTCTACTTCGAAGGAACGAGAGGCGCCGGAAAGAAATTTGTTGCATAGAGTCAAACTGCTGAATAAAGTCGATCCAAGTTGTGCGTAAGGAGACTGGCAGACTTTCATCCCAATGAAGCTTTTCTTTCCACAGCTGCTGTATTTTTGCTTTGGTAATTAGTGGCCCTATAAGTCCGAGTGCATCATAAGTTCGTGCAATAGTTGACAATACAACTCGCTTAGTTGGTTTCGAAGGGACTTGATTGGGACAGAATGAAACTAATAGCTCATCCGAAGTGGGATTCCATGCTAAACCTAGTTACTAGTCTTAGTTACTTCGCAGCCATCAGTAAATTTAACAAATGTTTCCCTATCTTCACTGGGTGTTTGATCGAGTACAATGTATCGTTGGAACACCATTTCCTGATTTTGAAATTTCCTTTGGCTAAGAGTCCTGACACCTGGCGAATTATATCCAGCACCTCATTTGTAGTATCTCCCACCGTTAGCAAATCATCCACGTAAAAGTCCCGCAGCACAACTTCAGAGCCAATTGGATATGGAGAACTCTCGTCTGCCGCTAGTTGGTGCATAGAACGGACGGCCAGAAATGCTGCTAGTTTCGTTCCATAGGTCACGGTTTCCAGTTTGAATGTTCTTAGCTCCTCGAGGGGTGAGTCACGCCACAGTATGCACTGCAGAAAACTATCTTGGGGCGAGACACGGACGCATCTATACATTTTAAAAATGTCACCAGTCAACGCTATACGAACGGTAGGAAATCGGAGAAGAGTCGTAACTAACTTTGGCTGAATTGTTGGGCCTGACATCAATAAATCGTTAAGGGGATTAACCTGTAAATGTACAAGCGGATCCGTCGAAAACTACTCGGAGTTTTGTGGTGGTTTTGTTTTCTCTTAAGACGCAGTGATGAGGAAGAAAAAAATTTGCATTGTTTAAGTGAGTCACTTTTGACAGGGGACATGTGATTCAAATCGAGGTATTCCTTTTATAAATGCGGCATATTGGGCCTTGATAAGAGGCTTGTGAACCAGCTTGCGCTCTAGATTGAGTAATCTGCGATAGGCTTGTTGATTTGAATCTCCAAGAAGACTGTCACTCAGCTTTAAAGGCAATTGAAGGCAGTACTCGCCGCTTGGAAGCCGACCGCAATGTTTTTTAAAATGTTCCTCGCAAGCAATGACCTCCTTTGTTGCTTCTGTAGCGGAACCGTGACAGTTTACCACTTCCGAGAACCTTCGCACTAGCTCATCCAAACCAACGGTAGGCGTTTGACTCAATTCTGTCGATCTAGAGGCAGCTAGGAGCACTGAGCTGTGGGAGTAATGACCTCCACCTGTGAAAACATAGCCGAGACGGGTTTTATTTTGTATAGGAAGTCAGTCCCCTCTCCAATTTAATCTGTCCAACGCATGAAATGTCGTAAAATAATCTGGCTCCAATAAGTACATCGATGAGCTGCGATTTGTTGAAGTGTGGGTCAGCAAGGCTGATATTGGATGGTATTTCCCATTTGGATACATCAAATGAAGAAGCAGGCTGGTTTCCTGTAATACGTGGAGCAACGAGAGCTGAGACTAGTGGAGTAATCGGAAGTCCAGGATCTCATGACTAAATTAACTAAACCTTCCGTGTGAAATGCAGAATCAGCACCGACACCGGATACTGATACCGACCCTTTGGCTCGTTTCAGCTGAAGCTTCTGAGCAAAACGAGACGTTATTAAATTAATGTGAGAGCCTGAATCCAGAAGAGCCCGGCAAGGAAGAAGATCACCAAATCGACTCGTTATCATAATGAATTTCGTGGCTAGAAGCACTACGTATGAGCTAAGATTCTGAGCAGGAGGCGAGCATGGTGATGAAGCGACAACAAGAGGACTTGGAAGATTGGGGCCTGAGCATGAGTCTCTGTCTGAATAGGAGACGTAGTAGCGTTCGTTGGTTCTGAGATAAATGACGTAGGCAGCGGATTGTTCATATTTAAAAGGGTATGATGTTCCTCTCCAAAAAAACCGAAAAGTGGTCCCATGTTGGTATAACATTCGGGGGCGAGAGGTCCTCCCATTTGGTCCTGGTATCAGAGTCGAGATACTTGTATGTGGAGTGAACGATGATGCATCTTGCTATTTCCTCCATGGTACCCATCGACCATCGACCCTCAGAATCTCAGCGACGGGTGCCTGAAAGATTAAACGTTTATTATTGAAACGATTGTTTAAAATGTCCAATGCAATATCATAATTGCTCTCCGATACTTCCAAAGAGCGAACAGCCTCCAGGGCAGGTCCATCCAAACATGAGCGCAGGTGCTGGAACTTCTCAATCTTTGATAGAAAGGTCTCCTGATCTATTACTGTGCTAAACATCGAGTGAAAGTCTGCCCACTCAGTATAACCTTCACGGAAAGTGGAAGGTTTAATGTCAGAAATATGATATCGTGACCGTACATTTCCGGAGGCAGTAACGTTGAGCTCGGGTCGTATCGTTGAGTGATGCGGCATATTCTGCGAATGCGAACTTCGATTTCCATAGCCAAATCCTCAAAATTATTGCTAAGTTCGCTGCCAATTTCGTTCACATCAAGCTCTTCTACATTAGAATGAGTAACATTAAATGAGTCGGACATTTTTTACAAGAATTTGAAATGAAAACTTAGCGCATCTTCATTGATTGGGTTGGTTTCGTCACTCAATGTCGTCTCTCGAAGTGAAACGGCTTTGTTGTATATTGAGAGTGCCTTTCGTTTGTAAAAAGACACCCTGTTTTCCGTCAAGTCATTGGACTCATCCATTTTCGACAGGCAGCAGCGAGCAAAGCACAAAGAAGAATAGAAGAACCAACCGTTTGATTTTTTGGTATGCAAGCGCAAGTGCAGCGAACCTGAAGCCGCTAATGCACGTAGCTGTATTAGTGCTTGTGAGCAAGCGCGCGACGAAATGGAAAATAACCGCTTCGCTTTCGAACAGTTATGTTTAGTGGATAATTTTCACAGTAATTTGGTAATTTGAGGGTGGCCGAAGATGGCAGAGTCCTTTACAAAAGTAGTGATGATACACACTCTGATGAGGCAAGCGAGCCGATCTCGAGCCAAATTAATAGCTTTAAGACAAAAAAGGTCTGTTCTCAAACAATATCAAGTGGTAACTGCCAGGAGCAGGCGCAGCTGCTGACGGCTTAGCGACGGCATAGTAAAGAAAAGATAACAAGAGCGTGCATAGATAAAGAATAGATGATGAAATGAGAGCATGATGCTGAGCGAGCATAGATAAAGCTACGCTTACGTTACGTTAGCTTAGTATAATGACCAAAATGGTACAGAAAATGAATAGGATAGGAAATAAAAAGACGAGTAAAGAATTTACACTCGGGCTTCGCCCGAACATATTCCCCCCGTGGAAGGATCCATGCCTTTCACCTCATCTCGTAGAGGCTAATTTTGCAAGTGCTCTTCGGCTAACACCTGTAGCCATCCTGATCAAGGCGACTCAAGAAACGCCATCAGCTCCTGGGATGAGCTCGAGGATTCTCGCTAGAGGCCACTTCAGCGGAGGGAAGTTCTCGTCCTTAACAAGAACGACATCATTGACGTGAAGCTCAGGATTCCGGGTGCGCCATTTCGTTCTTTCTTGAAGGCTGGTTAAATAAGATGTGAGTTCCAGATGTGAGTTCCTGAATAACAGAAATTCTATTAGCGACAAATACATTAAAGTTGAATGGCTGATTCTTGATCCAAGCCAAAACGACTATGGAGTCACACCAGCAATAATAAGAGCAATTGAAGTTCATCAAAGACACTTCATGCATAAGCTGAGCGAGTAGGGCTGCACCACATAATTCCAACTTTTGTATTGTGATAGTCTTCAGGGGCGCTACGCGAGATCTGGAAGATAGAAGATTTGCCTTGACTCTATGTCGCCTTGCGAAACACCGTAGATGCAAGCTCCATAAGCACTCATGCTGGCATCACAAAATCCATGCATTTCAAGGTTTCTACTTCGAAGGAACGAGAGGCGCCGGAAAGAAATTTGTTGCATAGAGTCAAACTGCTGAATAAAGTCGATCCAAGTTGTGCGTAAGGAGACTGGCAGACTTTCATCCCAATGAAGCTTTTCTTTCCACAGCTGCTGTATTTTTGCTTTGGTAATTAGTGGCCCTATAAGTCCGAGTGCATCATAAGTTCGTGCAATAGTTGACAATACAACTCGCTTAGTTGGTTTCGAAGGGACTTGATTGGGACAGAATGAAACTAATAGCTCATCCGAAGTGGGATTCCATGCTAAACCTAGTTATTATTATTATTATTATTAAATAATGCTAATAGCTAGTTAAAACTAAATATTAACAGAAGTTGGAGCTATAGCTACTGAGGCCTTAAGCTCTAGGGTAATTGGGTCAGATTTTATACATATATACAAAGATGTTGGGATGAGTATTTATTTACAGTATGTTCGGTTATATATTGTGGAGGATATTTGCGGTTTGTAGGAATTTGAGGATAATTTTGGAATTTGAGTTGGTGGGGTTTGCGATAAGTTGCATGGGGTCGTTGTTATTGAATGATAGGGACCTTTGTGGTAAGAGAGGGACAGGTGTATAGTGTGTGTCGTATGTCTATGTTCGCGTTGTGGCACAATGGACATGTGTTAGGCAATGTTTTGTCAATGTAGTGGTCGTTGGTCAGCTTGGTGTGGCCCAGTCTCAGTCTATTAAATATGACCTGGTGCCTTCTATTAAGGATATTGTTTTTGGGGGTGTTGTTGGTAGCGAGGTTGCTAATTTGTTGGTACCATGTAGAGGTGTTTGTGAGGAGGTCAGTTTGTTTGGATTGGAGGATTTTTTTTAGGAAGTGTGCAATATCGGTAGAGTTGTGGTTTGGGGTGTAAATAAGGGGAAATTTGGCGTTCATCCTGGCTGTAGAGTCGGCGAATTCGTTGCCTTTTATGCCAATGTGACTGGGTATCCAGATTATTAGGATCTTAGGGAAGTGGGTGGATAATAGGTTTCTGATCGAGGAGGCGTAGTAGGAGTGATTGTTGGGGTTCCTGATTGAGGTGATAGAGGAGAGGGAGTCGGTGCAGATAGCATATTTTCCACGTTTATATCGAGTAAATAAGATGGCTTCGTGTATTGCAATGATTTCGCTGGAGAGTACAGATGAGTATGTTGGCAGCAATCCAGTTTTTATTACTGCTGACTCGTTTGTAATACAGTAGCTGGTAATGCCCCCGGCTTTGGAGCCGTCTGTGTAAAGGAAGTTGTGTTTGGGGAGAGCTGATTTGATAGAGTGGAAAAGTTGGTGGAAGACTATTGTAGGGGTAGTGTTTTTGTTGTGATTGGAGAGGTTGATGTTTGTTGATTTGTGGATGTTAAGGATGTTGAATTTTTTGGATGTGAAGGTTCTGATTGGGGAAAAAGGGATGAGGTGTTTTTGGGACACTTGTATGGCTCTGTCTACCGTGCTGAGCAGTCGGTGTTTTCTTTTATGGCTTTTGGAAAGGGTATTTAGGGGGGTGGATTTTCCGTGGATGAGGTTTTTGGAGATTTTCCCGGTAAGGTAGTCTCGTTTGCTTTCAATGGTGAAGATGTTGGTTTCAGCTAGCATATTATTTATGGGGGTGGTACGGAATGCTCCAAGGGCGGCTCTTATTGCTGTATTTAGGGTGGTTTTTATGCGATTAAGTTGGGATTTGGGAG
Source organism: Drosophila miranda (assembly GCF_003369915.1). Lineage (NCBI taxonomy): Eukaryota > Metazoa > Arthropoda > Insecta > Diptera > Drosophilidae > Drosophila > Drosophila miranda. The sequence continues at coordinate 50,010,436 of NC_046674.1, forward strand.
CAAATCCATATATGGGAAGGCAGAAATCTATTTTGGAAATGATTATGGATTTTATGATTTGCACTAATGATGAAGTGTGGCAGTTATATTTAAATGAAGAGAGGTGTTTGATGATGCCTAGTGGCTTAGCAAGGTCAACTTTGAGTTTGTTGATGTGAGAGATCCAATTGTATTTGGTGTTGATTGTGAGCCCAAGGATTCTGAGTGTGTCGGTAGCTTGGATGGTTGTGCCACCGGTGAGTATCTTGGGTTTGCAGTTGTGTTTGCGGCATATATGAAGGAGTTGGGATTTTTCTTTAGAGAGGATTGAGCCTGAGTGATTGCACCAGTCGTCTATTTGGTTAAATATTGTTTGGATGTTAGTTGTGGGACTTTTTTGTTTGTTGTGATTGATGAGTAGGTGGAAGTCGTCGGCGTACGCGCAAAATTTGATTTGTTTGTGGAGGGAGATGATATCGGTGAGTGAGTTGTAAGCTATGAGGAAAAGGATAACGGAGATTGGGGAGCCTTGGGGAATGCCATTATTTAGAGGGAAGATATTTGATAAGCTTCTGCCGGTTTTGACGAGGATTTTCCTGTTGGACATAAAGTTCTTAACATAATTAAGTATTCGTGGCCCTACTTTCCATTTTTTTAGTTGGTTTATTACGGTGTGAATACCAATTCTGTCGAAGGCTTTGGTGAAGTCCAGCGAGATGACTGTGAGGTGTTTTTTCAGGGCGATAGCTCTGGTAGCTAGGTGGTCTACATAAAGTAGACTGTCTAGTACAGATTTGCCTCTTTTGAACCCTAGTTGGTTTTTGTGGATCAGGTTGTTATTTAAAACAAACCACCACAACCTTTTTGCGACAATCTTGTCCAGAGTTTTGGCTAGGCATGAGTTTAGAGAGATGGGTCTGTAAGATTTGATATCGGTTTGGGGCTTTTGTGGTTTTAAGATGGGAAGGACTAGGCTGAGTTTAAGGGATTGTGGGATGGAGGAGTCGAGTATCTTGTTGTAGAGGGTTAGGATTCTGGTTTTGAGGGGGTAGGGTGAGTTCTTTAGCATAGAGTAAGAAATTCGGTCAAGACCAGGAGTGTTGCCTTTCAAGGTTGACAGTGCTGATGTGTATTCGATTAATGTTATGTCTTTCTCGATTTCTAGGGCTGATGGTGTTGGGTTATAGTTAGAAGGGGTATTAATGAGGAGTTTGTTGGACAGGAATGTTGGGGAGAAGTTGATGTCGTCTGCTTCTTCTGACCATGTCTGGGCAAAGGAGTTGGCTATTTCGGATTGACAGGTTGTTTGTGATTGGGTGTACGGGTTATGAATGGCATGGATATTTTTAGTGGGGTAAAGACCGCAGAGACGTCTGATGTTGGACCATGTTGTGGTTGGATCTGAGTTTGGGTGTATATGGGTTGTGAACTCAAGGATCGATTTTCGTTTGGCTTCTCTAATTGCTCTTTTAAAACACGCTTTTGATTTTTTGTATTCTATGATGTTATGGTTGCTTATGTTGTGCTTGAGGTAGTTCCATTTTACGACTTTGTCTCTTTTGAGGAGTGAAAGTTGTTTGTTCCACCAGGGAACAGTGCGGGTGAGAGAGAAGGTGGTGTTTTGTGGGATAGAAAGGTGGGCACTTTGGATAAGTATTTTTTTTATTAGGGCGGCTTCTCTATTGACATTGTTATTTGATTGGGTTGTGGAGATGAAGCGGGCTGTATGTTTCCTGAAGAGATCCCAGTCTGCGTTTTTGAGATTGAAAGTAGGTTTAGGGGTTAAGGGGGAGGGGGGATAGGGAGAGGGAGTGTTGAATAGTGTAAGTAAGATGGGAAAGTGGTCAGAACCGTAAAGGTCATCTATCACTTGCCAGAGGATCTCTGGAGCAATTCTGGATGTTGCAAGTGAGAGATCGATGTGGGTAAATGTGTTGTGTGTTGAGAAGTGGGTCGGAGTATTGTCATTTAGTAGGATGAAGTTCGAGCGGTCTAGGAATGAGGCTATTGTTTTCCCTCTGCAGTTGGCCTTAGGTGAGCCCCAGTAAGGGTGCCAGCTGTTGAAGTCTCCTAGGACAATGGTGTGGTCGTTTGCCTGGGTGAGGACGTTTTGGAGGTTACGGGTGTTGAAGGATTTGTTAGGGGAGATGTAGGCGGATATGATATTGAGATTTGATTTGGACCTTATGGTGACGCCTACTGCGTCAAAGTCTGCGTTGAGTTGGATTTGGGTATGGGAGATGGAGTTGTGAATGAGGAGAGCTGTGCCACCGAAAGCATTTGTGGGGTTGTTGTTGCAGTATAGGCTAAAGTTAATTGGGATTGGGAGTGAGATGGGGTTCGTTATGTGGGTTTCCTGTAATGCAATAATTTGAGGGTTGTGGGATTTCATGAGTGTTTGTAGTTCTATATAATTATTCTTGTATCCGTGGATGTTCCATTGGATTATTTTGAGCATTATAAGTTAGTGGGAGTAGTGTTTTGTTTTCTTAGTGATAGGGTTTAGTGATAATTACTAGTTTGGGTTTATATTTAAAGATCGTCTTCGCTGTAAATTTTGTTTGCTAGTGATTTATTAGATAAAAGGGCTAGGTTTGCGTTTGGGGTCTTATTTTTTTCAGTTTTATCTTTGGCTTTGAGGTGTTTGGTAACCAGGTTAAGTTTGTCTTTTTCCTTAGTCTGGCTTCTGAGTTTACGGTCAGAATCTTGGATAGTTTTCGAGTTTTTGGTATTTTTAGCGGTTTCCGTAGTTTCGGTGTCCATATCCATTGCTTGTTGTTGACTGGGGGGGTGTAGTTGGGATGAAGTTGGCTTAGGGTTGATTGGATGTGTGTTTGGGGTGATGTCTCCGTAGTCTTTGATTGGTCTTATTTGGTGTGATTGGTTATAGGTGGGCGATGATGAGGTAGATGTTTCAGTGAGATGAGGTTTTGGTTGTTGATAGCGGGCTACTTCAGCGTATGGTGTGGATTGATGGGGGTTCCGTTGATGGTAAATTTTCTTTGCGGTAGTGAAATCTACTTTTTCGATTGTTTTGATTATTGTGATTTCTTTTTGTTTGAGGAACTCTGGGCAATTTTTGTCTATGGGGCTGTGGCTATTCTGAATGTCGGTGTTGAATTTGCAGTTACTGCAAAACTTTGGCTTAGAGCATAGTTCATCGTCAGCAGGGTGCACTTCTGAGCAGTTAGTACAGATCTTTGGGGATCTGCAGTATTTAGAAGGGTGGCCGTATTTTTGGCAGTTGTGGCATTTAAGGGGGCGAGGTGTTTGAGGACGTACGTTCACTCGTTCGTAACCGATCATTAAATGTTGAGGTAGAGTTGGTGTGTCGAATGTGACGATGATGAGTCCGGTTTCATGGAGTACGTTGTCTTTCTGTTTAAGTATTTTGGTTGCGTCAATGACTTTTTGAGGTTTGAGTTCTTTTTTGATTTCGTCTATAATTTTTTTAACCGAGTCTACTTCACCGCAACACTGGTAGTCTATGACTTTTTTTATTATAAAAGGGGAGGTGTTTTCAAAAGATTTGTTATCGTTTCTGTTTATTGATATGTATTTTGGTTCTAAGAATGCTGTTTTGTCCCACTGTGTGAGCAATTTTGGGTCTGGTGGTCGCGACATTGCGCTCGAGCTTGGGCTGCTGCCCGCTTCACTTGGATTTGTAACTGTTCACTTGGTGTGTTTGTTATTGGCTTTTTTGGAATTTGCTTTGTGCACTTGAATGTTTTTCTGCGTGGATTTTGTTGTTAGATTTGCGTTTGCTGTTGCTTAGCTGCTGGCGCGTCTTTACTTGACGGAGTCTAGACTGGCACTGATGCTAAACCTAGTTACTAGTCTTAGTTACTTCGCAGCCATCAGTAAATTTAACAAATGTTTCCCTATCTTCACTGGGTGTTTGATCGAGTACAATGTATCGTTGGAACACCATTTCCTGATTTTGAAATTTCCTTTGGCTAAGAGTCCTGACACCTGGCGAATTATATCCAGCACCTCATTTGTAGTATCTCCCACCGTTAGCAAATCATCCACGTAAAAGTCCCGCAGCACAACTTCAGAGCCAATTGGATATGAAGAACTCTCGTCTGCCGCTAGTTGGTGCATAGAACGGACGGCCAGAAATGCTGCTAGTTTCGTTCCATAGGTCACGGTTTCCAGTTTGAATGTTCTTAGCTCCTCGAGGGGTGAGTCACGCCAAAAAATTTGCATTGTTTAAGTGAGTCACTTTTGACAGGGGACATGTGATTCAAATCGAGGTATTCCTTTTATAAATGCTGCATATTGGGCCTTGATAAGAGGCTTGTAAACCAGCTTGCGCTCTAGATTAAGTAATCTGCGATAGGCTTGTTGATTTGAATCTCCAAGAAGACTGTCACTCAGCTTTAAAGGCAATTGAACGCAGTACTCGCCGCTTGGAAGCCGACCGCAATGTTTTTTAAAATGTTCCTCGCAAGCAATGTCCTCCTTTGTTGCTTCTGTAGCGGAACCGTGACAGTTTACCACTTCCGAGAACCTTCGCACTAGCTCATCCAAACCAACGGTAGGCGTTTGACTCAATTCTGTCGATCTAGAGGCAGCTAGGAGCTAGGAAGTCCCCTCTCCAATTTAATCTGTCCAACGCATGAAATGTCGTAAAATAATCTGGCTCCAATAAGTACATCGATGAGCTGCGATTTGTTGAAGTGTGGGTCAGCAAGGCTGATATTGGATGGTATTTCCCATTTGGATACATCAAATGAAGAAGCAGGCTGGTTTCCTGTAATACGTGGAGCAACGAGAGCTGAGACTAGTGGAGTAATCGGAAGTCCACGATCGCATGACTAAATTAACTAAACCTTCCGTGTGAAATGCAGAATCAGCACCGACACCGGATACTGATACCGACCCTTTGGCTCGTTTCAGCTGAAGCTTCTGAGCAAAACGAGACGTTATTAAATTAATGTGAGAGCCTGAATCCAGAAGAACCCGGCAAGGAAGAAGATCACCAAATCGACTCGTTATCATAATGAATTTCGTGGCTAGAAGCACTACGTATGAGCTAAGATTCTGAGCAGGAGGCGAGCATGGTGATGAAGCGACAACAAGAGGACTTGGAAGATTGGGGCCTGAGCATGAGTCTGTCTGAATAGGAGACGTAGTAGCGTTCGTTGGTTCTGAGATAAATGACGTAGGCAGCGGATTGTTCATATTTAAAAGGGTATGATGCTCCTCTCCAAAAAAACCGAAAAATGGTCCCATGTTGGTATAACATTCGGGGGCGAGAGGTCCTCCCATTTGGTCCTGGTATCAGAGTCGAGATACTTGTATGTGGAGTGAACGATGATGCATCTTGCTATTTCCTCCATGGTACCCATCGACCATCGACCCTCAGAATCTCAGCGACGGGTGCCTGAAAGATTAAACATTTATTATTGAAACGATTGTTTAAAATGTCCAATGCAATATCATAATTGCTCTCCGATACTTCCAAAGAGCGAACAGCCTCCAGGGCAGGTCCATCCAAACATGAGCGCAGGTGCTGGAACTTCTCAATCTTTGATAGAAAGGTCTCCTGATCTATTACTGTGCTAAACATCGAGTGAAAGTCTGCCCACTCAGTATAACCTTCACGGAAAGTGGAAGGTTTAATTTCAGGAATATGATATCGTGACCGTACATTTCCGGAGGCAGTAACGTTGAGCTCGGGTCGTATCGTTGAGTGATGCGGCATATTCTGCGAATGCGAACTTCGATTTCCATAGCCAAATCCTCAAAATTATTGCTAAGTTCGCTGCCAATTTCGTTCACATCAAGCTCTTCTACATTAGAATGAGTAACATTAAATGAGTCGGACATTTTTTACAAGAATTTGAAATGAAAACTTAGCGCATCTTCATTGATTGGGTTGGTTTCGTCACTCAATGTCGTCTCTCGAAGTGAAACGGCTTTGTTGTATATTGAGAGTGCCTTTCGTTTGTAAAAAGACACCCTGTTTTCCGTCAAGTCATTGGACTCATCCATTTCCGACAGGCAGCAGCGAGCAAAGCACAAAGAAGAATAGAAGAACCAACCGTTTGATTTTTTGGTATGCAAGCGCAAGTGCAGCGAACCTGAAGCCGCTAATGCACGTAGCTGTATTAGTGCTTGTGAGCAAGCGCGCGACGAAATGGAAAATAACCGCTTCGCTTTCGAACAGTTATGTTTAGTGGATAATTTTCACAGTAATTTGGTAATTTGAGGGTGGCCGAAGATGGCAGAGTCCTTTACAAAAGTAGTGATGATACACACTCTGATGAGGCAAGCGAGCCGATCTCGAGCCAAATTAATAGCTTTAAGACAAAAAAGGTCTGTTCTCAAACAATATCAAGTGGTAACTGCCAGGAGCAGGCGCAGCTGCTGACGGCTTAGCGACGGCATAGTAAAGAAAAGATAACAAGAGCGTGCATAGATAAAGAATAGATGATGAAATGAGAGCATGATGCTGAGCGAGCATAGATAAAGCTACGCTTACGTTACGTTAGCTTAGTATAATGACCAAAATGGTACAGAAAATGAATAGGATAGGAAATAGAAAGACGAGTAAAGAATTTACACCTGATCAAGGCGACTCAAGAAACGCCATCAGCTCCTGGGATGAGCTCGAGGATTCTCGCTAGAGGCCACTTCAGCGGAGGGAAGTTCTCGTCCTTAACAAGAACGACATCATTGACGTGAAGCTCAGGATTCCGGGTGCGCCATTTCGTTCTTTCTTGAAGGCTGGTTAAATAAGATGTGAGTTCCAGATGTGAGTTCCTGAATAACAGAAATTCTATTAGCGACAAATACATTAAAGTTGAATGGCTGATTCTTGATCCAAGCCAAAACGACTATGGAGTCACACCAGCAATAATAAGAGCAATTGAAGTTCATCAAAGACACTTCATGCATAAGCTGAGCGAGAAGGGCTGCACCACATAATTCCAACTTTTGTATTGTGATAGTCTTCAGGGGCGCTACGCGAGATCTGGAAGATAGAAGATTTGCCTTGACTCCATTGTCGCCTTGCGAAACACCGTAGATGCAAGCTCCATAAGCACTCATGCTGGCATCACAAAATCCATGCATTTCAAGGTTTCTACTTCGAAGGAACGAGAGGCGCCGGAAAGAAATTTGTTGCATAGAGTCAAACTGCTGAATAAAGTCGATCCAAGTTGTGCGTAAGGAGACTGGCAGACTTTCATCCCAATGAAGCTTTTCTTTCCACAGCTGCTGTATTTTTGCTTTGGTAATTAGTGGCCCTATAAGTCCGAGTGCATCATAAGTTCGTGCAATAGTTGACAATACAACTCGCTTAGTTGGTTTCGAAGGGACTGGATTGGGACAGAATGAAACTAATAGCTCATCCGAAGTGGGATTCCATGCTAAACCTAGTTACTAGTCTTAGTTACTTCGCAGCCATCAGTAAATTTAACAAATGTTTCCCTATCTTCACTGGGTGTTTGATCGAGTACAATGTATCGTTGGAACACCATTTCCTGATTTTGAAATTTCCTTTGGCTAAGAGTCCTGACACCTGGCGAATTATATCCAGCACCTCATTTGTAGTATCTCCCACCGTTAGCAAATCATCCACGTAAAAGTCCCGCAGCACAACTTCAGAGCCAATTGGATATGGAGAACTCTCGTCTGCCGCTAGTTGGTGCATAGAACGGACGGCCAGAAATGCTGCTAGTTTCGTTCCATAGGTCACGGTTTCCAGTTTGAATGTTCTTAGCTCCTCGAGGGGTGAGTCACGCCACAGTATGCACTGCAGAAAACTATCTTGGGGCGAGACACGGACGCATCTATACATTTTAAAAATGTCACCAGTCAACGCTATACGAACGGTAGGAAATCGGAGAAGAGTCGTAACTAACTTTGGCTGAATTGTTGGGCCTGACATCAATAAATCGTTAAGGGGATTAACCTGTAAATGTACAAGCGGATCCGTCGAAAACTACTCGGAGTTTTGTGGTGGTTTTGTTTTCTCTTAAGACGCAGTGATGAGGAAGAAAAAAATTTGCATTGTTTAAGTGAGTCACTTTTGACAGGGGACATGTGATTCAAATCGAGGTATTCCTTTTATAAATGCGGCATATTGGGCCTTGATAAGAGGCTTGTGAACCAGCTTGCGCTCTAGATTGAGTAATCTGCGATAGGCTTGTTGATTTGAATCTCCAAGAAGACTGTCACTCAGCTTTAAAGGCAATTGAACGCAGTACTCGCCGCTTGGAAGCCGACCGCAATGTTTTTTAAAATGTTCCTCGCAAGCAATGACCTCCTTTGTTGCTTCTGTAGCGGAACCGTGACAGTTTACCACTTCCGAGAACCTTCGCACTAGCTCATCCAAACCAACGGTAGGCGTTTGACTCAATTCTGTCGATCTAGAGGCAGCTAGGAGCACTGAGCTGTGGGAGTAATGACCTCCACCTGTGAAAACATAGCCGAGACGGGTTTTATTTTGTATAGGAAGTCAGTCCCCTCTCCAATTTAATCTGTCCAACGCATGAAATGTCGTAAAATAATCTGGCTCCAATAAGTACATCGATGAGCTGCGATTTGTTGAAGTGTGGGTCAGCAAGGCTGATATTGGATGGTATTTCCCATTTGGATACATCAAATGAAGAAGCAGGCTGGTTTCCTGTAATACGTGGAGCAACGAGAGCTGAGACTAGTGGAGTAATCGGAAGTCCAGGATCTCATGACTAAATTAACTAAACCTTCCGTGTGAAATGCAGAATCAGCACCGACACCGGATACTGATACCGACCCTTTGGCTCGTTTCAGCTGAAGCTTCTGAGCAAAACGAGACGTTATTAAATTAATGTGAGAGCCTGAATCCAGAAGAGCCCGGCAAGGAAGAAGATCACCAAATCGACTCGTTATCATAATGAATTTCGTGGCTAGAAGCACTACGTATGAGCTAAGATTCTGAGCAGGAGGCGAGCATGGTGATGAAGCGACAACAAGAGGACTTGAAGGATTGGGGCCTGAGCATGAGTCTCTGTCTGAATAGGAGACGTAGTAGCGTTCGTTGGTTCTGAGATAAATGACGTAGGCAGCGGATTGTTCATATTTAAAAGGGTATGATGTTCCTCTCCAAAAAAACCGAAAAGTGGTCCCATGTTGGTATAACATTCGGGGGCGAGAGGTCCTCCCATTTGGTCCTGGTATCAGAGTCGAGATACTTGTATGTGGAGTGAACGATGATGCATCTTGCTATTTCCTCCATGGTACCCATCGACCATCGACCCTCAGAATCTCAGCGACGGGTGCCTGAAAGATTAAACGTTTATTATTGAAACGATTGTTTAAAATGTCCAATGCAATATCATAATTGCTCTCCGATACTTCCAAAGAGCGAACAGCCTCCAGGGCAGGTCCATCCAAACATGAGCGCAGGTGCTGGAACTTCTCAATCTTTGATAGAAAGGTCTCCTGATCTATTACTGTGCTAAACATCGAGTGAAAGTCTGCCCACTCAGTATAACCTTCACGGAAAGTGGAAGGTTTAATTTCAGGAATATGATATCGTGACCGTACATTTCCGGAGGCAGTAACGTTGAGCTCGGGTCGTATCGTTGAGTGATGCGGCATATTCTGCGAATGCGAACTTCGATTTCCATAGCCAAATCCTCAAAATTATTGCTAAGTTCGCTGCCAATTTCGTTCACATCAAGCTCTTCTACATTAGAATGAGTAACATTAAATGAGTCGGACATTTTTTACAAGAATTTGAAATGAAAACTTAGCGCATCTTCATTGATTGGGTTGGTTTCGTCACTCAATGTCGTCTCTCGAAGTGAAACGGCTTTGTTGTATATTGAGAGTGCCTTTCGTTTGTAAAAAGACACCCTGTTTTCCGTCAAGTCATTGGACTCATCCATTTCCGACAGGCAGCAGCGAGCAAAGCACAAAGAAGAATAGAAGAACCAACCGTTTGATTTTTTGGTATGCAAGCGCAAGTGCAGCGAACCTGAAGCCGCTAATGCACGTAGCTGTATTAGTGCTTGTGAGCAAGCGCGCGACGAAATGGAAAATAACCGCTTCGCTTTCGAACAGTTATGTTTAGTGGATAATTTTCACAGTAATTTGGTAATTTGAGGATGGCCGAAGATGGCAGAGTCCTTTACAAAAGTAGTGATGATACACACTCTGATGAGGCAAGCGAGCCGATCTCGAGCCAAATTAATAGCTTTAAGACAAAAAAGGTCTGTTCTCAAACAATATCAAGTGGTAACTGCCAGGAGCAGGCGCAGCTGCTGACGGCTTAGCGACGGCATAGTAAAGAAAAGATAACAAGAGCGTGCATAGATAAAGAATAGATGATGAAATGAGAGCATGATGCTGAGCGAGCATAGATAAAGCTACGCTTACGTTACGTTAGCTTAGTATAATGACCAAAATGGTACAGAAAATGAATAGGATAGGAAATAGAAAGACGAGTAAAGAATTTACACCTGATCAAGGCGACTCAAGAAACGCCATCAGCTCCTGGGATGAGCTCGAGGATTCTCGCTAGAGGCCACTTCAGCGGAGGGAAGTTCTCGTCCTTAACAAGAACGACATCATTGACGTGAAGCTCAGGATTCCGGGTGCGCCATTTCGTTCTTTCTTGAAGGCTGGTTAAATAAGATGTGAGTTCCAGATGTGAGTTCCTGAATAACAGAAATTCTATTAGCGACAAATACATTAAAGTTGAATGGCTGATTCTTGATCCAAGCCAAAACGACTATGGAGTCACACCAGCAATAATAAGAGCAATTGAAGTTCATCAAAGACACTTCATGCATAAGCTGAGCGAGAAGGGCTGCACCACATAATTCCAACTTTTGTATTGTGATAGTCTTCAGGGGCGCTACGCGAGATCTGGAAGATAGAAGATTTGCCTTGACTCCATTGTCGCCTTGCGAAACACCGTAGATGCAAGCTCCATAAGCACTCATGCTGGCATCACAAAATCCATGCATTTCAAGGTTTCTACTTCGAAGGAACGAGAGGCGCCGGAAAGAAATTTGTTGCATAGAGTCAAACTGCTGAATAAAGTCGATCCAAGTTGTGCGTAAGGAGACTGGCAGACTTTCATCCCAATGAAGCTTTTCTTTCCACAGCTGCTGTATTTTTGCTTTGGTAATTAGTGGCCCTATAAGTCCGAGTGCATCATAAGTTCGTGCAATAGTTGACAATACAACTCGCTTAGTTGGTTTCGAAGGGACTTGATTGGGACAGAATGAAACTAATAGCTCATCCGAAGTGGGATTCCATGCTAAACCTAGTTACTAGTCTTAGTTACTTCGCAGCCATCAGTAAATTTAACAAATGTTTCCCTATCTTCACTGGGTGTTTGATCGAGTACAATGTATCGTTGGAACACCATTTCCTGATTTTGAAATTTCCTTTGGCTAAGAGTCCTGACACCTGGCGAATTATATCCAGCACCTCATTTGTAGTATCTCCCACCGTTAGAAAATCATCCACGTAAAAGTCCCGCAGCACAACTTCAGAGCCAATTGGATATGAAGAACTCTCGTCTGCCGCTAGTTGGTGCAGAAATGCTGCTAGTTTCGTTCCATAGGTCACGATTTCCAGTTCTGTGAATGTTCTTAGCTCCTCGAGGGGTGAGTCACGCCACAGTATGCACTGCAGAAAACTATCTTGGGGCGAGACACGGACGCATCTATACATATTAAAAATGTCACCAGTCAACGCTATACGAACGGTACAAAATCGGAGAAGAGTCGTAACTAACTTTGGCTGAATTGTTGGGCCTGACATCAATAAATCGTTAAGGGGATTAACCTGTAAATGTACAAGCGGATCCGTCGAAAACTACTCGGAGTTTTGTGGTGGTTTTGTTTTCTTTTAAGACGCAGTGATGAGGAAGAAAAAAATTTGCATTGTTTAAGTGAGTCACTTTTGACAGGGGACATGTGATTCAAATCGAGGTATTCCTTTTATAAATTCGGCATATTGGGCCTTGATAAGAGGCTTGTGAACCAGCTTGCGCTCTAGATTGAGTAATCTGCGATAGGCTTGTTGATTTGAATCTCCAAGAAGACTGTCACTCAGCTTTAAAGGCAATTGAACGCAGTACTCGCCGCTTGGAAGCCGACCGCAATGTTTTTTAAAATGTTCCTCGCAAGCAATGTCCTCCTTTGTTGCTTCTGTAGCGGAACCGTGACAGTTTACCACTTCCGAGAACCTTCGCACTAGCTCATCCAAACCAACGGTAGGCGTTTGACTCAATTCTGTCGATCTAGAGGCAGCTAGGAGCACTGAGCTGTGGGAGTAATGACCTCCACCTGTGAAAACATAGCCGAGACGGGTTTTATTTTGTATAGGAAGTCAGTCCCCTCTCCAATTTAATCTGTCCAACGCATGAAATGTCGTAAAATAATCTGGCTCCAATAAGTACATCGATGAGCTGCGATTTGTTGAAGTGTGGGTCAGCAAGGCTGATATTGGATGGTATTTCCCATTTGGATACATCAAATGAAGAAGCAGGCTGGTTTCCTGTAATACGTGGAGCAACGAGAGCTGAGACTAGTGGAGTAATCGGAAGTCCAGGATCGCATGACTAAATTAACTAAACCTTCCGTGTGAAATGCAGAATCAGCACCGACACCGGATACTGATACCGACCCTTTGGCTCGTTTCAGCTGAAGCTTCTGAGCAAAACGAGACGTTATTAAATTAATGTGAGAGCCTGAATCCAGAAGAACCCGGCAAGGAAGAAGATCACCAAATCGACTCGTTATCATAATGAATTTCGTGGCTAGAAGCACTACGTATGAGCTAAGATTCTGAGCAGGAGGCGAGCATGGTGATGAAGCGACAACAAGAGGACTTGGAAGATTGGGGCCTGAGCATGAGTCTGTCTGAATAGGAGACGTAGTAGCGTTCGTTGGTTCTGAGATAAATGACGTAGGCAGCGGATTGTTCATATTTAAAAGGGTATGATGCTCCTCTCCAAAAAAACCGAAAAATGGTCTCATGCTGGTATAACATTCGGGGGCGAGAGGTCCTCCCATTTGGTCCTGGTATCAGAGTCGAGATACTTGTATGTGGAGTGAACGATGATGCATCTTGCTATTTCCTCCATGGTACCCATCGACCATCGACCCTCAGAATCTCAGCGACGGGTGCCTGAAAGATTAAACGTTTATTATTGAAACGATTGTTTAAAATGTCCAATGCAATATCATAATTGCTCTCCGATACTTCCAAAGAGCGAACAGCCTCCAGGGCAGGTCCATCCAAACATGAGCGCAGGTGCTGGAACTTCTCAATCTTTGATAGAAAGGTCTCCTGATCTATTACTGTGCTAAACATCGAGTGAAAGTCTGCCCACTCAGTATAACCTTCACGGAAAGTGGAAGGTTTAATTTCAGGAATATGATATCGTGACCGTACATTTCCGGAGGCAGTAACGTTGAGCTCGGGTCGTATCGTTGAGTGATGCGGCATATTCTGCGAATGCGAACTTCGATTTCCATAGCCAAATCCTCAAAATTATTGCTAAGTTCGCTGCCAATTTCGTTCACATCAAGCTCTTCTACATTAGAATGAGTAACATTAAATGAGTCGGACATTTTTTACAAGAATTTGAAATGAAAACTTAGCGCATCTTCATTGATTGGGTTGGTTTCGTCACTCAATGTCGTCTCTCGAAGTGAAACGGCTTTGTTGTATATTGAGAGTGCCTTTCGTTTGTAAAAAGACACCCTGTTTTCCGTCAAGTCATTGGACTCATCCATTTCCGACAGGCAGCAGCGAGCAAAGCACAAAGAAGAATAGAAGAACCAACCGTTTGATTTTTTGGTATGCAAGCGCAAGTGCAGCGAACCTGAAGCCGCTAATGCACGTAGCTGTATTAGTGCTTGTGAGCAAGCGCGCGACGAAATGGAAAATAACCGCTTCGCTTTCGAACAGTTATGTTTAGTGGATAATTTTCACAGTAATTTGGTAATTTGAGGGTGGCCGAAGATGGCAGAGTCCTTTACAAAAGTAGTGATGATACACACTCTGATGAGGCAAGCGAGCCGATCTCGAGCCAAATTAATAGCTTTAAGACAAAAAAGGTCTGTTCTCAAACAATATCAAGTGGTAACTGCCAGGAGCAGGCGCAGCTGCTGACGGCTTAGCGACGGCATAGTAAAGAAAAGATAACAAGAGCGTGCATAGATAAAGAATAGATGATGAAATGAGAGCATGATGCTGAGCGAGCATAGATAAAGCTACGCTTACGTTACGTTAGCTTAGTATAATGACCAAAATGGTACAGAAAATGAATAGGATAGGAAATAGAAAGACGAGTAAAGAATTTACACCTGATCAAGGCGACTCAAGAAACGCCATCAGCTCCTGGGATGAGCTCGAGGATTCTCGCTAGAGGCCACTTCAGCGGAGGGAAGTTCTCGTCCTTAACAAGAACGACATCATTGACGTGAAGCTCAGGATTCCGGGTGCGCCATTTCGTTCTTTCTTGAAGGCTGGTTAAATAAGATGTGAGTTCCAGATGTGAGTTCCTGAATAACAGAAATTCTATTAGCGACAAATACATTAAAGTTGAATGGCTGATTCTTGATCCAAGCCAAAACGACTATGGAGTCACACCAGCAATAATAAGAGCAATTGAAGTTCATCAAAGACACTTCATGCATAAGCTGAGCGAGAAGGGCTGCACCACATAATTCCAACTTTTGTATTGTGATAGTCTTCAGGGGCGCTACGCGAGATCTGGAAGATAAAAGATTTGCCTTGACTCCATTGTCGCCTTGCGAAACACCGTAGATGCAAGCTCCATAAGCACTCATGCTGGCATCACAAAATCCATGCATTTCAAGGTTTCTACTTCGAAGGAACGAGAGGCGCCGGAAAGAAATTTGTTGCATAGAGTCAAACTGCTGAATAAAGTCGATCCAAGTTGTGCGTAAGGAGACTGGCAGACTTTCATCCCAATGAAGCTTTTCTTTCCACAGCTGCTGTATTTTTGCTTTGGTAATTAGTGGCCCTATAAGTCCGAGTGCATCATAAGTTCGTGCAATAGTTGACAATACAACTCGCTTAGTTGGTTTCGAAGGGACTTGATTGGGACAGAATGAAACTAATAGCTCATCCGAAGTGGGATTCCATGCTAAACCTAGTTACTAGTCTTAGTTACTTCGCAGCCATCAGTAAATTTAACAAATGTTTCCCTATCTTCACTGGGTGTTTGATCGAGTACAATGTATCGTTGGAACACCATTTCCTGATTTTGAAATTTCCTTTGGCTAAGAGTCCTGACACCTGGCGAATTATATCCAGCACCTCATTTGTAGTATCTCCCACCGTTAGCAAATCATCCACGTAAAAGTCCCGCAGCACAACTTCAGATCCAATTGGATATGAAGAACTCTCGTCTGCCGCTAGTTGGTGCATAGAACGGACGTCCAGAAATGCTGCTAGTTTCGTTCCATAGGTCACGGTTTCCAGTTTGAATGTTCTTAGCTCCTCGAGGGGTGAGTCACGCCACAGTATGCACTGCAGAAAACTATCTTGGGGCGAGACACGGACGCATCTATACATTTTAAAAATGTCACCAGTCAACGCTATACGAACGGTACAAAATCGGAGAAGAGTCGTAACTAACTTTGGCTGAATTGTTGGGCCTGACATCAATAAATCGTTAAGGGGATTAACCTGTAAATGTACAAGCGGATCCGTCGAAAACTACTCGGAGTTTTGTGGTGGTTTTGTTTTCTCTTAAGACGCAGTGATGAGGAAGAAAAAAATTTGCATTGTTTAAGTGAGTCACTTTTGACAGGGGACATGTGATTCAAATCGAGGTATTCCTTTTATAAATGCTGCATATTGGGCCTTGATAAGAGGCTTGTAAACCAGCTTGCGCTCTAGATTAAGTAATCTGCGATAGGCTTGTTGATTTGAATCTCCAAGAAGACTGTCACTCAGCTTTAAAGGCAATTGAACGCAGTACTCGCCGCTTGGAAGCCGACCGCAATGTTTTTTAAAATGTTCCTCGCAAGCAATGTCCTCCTTTGTTGCTTCTGTAGCGGAACCGTGACAGTTTACCACTTCCGAGAACCTTCGCACTAGCTCATCCAAACCAACGGTAGGCGTTTGACTCAATTCTGTCGATCTAGAGGCAGCTAGGAGCACTGAGCTGTGGGAGTAATGACCTCCACCTGTGAAAACATAGCCGAGACGGGTTTTATTTTTTATAGGAAGTCCCCTCTCCAATTTAATCTGTCCAACGCATGTAATGTCGTAAAATAATCTGGCTCCAATAAGTACATCGATGAGCTGCGATTTGTTGAAGTGTGGGTCAGCAAGGCTGATATTGGATGGTATTTCCCATTTGGATACATCAAATGAAGAAGCAGGCTGGTTTCCTGTAATACGTGGAGCAACGAGAGCTGAGACTAGTGGAGTAATCGGAAGTCCAGGATCGCATGACTAAATTAACTAAACCTTCCGTGTGAAATGCAGAATCAGCACCGACACCGGATACTGATACCGACCCTTTGGCTCGTTTCAGCTGAAGCTTCTGAGCAAAACGAGACGTTATTAAATTAATGTGAGAGCCTGAATCCAGAAGAACCCGGCAAGGAAGAAGATCACCAAATCGACTCGTTATCATAATGAATTTCGTGGCTAGAAGCACTACGTATGAGCTAAGATTCTGAGCAGGAGGCGAGCATGGTGATGAAGCGACAACAAGAGGACTTGGAAGATTGGGGCCTGAGCATGAGTCTGTCTGAATAGGAGACGTAGTAGCGTTCGTTGGTTCTGAGATAAATGACGTAGGCAGCGGATTGTTCATATTTAAAAGGGTATGATGCTCCTCTCCAAAAAAACCGAAAAATGGTCCCATGTTGGTATAACATTCGGGGGCGAGAGGTCCTCCCATTTGGTCCTGGTATCAGAGTCGAGATACTTGTATGTGGAGTGAACGATGATGCATCTTGCTATTTCCTCCATGGTACCCATCGACCATCGACCCTCAGAATCTCAGCGACGGGTGCCTGAAAGATTAAACGTTTATTATTGAAACGATTGTTTAAAATGTCCAATGCAATATCATAATTGCTCTCCGATACTTCCAAAGAGCGAACAGCCTCCAGGGCAGGTCCATCCAAACATGAGCGCAGGTGCTGGAACTTCTCAATCTTTGATAGAAAGGTCTCCTGATCTATTACTGTGCTAAACATCGAGTGAAAGTCTGCCCACTCAGTATAACCTTCACGGAAAGTGGAAGGTTTAATGTCAGAAATATGATATCGTGACCGTACATTTCCGGAGGCAGTAACGTTGAGCTCGGGTCGTATCGTTGAGTGATGCGGCATATTCTGCGAATGCGAACTTCGATTTCCATAGCCAAATCCTCAAAATTATTCCTAAGTTCGCTGCCAATTTCGTTCACATCAAGCTCTTCTACATTAGAATGAGTAACATTAAATGAGTCGGACATTTTTTACAAGAATTTGAAATGAAAACTTAGCGCATCTTCATTGATTGGGTTGGTTTCGTCACTCAATGTCGTCTCTCGAAGTGAAACGGCTTTGTTGTATATTGAGAGTGCCTTTCGTTTGTAAAAAGACACCCTGTTTTCCGTCAAGTCATTGGACTCATCCATTTTCGACAGGCAGCAGCGAGCAAAGCACAAAGAAGAATAGAAGAACCAACCGTTTGATTTTTTGGTATGCAAGCGCAAGTGCAGCGAACCTGAAGCCGCTAATGCACGTAGCTGTATTAGTGCTTGTGAGCAAGCGCGCGACGAAATGGAAAATAACCGCTTCGCTTTCGAACAGTTATGTTTAGTGGATAATTTTCACAGTAATTTGGTAATTTGAGGGTGGCCGAAGATGGCAGAGTCCTTTACAAAAGTAGTGATGATTCACACTCTGATGAGGCAAGCGAGCCGATCTCGAGCCAAATTAATAGCTTTAAGACAAAAAAGGTCTGTTCTCAAACAATATCAAGTGGTAACTGCCAGGAGCAGGCGCAGCTGCTGACGGCTTAGCGACGACATAGTAAAGAAAAGATAACAAGAGCGTGCATAGATAAAGAATAGATGATGAAATGAGAGCATGATGCTGAGCGAGCATAGATAAAGCTACGCTTACGTTACGTTAGCTTAGTATAATGACCAAAATGGTACAGAAAATGAATAGGATAGGAAATAGAAAGACGAGTAAAGAATTTACACTCGGGCTTCGCCCGAACATATTCCCCCCGTGGAAGGATCCATGCCTTTCACCTCATCTCGTAGGTGTTTCGCTTGTAAACATTGATCTAATTTATTTGCAAAATGGGCCGTGAAAGTAATACAAAAGTAAATACATTTTTTACATTTAATTCATTTGACAATAGATCAGTGTGTAAAGTATGCGTGGTAAAATTAGCTGGTAATCATTATACAAACTTGAAACACCAGTTGACAAATAAACATGGTGAAATATTTAGAGTGCGACTTAAATTTACCAAACTTAAATTCTCTATTAGTTGTAAAGCTTAATTTAAAATAAATTAATTAAAAAGAAAACTGCACCTAATTCGGTTTTTACACGGTTTTGAAATAACACGGTTTATTTTTTATTGTTTTACACGGTTTTATTCCATTTAACACGGTTCGAAATAACACAACACAAATATATAAAAACACACACAGCTCACAAACAGCTGGAAACCAAACGAAAAAAAGAAGGAGCATAACGAGAATATGTACATATTTGTTTCTCTTTCGTATTTTTGCGTATACATACAGTCAGCACAACATTTATTCGGACACTCGTCTATATCAACTTTCTTTATAAATAACTTGAAAAGTATTTAACTTTGACTTAGTTTTGCTCGTGGTTTTGCTTAGCGTGGACAAAATGGGTCGGGGCGAAGATTTGTTAGTAGATTTGCGCAAAACCATATAAAAATTGTATTTAGAAAATCGCAGTGTTCGTGAAATCGGAAGACTTATTGGCAAAGCGCATTCTACCGTACACAGCGTAACTAAAAATTACATAAACACAGGAGATTTGGTTGCAAAGCACAAGTTCGCTGGAAGACCCAAAATTTTAACACCTCGGGAAGAGCGAGAAGTCGTGTCGATAGTTCAAAAAATCCACGAATTTCGTCAACAGCGCACTTTGCCAATCCATTGAAGAAAGCAACCAAAAAAAAGTTTCTGCTCAACTTGTTCGTAACTGCCTACATAGGGCTGGATTACATGGCAGAGTTGCTCGCCGAAAACCATTCATGTCCGATGTGAAAAAAAAAAGATTGGAGTTCGCCAAACTTCACTTAAGTAAGCCAGATTCTTTTTGGGAGAATGTTATATTTAGTGATGAGTCTAAATATAATATATTCGGATATGATGGACCATCCAAAGTATGGAGAAAGGAGAATCAAGCCATGAAAGAGAAAAACCTTATCCCAACAGTGAAGCATGGCGGTGGAAATGTAGTGGTTTGGGGGTGTATACCAACAGCTGGACCTGGGCTAATGGTGTTTATTGAGACCAAGATGGACAAACACATCTACAAGAAAATTTTGAGTGACAATTTAATGCCGAGTGTCGAAAAATTGGGTCTTGAAGCGAAGAATTTCTTGTTTCAACAAGACAATGACCCCAAACATACCTCGTATTTGGTTCAAGAATGGCTGTTGTATCAGTGCAAGCAGTTAAAAACGCCGCTGCAGTCACCAGATCTGAACCCCATAAAGCATGTTTGGGATTTGCTGAAAAAAAAAATATGGAAACATAAAATTTCCCCCAAGGAAACCCTTAAAACGGCTCTGATGACGGAATGGGAGAAAATTTATCCAAATAAAACCAATTATTTGGTAAAAAGTATGGCCCGACGTCTAAAAGCTGTTATTGAAGCTAAGGGCGGCCCCGCCAAATATTGAAATAAAAAAAAATTGGTGACAATAAGTTTTTTTCGTACAAAATAAAATGTGTCCGAATAATTGTTGGCCTTTTTGACAGTACATACAAGGAAATTTACTGGCCAGAGCAATTGAAGATAGCAAAAATGGAGGGGAATTCCCTTTCTGCGGAAATTTAAGGGGATTAAATTTTTGCAATAGAAATGTGTTAGTATTTGGTGAACTATCAATGCAATCAGACGTGTTTGATAAAGACACTTTTTATACGAAAAAAGGTCAGAACTTCTTTGCGAAGTATGGTTTATAGTGACGATTCCTAATAACACGCTTGAAACGGAATGTTGTCCTTGTGGATTATCACGACGCACAGTGGGAAATTCCGCCGTTTCAGCTTGCTAAAATAATAACTTCTGAACAAATACAAATATCTTCATGAAACAAACTGCATTTGAAAGAAAACTTTTTCAAAATTTAATCTGCTTAAGTAAATTATGCTACAGTGTCTAAAAGCTTTACAATAATGGGTTTAAGTTGAACTTTGTTGCCGGTGCATTTCCTATGTAAAGTACTTTTAATGCTGGCTTTTACCATAAAATATTATTTTTTATTTAATTTTCAACTTAACCTAATTTAAATAAATTTAAAACAAGAAAACTTTTTTTTTTTTTTTTTTTTTTTTTTTTTTAAATGGTTGGCTTTTTGTTTTTTTCTGTAAAATAATCCTCTACTTCCTGTTTAGTAGGAGAAATATCTAATAAACTTATCATTTCTGAAGAATAACTGCTTGCTGATTTAATTTGTGATCTCACATAGGTTAGGTTAGGTTAGGTAGAGGCGGCTGCCAGGCTCGCTCGGAGCCCGGCACACTTAGGCCGGTTTCTGCCCGTTGTGATACCGCTCCATTCCCTCCCTGCAGTGAGATTTCATGTCAACAGTTGTCCCATCCAGATGCTCTTATAAAGTTTGCGATCTTTCTGGGACACAGCGTGGACATCTCCGAGATGTCGTTCAGAAAGGCGGAGCCCAAGTGATGCAGCCTCCTTCTGCTAAGAGCTGGACAGGAACAGAACAGGTGTTCCACTGTCTCCTCCTCGTCCTCGTCTCTGCAGCTGCGGCAGAAATCATTGTATGGGGCACCCAGCCTACTTGCGTGGGTTCCTACTAGCCAGTGTCCTGTGAGGGAACGTATGACTGCGCTGCACCTTTCCCTGCCTAGTTTGCAGAGCTCTGCGGTGCGCTTCTTATCTATGGTCGGCCATGTTTGCCGAGCTGTGCGACAACGTGGCCCTATTTGCCACTTGTTGTCTATTAGTCGCATGTACTGCTCTTTTATGATGAGCTTGCAGGTGGCCATAGGCATACAAAACATCCTCCTTATCTTGGAGAAGGGGGGTCGTAGTACCAGATCTGGCCAGCTCGTCCGCTATGCAGTTGCCCTCGATGTCCCGGTGGCCCGGGACCCATATAAGGCTGATAGCAAATTGCTGAGCCATCTCGTGAAGAGATCTGCGGCACTTCGCCACAGTAGCCGAGTTCGAGGAGATCGCGTTAAGTGATCTGATCGCAGCTTGGCTATCGCTGTAGATGTTTAGATTGTTTGCCGTGGTGGTAACCGTGTGAAGGCAGTACAGAGCCTCCCTGATTGCTGTAACTTCCGCTTGGAAGACGCTACAATGATCCGGGAGCCTGAAAGATTGCCTTATGTTTAGCTGTTCAGAGTAGATTTCTCCTCCAACCCTGCCGTCCAGCTTTGAGCCATCCGTGAAGATGCTTATGGCCGTTCGCTGAACCTTGCCCAGCTGATTGATGATCGTCCTTTTTGTTAGGGCAGGCCACCAGAAAGTAACTCCGTAGAGTATTATAGGTCTGACTATTGCCAGATATATCCATAGGACTATGCTTGGGTTCATGCCCCACTTTAGGCCGATAGCTTTTTTGCAAGTGTAGAGTGCTGTCGTTGCCTTCTTCACCCTATCCTTGACATTCAGGTTCCAGTTAAGCTTTTTGTCAATTACCAACCCTAAGTAACTGGCACTGTCGCTGAAGGAGAGCCTGTATCCATTTAGTATTGGGGGTTTGAGGGGCGTGACCTTGTATTTTTTTGTGAATAACACGAGTTCCGTTTTCGAGGGATTTAGTCCCAATCCGCGCGACTCTGTCCATCCGGACAATCGAGCAAGCTTTGCGGTCATTAGGTCGCATAGTGTTTGGGGGTATTTCCCCGCGAAGATAATTGCAACGTCGTCCGCGTATGCCACTACTTTGCAGCCCCCCTCTTTCAGGTCGCATAGAATCTTATTGACTGCCATGTTCCACAGAAGAGGAGACAGAACTCCCCCTTGCGGGGTTCCTCTGTTGACATACCATGACTGGGTGGACGATCCCATCGATGATTTTACCGTCCTGCGTATGGGCAATTGATCAATGAGCATCACCAAGTGACGGTCCACCCCCAGGTCAGTCAGGGCTTCTGTAAAAGCGCCCGGTATGACGTTGTTGAAGCCTCCCTTGATATCGAGAAAGGCTATAAATGAGTATTCTTTGAGATGCAGCGATTTTTCTACACTCGAGATCACTTCATGAAGTGCCGTTTCCGTGGATTTTCCATTCCGGTAGGCATGCTGCGCACTTGAGTACAGCTGGGGACCTATGGTTGTCCGTAATTGTAACCCGATAAGTCTCTCAAAGGTTTTGAGTAGGAAAGACGATAAACTGATTGGTCTAAAGTCTTTCGGGGTTG
Source organism: Drosophila miranda (assembly GCF_003369915.1). Lineage (NCBI taxonomy): Eukaryota > Metazoa > Arthropoda > Insecta > Diptera > Drosophilidae > Drosophila > Drosophila miranda. The sequence continues at coordinate 50,033,036 of NC_046674.1, forward strand.
AGTGTGAGGCTTTGTATCCTAGCCTTAAGCCATGCTTGCGGTATTGTTCATACCGCCAGTATCTTTCGGAAGATACTATGTAGCCAGTTGATGGCCGTATCCCCGGCCTTCTGAAGTTGGGCCGGGATTACCTGGTCCGGGCCTGGCGATTTAAACGGGTTGAAGCTGTTTGCTGCCCAACTTATGTTCCGTTTTGTAAGGATATGGTCCATCGATTCTACCGATCCCTCTCCTTGGAGGTGTGTCGGCTCGGCGGTTGTGCATCCGGGGAAATGCGTGTCGAGCAGAATGTGTAGGGACTCCTTACTGAGGTAACCTACCGAAGGGGTAGTTTTTGAGAGAACTTTCCGGAGCCTTGCGGCCTCCGAAGTTTCCTCGATATCGGAGCAAAATTTTTGCCCGGAGGCTCTTTTAGCCTTCCTCGTTTCCTTTTTGTATAGTGCTAGACTGGTTTTATAGTCTGCCCAGTGAGTATCCTCCTTAGCTCTTGTGGCTCTATTGAATAGAGTCCTATAAGTTCTACGAAGGGTGTCTAGTTGCTTAGACCACCAGGGGGGTTTCTTTTTCCCCCTTGGTCTGGTGGAAAGGCATGCTGCATTGTAGGCTTTGTTGCACGCATCCGTAAACCTGTTCACAAGACGGTTTAGGTTGTCTTCCGTGTTCGGGCAATTAGGGGCGTTAGGAGGGAGTAGTTTCTCCAGGGTTGTGCTATATTTTTCCCAGTTGGCTTTTCTGGGGTTGATATAGTCGGTGGGTTTGGGGATCTCGAAGGATAATATCGTCTCGATATACCTGTGGTCTGAGAAGGAGTGGTCTCCTAGGACTTTCCAGCTCTTGATTGTGTCTAGCAGTTTGTTTGACACCAGCGTGAGGTCAATGACCTCCTGCCGATTTTTAATCGGGGTCGTTGCCCCGATTGCAAATGAATACATTTGAGTTCAGGATGAAGCTGAACAGTGACTCACCCCTTACATTCTTGTTCTTGCTCCCCCATTGGGTGTGGTGGGCGTTGGCATCACAACCTATAAGTAGGTCTTTGCCCGTCCTTTCGCTGTTCCTGGCTATTTTGCGAGCAAGGTCGTTGGGAGGATCATCCTCCTCGTGGGCCATATAGAACGCCACCAACCTGAGATGATTCCCGTTTAGCTCTAGGCTTGCCGCCGTGCTATCGCCATCGCTATAATTATGGAGCAGAAAGATATTTAAATGCTTTCTCGCAAGTATGCAGGTACGGATTTTACCTTCATTTTGGGATACAATGATCTTGTATTCCATCGTCCCCAATCCACAGACCTTGTTTCCTACCACGCAAGGCTCCTGGATCGGGACTACGCCGGCTCCGCTTGCGTCTTAGCGGAGTATGAGAGCAGCCGATGCTGCTTTACAGTGGTGGAGATTTATTTGAAGGGTCCTTAGGACCATCTTCAAGATTCTCCACCACCGTAATGTCTGCGTCCGAGTCGTCTGAGACTCTCTCGGCACATTGACTCAAAGTCGAGCATCAGCTCCGTCTCCGAAGAGAAGCCTTCCTGGTCTGGCTCCAGCTCGTCGTCAGGCGCTTCGAGCTCCGCAGCGACATCCTGCACGTCTGGGTTGACGACAGGAAGCGCCGCGGCCGCCGCGTCCGCTTTGTATACCTTAAAAGTGACCGAGCTGAAGCCGAAGTTAAGCTCTCCTTTTGCTGCCTCTATCGGGGCCAGCGACCTTCCTATCCGAGGTCGGTAGTCCTGGGTTGCATCTTTGCAACATCTTGAGGATGCGTTCTGGCTCCTTGAAGGTAGCCGGCACCCAAATTCTGGCCCTCGGTCTGCTGGGCACCTCGCTCCAGTCGACTGCGACGAGTTTCGCCCCAGCATAGACCTCGCCGACCTGCGCTACCGCCGCTTTATAAAGCTTTACGGAGCGCTCGTCTTCGCAGGCAATTATCTTGACGTTGCCCTGGAACCACCCCATGTCCTTGCAAACTGGCGGTCCTGGGTCTTCGTCGAGGAGGTCGAAGCAGCGGTCGGCCAGTGCCGCTTCCACCCACTTCCACTGACTCCTTGAGATTCTTCCCTCTGCGCTGCCTTTGTCGAGGACGCCGATTAGCGTCCTCTCCTTGGCAATCTGCGCAAAAGAGACATTTGGCAGCACTCTGGAGCGCTTTGCTGCCGGTCCCGGTGTCTCCTGTGAGCGCTGCCTCTTGGCTTGGGGAGCCACCTTTTTCTGTTCCAAGGTGAACTCCGGGAGCACGGGCGAAGCCCATTCCACCTTCTTCAGCCAGTCGGCTGATGGGCTGGCTTCACTGCTGGCGTGTTGCCGACGGAGTATGTGCCCTGCACTCTTCTTTTCGGCATACGTGTATCTTTTGGCTTGGGCGCTTGTCGACGGCAAGTCAACCGCCTCCGCTTTACCAGAAGGTTGGGCAGCCGCAGTATTGCTTTCCTTCCAAGGTGTCAGCTTCGGGAGTTACCTTGCCACCCATTCCGGATTCGGGATGGGACCCCCTCGGGTTCGCACAGGCACCTTCCACCTTACAGGTATTCCCTGCTGTAGAGCCGGTTCGGCCAGGCCTTTGGGCCGCTGTCTTTCCGTGCTTGGGATTGCTCCCGGTTGGCATTTGGGGAGCGCCGCACTCATTTGTTTTTTTTTTGTGTTTTTTTGGTTTTTATTTTTGTTGTTGTACATCTTGTTCCCACGAGATGCAGAGAAAGGGAAACGTCAGCCCGGGCAGAGATCCACGTTGCCCGGGTAAGGCATCATTAGACGGGGGGCTGCCAAGTCCCTGAGCCCTCCGTTAGCGACTGGGCTAGTTTTTATACCGGGCCCCCAGCCAGGCTGACTCTCGCCACGGGTCGAGTAACACACTTAGTCCGGCCCGGTGTGAGGTGGGTGTGGGGGTTGGGATGTGGGTAGGTATCGTGTATGGATGGGAGTGTGTGAGCTACTTATTGAGGCGGCACCACAAGCGCATCGTCAGTGCTGCTACCTAGCTAACACCCGCTGGCTGTCCGGGACTGCTTATTTCGGTACTCTCCCGTGAGGGATGCCCGCTTATTCGCAGCTGACCTACCGAGGTAGGCCGTTCGCTATCCGCAACCCGCGACCCGTCCGGTGGCCTCAGCTAGGCCCCCCTTGAGCTACCTCACGAGCTCATCAGACCAGATGATCTCACATATCTAATGGATGAAATATATGGATCTGAAGACGCTTCCAAAATGTTGAAAAGGTCTTGGTTTTGCATAATTCCTGATGTCTTGAACGTATTCATATTCCTGTATGTTTTTTAATCTTTGTTTCTCATTTCCTGGGTTTCCTCTGACATTTCTCGAACTGGTAGGCTCTGATGTTCAATTAAAATTTGACCATGTGCTAGAATTTTATGAAGCGGGGGAGTTAGCTTCTTTTCAGGATATTTTTCCAATAACAGTTCTGCAGTCTTGCAGGTATTTATTTTTTCTCGGCAGCTTAAAATTTTCAAAATTACACCTAATCTTTTGATAATTTCAATATGCACCCCAGTTATTTCTGCAGTAATTTCGTTTTTCTCAAATAATGTCAGTGATAAGTTTCCATCGTTTGTGTTTCCAAATCCTTGTTTGGGACAGTCCACTTTCAGTGATAGTTTGTCTAAGAATTGTTCTTGAATAATTTTTTTGTATTTCTTTGGCTGGCGTGCTGTTGTCAAAAGTTTCTCCCTCTCGCGGAATGGTATATGCAAGTCTAAAAATGTACTCCATAAATCTAATTCTTGCATGCAAAACCCGGTCAAAAAGAAAGGTAAAGGTAGAAATACTAGCCTGCATATTCATTCATAACCAACAACATAATTGACATCGCGAAATGAAAAATTATTCTAATATTGAGGATTCATTAGTACCTAACTTTTGAGCAGTTTTTCAACTTTGACTGGACTTTACAAAAATATATTCCTACCTACTATTTATTACCTTAGTCTAAAAGCCCTTTCTGCGCTTCGGAGCCGTTTAGCTTCTATACCGATTTACCTGCCACAACCTCACAAAAACGGTCAAAATATGATTTTGAATGGAATTTAAGAGCTGTGAGAGCCGTTTTTGGCCGTTTTTCGTGCATAAGCCGATTGTTTCGAAAGTTTAATATTTAAAAGCTCTGGAAAATACTCTATTGGATGCGTGTACTTATTGTATCTAAAACGTTAAAAGAAAATCTTTGACTTTTGCCACCTCTTTTCGTCTAAATTGCCACTATGCGTCGTCTGGGCCCCAAGCGTGCCAACAAGATCCATAAGCTGTACAACTTGAGCAAGGGGAATGATGTGCGTCGTATCGTTGCGCACCGTCCGCTACCCGCCAAGGACAACAAGAAAGCCACTTTCAAGGCCCCCAGTTTCAAGACTAATAACCTTAGTTCATTAAAAATTTTGAAAGCCTATCAGAAAAGTTTATCTGATGCCAGAGATTTTGTTTAGCTAATCACTGGCGTAATTGGATTAATATGGTGGTAACATTCGTTTTTCCATATAATTTGACTATGCAACACGGTGTAGCAGGAACTTTTCAGTTCTGAAAAACTGAAGAATGTGCTATCAATTGGCTTCATTTTGAAGCTTAACCTTACTGTCTGGGAAATATAAAACTTTCAAATACAGAATTGATGTGTTTGTGTTTTTTTGTTTAAAAAAAAAAACCGGTGGTGTTGCGAGGAAAGTACACTAGGTAGAGGTACAACGGTATGCAACGATTGCCTATTAAATACAAAAAAAAAAAATACATAATTTACTAAAAAAAATTGTAGTGATCTTTTGTTCTGGGTCTGGGTCTTTTATTACTAAACTTGGGATCTTTATCTTCATCTTCAGATTAGCTTTGTATATGTCTATGGCGCGCCGTACTTACTTCTTTTTTTTAATTATAAATAAACCTGTAGTTTAAAGCTTTACTTGATGTCATATATACTTTCAGTACTTTCTACACGAATGAAACAATTAGCAATTTTACTTAACGACTTTAACTTTGAGTGCATTGGCACCGCACAGACGGATGATGAGAATGTAATTTGCGAAAGCCTTAGACGTTTTGGTGCAATTATTGGTAATATTGAAGATGAGCGCGAGAAAATGGTAAGCCTACAGAACGTGTGGAAATCATAAACTTTAGATTCACTTTATCTTACACAGCTTACTTTAGCCGATAAGCATATTATCGAGTCGCTGGAGGACTTCCGAAAAAAGCAAATCGGTGGCGTCAAAGAGAACAAGAAGAAGTTCGACAAGAAAACAGAGAAGTTTTGTCAATCACAGGAACGTTTTCTTAACATGTCAACCAAAAAGCCCGAAAACACAATACAGGAGGTAAGTAATATTACATATTCCAATCAAGCCTAGTACTCACACGAGTTGAGAAGAGACCACTAAAGGCCGGTAGGAGTCATGTTGTCTAAATATGGGCCTTTCCACTCTAACGTACGGACGAAAAAATTAAAAAAAAAAAAAGTACTACACGTCAAATTTTTTTAAAGTTATATTCCTATTCCTTATTAATTAAGTATTCGTTTTAATGATGGCAATGGAGGATAAATCCCCCCTCAAACCCACTTGACGTGTTAAGCGTTCATTGTGTTGACGTATGGCCTGTGCCCTTTCTCATTGCTTAGAGTGTAGGAAGAAAACTATTGCAGATTAAGGGCAGTCCCATCCGGAGGCTTGAATTAATTTGGACAAGGTCCCTGGTTTGATTTCGGACGGTTCCGAAATTTCCGTGAGGAAAGAGGCTCCGAGAAACCGGATACGACAATTTTCAATGGCCGGGCAATGGCAGAGGAAGTGGGGGACTGATTCCTCCTCTTCCTCGACGCGACAACTCCTGCAGAAGTCATTGCGAGGGATTGGCAGTCTAGAAGCGTGAGTGCCGATCTGCCACTATCCCGTGATGGCTCGAGTAACTGCAGAGCACTGTGTTCTACTGAGTCTATACAGGTCTGCCGAGTGCTTTTTCGATCGATATAGCCATATCGATCTTGCCATCTCCTGTTTGCATTTTGCTCGAATATTTCGTGCGTGAGAAGCCTGCACGTAGCCAAAGGCATCGCTGCTTGCTCCCTCTCTGATAGAGGAACTGTAGTGCCCTGCCTGGCTAACTCGTCGGCGGCGTCGTTCCCCTCAATGTCCCTGTGGCCGGGAACCCATATAAGGAAGAGATCTAACTTCTCTGCGATCTCGTGCAGAGACATGCGTCAGTCGTTTACAGTCGCTGAGTGTGACGATATTGAGCCCAAAGCTTTAATAGCTGCTTGGCTTTCCGAAAAGGCAAACACTAAGTACCTGTCTAGGGGTAGTTTGGAGACAACGGATATGGCCTCTTTAATTGCTTCAACCTTCGTTTGGAACAAACTACAGTGATCCAAGAGCCTGAAGCAGTAACTGATGTTTAGCTCGTTACAGTAGACTACAACACCCACCCTGCCGTTTAGCTTTGAGCCACCAATGCATTGGTGGTGTAGAAGTGCAATGTAGAAGTGGACCGCATTTCAACGTTCAGGTTCGCCCATTTCCCAGTTCTCCCTTAGTGAGATATATATGTGGATAGGCGTCGAGAGGTGATCACTAGAGATACTGTAATCTGTCCTCTCTGGTAATTGCGGGAGTCTCGTCAGGATTCCCGGGTGCCCAAACGCGGATGTTTTCCTTAGTTTGGCTTCTCTCATTCTGAGGGCGGAAAGTGTTCCGGAAAGTAGAAAGTGTTGATCTCCCATGAGATCTACGAGAAGGAGGTCCAGCACGGTATCCAGAGCTTCATCTGGATTAGTGCTTAGCCCGCCAGTTATGCTCTGCCATGCGCCCTTTTGTCTAGCGCTGCCCACCATACCACCACTCCGCAGAGCATGATTGGTCGTATGATGGCGGTGTATGTCCGATGCTTTTTCTGCATATATAGAGAGAGCCATTGTGGCCTTCTTTACTCTATCCTCTATGCTCCGCTTCCAATCGAACTTTCTGTCGATGATTAGGCCAATATGCTTGGTGCTCCAGGTGCTAGTGCCGTCAGTGCCGGAACTTTGTACTTTGAAAAGCACAAGTTCCGTTTTAGACGGGTTAACATGACCTACGATTTCCATCCTGACTACCACGACTATGATACCTTCTATAGAGACTTCAGGAACATTGACCTCAGAAAACTAGAAACTGACTATTAGATTATTGCAGTAGGCAAACTAAAATTCCAAATAAAAAGGCTTTGTTAATTTATATATTTCTATACTTGTTTATATTATGTTTTCAACTGCACACCTCTTCGCTTAGAAAAAGTGAACTCGACTGAGAAGAGAGAAGCAAAAAGCTCAGAAGATACCTGGTTCAACCATGGAACAAAACTGGGTATCATTAGACGAAATAACACCTTTAAAAAGCTTTAAATATATAAGACTGAAAGCCACCTAAATATGTACAAATCATTAAGATCTAATGTAATAAAGTTAATCAATTCTGCCAAGTGGGCCTTCTACACGTCAAAATTTAACAACGCGATATGCGGTAAGAAAGTACGGCAAATATTGGAATTGGAAAAAAAAACACGAAACTCTGAAGTTGATATGGACGTAAATTAAATAAATAACAAATTGACTTTCCACATACCCTTAACTTGACATCAGTACCCTATTCTAATACTGTTCCTAGCTTCAGTTCCTGTTCAGTTCAGTTAAACTGAATGCGATTGACATAGACAACTTGAACCTTAAATTTCGTAGAATAATTCTCCCCCAAAATTATAATGCAAGTTAATCACATTTTTAACACAGCCATTAAGTGGAAGGAGGCCAAAATAATTCTTATCTCTAAATCAAACTCTCAAGATTACAAGCCAATATCCATTCTACCGAGCCTATCAAAAGCGTTCAAGACTTTGGTGACTGTGCAAATAAATACATTTCTTTCTGAGCATACATTACTTAACAAAAACCAGTCTGGATTCAGACGAAATAGAAGTTACACAATCGACTTAATAAAAATTGTAGAGGATATCCGTGAAAGAATGGACGACGGATCTAAGCTATTTTTGACTACTCTGAAGCCTTTGACTTAGTTGACCATGGTATCCTCATTGCAATGTTTTGTAAATCCTAAATCCTAAATGGTCTGTTATTGTTCTCCATTTATGTAAATGACCTGCTAATAGTATTGTCCGACTGTGATGTGCACATGTACAACGATGACCTCCAATTATATCTTAATCGACCGTTAAGTAGAATAGATGAGTGTATCAATGTTAGCAATATAGTACTAGAGAAGATTAGTGCATGGGCGACCCACAACCAAGTCAAAATGTTTGATTATCTGCAAAAATAAGAGAAAGATAAACTCAACACTATTAAGTCGCGTTGAAATCACATAACTTAGGCTTTATTCTAAAAAATACGCTCTCATGGGATGATCACGTGAGCAAAGCCGTAGGAAAATCCTATGGGATCTTAAGGTCACTGATATTACCAAACGACTTATACCGCTAAACATTCGGATGCAAATAGCAAAACCTTGTACTTGTACTCACCTATGGGAAAGAGAGTAACTGTGGTTACGCAGACGTAAAACTTTAAATTCCGAGAAGCATTTCTTCGTCAATGGCATTCGCATTTGGAAACAGCTTCCGCATCACATGAAAAAGATAAATAACTTTTCGCAGTAAAAAATAAAGTTAACAGCCCACCTTATAGTATATTAAGAAACTGAACATCTAAAACCTAATAGAAATAAAATAAAATAATAGCCAACATTACCTTTAATGAATAATAACGAATGTAACATACATATGTAACCCTTGTGAGGATCCACTAGGAGCCTCACATAATAATTATGATAAATTTATTTTAAGATAAGTATAACGAAACTGTAGTGCATTGCAATGGAGCGAATTATAGCCCTTATGTTAGCAAACAAGCTAGTTTATTTTTGGCATAGCCGAAACCCGCCAGACGGCCAGCTCACATGAAAGAGAAGGGAGAGAGAGCGAGAGAACCGCGATCCGCCGGCCACAAAGCAGCTCTTTCGGAAAAGTCCCGTTGGCCCGAAATCGAGCGCCGGGCGTGGGCAGAGCGCCAGACCGTCAGTGCCGCGGAAAAACTGTCAAACCGGCGCGCGTCGAAGAAATCGAAGAATCGGGACACACGGAGCTTCACCGCAGAGGATGAGATCTGGAAGACGGAGGAATGGAGGATCTCTTGGAATATCGGCGCCAAATCCGCGGGTGAGCTGGCCGATGGCCGGGATGGAGGATTAAGTAGGTGGGATACGGGAGAAGCCAGGGATAATAAAATTCGATTGTATAACTGAAAATTCTCTCCCTTCGTTTTCACCCTGGTCGGACCCCCGACTGTAATCATCTCCTCTTCTCCCTCTTCATCTTAACTTCCCCTAGCCCTTACGTTCCCGCTCTAACTCTGGCAACAGGGATTTTACCCTGCCGGAATTGGAAGCGGTGCGCGTTTCGGCGGATCCGCCCCGCCTCGGCTCTGGCAACAAGGGTTTTGCCCTGCTGAAGTCGGGGCGTGCGGCGTCTCTGGTGAGTTTTGCGATGCTCCGTCTCAATGTCCACGTCTGCGTTAAATTACCCGAGTATGCTACCCCCTTCTATCACCCGCAGCAAAAGTCGTCTTCTATGTCGTGGAAGGCTATCAGGGTATACTCCTTACAGTAAAGGGACGCTTCGATGATCAATGTGATTGTGTTTAAGCCCTTCCCTTCCGATAGGCATGTCGGGCAGGGATAATGTCGTCTGGCCCCGCATACTTGTATAGTTTATAGCTTTTTATCGCCCAGGAAATGTTCTCCTGGCTTAGCAGGTGCAGGATAGCATTTGGGGCGACAGAAGGAGACGCGAGGTAGTTGGGTCTGTTTTCATCGCAGCTAGGGAAGTGTGTATTAAGGAGAAAATTTAGTGACTCAACATTGGACGTAGTCCAAGACTGGTCGGCGTTCTTCAGGTAGCCCAGAGTGGGTGTTGTCCTCGAGAGAACTCTGCGCAAGCGCGAAGCTTCTGAGCTATTCTCGATTTCGCTGCAGAACTTACTCCATGAGGCGCATTTGGCTTTGTATTTGGCCCAGTTCTGCTCAAAGTTTTCAGGCTTAGCTTTGTAGAAGAGTCTCCGGAAGGCTTTTCGTAGTTACCCTATTTTCGCATTCCACCATTCAGGTTTCTTCCGGCCTTTGTTCTTGCCAGAGGGGCAGGATTAATCGAGCGCCTTATTGCAGGCGTCGGTGAAGATCTTAACAAGACAAGTCGTGGCCTCCCTGGAAAACTCCTCGTCAGGTGGGGACACAGGGAGAACACGACAGAGGTAGTCAGAGTACCGAGTCCAGTTTGTCCGCCTGATGTTCCGGAATTGAACTGGTTTCGGTAATAAAAGGAGAATACAGTTTCCTGTACCTGTGGTCCGAAAAATAGTGTTCTCCCAGGACCCTCCAGGATAAAATGTTCACCAGTATCTCGTAAGAGGCAAGTGTAAGGTCCAGGACCTCTTTACGATTTTTAATAATAAAGGTGGGATCACTTCCACGGTTCAATAGTATCATCTGAGTGGTTAGTAGATAACTGAATAGGTACTCACCCCTTTCATTTGTCTCAGTGCTTCCCCACTTTCAGTGATGTGCGTTGGCGTCGCACCATACAATTAGGCCGGTGTCCTTTGCCTCGTAGTCTGCTATTAGCGCCCAGAGAGGCGCTGGTCGGTTTGGTCATGACCTATGTATGGAGAGCAGATCCTCAGTGAACGCTCCTGGCCTTCGACGCTCACTGATGTGTGGTCTTCATTGCTGAAATTGGGAGCAAAAATAAGTAGCTGAAGCAGGGCTCCTGAATGTGGACTATGTCCGCTCCACCCTTGGCTAGGTGAGGCTGCTAGGGCAGACACAGCCTTTATGTAGAGGGCCGCAGATCGAGCGTCTTGGCAGGCGATGGCCTTACCTTGATGCCACCCTGCGTCCTCACATTTGGGTTGTGGTCCACTATTTTCCTCCAGCTCCTGCAGAAATCTGTCCTGGGGTCCATTTTCCATCAGGTGCTATTTTTTCCGAGGGACAAACCGTCTTAGGCGCAACTGTACAGGACGCCGATTAAGATCTGCGTGAGGTGAGTTTTCTTTGACCCGCTTGCTGGGCTTGGCCTGAGTGGGAAGCGCGATCCTCCGCTGAGCATTGCCGTTTGTTAGGGGCCTTGCCTGCGACATTTCCGGCTTTGGCTGGCTGGAAGTCCGGCAGGATTGAGGTGGCCCATAGCCTCTGCTCAATCTTTTCGGTTGACGACTTGTTGTTGGGGTCCTCTTTGACCAGGATGAAAGCCGCTCGTCACCTGTCCTGGTACGACGGTTTTCTTACCTGTGGTGCAGACACGCTGCCTGCCGCTGTTATTAGGCGTTCCCCGGTCCCAGTGCGCTTACCAGCCGCGATTACGCTCTGCTTATCAGCCACCCCGGTAACCGGTCGCCCTTGGATTCACCCGACTTGGAAGGACCCGGCTGGTTTTCCGGGCCTATCATCGCAGCGGCTGCTGCCTGAGGACGGTGGACCGTCTCCTTCCCCGTCTTCTTCTAAATGGTTGGTCACTGTGGTTGCTCCCTGGAGGTCGCCAGGTATCCAGAGTCCACATTTAATTAGCGACCGGGCACCCCCTCGGCAGCACCCCCAGCATCCACTTCCACCGGTGTGTTTAGTTACGGCGGGTGACGGTTCGCTCTTAAACCCCTGTATCCTAGGGCATGAAGCATAGCCGCCTCGGGATCAGGGCAAGCACTAACTCGAATCACCTGTGCCCTATTGCGAGTTTACAGCTGTGGCGAGCCGACCCGTCATCCCGATGGGTTTATCCCCCTGTAGCATCCGATGGCTAACAGCTTGGGCAGTCTTTACTATTGGCAGAATTTTGACCACCGCAATTAAGCAGGACCTGTGGTCACCGCCGAGGCCATGTCCGGCTCTGCTATGCAGTCTTTACTATTGGCAGAATTTTGACCACCGCAATTAACACACTGTATGCGAAATCAGAGGGTTGGGTCGCACATCCCAGCCCATCGAACACTCAAGAAGTAAACTAAAGAAAAATGTCCAATCTGAAATGTTTTGATGACAAGGAGCGTAAGACTATGGACGTTTCTTCGCTGTATCGGGTCCTGTGGTCACCGCCGAGGCCATGTCCGGCTCTGCTAAGTACGAGTCGGCTACTACAAGCTGGTGGGCGAGATCATCCATCTGTAGGGCGACAGACATCTGGCGTAACTGTCGCGATCACGTCCTGCGCACAAGCAAGCCCCTGGCTATTGAGCTGGGCCCCGGTATAATAGACAACATTTTCGACCGTATCCAGCGTCCGCTGAAGGTCAGCAACGAGCTGACTAAATCCGTTTACATCCCCAAGGGTTTGCACGCCTTGTCACGCACCAACGCCTGCAAGGTCAACCCCCTGAACGTGAAGGTCGGCTCCCGCATCAGAAGGAGGAGGTGATCTGTTCGGTCTGGTTCATGAGAAAGCTCTGGTCAAACACAAGATGATTGTCAACCCACGCTCCAAGGACACAGTCCGTGATGGGGCAACATCCGACAACTACAAGGTCGATAAAGTCGTCCTCGAGACAGAGTTCGATGGTGAGATCACCAAGTACACCGTGTTGCAGGTGTGGCCCGTGCGTCAGACCTCTCCCTACACCGAGAAGATGTCCGCCAACTATCCCTTTCTGACCGGACAGCGTATCTTCGCTGCCTTCGGTTGAGGCAAGACCGTCATTTCCCAGGCCCTGTCCAAGTAATCCAAGTCTGATGTCATCGTGTATGTAGCTTGCGGCGAGCGTAGTAACGAGATGTCTGAGGTACTGCGTGACATCCCCGAGCTTTTCGTGGAGATCGATGGCATCACCGAGTCCATTATAAAGCGTACCGTACTGGTGGCCAACATCTCCAACATGCGTATGGCTGCCCGTAGGCGTCCATCTACACCGGTATAACCCTCTCCGAATACCTCCGTCACATGGGTTAAAACGTGTCCATGATGGCTGATTCCTCCTCCCGTTGGCAAGAGGACTTGCATGAGATTTTGGGTCGACTGGCTAAGATGCCTGCCGATTCCGGCTACGTCGGCAACCGTCCGGCCTTCTTCTACGAGCGCTTGGGTAACCCCGAGCGCGAGGGTTCGGGATGACTTCTCTGATCTTCTCTTCATCAACTGGCTCATCTACTACTCGAAGTACATGCGTGCCCCCGATGGATTCTATGACAAGAACTTCCCCGGGCTCGTAATCCTGCAGGAGGAGGAGGATCTGTCTGAAATCGTGCAGCTGATCGGCAAGGCCTCCGGCCAAAGCTGCTGCCCCTTTTACAAGATCGTCGGCATGATGTAGAGCTTCATCGACGGCTCAGTCCGAGAACAAGATCACCTAGAACATTATTTGCAAGGCATTGGGCAACTTCATGTACCAGCTGTCTTCCATGAAATTTAAGGTCTCCGTCAAGGATGGTGAGGCCAAGATCAATGCTGAATTTGAACAGCTGCACGAGGACCTGCAGCTGGCCTTCAGAAATTTCGAGGACTAGAGCGTGTTGGACTTACTTTTACAATCAAATTATTTATTTGCTATAAACATAGCTATCTTTTAAAATGAAAACAGTCACAAAACGTACCTTGCGTACAGTTCCGTCAAAACAAAAAAATTGTTTTGCCTTTATAGTATTTTGAGGTATGACCAATAGCAATAGGCAACAACATTTTCTGCCAGATTTGAGGTTTTATAATTGTTTAATGAACTATGGTATATTTTTCATGTTGACTTTTTTTTTTTTTATTTTAAAAGGTTTTATTTTCTAGTATCTAGTTGTATTAAACTTTGCAGTTCTATAAAGCTGATAAATGCAGCTATAAATTGGACCCAAACCAACTTATCGTATGGAAAATATTAAAGTTCCAAATTTAAAATGAATAATTTTTGCGGATTTTTTTTCTTTTAATTTTGACTTTAAAAACTCAGGGAAAAGTCGAAAAAAACGTATTTCTCGGGCTTTTTTTTTTGTTTTTTGATTGGTACACCCATCGACAAAACAAAAACCGCATTTTGATATTTTATGCATTTTTTAGTTCTCCAGCGTGGGGTTTCCTTAAATGTTATCCGATTCTTCTAATTTTTATTTTTTTTGTGTCGACAAATCAATTCCTAACAAAAGTACATATTAAATTGTTTGATGTCATATTCATACATATAATTAAAAACAAATATTTTTCCAAAAAACACATTTTTTGACGGTAATTTAGTAAATTGTTCAAAAAAAGGAAAAAAAGCTCAGTAAAATTATAAAAAACGATTTCTTCAACAAAAATTACATTTTTTCCAATAGGTTATTTTGTTTTCTGTTAACTAATAATAAACAATAATAATGATAAATAATTTTTTTTTTTTTCAAATTATGAATTAGTTAATAATTCGTGGTAGCACGCTTGGCTTTTATTACACATTTGACGCTATTCGTTTGACGCTATCCAATCGTGTAAAACCTTCAGATATTCATCCGTTAAATCCTGAAACAAAACTTCCGCTTTCTTATTTTGGCGGTCAAAAAGGCCTAGACATTCTCTATCGGATTGAGGTCGGTACTGTTAGATGCTCAATCTAGGGACTTACTGTCCATTTCCGGATTAAAAATGTTTATCTGTCGTTGAAAAATAGTCAACAAAAGTGGAATGCATTTTAAAAATAACAAAGCGTCAAATAATCACTTACAGAGCGCGATCTATGATAAAGTTCAGAATCGTCCTAAAAGATGATAAAAAGATCTTCTCTCTCAGTAACTGATTACATACTGGATACAACTCCACTGCGAATAATTTCTTCATGCCTTTTTGCATTCAGCATACACTTAATCATAATTACCCTTAAACATACCCTTAATTCAGTTTTTAGTATTTAGATACAGTGGGGAGCAAAAGTGAGTACATACTCATAATCACTGACTTTAGCCTCCCATAACAGGCAAACGAATAAAGCCAAGCAAACAAAATTTGTTCCCCATATAAATACTTGTATTCTTAACAAACAAACAATAATTACAAGAGCGAGTAAAAATTTTTCAAAGAATGAAAAGTAAAAAACGAAAAAAAAACTCGCATGTACTCGGTTTTGCACTTTTTCATAAAAATTAAAGTAAATCATAATATTAACATTTTGCGCATAGACCCATATTAGATATTACTTTTTTAATACGGTTTGGAATGTTCTCTATCAAATTCCCAAAAATATCTTTTGAAATAGGATTGCACTCCGCATCTATACATCCCCAGAGATCGCCTTGGTTAGATGGCGCTGATTCGTAGTGCTCAAGCCGTCGTTTCACGATTGACCGTAGGTTTTCAATCGGATTAAGGTCGGTTCTTTGAGATAACCACTCCAGCAATTTAAAATTTTGATTAACCAGTCATTCTCGAAAAATTTTCGCAATTTGCTTCGGATTCCTGTCTTGTAAACAAGTTAGTTAAATTCGGGATAAATACATTTCTCCGGAAAATTAAGAAGTTAGGCTTGTAGAAGTTGTAAATAGTCCTCTCTGAACTGAATAACATAAATTTTTTGTAGAGGACCAACGTGCTACCATGTAAAGCAACTTCAGACCATAATATTTCAATATTTCATATTATTCCTTATTACTATGGTCTGAAGTTGCTTTATATGGTAGCACGTTGGTCCTCTACAAAAAATTTATGTTATTCAGTTCAGAGAGGACTATTTACAACTTCTACAAGCCTAACTTCTTAATTTTCCGGAGAAATGTATTTATCCCGAATTTAACTAACTTGTTTACAAGACAGGAATCCGAAGCAAATTGCGAAAATTTTTCGAGAATGACTGGTTAATCAAAATTTTAAATTGCTGGAGTGGTTATCTCAAAGAACCGACCTTAATCCGATTGAAAACCTACGGTCAATCGTGAAACGACGGCTTGAGCACTACGAATCAGCGCCATCTAACCAAGGCGATCTCTGGGGATGTATAGATGCGGAGTGCAATCCTATTTCAAAAGATATTTTTGGGAATTTGATAGAGAACATTCCAAACCGTATTAAAAAAGTAATATCTAATATGGGTCTATGCGCAAAATGTTAATATTCAGGCAGGCTCCGTTTTTCATTTACTTTTGCGGATTACGTTTTCAGCCAAAACGTTTCGTTTTCGTTTTAAGGTGCTCCAGTTTTCACATATTTTTTTTATCGATATGTTTCTTTTTTCATCGTTTCTGGCAAACAAAAACAGCTGACCTGGCTGCTTTGTAAAAATACAGCGTGATTAAAATGCCTTTTATTTTTTCAATTGCTTGTTTTGAAGCAAAACGATTGCAGAAATTACGTGATCTAAGAAGATCTAGACATCTTAGATGCAACAGTTGTGTATTTATCATGTCTGACGAACTGTGAGTAACAGCATGCGTATTGAAAATTAAATTGCTAATGGTAAAGCTTTCAGATTTGTGAAGTCATTTCGGATCGACAAAAAAACTTTCAAAATGATTTTGGAGAAAGTTCAACCCCATTTAGGTGTTACCAGGAAGTTATCTCCCTCTACGCAATTGGCTTCAGTAATGCGATATCTCGCCACTGGCTGCTACCAGTGGGCAGTTGCCAAAGACCACCATATAAACATTGGACGCAGT
Source organism: Drosophila miranda (assembly GCF_003369915.1). Lineage (NCBI taxonomy): Eukaryota > Metazoa > Arthropoda > Insecta > Diptera > Drosophilidae > Drosophila > Drosophila miranda. The sequence continues at coordinate 50,049,663 of NC_046674.1, forward strand.
ACATTTGGAAAGATTCTTCACAAACTTATTCCGTTGATGGACAGGCTGTTATGTGTTGAGTTCATTTCGTTGCAGATCAATAATCATCAATTGCAACAATCATATGAATATTTCTATCGAAACTTTAAATTGCCTCGAATTGGTGCCTGTGTGGATGGAACTCACATCAGAATACTAAAGCCTGTACAAAACCACTCCGTGTTCTATAATAGGAAAGGATTTTATAGCATGAATGCCATGGTGGTGTGTAACTACAACATGGAGATAATTGCTATTGATGCCACGCACCCTGGTTCCTGCCATGACTCCTTCATTTGGAATCACTCCCCTGCTAGGGAATATTTATCCACGACCATTAATGGGTTTGTTTTGGCTGATTCGGGCTACGCTCTAGAGAGTTTTGTTCTGACTCCTTATAGGAGCGCGGAGATAGCCACCTATCAGCACAGATTCAACATAAAGCATACTGGAGCACGAAATATTATAGAACGCACCATTGGAGTCCTTAAAAGCCGTTTCCGTTGCTTGCAACGCACTTTAAATTACCCACCAATATTTTGTTGCCAAATTATAAATGTATGCTGTGCCCTGCACAATATTTGTAGAAGACGTAATGTCTTAATCGAGGAGGATGTTCGATTTGACGACCCTTTAGACACTGAAAATGAATTCGACGACACTGAAAATAATGGATCATCTATACGCGATGAAATAGCTCAGGCCATTCCTTATTAAAATGCAAAATTTTTCATGTTTTCTTCTTTATGTCATTCGATATTCTTTATAACTAATAAAGCTAAGTTTCACAAAAAAACTAATAGGAAACTAATTATTTCGCAAATTTGTCCAAAATTTGGCTAAATTTGTCTACAAGCGCCTTTTGGACCTCGAGCTTCTCCTTCTCTAACGATTCCATTCGTTCGAAATGTTCCGAAATTTTCTTGGAAATTGCCGACATTTCATCCAGCTGAGCAGCGCAGAGATCGTTGAGGTCCATGGTCTGCGCTGGTCTAGTTCGACGGCGCTTCGGCATGGGCTCCTCCTTCTCTGAGGGTTCGTCCTTCTCTGAGGGTTCTTCCTCAATGGGGTCTTCCATCACGCACTTAACCCCAGTGTCGGCCTCCTTGGTCGTACGGGGGGGAAGTCCATACGCTGGCCCACCTACTCCTTCCACCATTTCGTAGAGGCCACATAGCCTGGCCACTTCCTCCTCCAATTCCCCAAGCGATTGCTGAGCGAAGGGCCCTCCACCTGTAGCTCGAGTTTCTGATTTGTTTTTCGCCATCTTCTTGCGGATGTTTGTTTTCCAATCTGCCCAAACCTGAAATTGTAGAATTGAATATATGTAGTAGTGTGCTACCTTTTGTTGTGCAACACATACCTTTTTCCAACCCAATGCGTCCTTGATTGGCGGCCCAACAGCATTGAGAGCGCCGCAAAGCTCTGCCCACTTGGCATCGACAACAACTCGGTCGCCCTTCACAAATCCTTTTGCCAAGTCCGGGTTGTCTTTCATAAAACCCACCAGGATTTCATCTTAAAGAGATGATTTATGCTTTCCCCTGGATATAAAGAACAAAGCGGTAATTTTGAAATAAAAAATTAATTTGCTGCACTTACATTTTGAAGTCCGAATTAAATTGGGCGGGAAACAGCTGTGCTCACCCAGATGTTCTGTTAAGCGCATGTTACAAGCACAGTCTGAGCTGTTACATGCACATTTGTGCTGTTATACGCAAAAATTGATTACTTGCCAACGTTCCGATAACCAAATCGGAATGCGTCAGCTGCTTACACCAAAACGAAATTTGTTGTTGCTGTGGCCAATTTTGTCCGAACCAAATTTGAGGTTGGGTTAAAATAAAATTATTTATAAAAAAAGCACAAGTTAAATTACCCTGATATAGGTATCAAGTTTATGTTAATGCATCAATAAGTCATCTATTTTTTTCCTTTTGCAATTAGGGTTCGTTTTGTTGTATAAAAAGCCGTTTACTTTTCATTTCGTCAACGAAAATGTTTTCGTTTTGAAAACGAAGAAATCTTGCGGAATGGGAAAAAGAGAGCCCCAATTTATGTGATTTCAAAAGTAAATCGGAAAACTTTTGTGAAAGTGAAAAACGGAGGCTGGCTGATTATGATTTACTTTAATTTTTATGAAAAAGTGCAAAACCGAGTACATGCGAGTTCTTTTGGTTTTTTACTGTTCATTCTTTGAAAAATTTTTACTCGTTCTTGTAATTATTGTTTGTTTGTTAAGAATACAAGTATTTATATGGGGAACAAATTTTGTTTGCTTGGCTTTATTCGTTTGCCTGTTATGGGAGGCTAAAGTCAGTGATTATGAGTATGTACTCACTTTTGCTCCCCACTGTATGTATCCCCATATTATAATATATGGCGAATGCTTTACGGTGGCAATACAGCAATTTTACGAAAAGCGTACCATCGGGTACAATAAGATTACATTTTGACTCATCCGAGAGTATGATTCGTGACCACTCAGATTCACTCCAATTTGAATTTTCTTTACACCAATTTAAGCGAGCTTTCTTCATTCAACTATGCAGAAGTGGCTTTTTGCCAGGTGTCCTTGTTATTAAAGACGCCTTCTTTGGCCGACGTTGAATAGTTCGAGCCAAAATATCATCTGCAAAACGTTGCTTCAGTTCTGGTGCTATCTTAACATAATATTTAAACCGAATCTGAAGCTCATTTGATAGATTGGTTTTACAAAATATTAATAAATTACTAATTAAAAAAAAAAAAACGTTTGAATTATATTGAATTAGTTATTAGTTTACAAAAAACAAATTATCTTGTAGGAAAAAATTTTGTTTTGGTTGTAAAAAGTTGTTTTTCTATTTTAATTTAATTTTTGCTTCCGTTGGGTGAAAACTACCAAAAAAGCGTTACAAAAGTGTGATTTTAAAAATAATTTGTTTCTAAGTATATGACTATGATGTAAAATTCGCACAGTGGGGAATCAGCCGAAAAGAGGTGGCAAAAGTCGAAGTTGACCCTTTGGATACAATAAATATACGCATCTAAAAGAGAATTCTCCAGAATTATTCAAAATAATCGGACTTTTATTTTAGAAGATATGAGCACTCAAAGCTCAGATTTGTTTCAGTGTGCGAAAGTTTATTTAACTTTAATTCGCATACTGCATGTTTCAGGTGGAAAAAAAGGAAACTATGTAACCTATAATTCTGTTTTTGGTATCTTTTATTAGGTGCATTGATTCTTAGAAAATCTTTTTAAATATATGGTCAGTTGCATTGACAATTCTATAGAAAAACTTGTTTTGCAAACCATCTACAATTTTGGCTGTTTTTCAACTTTGACTGGACTTTAATAAAATATATTCCTAAATTTTCCCTGAATTTTTTATAGGTTAGGTTAGGTTGACCCGGACGGCCCTCAGAGGGGCCCCACATAGGCCAGTATGGCCCTAAGTTGTCCGGATAGGGGGGGTATGAACCGTCGCGGCAGTGTTTAGGGGATTTTAAAGTCCTCGAGGATTGAGTTATTTTTCGCATAGGCCAGTAGTTGCTGTGGCGTCCTCTTGGAGGCATCTTCCAGTGATGCCAGCACTGGCGCGCCCAGGTACTTCCTCCTTGCCCTTAAGAGAGCAGGACAGTTGCAGATGAGATGTTCCAGGGTTTCGGTTGCCCCAGGTTCGTCACATTTCCTACAACTGTCTCTGTTTTTGATGCCTAGCTTTCTTGCATGCGCCGCAGCCAGGTAATGGCCCGTTAATATTCCCACTAATAATCTGCAGTCCTTCTGTGGTAGGTGCAGCAGGTAGTGGCTGAGTTTATCATTGCGGTCCTTGCACATGATTTTCGAGGTTCTGCAGGCGGTGGTACTCCTCCACCTACTTTCGGTTTGTGATCCGGCCTGCTTTTCTAGATCGCTTTGCAGCGTTCTAAGGGAGACAGGCACGTTCTCGGTTCTCGTATTCGCCAGCCCGACGCCTTCCTTAGCTAGCACGTCCGCCGTCTCGTTTCCTTCGATGCCCTGGTGGCTGGGAATCTAGTAGATCCGCACTGACTTTGTCGTGCTTAGGATGTCTAATGCCTCCCTGCTCGCCAAGACATTTCTGGAACTGACCGCGGACGACTGCATGGATCTTATCGCCGCTTGGCTGTCGACGAATAGGTTGACCGCATCGTGTGCTCTTTCAGTGAGAAGAGCGACCTCTGTTGCTTTCCTGATGGCAAAAACCTCTGCCTGGAATATGCTGCAATGGTCCGGTAGCATATATGACAGCCTTATCTCAGGGTCTGTACAGTATAGGCCCGCTCCTACTCCTCCGTCCATCTTGGAGCCGTCCGCATATATATTGAGGTGCTCAGTTTGGTCTCTTCCGATTTTCCAGTCTTCAGGTCCCAAAAATGCGGTTGTTTTTACGTCGAGGCATGTTTGGGGGGTCATGTAATCAGTTTATCTGGTCATTTCCCTTCCAATTGAACTATGCCCGTTTCCTTGTGGCGACATATTTCCTGAAGCGATGAGGCGTTGTGCTGCCTTTCCTGCAGTCAGACGAGCGTGGATGTCTAGGGGTTCGATTCCAAGTAGGGTTTTGAGTGCTTTTGTTGTGGTTGACCTCAGCGCCCCTGTAATACAGAGCAAAGCCTGTCGCTGAGTCCTTTCCATAAGCTTATGATACGTTTTCTTTCCAGTAGCTTGCCACCACACTAAGACTCCATACAGCAGAGTTGGTCGCACCACCGAGATGTAAATCCAATGCACCAGAGCAGGAGACAGGTCCCATGTGCTGCTGAGCATCTTCTTGGATGCGTAAAGCGCAATGGTGGCCTTCTTCACCCTTTTCAATACATTGGGTTTACATGCCAGTTTACTATCCAGTACTGTGCCCAGGTATTTGACTTGTGTTTTTGGGGTTAGCCTAGTTTGATTGATCTTCGGGGGGGTCCATATCGGTACCTTGTACCTCTTGGTAAAGAGGATGAGGTCCGTCTTGTCCGCGTTGATACTGAGTCCTACTTCTTCTGCCCACTCGCGTATCTCCCTGAGTGTACGTTCCATTAAGGAGCTGAGGGTCGATGGACAGACACCCGTAATAAGTATGCTTATGTCGTCCGCATAAGCTGTTATTATTGGGGCCTTCCTTTCGTATCTCTTGATGAGGTCGCCGACCACCAGATTCCACAGGAGGGGCGACAGGACTCCACCCTGGGGTGTGCCTCTGTGTGCCTCTTTCACCATGGAAGCGGTGCCCCACTCTGATTGCACCCGTCTGCAACCTAGGAGGTTCCTTATCCACAGGTTGATTGCTGGGTGTGTATTAGTCGCTACCAGGCAATTTGTTATTGCTTTCGTAGCCACGTTGTTAAATGCTCCGGAGATGTTCACGAATACTCCCAGTGCATACTTTTTATTGTGAAGGGCTTTCTCAATGGTAGCTACTACCGAGTGTAGTGCGGTCTCCACCGATTTCCCTATAGTATAGGCATGCTGGTTGGTTGACATCAGTCCCCCTACCTCATTCCTGATGTGTAAGTCCGGCATCTGTACCGATTTACCTGCCACAATTTACTTGCATTATTTGTGAATGCTTTGAAAATGATATTATCTTTGCAATTTTCCCAATTTCCTAATTCAACTTTGTTTTTTCGTTTTTTTTTTTTTTTTTTTGAGGAGCCAATATGTCTTACATATTGCATATGTATACATATGTACATAGTGGGTATTGATATATTCAATATAAACTTTCACAAAAATACCAAGATGCATTAAGGTTAAGTATAGGCGAGCAAAGGGAAATCTACATTTGTGAAGGTGTTGTGACTACACAGTATTTGGCCACCATTGTTAAGAACAATCAGTCCTGCATTTTGCATGAAATTTGCGATTACATTGCCTTGCTTATTGTGTAATGAGATCCCCAAAGAGAATACCAGGCGTTAAAGTCACCAAGCATAAGTAATAAGATGTTAATAAGATCATGTAGATCTTGTTCAACGAATTAATCGGCTATTGAGATGTAGATATTTATTCATACAAAGCGTGTTTCAAATTAGATTTAAGCAGCAATGGAAAGAACATTGGATTAGATAGAAATTATATTGTGTTCGCTACTTTTTGACATGAGAAGGGCGACGCCTTTACTTGCTTTTGTGCTTGATGTAATACCATTTTTTTTGGTATAGCTCAAATTGTCTTGGCGTGATAAGAGATGTATCTTCGTTGATGGTTTGAGTTTCATGTAGTGCGATTAACTTTGGTTTGTGTCCATTTATTATTTGGTATTGTCTTCCTATCAAATTGGCGGATCCCAGGAAACAGCGCAGCCCTCCTCATGCCCAAACGACCGAAAGGCGCTGACACCATATGACGCGCGACGCGTTAACCGAACCGAATGCAGGAAAGATAGCTGTAAGACTAATATGCGATGAAAAGTAGAACTAAACTTACTAATCATGAATGCATGATTCAAAATACAAATACAATTACTAATTACGATAGAGTTATGTGAGTATTAATAATTTAATATGGGGAAGAGAATTAGTGGTGGATATAATATGGTATAGGGAATTATAGTCCGAGCATAAGATCCTAAACGGTTCATGTAAAGAATAATTCGATCTACAAAATGGAAGGGACAACGGTATAAAATTTCTAGTGGATCTTATCGGAGTCGTGAAGTTTATGCGGCTCAACAAACCAGGGCAATTCCACTTGATCAAGTTGGGCACAAAAATCAAACCACGCATTTTTGTACGATTAACTAAGGATGGAAGGTTTATCAATAGCAATTCCCTTATAGTAAGATAGTATAGTAAGATGGGTACCATACACGAGAGACGTATTATAAAATCGGACGAACTAGCGAGTTATAGAGACTCTTTGTTATAAAGGGGTCGTCAAATTCCTTTCCTGCCGAAAGCTGGCCATTAATAAAGAGTGTAAAAAGTAAGGGGCTTAGTTTGCTGCCCTGTGGTACTCCAGAAGTAACCTTAACTGGTGAAGAGGAGTGTTTGAAGAAGACTTTTAAGACCTGGAACAAAGGCAGCTAGAAGTCCACTTCAGGGGGATGGACGGAAACGCTAAAAAGGTTAAGTTATGTGCTAGAAGTGAGTGGTTTACAGAGTTGAATGCTTTACTGAAGTCGATGAAAATAACATCCATCTGAAAGTTACCATGAAAGCTTTTAGTTACTAAACTTTAACAAATTCGTGGTGGCGTTGAAAATCCATGCTGAGTTCGAGATAAGTGACTTGCAGAGATGTTGCAGGTGCTGAGTTAAAATCTTCTCAAACATTTTAGGAATAACGGATAGTTTAGATATACCTCTACACTTCTTTACATAAGACTTTCGACCTCGGCAAATCGTATGGGTACGGATGACCAGAGTAGCTTTCCTGAGAATATGTTGTTTGGAAAAATTGGGCAAAGAGATCGGCAATTGTTGATCGCTAGGCTAACAGACTATTTAACGAAACCTGACGAAATTTACCCAATATAAAAGAAGCTTTTTACAATAAATTTACTATTTTTAACGACTTTTCTTACCTGGTTGTTTAAGTTTAAGTGTATATGTATATTCCACTAAATTATTTTTCATTCATAGGCCGATGCCAGTTTGGGTATGCATGAGCGCGAATATATCCAGGAGTCCTTAAGCTATGTTCTGCGTATACAAGAAGTGCAGGAAAGAATTAAATTTGAATTCGTTGAAATATTGCTTGCCTTTATTTCCGGCTGGTTGGTTTTTTATCACACAGCTCACGAGCAGGCTGAAGATCACCGCGATTACCTGCAGGATTTAAGGCACAAAGTGCAGAAGGTAAGAGACCATACATATATGTAGTTAGATTAAGACTGAAAAGGTCTTAATTAATGCTTCGAATAATTTACTGTTTCCAATGTCAAACAAAGCAGTTTGAAACGGAGGGTATTCTTAGCCAGATCCGTTATATTTTTCGACCGCCTAATTGCTAATTGATTCCTACAATTATTATAGCATCAGTAATTTTGTACCAGACTTTAATTCATTTTAAATTTTATAATACTGTTACCACGCTCTAGGGCACGCTTAACAGCCTCGTAACTCAAGTTGTTTGCGTCGGGAATCGACGCTGACGTTTCGAATTGTGGCGTAAAAACGCCAAATGTTGGTGTGCCATCAAATCTAGGTGTAGCCAATTTCGGTTTGGCTGTTGTTATGTTGTTGACAGGAAAACCCAATTCCAAATGACGGAATGGGTTTTTGAGCTGATCTTCGAGACGATTATCCACATGCCAAATTCCCTCATCAAGACGTCTGATCTCCTGTTTGATCTCTTCATCCAAAAGCTGAACTGATTCTGAGTTATCCTGTAGTTTCTTGTCGACGTTGGCCTTTTTCTCTTTTCTCTTCTCCATGGCATCTGTTTTGCCATAGCTTATAATCTTTGTAACTGGGTTTCCCCTTGATCTTTAATCAGTTCACCTTGCTTCATCTGCTGCAGTTGCACCTCCGCTTGTGTCTTCATCTCCAGCAACATCTGTTGCTGTTGATCACCTTGACCCTTCATCTGCAGCACCATCTGTTGTTGTTGATCACCTTGACCCTTCCTCTGCAGCACCATCTGTTGTTGTTGGTCCCCTTCACCCTTAATCTGCAGCATCATCTTCTGACACCAGTTGTTACGTTTATACAGAATTCTATAAATAATCGATATATATATAATGTAACATCCGAGAGTATTTTTACTATAGCCAGACTTTATTGACCTGGGGATTTTACGTGTTGTTCCAAACAACTCCGAGCCAAGACTGGATATGTCTAATATAATACGGGATGACAACAATAGTCAGTCTACTTATTACCCATTCGTTACAATACGATTTATGATGTTTTCGAACTCTTGTGCGGTCTGTAACTAAATCTCGAACTAACACAAGATTCCATGTTCTCTTAATTCTATTCTAATGATATGTATGTACATATGTATATATATTTGGACGTTGATATGCAATCAAGTGGAGATTCAATTACTGCACCATCCAGTGGCCCGTGTGACACCAGCAGAAGGATGTTATGCGCGGATCCCAGGCAAAAACCCAGCCCTCCTTCAGCACAACCGACCGAGCGGCGCTTCCGCATGACGCGCGGCGCGTTAACCGAACCGATCACGAACATGCAGGAAAGATAGTTGTTAGACTAATATTCGAGGGAAATTAAAGCCAAACTTACTAAAAAAAACTAAGCTTGCATTCAAAATACAAATATAATTACTAATTAGTTACTACAAGTTGTGCATAAAAATAACACCAAGCATTTTTCTACGGTTAACTAAGGATGGGAGGTTTACTAATTACAGTAGAGTAAAATGGAAGTCTCACATCCGCATCCCAGTTAAGGCTCCGCAGAGCAAAGAGTAAAAAGTTTTTCTGTACTGATTCTATTCGGTCCTGGTGTACTTTGTACTGAGGGCACCATACACAGAAGCCGTATTCTAAAATCGGACGAACTAGCGATGTATACAGAGTCTTTGTTATATAGGTGTCGTCAAATTCCTTTGACCACCTCTTTATAAACCCAAACACGCCCGTGGCCTTATTTACCATGGTCGAAATGTGTTCAGAAAACTTCAGCTTGGCGTCTAGTACAACAGCAACATCATCCAGGGTACTTCTCTCAAGAGAACCATCACATAGGGTATATGGGCTAGAACGATGAAATGTCATAACTTTACATTTCGAGGCATAAAGGTGTAACAACTTTGCACAGCACCATGACTGAAAGTTATTGAGATCGTATTGCAAGCGAAAATGAAATGAAATGTCCTTATACTGGACACAAAGCTTAACATCATCCGCATACATAAGTACTCGAGAGTATGTTAATACCGAAGGAAAGTCATTAATAAAGAGTTTGAAGAGTAATGGGCCTAGGTGACTTCCCTGTGGCACTCCCGAAGAAACCTTTACTGGTGAGGAGAGGGAGTCAAAGGTCAAGTTTATGTTCTAAAAGGGAATGGTTTACAGAGTCCAATGCTTTGAAAGCCTTTAATAATGAAAGAGGTAAACTCTAACAAGTTTGTGGTGGTTGATCGCCGCCTTATAAATCCATGCTGAGTTGGAGATATAAGTGACTTGCAGAGATGTGGCAAGTGAGGTGTTAAAACCTTCTTAAACATTTTAGGAATAGCGGATAACTTTGATATACCTCTATAATTTTTTGCGTCAGACTTGCTACCGCTTTTATGGAAAGTAATTATAAACGATTCCTTCCAGATCGTGGGGAAGCAAGAAGAATCAATGGACAGGGTGAATAGTTTAAGCAAGGTTCCACCCAGTGCCTCGGCGCAGTACCTGAGTACACAACCTGGAACCCCGTCTGGACCCGATAAAAACACCGGCTTAACTAGTCGAAGATCATGAAGTAAAGAACATTCATTTAACAAGGGACTGAAAATGCCGTTCGACCTCGGTCAACCGTATGGGTACGGATGACCAGAGTAGCTTTCCTTAGAAAAGGTGGTTTGGAAAAATTGGGCAAAAAGATCGGCAATTGCCTGATCATTATTTGCCGACGTATTACAAAATGATAGCGAGGATGGGTGTGCGGACGTTCTACGCTTACTGTTTACGAAGCAGTAAAACTGTTTAGGGTCCTGAGAAAAACGTATCCTGCATCGAGATGGGTAGTTCTTATAGCATTGAGACTTAAGAACTGAAAAGTTTGACCGAGCTATTACATGAACTTCTTGAAATTTTGTATTAAGTCTTGATTTTAAGTTTTTCAGACTGGATAATTTTTTGGTAACCCAAGGGGGCTTTCTAGATCTAATCGAACAAGAAAGCAGGACACAAGAATCAAAAAATGTGCCGAGAGCATTGTAAAAAATTTGTGTGCCTTGTTTGTGTTTGTGACCTAGAGCTGGTCCTATATCTAGCGACACTTCGAAAGTAGGATGGTAGGCGTCTAGTGAGTGGAAGGGCTCGGGCTAACAACACTATGGTCGGATCCGATACAAAGCACAGATCAAGCAACCGACCCAAGGAATTTTTCACATGGTTGACTTGAGACAGGGACAGGTCAAGCAAGCCGTCAACAAAGTCATGTCGTGACATGGGCACTAGGTTACTAGACTCTTTTACCGAAGACCAAACAGTTCCTGGAAAGTTGAAGTCGCCAAGAACTATCATATGATCTTTGTCTGATAGCGAGGAAGATACAGCGGACAAGTGTTGCTCATAAATTGAAGTTTCCGAAGAAGGTGGAATATACGAGCAAGTAATGAATATATCAAAAGCGGGAAGAATCACGTTTACACACAGGAATTCCAGTTCCTGTTGAACTTGGACTGTAAAGTGTTCCGTCGGGAAGTTAGAGTCCACTGCAATCAGAACCCCTCCTGCACGTCGAGACGAACGATCTTTCCTAAAAGTTGTGTACCGACCTGCCGAAACCTCGGAACTAAGAATGTCCGGCTTTAACCAGGATTCGGTAAGCACAATAACGTGGAAGCAAATGCAACACTATCCCGGAAAAGAATGCTGAGCTTACTACGTAAGCCTATAACGTTCTGATATGTTACTAAAAGAAAAGTTAGTTTTTCGGAAGGGTTAAAGCAGGGCGGGAAAATGAGGAGGAGGATGGCACACTGGGATGATTTGTGGAAATATTTGGGGCCTATTCTTCTTCTAAGCCTTGAACTCCTTCACCAATTTGGCAGAACAAATGGTGTCAAAATGAGTTGGGGAGACACTTATCTTAAATGAAGCTATCTCCCTGACATAAGAGAAATTGAACTTTTCCACCAAGGGACACCACGGCCACGGGCGTTGCAGACGTACTGGGCTGCACGTTCTCCGAGGCGATGAATTCGGCTACCGAATCTGCATCGCCAGCAGCTGTTGCCCTTGGAGTGGCATACGAGATCAACTGCTGCACACTTGGAGTGGTCGGAGTCAATTTTTCGGCCGCCAGAGGCTGAGTGACGGTTGGCACTTGCAGATCCCGCGGAGTGACCCTTTGACGCCTCGGAGACTCATTCAGCAGTTGCAGACTGCCAAATTGAGACTCCATGGCTAGGATCCGATCGTACTGCTTTTTAAAGCCAACGGTCTGCTCCTTAAAGCCCTTCCGCGTCTGCCTCATAAAAGCCACACTATCATTCTCCACCGCACAGCATGCCTCGCAACTGTAATTCTACCCGTTACGTTTGGAGATGGCATCACCCACGAGCCACCGCAGAGCCAGCAGGCTGATCATGGGTGACGAGAGCGGGCTGTAATGCAATATAGTGCGTACTCACGGCAGCAGCACAAACACGACAAGCCGACGCCGAAAAATAAATAGTTTAATAATATTTTAATACAAAACAAAAGGCATGCACTCGCGGAGTAGAATAGAATGCCAGAATGTAGGCTGGCTAGGAAAAATGTGGAGCGCAAAACAAAAACGCGTCTGATCACTACGAAAGAGAACGACGAATTCCAGACGTCGAGCGTACTATTTTTTTAATTTTTAAAAACTGGTATTTTTTTAAGGTTTTTTTTAGAGTTGGGGCTTCTTTTTTCCTTATATCTTAAGAATCTTACATCTACATAGTTGTATTGAACTTTGCAATTCTGAAAAGCTGATAAATGCAGCTCTTAATCGGAACAAGTAATCGGAAATAATTTATTATGTTTATTTTTGGCTTTCAGACCCGCGAAAATTTTGAAGAAGCTCGTGAAAAAGTTACTGAACTAAAAACCAAGTACATGGAAAAGCGCACGGTAATTAAATAAGATAAACTGATAGTATCATATAAAAAAATCTCTTCTCATTTACAGAAGCCTGAGGAGTTATTTACCAAACGTGGTTATCTATTTTTAATGGAAAAAAGTGAGTAAATAGAGTAAAATGTAAATTACAAAAACATGATAATAGTTACAATACCCTCAATCTCGAGGTTGGGATGATACAATGGATCTAGTAGAAACAGACAAATGTATAGAAATGCGGTTAATGCGGCCTTACTTCATCAACCATAAAATGCTCGTCTGTTGTTTTACGACATATGGTACAACTTTGAGTGAAAACAAATTTTAACCCAGTAGAGCCGGCATGATATTCCAGTTCTCGGCGTGCTTGATATGCCAAATTCGTTAAACTCCGCATATGTTTGTTCATTAGGAACATGTCCCGAATCGCCTCCATGTTAAGTCGCCAGTATCTCGAGGTTTATAACTTTTAATTTCAATCTTTGTTTGTCAATCTTTTGTATGCGATACACCAAAATTGATACGTTTAATGAATATGCCTGTTTTTTCGGAGATAATACGTTCTTTTACTGTGGGAAGGATCACCAAATCGATATTGCGAATTCCTTTGGTTTTCGCTTTTAGTTAATATCTAATAAAATCAGCCGAACTCTTTACTCGGTTTCAAAACTGTGCAACTTCGGTCCCTAACCGGTGCTTCTGAGCTGTATTTTCCCATTTTCCTATGGCTTCTCGTCGGTGGTCCTTTTGTCAAATTTTTTGTTCTAGTGAACGACTATGATTTATTACTTACTATTACACCGTTTTAAAAGTTTTATTTTTATTTGATTTGTATTCTGGCTTCGACTACGTCCAAATACAATGAACGCGGCTATAGTTTGCATGCATAATCATAGCACCGACGTCATAGACCTACAACCAATATATGCAGCTGTAATCCTATATGTTGTCCTGCTGTCTCAATTCGCTTGAAGACTTCCGGTAGTTTTTAGCTAAAATCGTTTTCCTTGAAAATAATGTGCTTAAGAATTTAATAATTCGATTTACCTGCATTTGTTGTCTGCAGCCCCTCGCTGACGTTTTAAATTGAGTCATAAAAATGCTAAATTTTGTTGGGCCCTCATAGCTAGGAGCAGCAGGTGCAGATGTTGCGATTACAAGAGCCCCCACTTCCAATTGACGCAAACGATTTTCTAGGAGCTCACGGATTTTAACATTGATTGTGACGCCCTCCAATGAAATTTTGGAAAACTTTCGAAGATAGCTGCATTTCAGATTTCCATCCATCAATCCCTCAACGCACAACCCCAATCCCAGGATTAAGGAATGGATATTTTATCTAATATCTAATTTTGAGCGATCGGTGTATAGGGGAATATCCGCCAAAAGGTCCACCAAGCCAAAAAAGTTAACTAGTTTACCCGATTGACTGACATATAACGTGAGGTTGGCTGTTTGTGTCTCAATTTTTGTTTTAGCTAAGTAAGAGAGAAGTCACAGTGTTGATTGGTAAACTTTATCAGCTAATTAAGTACATAAATACATTATGTATTATATCTCGATCTTGCATATTTGCATATTTTTGAAGAGTTTAGATACAAACGAGGTGGAACTCACAAAGTTGCTGCGGACACCGCAACTCTACAGTTATACCCGATACTAAGTCAGTATGGCTCTCCTGCGGCAGACGCCGCTAATATTGAACCACACGACAAAGAGTGCGTGCGAGAGAGACAGAAAATCAGTCTGAGCGTGACGTCGGGCGCTGCGTAGCCACTGAAAATTGATTGCTTGCTTTTGGCTACAAAAATGATCCGATCTGATCCAGATTCATCAATCTGATAGATATGGTCATTATCTATGATTCTGCGTTTTTAGTTTTCTCGAATGTGCAATATTGTGGATGCAACAGATTTTCGTCTTTTGTGGTGGCGGAAGGGGGTGGGGCGAAATTCTGAGATATACGTTTTATAGTGAGATCTAACAGAAGTGCGGATTCCAAATTTGGTTACTCTAGCCTTAATAGTCTCTGAGATTTGTGGATGCCCCAGATTTTCGTCCTTTGCGGGGGCGGAAGGGGGTGTGGCGAAATTTGGACACGAAACGGTCAAGGTCCGATATCACAGGAGTGTGGATACCAAATTTGGTTGCTTTGGCTCTTATAGGTTCTGAGATCCTTGAACTCATATTTTGCAATTGACAAAACCGACCATGAAACCTGTGTGTTAGAGAGAGACAGAGCGAGAAAGAATGAAATTGTTTTCTTGATTCTGGCTATAATCATTATACGATCTGGTTCAGATTTTGCAATGTAGAAGATATGGTCATCCTCACCGATTCTGCGTTTTTGGTTTTATCGTATCTTTAAAAATGTGGATGCCACAGATTTTCGTCCTTTGTGGGGGCGGAAGTGGGCGGGGCGAATTTTTGAAATATTTTTGTAGCAGTGACATATCACAGAAGTCTGGATCCAAAACATCGTTGCTCTAGCTCTTATAGTCTTTGAGCACTAGGCGCTGAAGGGGACGGACGGACGGACGGACGGACGGACGGACAGACGGACAGACAGACAGGGCTCAATCGACTCGGCTATTGATGCTG
This sequence comes from Drosophila miranda, assembly GCF_003369915.1. Lineage (NCBI taxonomy): Eukaryota > Metazoa > Arthropoda > Insecta > Diptera > Drosophilidae > Drosophila > Drosophila miranda. The sequence goes on from NC_046674.1 coordinate 50,064,996, forward strand.
ATCAAGAATATATATACTTTATGGGGTCGGAAACGATTCCTTCTGGACGTTACACACATCCACTTTTACCACAAATCTAATATACCCCAATACTCATTTTGAGTATCGGGTATAAAAATTCTGATGACACCAATGTTCGTTTCATGAAAAGTAGAGTTTAAAACGATATGCATATTTGCATGAAATGCATATGTATAATATATTAATCAAATAAAAAAATAATATAAAAGCGATTTAGAAGGTGGTATACGTATTAAAATTGTATAAACTATTGTCTGTTATTAAACTAGAGCAAATGACACTTAATACATACGATATTTTATAGGTTTAAAAGTTTTTTATTTATTTATTTATATACAACGAGGTTAGAGTTAAAACTATTAACCTAGCTTATTTATTGATAGCGCTGGTTACTATGACCTTCGGCTAACGGGTTTAAAAGTTATTCAAAATAATTTGTATTGCAATAAATAATTATAATGCTCTCTAAATTATTAATTAAGAGTCTCTGACGCTTCTCTCCAAAAGTCATTTTGTACGCGGAAAAGCTTCTTTCAACGTCCCAGGAAGTAATCGGAGCAAAATTATATTTAATTATATTTACATTTGGGACTGGTTCAATTGCAGAAAAATCTTCAGCATTAAGTAATAATATAATATTTATTTTTGGAATGATCTTTAAATCTGGATTTATTTTAAAAATTGCTTCAAATTTCTGTTTAAAATCCATTCCAAAACAGTTCTAATGGTAGCCCTTCGCTTAAAGGGATATTATTATTTCGGCAACTCTTTTGAAATTCGATTTTATATATTTAAAATTCCGATATAGGTGGGGATTTTCTACCAGCTCTTTTTCCAGCTTGATAGATTCAGCATCTTCTGAGTTCACTTCACTTCAGACGACTGTAGAAAATTAAAACGAACGCGCAAATCAATCGCTCAAAATAACACCAGCGATCAAGCAGATAAAACTTTACAGTGACAAACATGTTACAAAGAGGCTTCGCATAACGAAGTTGCACATTTTTTTTGGCTACACTTTGTGCTTAGCACATAAAGCTTTGCTCTGGTTTGCGATAAGAACAATAAAACAATATATGGTTAAGTGTTGTATAAGGGAAAGTAGTACATACTTCTCGTTGCTGATTGTTTCAAACCAAGAAAAATATTCTTCTGTATTGCTCGCACTTTAACGGGTGGATCGGTGGATACAAATGCTTCCAAAATGTGGGAAAGATGGCGAAATAAAAGGCCAGCTGATTTCTAGACTCTACAGGAAACTCCAAATGATTTTGCGATACAGCTGTCCGTTGCTTTTCCGTTAATTGTAGTAATCATTGTCTGATTAAAAATCGTATATAGGGCCACGTCAATCCCAAAATCGTTTGAAAGCGGCGATGAATGCGGGAGTCGTCAAATCGCTGACGACCCCGATATGCTTTGCTTTGGTGGTGAGACATACAAAAATAGCTAACCAAGCTTTGCCAATCTTTGGTGTCCGACCTGCTGATATATTGATGGTAACTGGTCCAGCTTAATCCAATTCGTCAAGAAAGGGCGTGTAGCGAATCAGCTTGGATTTTTGCGAGAGTGGTCCGTGCTCTGCTGTTTGTATATATAGATCGTGCATGTTGAAGCTCCCATGACGATAAAAACGATGACAGCCGGTTCTTACAAAGATGATGTACTAAGTAGCAACGTGTCCGCAAGAGATGTTACCAAGAGGAAGCCTTGTTATTCATACATGAAAGATTTCCTTCATCGGAAATTGATACTTACTTTCATGCGCGCAGCTTCTTCAGTGGACAGTGCCAACTTTGCCTTGGCAAGTGGCCAAGTTGAACGTGATTTGGAAGCCATTCCATGACAATTGATGATCTACGAGGTCTCTCGGCAGTAGTCCTCGGGATTCGCAGTCCCCGGGATAGTCACCGGTGCCAAAATGTTGCGAACAGCTACGTGGGCAAGCTTCCAGAATCTTAGCAGTGCGGTTCCAAACATAAGTGTTCCATGTCCGAGGGGGCTGATGACAGCCAGTGCAGCACAATTTCGCAATCAGATCAACACGAAATAATGTAGATAGGAATTGTTAGTGACTGCTTGACCAGGGACATCAATTTGGAAACGGAGATGGGTTGCATTCAATTCGAGTCGCGGTATGGGCTAAATAATTATGATTGCCCGTGACAATAAACAAAGCGTCTATTCGGCACAGTGGGTGCATCCTGAATTGTTGACAAGACTCAAGGGCATCACAACGTGAAAAAAGAAAGACGGAAAGGTTATTTATGATCACTTTTTCAAGGTCTAGTTTTAAGAGCAGGATATGGATCAGTCACAAATCGCGGCTGTCGCATTTAAGCTCGTTTAGAGCCGGTATACTCTCTTTGGCGATGTCGACTATCTTACATAATTCAGCGATGTTAGAACCTTTTAAAGTTGGTACAGAGAGGAAATTTAGGTGGAACGTGCAATCAAGTGCAATTTTAAGTTATAACGCTTTTCTATCCTCTCCCATGCGTTCTGGCAGTTGTCCTCAGGTTTGGAAATATTTTTAATCAGAGGCTTGCATCTCCTAGATATGATTTCTAATAATGAAACTTTTGGCAGAAAGACTACTCTTCTTGCTGACTGAACCAGAGAACGTAGGAATGCGTAATTTCTCAAAATGTAACTCTGCGGGACCGCAGAATCCCGAATCTTCTCCAGAAGTTGGGCTTGTCCGTCAAATAAGCGTTCCACAGTGTTCGATAGAAGTAGATTTGGGTTGTCGCAAAAGGGCGGTACAAAACTATACGTGCGGTTGGTTTCAACTAGAATTTTCGACTAACTCAACTCCACGAAAAGAAGTCGAGCAAAAGGCAATTAGAATACGTGGGCTGACTTTTATGTCTGTATGTCTATTTTTTGGCCAGCTCATGCTTATAAATCTTTCTTTTACGATCAGCTTAGTTCAACTTTTGCCACTGTGAAGGACTGGTAAAACGAATTCAGTAATGTACGTAATAGTGAATTTGCTGTAGAACGAATCTAGTGAAGGTCGCCCAAATATGGTTGCTTTACGAAAAAATTGATGCTGTGCGGGATTGGCTATTGCAATATCGTCATATGATATACCATACCATGAGATAGAGTCACTGTTTCGCAATAGAGGAAGAGATACATTTAACATTGTATAAACAGAAAGCTTTCACGAAGAATTTTTCTCATAATATACAGCATAATTCGACACTCACACAAAAAAAAACTCTTGTCAGTGAATGCGAAGAAATTTTTTTTTTTTTATCGCAGTATTTTAATTATTGAATCTTCTCTTTTGGAGACTAACGACAAGTAAGCAAATCCATAAATCTAATAAATTGATTTAATTAATTACAAATAATTATTTAGAGTACGCCCTTAAATATAATTGCCGGATGGGGAGGTGAAGAGATTCACCGGAGTCGTGTATGGCTAATGTGCCAAGTTAAAGATTATGCAAGCATATTAGGATGGGCCATAAATTTGACCTGATACTTTGCTTTCACTTTGGCGATATCATCTTTAACAGACTCTACATTTAAATCTATGAATATTTTCATTCCGTAGGGGCCCTAGTGATAGTTCTCAGTATCTTCGATTGAGTTCTTGCATTATTTCTAGATTACTAATGCAAGCGTTTGCCCGTAGTTCGGAGCCATATGTCCAAATTGGTTTGAAAACTGCATTGTACTAAAGTTCTTTTGTATTCCAGTTTAATCGATTATTAGTTTTAAATTTCAGTAGATTTCTCTTCGCTTCGATGTGTTTACGCCAAGTGAGCCGTCTATCCAAATGGACACCAAGGTACATATGATACTTCGGTGGTTTGTGGAATGTTGATGTTGTTCAGAGACACTGTTGGGCAAGATTTTCCAAGGAAACGAGATGAGATGATAAGTGTTCCGTTGCTCTTGAAGAGCACTTGGAGCGACTGAGGATGGCAGTGTCATCAGCGAATGTCGAAGTTGTTGTAAGTCTGTTTGTCGGTATATCTGCTTATAGATAATATACAATGTCGGTCCGAGCACGCTATCCTGGTTTACACCAACTTCAATTGGTTGATATTCAGAGAGAAAATCTGTGCATCTTAATGTGAAACTTGTGAATGTTAAACTTCCTCGCTGTAGGTATAACTCAAATATTTTATTGGTGTTCTGTGGAAGTAATATTCTGATTTTTTTAATTAAGCCATCCAGCTAAACGCGGTCGAAAGCTTGGCCGACATCTAAGAAGACAGTGGAGCAATATTCTCGTCTTTCTAATGCATTTCGTATCTCAGCGGAATCCAAATTGTGCATTTGGATTGCACTGTTGATGTGTTGGTGTTGCTTGATATGATTCCGGCGCAGCTTTTTAAATACTTTTAATAGGCACGGCAGGAAACTGATAGGTCTATATGATGATGACTGGGACTTTTCCTATCCTGCTTTATTGATCATTGTTAGACAGATTTTCTCCATTGTTAAGGATCGTAGCCCCATTTCATCATTCTGTTGGACAATATGGTGAGAAAATATATTGCACAGCTTGGCAATTTTATAATCATTTTAGGGGAGATGAAGTCGTGGGCCTGCTTTGAGGCTTGGTCCTTAGTAGTGGATTAGATTGAGTAGTGGTTGGCTATTTTAACTGGTCCTTCGAGGTAGGTAATCTATGGGCTTGGCATTCTCGCAGAAGGCTTATCTTATCTTACAGCAGCTCTTCAATATGCCTGGGAACACGACTGCTGTTGTGAATTTTAATACCTGGTATTTTTGGAGTGGAGTGTTTTGCAGCCAGTGACATTACAGCCAATAATGCTTCAACTCAGCTTTCTAAGTCATCTTTACAGTCATCAATATGGGAACTTCTATATTTCATGTAAATGAGCTAATCTGTTTTGCTAGAAGTAAGAAAGTGTGGGCGTTTTGAGAACTGTGGCTGGTCATAAACGTGAAGTAAAATTGGCGAGTGATCCGATGATAGATCTGTGCAGTGTTCTAAACGAATCTGAGCCTGCGTCACTCTTCTTGTAATAGTAAAATTAATAAAGTCGGATTGCTTCTTTGGGGCTGTGGGCCAATATTTACGCCTACCCGGAGAAATAAAGTCAAGCTTCTTTCGAGGTGTGACTAAGCATAATATAAGTGTCTTCCTTCCGGGTTGCTGTGTCGAGATCTCCAATTGGTGTGCTTTGGATTGTAGTCACCAGCTGCTATAAATCGGTCCCCTCATAGGTCAAAGAATTTTACAAATTCTTCTTCGAAAACGAAGAAGTGCGGTGGGCACTACACTGCGGCTAGGCTTAAGTAACCGCTTTGAGTTTCGATATGAATTGATGTTGCCTGTAGATAAGTTGTAGAAAGTGATGGTTACAGATCATGCCTGATGGGAAGCTTGATCAGAAGTCCAGTATCTCCATAAGCCTTACCATCGGGATGGTTTGTCGGATAGAAGTTGTAGCGTCAATGTCGTGTTGATCGAGGAACTCCAAGAGCTCGCATTTGTGCTGTGAAATGCCATTCGCATTCTAGAAAGATATATTTAGAGAAACCATTTAAGCAGATTTCTGTTTGATTACGAGCTACAAGAGGTGATTTTGATTGCGCATAAGTTAATGCATCGTTTGTTGTATTGCTACCATTGTATTTGCTATAGTTACCAGCATTGATTCAATTCCACTAGGCAAATGGGATGTATTTGTAGAGGCACGTTGGCCAGTAATTTCTGTAGTGTTTTGTTGAAGTTTTGGCTTAGAGACTGAGTCGTACGGCTCGTTGGTGTAACTTAACGCCTCAGCAAAATAAACGCCTGGGGTCGTAGTTGATAGTATATACAAGTTTTGTCGGATGACCGGACGTTTGCGTTTGTGTGATTCCTCAACGTATATTGGAATTGGGTGAGCTTTATTTTTACCTATAGGCATAAAATCAGGAGTCAGTTCTACCTTGAACATTGGTTGGCGAATTTTATTTTTTTTATACCCGATACTCAAAATGAGTATTGGGGTATATTAGATTTGTGGTGAAAATGGATGTGTGTAACGTCCAGAAGGAATCGTTTCCGACCGTTTCTTGATCTGCTTCAATAGCCGAGTCGATTGAGCTCTGTCTGTCTGTCCGTCCATATCAGCGCCTAGTGCTCAAAGACGATAAGAGCTAGAACAACGACATTTTATATCCGGACTTCTGTGATATGTCACTGTTACAAGTATATTTCAAAACATTGCCCTGCCCCCTTCCGCCCGCACAAAGGGCGAAAATCTGTGGCATACTCCATTTCAAAGATACAAGGAAACTGAAAAAGGCAGAATCGTAGAGGATGACTATATGTTCTAGAGTGTAAAATCTGAACCAGATCGGATAATTTGTATAGCCAAAAGGAACAAATCTATTTGCAGTGGCTACGCAGCGTCACGCTCAGACTGATTTTCTGTCTCTCTTGCACGCTTTGTCGTGTTCGTCATTGAGCGAATCTATTGCTCGTTAGCGCCTTATTTAGCACAGTGTTTGCTATTTTGCTTAGTTTCTTGAGGGCTCAATTTTCATTTTATTTGCAAATAGCGATCGATCCCAGTCTGTTTTGTTGGGAGAGTGGGAAATTGTCGCAAGTTGAGTTAACAACACCGATTGTTGAGAAACTGCCGTTATTGTTGTTGTTGTCGCTGCTTAAGAAGAAAGCGGAGAAAGAGCGTTTGCTCTTGCACGTTGCGATATAAAAACACGTCTAATGTTGTGGACGATCGATGTAAAAATTGACCTGACGATCGGTGTAAAACCGAGCTGACGATCGGTGTGAAAACCGACCCGGCGATCGGTGTAAAAACCGAGCTACTGAACAAATGGTGATCAAATACAGTCATGGTTACTCCAGCTACGTTTTTAACATCGTAAAAAGTAACGAATCATATGAACACATCATATATCAGTATATATGATTAATGATCATATATCCACATATATGAACTTAAGCCCAAAAAATCGATTGACGTTAGGAGTGTTTTAAGGCAAAACGAATACCGAAAAAATGGTCGTAAGAAACCTATTTTAAAACAAATGGTCGCCTTTTTTATATTTTTATTTACGCTTATTTATTTGAAAAGCTGATAAATGCAGTTGTAAATCGGACCCAAATATTTTGTAACTTCAACTTACCGTCTGAAAAACATTAAATCTTCAATTTCAAATGTGATAACATCACATTAATACCATATTTTTGTTCCCAGCTATGCGAAATAAATGGAGTGGTAGAGAGATATGTATTTCCTTCTAAGTGACAAAAACACTACAAAAATAGGTTAAACCATTTCCAGATTGGGTTTTATCTTACTGCAGTAAATTTTTAAGAATCATATAACCATTTGCAATCTTATTTTTTTGATCCTTCACTATTAGGCTACGAATAAATGCCGCGCTTGTATCACGCGAAGCGGCGGTCCAGTGCTATGTATTAAACGTAGAGAATAGATATACAATTATGAGTATAAAAATAGGTCGAGTATAATGTTTAGTTGTCGGATAGGGATAGTAAGAATTTAATGCACATAAAGCGATACAAATATTCAGATGAGTTCGGCGTCAAATCCGTAAATTATAGCCGGTGGTTCAGCCTAACGTAAATCACCGATTTCGTCTACCAATGAATGGAAACATATGCAGAAAGAAATCCTCACAATAAAAACACGAAACAAGTGCAGCATACGTGAAGCACGTGTATTACAAAAACAACAAACTCTACTTCGTTGTTTAGTTTTGCAGCTGTTACAGCCGCCGCCACATCCTCAAAGACAAATGAAAACGCAAAAGACAACAAAAGAAACAACAGCTCCACCCAAAAATTCAGTCTCCATCCCTCTTTATCTCACTCAAACCCCGTGTCGTTTTCTCGCGAGTATAGCCCAACGAACGAATTATAACCAAAACAAACCCGCAAACAAAATCCACAAACTCCGTCTTCATCCCCTAAAAAAACCAAAAGAAAATAATAAAAATAGCAGCACGACTGAGAATATCAGTCTCCCCCTTCCCTATCTCCCGCCCCAACGACTGGTTAATTTTCGTTACTTCGCAGTTACAGTCCATCTGGCGAATTAAAACCAAAAGAAACTCACGAAAAATACACTGGAAACGAGGGGGAACGTTGTGAGTTGCTGCGGACACCGCAACTCTACATTTATACCGGATACTTAGTCAGTATGTCTCTCCTCCGGCAGACGCCGCTAATATTAAACGACACGACAAAGAGTGCGTGCGAGAGAGACAGAAAATCAGTCTAAGCGTGACGTCGGGCGCTGCGTAGCCACTGCAAATTGATTTGTTGCTTTTGGCTATACAAATTATCCGATCTGATCCAGATTCCGCAACCGGATAGATATGGTCATTCTCTATGATTGTGCGTTTTTAGTTTTCTCCAATCTGCAATATTGTGGATCCAACAGATTTTCGTCCTTTGTGGGGGCCGAAGGGGGTGGGGCGAAATTTTGAGATATACGTTTTATAGTGAGATCTAAAGGAGTGTGGATCCTAAATTTGGTTGCTCTAGCTCTAATAGGTTCTGAGATCCTTAAACTCATATTTTGCAATTGGCAAAACCGACCAAGAAATTTTTTTCTTGATTCTGGCTGTAATAATTATACGATCAGGTTCAGATTTTACACTTTAGAACATATAGTCATCCCCTACGATTCTGCGTTTTCAGTTTTCTTGTATCTTTGAAATTGTGGATGCCACAGATTTTCATCCTTTGTGGGGGCGGAAGTGGGCGGGGCAAAGTTTTGAAAAATTCTTGTAGCAGTGACATATCGCAGAAGTCCGGATATAAAACGTCGTTGCTCTAGCTCTTATAGTCTTTGAGCACTAGGCGCTGATAGGGACGGACAGACGGACGGACGGACGGATGGACAGACAGACAGGGCTCAATCCACTCGGCTATTGATGCTGATCAAGAATATATAAACTTTATGGGGTCGGAAACGATTCCTTCTTGACGTTACACACATCCAGCATAACTACAGCAAAGCAAGGGATTGGAATTTTAATAAAACGCCACATTCCGCATAATCAAATCACTATTAACTCCTTCATTCTCTGCAACGCATTGCAGCTAGAAGTTAACCCAAAGATCTCAATCGTCAATTGTTATATACCTCCTAGTCAGAGCTTCGCGGAAGGCGAACTTCTAGCCCTCTCCACCAAAATCTCGATGCCTCTTATCCTCTCTGGAGACCTAAACTCTTGGGGCCCACTATGGGGTTCAGCTGCAGCGAATTTCCGTGGGAAAAAAAAAATTGAAAGCTTTCTCTCTAAAGCAAACCTTACCGTCCTAAATGATGGGTCACCAATCCACCTTTCTACACACAATTCGTTCACTCACGTGGATCTGATAATTACATCCCCCTAGATCATTGATAGATGTAATTGGTAATTACGGAAGTGATCACTTTCCGATCATCACCTCTTTCGTTACGCAGTATGAGCCAGATAAAATTAAATCAACCCCCAAATACAAAACTGACAAAGCTGACTGACTAACATTAACAAAGAAGTTTCTATAATGACCAAAGCTATAAGGAATGCAGCTAACATGTCTATTCCTCAAACTAAGCGTATTGTGCACAAAGCCAATATAGTTTGGTGGAACGCCACTCTCACTAAACTACGCGAGCACAAGCAAACACTATGGTCAGAGTTCAAGTTTAGCGAAACGACCCAAAATCTTGTGGCATATAAGAAAGCTAAAGCTTTATTCAAAAGAGAAGAGAAAGCCTCCAAGCGTCAATCACTTAACCACTTCACAAGCCACTCCCCATATCTTCTACCAAAAAAATCTGGGCCGACGTCAAAACTCTAACTGGCATACCTAGACCTCCTCTAAACCTATTACCACATCCAAGGATATTGCTAAAACACTAGCCACCCACTGGTCCAATTATTCCAAAGACCACAACTTCTCTGTAGACTATTTGCTCAAGAAAAGTGTCAGCCGTGCTATGGTATATACACCCACTACCTTTTTAGCCTCAGCCAGATACCTTGATACCCCTATTACAATTATCGAATTCGAGGCTTCCTTAACCCAAACGAGGGGAAAAACCCCAGGAGATGATAGGATATCATATCCAATTCTAAAGAATTTACTTAAACATGTTAAGCAGGGACTCATTAACATTTATAACTGCATTTTAAACAACGGGATCTACCCCCACACTTCGTCAGTAGCATCTTTTGTCCCTGTTCCTAAGCCAAAAAAACCTACGCATGAAATTTATAGTTTTAGGCCAATCTAATTGCTGCTTTGCTCAAGCAAACTCTTTGAAAAAATTGTAGCACGCAGACTAATGTGGTATTTGGACAGGAACAATCTTCTATCCCCAGCCAAGTTGCATTTCAAAGCAAGCACAGCACTATTGACTCTCTTCTGAAAATCAAACATTTCGTGTCAGACGCCCTTTCCTCTAAAAATCACGTTTCTTTGCTAGGTACGGATTTCGAAAGCCCTTTCGATCGCGTAGGCGTTCACGCCGTCCTTGATTAGCTTGAACTTTGGGGATTGGGTCCTAAGGCCTTTAATGCTGTGAAGGGCTTTATGACTCGTCGCTCCTTCAGAGTTCGAGTCAACAATACTCTCTCTCTCCCAATTTCACTTCACAGTGGCATCCCACAAGGTCCCCTGTTTCCGTCGTATTGTTTATAATTGCTTTCGACAAACTTAGTAAAATAATTCTTAGGTATAAAAACATTAGTTTAACAGTTTATGCAGACGACGCAATCATCTACACTAAGATAAAAAACACAAACTCTGTACATAATTGTTTTAAAAAAATACTTAAAGATATTCAGGAGTGGGGAAACTTGTCGGGTGCCACACTATCCACCAACAAATGTAAAATACTGCATATTTGCAGAAAACATCAGTGCACGGCGAGAAACAATGATCTTAGTTTTAACGAGGGGGAACGTTGTGAGTTGCTGCGGACACCGCAACTCTACGGTTATACCCGATACTAAGTCAGTATGGCTCTCCTCCGGCAGACGCCGCTAATATTTAACGACACGACAAAGAGTGCGTGCGAGAGAGACAGAAAATCAGTCTGAGCGTGACGTCGGGCGCTGCGTAGCCACTTCAAATTGATTTCTTGCTTTTGGCTACAAAAATGATCCGATCTGATCCAGATTCAGCAATCTGATAGATATGGTCATTATCTATGATTCTGCGTTTTTAGTTTTCTCGAATGTGCAATATTGTGGATGCAACAGATTTTCGTCTTTTGTGGTGGCGGAAGGGGGTGGGGCGAAATTTTGAGATACACGTTTTATAGTAAGATCTAACAGGAGTGCGGATACCAAATTTGGTTACTCTAGCCTTAATAGTCTCTGAGATTTTTGAATATCCCCAGATTTTCGTCCTTTGCGGGGGCGGAAGGGGGTGTGGCGAAATTTTGAAACAAACTCGTCTCGGTCCGATATATTAGGAGTGTGGATACCAAATTTGGTTGCTCTAGCTTTTATAGTCTCTGAGATCTAGGCGCTAATGTTTTACTCTAAGCAAAGCCGCCTATGCTACGTGTGTGTTAGAGAGAGACAGGGCGAGAAAAAATGAAATTGTTTTCTTGATGCTGGCTATAATAATAACACGATCCAATTCAGATTCCGCTGTCTTAAAGATATGGTCATTCTCTACAATTCTACGTTTTTGGTGTTCTCATATATTTAAAATTGTGGATGCCACAGATTTTCGTCCTTTGTGGGGGCGGAAGTGGGCGGGGCGAAGTTTTGAAATATTTTTGTAGCAGTGACATATCACAGAAGTCTGGATCCAAAACATCGTTGCTCTAGCTCTTATAGTCTTTGAGCACTAGGCGCTGAAGGGGACGGACAGACGGACGGACGGACAGATGGACAGACAGACATGGCTCAATCGACTCGGCTATTGATGCTGATCAAGAATATATATACTTTATGGGGTCGGAAACGATTCCTTCTGGACGTTACACACATCCACTTTTACCACAAATCTAATATACCCCAATACTCATTTTGAATATCGGGTATAAAAATACGACAATTCAATCTGTAGAGAACTTGAAAATTCTTGGAATTGTTTTCGATAATAAATTTAACTTTAAAGAACACTGTCTACAATTAAGATTACAATTAGAATCTAGACTTAACATCGTTCGATTTCTAAGCTCAAAATTTTCAGATGTCCATGCTAATAATTGCGTGCGCCGCAGCTTAAACGCCTTCCCCACATCTCCAATAAAATTCTCATTAGCAGAAGCTGGCCTTCCGTCCATCATACATAGGTTGTATGAATTCACAATCATGCTGCGGCCAACACTCTCGTCGTCAGCCAACCGGCTACTCAACAAATATTTCATGAGTGCCATAAATGCCAAACATAAACACAAAGTACCCTCAACCATTCGACGCTGCGCCATGCTCTGGAAACAACACAAAATACAACCCCCAGGAAAACCAGGCAGCTACGAAGTTCGTCCTTAAATCTCCAACTTCACCAACTCAAACGAGGGGGAACGTTGTGAGTTGCTGCGGACACCGCAACTCTACAGTTATACCCGATACTAAGTCAGTATGGCTCTCCTCCGGCAGACGCCGCTAATATTAAACGACACGACAAAGAGTGCGTGCGAGAGAGACAGAAAATCAGTCTGAGCGTGACGTCGGGCGCTGCATAGCCACTGCAAATTGATTTGTTCCTTTTGGCTATAAAAATTATCTGAGCTGATCCAGATTCAGCAATCTGATAGATATGGTCGCTATCTATGATTCTGCGTTTTTAGTTTTCTCGAATGTGCAATATTATGGATGCAACAGATTTTCGTCCTTTGTGGGGGCGGAAGGGGGTGTGGCGAAATTTTGAGATACACGTTTTATAGTAAGATCTAACAGGAGTGCGAATACTAAATTTGGTTACTCTAGCGTTAATAGTCTTTGAGATTTGTGAATATCCCCAGATTTTCGTCCTTTGCGGGGCGGAAGGGGGTGTGGCGAAATTTTGAAACAAACTCGTCTCGGTCCGATATATTAGGAGTGTGGATACCAAATTTGGTTGCTCTAGCTTTTGTAGTCTCTGAGATCTAGGCGCTAATGTTTTACTCGAAGCAAAGCCGCCTATGCTACGTGTGTGTTAGAGAGAGACAGGGCGAGAAAAAATGAAATTGTTTTCTTGATGCTGGCTATAATAATAATACGATCCAATTCAGATTCCGCAGTCTTAAAGATATGGTCATTCTCTACAATTCTACGTTTTTGGTTTTCTCGTATCGTCGAAATTGTGGATGCCACAGATTTTCGTCCTTTGTGGGGGCAGAAGTGGGCGGGGCGAAGTTTTGAAATATTCTTATAGCAGTGACATATCACAGAAGTCTGGATCCAAAACATCGTTGCTCTAGCTCTTATAGTCTTTGAGCATTAGGCGATGAAGGGGACGGACAGACGGACGGACGGACGGACGGACGGACAAACAGACATGGCTCAATCGACTCGGCTATTGATGCTGATCAAGAATATATATACTTTATGGGGTCGGAAACGATTCCTTCTGGACGTTACACACATCCATTTTTACCACAAATCTAATATACCCCAATACTCATTTTGAGTATCGGGTATAAAAAGGAAATACTATGAGCGGAGTTTTCCGAAAGCTCTTCTTGGAAGAGTTTTCCAAAAGGAGTAACTCTTACTGGCTATTTACCGATGCATCAAAAAACATCTCTGGCACCGGCTTTGCCGTGGTTAACAGTGCTTACTTACGGTTACTTCCTGATTATTCCTCAATCTTCACTGCAGAGGCTTTCGCCATTTGTAAAGCCTGCACATACGCAAAGGAAAGCCGCGGTCTATTTACGATCTGCACAGAACACCTCTCCACTATTGAAGCTGTCAAAAATGTAAACTGCCACAATAAAATAATTGCCGAGATTCGAAACCTGTGCATTCAATATCCAAAAAAGCTAACTCTTTTCTGAGTGCCCAGTCATCAGGGTATCCAAGGTAATGAGTATGCGGACTTAGCTGCAAATCACGTCACAAAGGCCCCAACTTTCCTACATACTCCCACTGAGAAAAATGATATAAAAAGGCTCATCACCCAGATCTCAACCCAAAGACACTCTGAAGATTGGAACCAATTCCCCCACCGATACAAGATGTTCAACCCGAGTGGTTCGCCCACGATCTATCCAGCAAAATGTACAAAATCCAAATGGACCATTTTCATCCGCCACGTATCGGCCATGCAAAATTGACTCATGAACACCTGTTAACCGGCAAAACCGCACAACGTTGTCCCTGTGGGGACACTCTCTCAGTGGATCACCTTTTAGATGTTTGTACAAAATGGTCAAGGACAAGAAAAGAATTTTTTAAAGATAAAAAGCTCTCAGCATTTCTTGAGCATACTAAACCTGAAAACATTAATTTAATTAACCAATTTTAGAAAAATTTAAATTAAACGAATATATCTAACAGGAGCCATTAAACAGCAGAGCTGAAGGCCCTAGTAGCTAGTGCTCGAATAGTTTTTAAGTTAATATTTTATATTAGCCTTAAATTTACTAAATAAAAAAAATTACAAATTTTCAGCTAAACTTCAACAGCTATTAAAAAAGCTTAGTAGCTTACGGCTACGGAAAGATTAATGATCAGATTAGATAGAGTGAAGAAAGAGAACTTCATGGCAGATCCTATGGGCTTTAAGAGAATGAATGCTGATCAGACGCAGCATACTTTCATAAGAAAAGAAATGTCTAGAAGGGTCCCAATTGAGTCCAGTGAGGAGACAAGGAACCATATTCCAAGATAGGCCGGACAAGAGAAACATAAAGTAGTTTTTTGTAAAGGTCAGTGAATTCCATCTTTTGATTAAACCCAGGACTCCTTGAGCTTTCGTCGAAATGGTGGATATATGGGAATTAACGCATAAATGCCAAGGTCATTAACTTTATACATATAACATATATCCAAAACTAAGAAGGTAAAAAACATGTGAAAATTAAAGATCCATTCTACTTTAGAAGTTGGACCAGCAATATATTGAATGGAATGTAACTGTAAAATCAAATAGAGGACTGTTGAAGGAGGATTGTTCAAGGGGCTTCACCTTAGCCTTATATTTAAAAAACGATACCTGAATCGATGCACAGTAAGCCTTATATTTAAAAAACGATACCTTAATCGATGCACAGTAAGGCTTTTCAGCATCGGGCATTTCAGCATCTTCAGTTTTGGTTGTGTGGAGTGGAATATCTATTAAAGTTACCATTTTTAAACAGTCACTAGTTTCCAAATCCTTTTTGGATCCCGCATGTAAAATGCATTAAAATTATCGATCTGAAGAGACTGCCAATAATGTTAAAAGATCCTCGTTTTGACTTACTCGTGATATCTTGCACGTATTCATACACCTGCTTTTTTCTAAGTATGTTTTTCGATTAGTAGACTGATATTTAATCAAATTTCTATATCAGATAATTATCTTCATATTATAAAAAGCACTCGTCAAATAAATGTTTTGGACACCTGATGTAGTCCCAACCTGCTTCGTAATCTTGGCTAAGATAGCTCGTATCAAAAGGACATACATATATCCCTAGCATCCTGGTGTACTTTGTACTGAGGGCACCATATACAGAAGCCGAATTCTGAGATCGGACGATCTAGCGAGGTATAGAGATTCTTTGTTATATAGGGGTCGTCAAATTCCTTTGACCACCTCTTTATAAACCCAAGCACGTCCATGGCCTTATTTACCATGGTAGAAATGTGTTCAGAAAACATTAGCTTGGGGTCTAATATAACACCAAGATCATCCACCAGGGTAATTCTTTCAAGGAAACCACCACAAAGGGGATAGCGAGCCAACAAGGGCCAATAACGATGAAATGTCATAACTTTGCATTTCGAGGCATTAAGGTGTAACCAGGTTTGCACAACACCATGACTGAAAGTTATTGAGATCGGATTGCAACCGAGAATGAAATGAAATGTCCTTATGCTGGACAAAGAGTTTAACATCATCCGCATACATAAGTACACAAGTATATTTTAAACAACTCTTTGAGACCTGGAACAAAGATACCTAGAAATCCATCTCAGGAGGTTGGGCGGAAAACCCTAAAAGGTCAAGTTTATGTGCTAGAAGGGAATGGTTTACAGAGTCGAATGCTTTACTAAAGTCGGTGTAAATGACATCCGTCTGTAAGTTACCTTGAAAGCATTTAATAATGAAAGAGGTTAACTCTAACAAATTTGTGGTGGTTGATCCATGCTGAATTGGAGATATAAGTGATTTGCAAAAATGTTGCATAGCGGTTTGGGAATAGCGGATAACTTAGATGTACCTCTATAATTTTTTGCGTCAGACTTGGTACCGCTTTTATGGAGAGGAAATTTAAACGATTCCTTCCCGACCGGGGGCAAGCAAGAAGAATCAATGGACAGGGTTAATAGTTTTAGCAAGGGTCCACACAGAGCCTCGGCACAGTACCTGATTACACAGCCTGGCTTAACTAGTCGAAGATCATGAAGTAGAGAACATTCATTTGACAAAGGACTGAAAATGCCTTTTGACCTCGGTAAACCGTATGGGTACGGATGACCAGAGTAGCTTTCCTTAGAAAAGGTGGTTTGGAAAAATTGGGCAAAAAGATCGGCAACTGATAGCAAGGATGGGTGTGCGGACGTTCTACGCTGTTTATGAAGCTGTAAAATTGTTTTGTGAAAAACTTATTCTGCATCGAGATAGGTAGTTCTTATATCCTTGAGCTTTAAGAACTGAAATGTTTGACCGAGCTATTACATAGCAAGAGAGAGAAGTAGGAGAACCAAATTCGTGAAATTTTGTATACATTTTTTAAGTTTTTTTGGACTGGATAAATCTTTGGTAAACCAAGGGCTTACAGATCTAATCGGACTAGAAAGCGGGACACAAGAATCGAAAAATGTGCCAAGAGCATTGTAGAAAATGTTTGTGCCTTTTGTGACATCAGTGCACAGGTACAAAATCTCTAGGTTATTAAGCCTCGCAAACTCGGCTTTACGAAAGCAACGGACAGCCTACTCGACCGATCCAATACTGTTGGTCCTATATCTAGCGACACTTCTAAAGTAGGATGGTGGGCGTCTTCATGTATATTGAGCGGGAGGGCTCGGGATAACAACACTTTGGTCAGGTCAAGAAAGCCGTCATGTCGTTACATGGGCACTAGGTTATTAGACTTGTTTACCGAAGACCAAGCAGTACCAGGCAAGTTGAAGTCACCAAGAACTGTCATATTTGATTATGATAGCGAGGAAGAAACAGTTCTTAAAGCGGACAATTGCTAGTCATAAATTTAGATATCCGAAAAAGGTGGAATATACGATCACGTAATGAAGATAGCAAAGACGGAAAGTATTAGTTTTACAAACACGAACTGCAGTTCATTTTTAACCTGGACAGTGAAATGCTCCGACGTGAAGATTGAGTCCGTTGCAATTAGAACACCACCTGCATGAGACGAACGATCATTTCTTAAAGTGGTGTACTGACCTAAAAATCGACGACTGGACAAAGAATATCCCGTTTTAGCCAGGTCTCGGTAAACAAAATAACGTGGAATAAAAATGCAACACAGCAAAAAGAACAAAAACACGATTAACCGACGCGTCGTTCTAAAAAAGACTCGCAGGCATTTTTATACCCGATACTCAAAATAAGTATAGGGGTATATTCGATTTTTGGTGAAAGGTGATGTGTGTAACGTCGAGAAGGAATCGTTTCCGATCCCATAAAGTATGTATATTCTTGATCAGCATCAAGAGCCGAGTCGATAGAGCCATTTATGTCTGTCCGTCCCTATGATCGCCTAGTGCTCAAAGGCTATAAGAGCTAGAGCAACGATATTTTGTATCCAGACTTCTGGGATATATCACTGTTACAAGTATATTTCAAAACACTGCCCCGCCCACTTACGCCCCCACAAAGGACGAAAATCTGTGGCATTCACAATTTTAAAGATACGAGAAAACCAAAAACGCAGAATCAAAGAGAATGACTATATCTTCTAGACTGCAGAATCTGAATCGGATCGTATTATTATTATAGCCAGAATCAAGAAAACAATTTCATTCTCTCTCCAACACACAGGTTTCATGGTCGGCTTTGCCTATTGCAAAAAGTGAGTTGCTAGATCTCAGAGACTATAAGAGCTAGAGCAACCAAATTTGGTATCCACACTGTGGTATCGAGCCTGCACAAGTATATTTCAAAATTTCGTCCCACTTCTTTCCGCCCCCGCAAAGGACGAAAATCGGTGTCATCGCCCGTAAAAGGGCGGGGCGAAGTTTTGAAATACACTTGTAGCAGTGAAATCTAACAGGAGGGTGGATACTAAATTTTGTTGCTCTAGCCTTAAAAGTCTGTGGATGCCACAGATTTTCGTCCTTTGTGGGGCTTTCACTATGGATAATACATTCTCGCTCTTTTACTCAATTAAAAAGTTAATTTCTTTAAATGGAGGATTGGAAAAACGTGCATAGTGGGTTCTATATCTGAGATAAGTATTTCCGAAGAGAAGTTTTGTTTAAACTTGTTCTAACTATTGCTATATACTATATAGATTGGACTTTGCTTGGCCGGATAGACTGACAATAGACTGAATGGTCTAAAGACTTTTGGGGTTGGATGTGACGCTTTCCAGTTGCCACTGTCAATATCTTCTTGAATATACATTGCAGCCAGTTGATGGGCAAGTCAGAAGGCCGGATTCTGAGGTTGGGTCGGAATGACCTCATCCGGACCGGGCGATTTGAACGGGCTTAAGTTGATTACTACCCAGCTTATGTTCCGTTTTGTAAGGATCTGCGCTATCGAAGTTACCGAGCCTTCATTATGGAGGTGTGCCGGCTCGATCGTTGTATTACCGGAGAAATGATTATCGACTAAGATGTGTAAGGATTTCTCATTAAAGTAAGTCCACCACCAGGTTTTTTTTTTTTTGACGTTTACTCGATTTCAGAACAAAATTTTTACTTATTTGCTTTTCTAGTTTCTTTTTATACCCGATACTCAAAATGAGTATTTGGGGTATATTAGATTTGTGGTAAAAGTGGATGTGTGTAACGTCCAGAAGGAATCGTTTCCGACCCCATAAAGTATATATATTCTTGATCAGCATCAATAGCCGAGTCGATTGAGCCCTGTCTGTCTGTTCGTCCGTCCGTCTGTCCGTCTGTCCGTATGTCCGTCCCCTTCAGCGCCTAGTGCTCAAAGACTATAAGAGCTAGAGCAACGATGTTTTGGATCCAGACTTCTGTGATGTGTCACTGCTACAAAAATATTTCAAAACTTCGCCCCGCCCACTTCCGCCCCCACAAAGGACGAAAATCTGTGGCATCCACAATTTTAAAGATATGAGAAAACCAAAAACGTAGAATTGTAGAGAATGACCATATCTTTAAGACTGCGGAATCTGAATTGGATCGTATTATTATTATAGCCAGCATCAAGAAAACAATTTCATTTTTTCTCGCCCTGTCTCTCTCTAACACACACGTAGCATAGGCGGCTTTGCTTCGAGTAAAACATTAGCGCCTAGATCTCAGAGACTACAAAAGCTAGAGCAACCAAATTTGGTATCCACACTCCTAATATATCGGACCGAGACGAGTTTGTTTCAAAATTTCGCCACACCCCCTTCCGCCCCGCAAAGGACGAAAATCTGGGGATATTCACAAATCTCAAAGACTATTAACGCTAGAGTAACCAAATTTAGTATTCGCACTCCTGTTAGATCTTACTATAAAACGTGTATCTCAAAATTTCGCCACACCCCCTTCCGCCCCCACAAAGGACGAAAATCTGTTGCATCCATAATATTGCACATTCGAGAAAACTAAAAACGCAGAATCATAGATAGCGACCATATCTATCAGATTGCTGAATCTGGATCAGCTCAGATAATTTTTATAGCCAAAAGGAACAAATCAATTTGCAGTGGCTATGCAGCGCCCGACGTCACGCTCAGACTGATTTTCTGTCTCTCTCGCACGCACTCTTTGTCGTGTCGTTTAATATTAGCGGCGTCTGCCGGAGGAGAGCCATACTGACTTAGTATCGGGTATAACCGTAGAGTTGCGGTGTCTGCAGCAACTCACAACGTTCCCCCTCGTTTGTTTTGGGCCAGACTGGTCTTGTAGTCTGCCCAGTGCTTCTCCTCGTTAGTGCTTTTAGCACTGTTTAATAGAGTCCTGTAGCTTCCACGTAGGATATATATCTTTTTTGATCACCAGGCTTGTTTCTTTTTCCCGCTAGGTTTATGTGAAGGGCATGCTACCATGAAGGCCTTGTTCACTAAACGATTTAGGTCGTCCTGTGTGTCCCGTCATATTTGTGCTTGGGAGGGGAGTAATTCCTAAATGGATTAATGGTTAATTTAGTCAGTAGGTTGTAAGCTCTCGAGGGATAGTATCGTCTCGATATACCTGTGGTCAGAGAAGGAGTGATCCTCTAGGATTTTTAAACTCTTGACTATGTCTGACAGTTTGTGCGATACTAAGGTGAGGTCAATAGGCTCTTGTTTGTTTTTAATTATGAATTTAGGGAAAGGTGACCTACCCCCAAAATTTGTGGCCGAGCTTCCCCATTTTGTGTGGTAAGCGTTGGCGTCGCAGTCTATTAGTAGACCTATATTCGCCCTCTCGCTCTCCCTGTTTAGCTTGCGAACGAGGTCACTTGTAGGATCGCTTTCGTCGTGAGCCATGTAGGACGACTTCAACCTTAGATGTGTCCGCTGCAGCTCAAGGCTCGTTATGGAGGCGTTCACCCAAACCCTCGCCCTAGGTCTACTGGGCACCTCGCTCCAGTCTACAGTGACGAGGCCCTTTCGCAGGCTATAATTTGTATGCTGCCCTGGTACAACTCCATGTCTTTGCAGATTGGCGAAGCAGCAGCCTGTGCCGCCTCAGCCCACTTCCACTGGTTTCTGGGAATCTTTGCGAGCACATTGCCTTTGTCCAGGACGCCGATCAGCGTCCTCTCCTCTCAAACCGATAAACTGAAATTCCACGGCTAGGAGCGTATTGGTTTTTAAAACCAACGGTCAGCTGGTCCGGGGTCGGGGGTTTGCTTGAGTTAAATGAAACAATTTGCGTAGTGCACGCAAAATGCGCTGGATTTTCTGGCCTGCTATAGCCAATCGCAATGGGTTTCATTACAGTTGCGAGGCATGCCGTGCGGTGGAGAAAGACATTGTAACTTTTATGAGGCAGACGCGGAGTGGCTTTAAACTGGTTTGAAACTGCTGAAGCCTCCGTGGCGCAAAAGGGTCACTCCGCGCTATCTGTAAATGCCAACAGTCACTCAGCCGCTCGTTGCCGAAAAACTGACTCCGACCACTTAACGTGTGCAGCAGCTGATTTTGTTTGCCACTACAAGGGCAACGACAGCTGATCCACTTATATCCAGCATATGTTTAAATGAAAGGCAACATAAATTAAAGAAAAAACACTTGCCGGCAGACGTAAAAAATCTTTTAAAATGCCCACCTCCCCATAAAAATGAAACAATCACGTTAGATACAGAAAATGAAGATTCGAACTCCGCTGACGATTCTGATGGAAATCTAGAATTTGAGTTAGACGATGAAGAACAATAAACATATATGTGATTAAAATTTTGAATTAATACATGTGTGTGGGAGGAGGTTTTGAAGGTGTAGTTTGATTGAAAAATAAAAAAACCAAAATTCTATATTAATATTTCACATTTTTGTTCAAAATTTGGGTGCTCTTGCTTTAAAATTGGACATACAGTGGGTAACTTTAATATTCGGCATTTTTTTTGTTCAACTTCAAACGCGAATAAAATGCATAAAACTATAAAAAAATAAAAAAAATTTAATGAGGAAATAAAGCTTGAAGTTGTACCTTTTCAGAGAGGTATATATAATAATGATTTTATTTTAAATGAATAGAGAAAATATAATTAAATCCCCACTATGAGCTGAAATTGTCTATCCGCATCAGCGACCAAGACTTGGCCATGCATCAGACGTACTTGTGTAGTCTGAATCCGTGTAATGTCGAGTACAGCTCATCCTGTATCGTGGGACCGACCATCAATATGTCGTTCAAGGCCACCTGAGAGGACGTTTTACAAGACGCATCGACACACCAAACAAACACTTATGTGGAATAAAATATTTAATTGAAATAAAATAAAATAATAGAGAACATTACCTATAATGAATAATAACGAATGTAACATACATTTGTAACCCGAAACTCGAAAAATTATGTAATCATAAAATTATATATTCAGTAATGAGCGGAGGATGAAGTACACTCCGATGCGAATTTGGAGGCGAAGGATAAAATATACTCCGGCTGTAGCGGTTGGCTGTAGCCTTCGATGCTTGTCCTTTGACTAGCCGGGGACGAAATGTGATGAAGATCGCTCTGGCGGAGACCCTTTTATTCCCGAAAAGCAGCTGTTCCGCACTTCCGTGTTCCTATCGCGTTTTTCGGGTATCAGCTGGTAATGTGCCCGTTTGTGCTTTGCTTACGGACACACTGGGTATGATCAGCTGTGGGTGTGACCGTTGGTGGCTGTGCTTTGGGCACATTGGTAATGATCAGCTGCGGGTGGTTTTATGTTTTTTTTTAATTTTAATTTTAATGGAATTGAAGATCTTCTGGTATTTTGTCTCTTATGTACTGTGTGGTTATGATTACTTATAATTATCCTACTTATAATTATTAGCTGAGTGTTTTTCTATGTTTTTTTCTCCTTATGCTCTAATTGAGTGGTTGAGTTGGTTTTTGCGGCGCCGGCGCTGGAGTTCAGAAGTTGTGCTGGTTCCCAGCTGACCTCTGTAGGCTGTTGTCTGGATCGAGTTCTTCTTCGGGTGTTATAATGTTAATGTTTATAAGTGTAGCAAGCTGGGTTGCATACGATACATAAACCTGTTACAGTTTCGTCGTCGCAACTAGCACTTGAACCATTTTAACTCCGAAAATGGTATCCTATGTAGTGGATAGTCTTATTCTATGGGAAGTAACGTCCTTAAGAGTTTGTAATTTTCGATAGGCTACACTTATCCCTATACAGGGGATCATAGTTGGGTGCGTGTAAGTCTTGAACTTTAATAAATTAGACAGTTTATTGCTTGATCCTTTTTTTGATGGTTCGAGTTCACAAGTACTTATGTACATTTTTAGTTGCTAATTCATTAACATTTTTGTAAATATTTAACGACACCCTTTAAAGAAGCTTGTAATATCAAAAGAATGTTATTTCCTTCATATATGTTCATATAATAAACAGATAAATGTACATATGTACATATGTACAAGCAAAAACAAAAATACCGTCGATAGACCGCGATTTATCAAGAATTTACGTAAAGAAACTGTTTGGCGGTTGGACATGGTCATTTTCATTTTTGAAAGTCATTTAATTTTTTCCCACATATGCTTTTAAATAAAATATCGGGCGACGACCGAAAATAACATTTTGGGCGAAGATGACAACGATCCAAAACTATTTTATATAATAGTGAGATTCAGGGTAATTTGACGGAACGAAAAAGAATAACAGGGTGCTGTTAAGTGCACGAATGTGCCATGACACACCGATTACACACTTCGAACCAAACCGACTTTTTCTGATGGAAAAAAGCTATTGAAATTTTTAATGGTGTGGTTTTCTTGTACCCGATACTCAGAATGAGTATTCCCAAATCTATCAGAAAATGTCGGTTTGGTTTGAAGCGTAATAAATTTACTTTAATATTGAGTGGGATGACCTTTCTTCTTAAGAACAGTGGAGCAACGCTTTGGTATTGAATCTACAAGACGTGCGTTCTGTTGAGGGGTGATTTTCTTCCATTCTTCCTGTAAAATTCGGCACAAATCGTTTTAATTGGCAACGACTTGGTTTAGAATTCCCCACAAGTTCTCTATACGGTTCAGATCGGGACTCTGCGGTGGCCATGGCAAAATATTGATTCCCCTTTGGTTAAGCCACGACTTGACTATCCTGCAGCCATGTATCGGGTCGTTGTCCTGTTGAAATATCCAGGCAAGTGGCAAATTATCGGCATATTCTCCAGATAAATTGTTACTCAGAATGTCTCTCTACATTTCGGCGTTCATAATGCCTTGAATCTTCACCAGGGAACCTAAGCCCGATGCGGTGAAACAGCCCCAGACCATGATCGAAGCGCCACCATGTTTAACGGTCTTCTTTGTGCATTTTGGATTTAATTGTTTGTTGGGAGGACGGCGTACATATAGTTTGCCATCACTTCTAAAGACATTAAACTTGGATAAGAAGAAATACCGGATAATATACAGAAATCCCTGGAAAAAATGTTTGCTAAGCAGGCTGAATTAATCACGGCAAATACGCTAAAGTCTGAGCGGTTATTGCAGGCGATTGAGGAAAAGTTTACAACTATCACCAATCAAATTGTTGGTATGGCAGAAGATGTTAAGAAACTCACTAAACGTATTCTGCAGGTTCTGCAAATCATCCAACTCAAAAATGAGGTACGCGGTATGCAAGAAATACGTGCGCAAGTTAGAGATCCAAGTACTCAATGTGTTGAGCGCGCCAAAGCGGACATTGCGTGTGATCTCATTGTATTTGTGGAGATAATGTTTTTTATCCCCAATCGGCCGACTAATTATTTCGAATTAAACAAAACTCGGCGCAGAAATAAAATTACGATATGTTCTTTAATGCGTGACATCCAAATTGCAAGTGTGGCTTGCCTGCCCTTTACATTGCCGCTCCGATCGCTAAGCGCAGCTTCGCTCGGCCGACGTCGGTAGGCAGACGCAAAGCGGAGATGGCGAAGAGCGAGCTGGCAGAGAGCGTTTAGCAGGGCAAGCAAGCGCAAAGCTTTAACAAACAAATGAGTGACATAGACATAAGTAACAAACAAAATAAGCGGCTGAGGGCCAAGAATTAGGTGCTATTTGGCAAGCAGCTAATCGGCTGGGTTCTGCTCCGAACATTCACCCCCCGTTGGAAGGCAAAGGCTTTCAACAGATCCATCCTGAAGGGGCAGAACCGCTATTTTTCCAACGGCCCTCTTGAAGATGCTTGCTTGGGCGCAGCTGGCGGCTACGCTGGGATGATCGTCGAACGCAGCAATCGGCGCTTCTTTACGAAGGCGGCTTGTCGTTATTACGTCTTGATCATCGGGAACCTCTGTAATTGTATAGAATGGCAGGAAATTTGGCAATGTAGAAATTGTTGAAAGTTGAATTTCATTTAGCGTGGATATGTAGGTTTTTAATATATGGAAAAGTTCGCGCTGCAGTTCCTGATTCTCCGATCGCAGTTTTTCCACTTGCACCTGGCACTCGAGCAGCTGCTTCCTGCATTGCTGCTCTAAGTTTTGGTACTCCAGCGTTGTGAGTCGAAAATCGTCAATAGAGATGCACGAGGAATTTTCAAAAGCGGCTAAAGCTGCACGCTTATTCTCCGAGCTATCAATGCTTCCTGATACTATCCAACCAAGTTTTGTCTCCTGCAATGTTGGCAATTGGGCTGATAGTCGAATCTGTCCGACGCACATTAAATCGAAGAACAAACCAGAAACTATCAACAGATCGATACGTTGGGGCTTGGAGAAATTAGGATCAGCTAGTTTTAGATTATTCGGCATTGGCCAATCCTTTGCGTCTACGCCGAAGTTAGGCTGCATTTCCGTAATTGAGTTGGTGACAATTGCAGCGAAGGAAGCTCGATAGCTTGCGTCCTGGGATTGTACAACTATATGTACAGACTTGCTCGAAGGTAGAATGGAATCTCCGATTCCAGAGATGTGAACATAAGACGAGCGATGATCCAACTGCAACTGATCAGCAAGTCTAGATGTTACAAAGTTTGCCTGTGATGCAGAATCCAAAATGGCACGACATGGGATAAGTGCTCCATAACGATCTGTTACATGGACGAGGGCAGTAGGTAGCAACACGTTCTGGCTAGGCTGAGATTTCTGGATCGAGGGGGGAGGGCTGGAACACCCGCTTGCTAGAAGCACAGTCGCGGCCTCTTGCTGGATCGATTCCTCGGCCGGTGAAGAGGAAGATGAAGCACCAGTTCCCGATGGAATGTGGAGTAGCGTGTGATGTTTGGCCTGGCAATGCCTGCAAAGTCCTGACCTGCACCTCTGCAATTCATGGCCTTTGTTGAGGCAGTTCAAACACAAGCGGCTCTTCTTTGCTTCTTTGTATCGTTCAAACGCAGAGAGATTCAGGAATGCCTGACATCTAGATATGTAATGCTCGGAGGAATTGCAATGGTTACATATGGGGTTAGGATGGTCGTTACTGGAGGTGATAAGGGTGACAGGTTTGTCTTCTCCCACCTGTTGACTAGGACTTGTTGCCATGGCTGATCCCAAATTCTCCAGCATCCGACATCTCGCTTCCAGAAATGAGGCCATGCTTGACCACCGAGGCAATCCTGACGTCGGCAAGTTCTCTTCCCATTTCTCCTTTGTTTTGTGGTCCAGTTTCGTGCCTATGATGAAGATCAGCAACCCATCGGATATCTCCTGCGGGGTCGCCAAGGTCTGAAGTGCACGCAAGTGCGAATTGATTTTGTCGCTGAGCGCGCGCAAGCCGATAGCCGAGCCCTTCTCCACCCCTTGCAGCCCGAAAATAGCCTTGACGTGTGCCTGAAAATGTAACAGTTTATTATCGAATCGCAACATTAGTAAATTCAACGCCTTGTCGTAACTCTCCTCAGAAAGTTCCAAGGAACGAATCGTATCCAGCGCAGCACCATCTAGACATCCACGAAGATATTGGAATTTTTCGATGATTGGTATACGATGGTCTTTGTGCACCATTGTCGAGAACATCGAGTGGAATTCTGGCCAATCCATGTAGTTCCCACCGAATCGCGGAAGCTGCAACTCTGGCATTCGAGAACGGCCTATACTATTATAGGCGAACAACGACGAATTCCCCTCGAGAGTATGCCGAGCCGTTGAATTGGCAACATTTACCGTGCGAGCAGCCATCAACTCCCGCGACAGCCAAGACCTAACCTTGACATAAACATTCGAAAAGTCCAGCCGGGCATCATGGGCTAACTGCAGGAAATCCAGCCTTTCAAGGCTCGTTTGAGCGGCATCGAAATCCGCATTCATTCGCTCGATTTGCTCTAAGCGAGCTTGAAGTTCTGCCTCATCTAACTCGGCAAGCTCTTCCTTGGTAAGAAAGCGATCCATGGCCTTTAGTTGGCGCGCGATGGACTCGGCCTTGTGCTTGTAGAAATCTACATCACTCGGCATTGCTGCGTTCGCGACATTGGTAGGCTCAGGTGCTGCCATGTTGAGGTTTTAAAAGAGTCTCTCAGCACGACCGAAAAAGACACCCTGTATACGTATAAACGTGGGAACCGAAAGCAAAGGGATTACAGCTAATGCCTTTAGCTGTGCGAGCTGTCCGATTCCGCTTTGTACTCCGCTTGTGTGTATTAGTGAGTTCGCTGCACTGCCTACCGCACTGCACTGACCGAATTGTCGCGACAGAGAAATTAATAGCCAGCAATGCGTGTATGTAGGTGTATGTAAGTGTGTTTTAGCACCGAATTGTGCTTAACCGCCGAAAATTTGCTAGGGCTAACGAATGTCGATCGCGAATGATTATTAATTGACACTGCAACTCAGAGATCACGTCGGGGTCACCAAATTTTATGTGGAGATAATGTTTTTTATCCCCAATCGGCCGACTAATTATTTCGAATTAAACAAAACTCGGCGCAGAAATAAAATTACGATATGTTCTTTAATGCGTGACATCCAAATTGCAAGTGTGGCTTGCCTGCCCTTTACATTGCCGCTCCGATCGCTAAGCGCAGCTTCGCTCGGCCGACGTCGGTAGGCAGACGCAAAGCGGAGATGGCGAAGAGCGAGCTGGCAGAGAGCGTTTAGCAGGGCAAGCAAGCGCAAAGCTTTAACAAACAAATGAGTGACATAGACATAAGTAACAAACAAAATAAGCGGCTGAGGGCCAAGAATTAGGTGCTATTTGGCAAGCAGCTAATCGGCTGGGTTCTGCTCCGAACAGTATTCATGGAATACCCTTTCAAGAAGTGCTTTGCCCTTAGCCTACCACCACCGGCTGTTTTTACTCGACAGGCCATCGTGCATGTTAAGAAGCTGGAGAAATTTTTAGTGCAGAGTGCAGAGCATACAGGACCTGCAAACATTGCGGGATACCTCCGAGGATGAGTTTGCAGTAGGTGATTCTGGTGCAGTTGACAGGCCAGTTGAGACAATGTTGTTAAAGGTCGCTTTTAGTTTTTTTTTGAGAATGAGAAACTAAAAGCGACATTTAACAACATTGCCCGTTACATATATAATAAAAGAATCAGAAACTAAAAGTGGCAGTTAACAACATTGCCCGTTACATATATAATCATAAACTAAAAGAGGCATTTAACAACATTCTTCGTTAAATATATAATAAGAGACGAACGATCATATCTCAGTCTTAGCAAATATTCAAAATGGATTTAAAGACATGGATAGGCTACAAAATAAATATTTTTCTACATTAAATCATTTATACCAGACAGCCGAGCTACTTATATGATAAATTAACCTTTGCTACTTTACGATTTTATTAAAGTACAAAATCGAATGATTAGACGTATGGCTAGCCATAAACGGGAAAAATTTCCCAGCTACCTAAATAAACGTATGATAATAATGACCCAAATGACCTTAATAAATACTTATGTAATCTGCAGCGATGACCTAAATAAAAATGCATCAGACAGCTGGATGCATTTGTAGATACATGGCTTGAGATGGCTGAGTGACCTGCACTTGGTACAATGTGACACCATCCGCATGATAACACAGGCGACCGTCATAAAATATCTTTGACCTAGCCCTTGAAATAATCTACTGTTAGAATCAATATTATACCTTGAAACATAAGAACAGCCTAAGATACTAAATAACCGATTATAACCCATAGAAACTGTATATAAACCCCACATAAATTCTAAATAAATCAGTAGGAAAGAAAACTCTGACGTATTCACTTCACATGAAACGGTGGCATACCCATTTATATTTCAGCATACGATTGTCATATTGACGATCAACAATACCAAGTGAATTTACATCATTTGATTTATTCAGCTACATCAAATAGAACGTTGAATCTAGTAACCATAAGGTACAAACTTTCCTATTCAGAAAAACAATTTTTAATAAATGCTATTCGGTTATGGAACGAGTTACCTTTTAGCATTAAAAATATTAGTAAAGCAACGCAATTTAGGGAGATATTAGAAATACACTTGATAAAATCTTAAAAAAAATAACAAAATATAAAAATTATAATTATAAAACTAAAATAAAAAATATAATTACATACAATAAAAATACTAGAATAAGGAAATCTATCTGTAGACATAGGTGAATTAAACATAAAGTTTATGATAAGCAGGGTACCTGAAGTAGCATATAATCATTATCTTGTCAATATACCAAATAGTTCCTGTGATAAAACCTTTAGCTTCATGTGTGCCAGTCAGTGTAATATCCTTGAATCCGTGCTTAAAAATCTCATTCTCTTTCCACCAGACCAGACGTGTTTTTGTTTTGCGCTCTGCTTCTTTTCCATTTATTTTGCAAATACAACTGGTGTTTTTCAAAATAAACCTTGATACAAATCCCCATTTAACCTACAGTAAAAAATCTGTTCTTTAACGCGAGTGCATGCCTATTGTTTTCATAACAACATAATTTTTGATATAAATTCTGTGCGTTGGTTAATCGTTTGTTTGTGTGTTGTTTTCTGTAAGTACGCTCATGCTGAGTTTAGCCCGCTCTTGTCCCGTAGCCTTTGCTGTAGCTATCACTCTTTCCCTATTATCCAAACTCAAACAACTGTTCTTTCTCTCTCGCTCTTTAAACTTCCTGAGCAATAGCGCTCTCTGTTTCGTAGCTCTCGCTATAACCGCTCTCCAACCTGCTCTCTTTTTTACTAATAAATAATAATAATAATAATAATAATAATAATAATAATAATAATAATAATAAATAATAAAAATGGAATACGCTGTGGTCTGCGCCAAAAAAACTTGTAAGAAGCAGATCACCCACGATCAGCCGAATGTCCCCTGCTGGCTCTGCGACAGCGTAGTGCACGCAAAATGCGCTGGATTTTCTGGCCTCGTGAGTGATGCTATAGCCAAACGTAATGGGTTGTATTACAGTTGCGAGGCATGCTGTGCGGTGGAGAATGACATGGTGGCTTTTATGAGTTAGACGCGGAAGGGCTTTAAGGAGCTGACCGTTGGCTTTAAAAAGCAATACGATCGGCTCCTAGCCATGGAGTCTCAATTTGGCAGTCTGCAACTGCTGAATGAGCTGGCAAGTACCAACCGTCACTCAGCCGTGCGCCGCCGAAAAACTGACTCCGACCACTCAAAGTGTGCAGCAGCTGATTTCGTTTGCCACCCCAAGGGCAACGACAGCTGCTGGCGATGCAGATTCGGTTGCCGAATTCATCGCTTCGGAGAATGTGCAGCCAAGTACGTCTGCAGCGTCCGTGTCCGCAAGTTCACTAGTTGTCCCGTCCATCCCTATCCCACCAGTAAATAGACGTTCCGGACCTCCGGATATTGTCACAACAGGTACTAGGCCTGTGGTGCCCGAACCACTGGTGGGAGTCCCACCAAAACGACAAGTTTTTGTCTCACGGCTGGCCCCTGATCTCACATCGAATGATGCAATTGCTTTTATTCAAAGCAGAATAAAAGCCGTGGGTTTAAAGGTGGAGAAGTTCAACTTTTCTTATGCCAGGGAGATAGCCTCTTTTAAGATAAGCATCTCCCCAACTCAATTTGTGACCATGTGCTCTGCCAAATTTTGGCCGGACCATTTGGTGGTGAAGGAGTTTAAGGCTGAGAAGAAGAATAGGCCCCCCCATAACTCCTACAAAGCATTCCAGTGTGCCACCCTCAATTTTAACTTCCTTTTCCTCATCTTCCCGTCCTGCTTCCCCCCTTCCAGAAAACTAACTTCTCTTTTAGTAACTTATCAGAATTTTAGAGGCTTACGTAGTAAGCTCAGCATTCTTTTCCGGGATAGTGTTGCATTTGGTTCTCACGTTTCGCCATATTCATTACTTGCTCGTATATTCCACCTTCTTCGGATATCTCTATTTATGAGCAGCACTTGTCCGCTTCAACCGCTGTTTCTTCCTCGCTATCAGATAAAGATCATATGATAGTTCTTGGTGACTTCAACTTGCCAGTAACTGTTTGATCTTCGGTAAACGAGTCTAGTAACCTAGTGCCTATGTCACGACATGACTTTGTTGACGGCTTGCTTGACCTGTCCCTGTCGATTGCTTGATCTGTGCTTTGTATCGGATCCGACCTTAGTGTTGTTAGCCCGAGCCCTTCCGCTCACTATACCTGAAGACGCCTACCATCCTACTTTCGAAGTGTCGCTAGATATAGCACCAACTGAATTGGATCGGTCGAGTAGGCTACCTGAACGTGTCCGCTGCTTTCGTAAAGCCGAGCTTGCGAAGCTTAATAACCTCATTAGGGATTTTGATTGGTCCGCTTTGTACTTGTGCACTGATGTCATAAAAGGCACAAACATTTTTTACAATGCTCTTGGCACATTTTTTGATTCTTGTGTCCTGCTTTCTTGTCCGATTAGATCTGGAAAACCCCCTTGGTTGACCAAAGAGTTATCCAGCCTAAAGAACTTAAAATCAAGATTATATAAAAAATTTCAAGAAGTTGGTTCTTCTACTTCTCATTCTCCTTTCGGGTTTCCAGGGCTCTTGTTTTAGTAGATAGACGAGATGGCTGAGTAAGGCGAAAAAACAGTTCGGTTCCCAAACGCAAGTCCTCCACAGTTATTCCAGACTTTCGTCGATTAAGGAATTTGCATACATACGCAAAAATTTGTTGCATTTTGGGGAAGGAATTCACAAAGTTTGATTCTTCCACCAAATATATTGACGCGCAGTTTGTAATTATTATGGTTTTTCTTGCCTCCAAAACCGGCTCTGGAAGAGCAGGCGTACTTGGCCATTGATACTTTCTGGCTGTCAAGTATGTAGGTCCATACTTCCAAAGATGAGAATTGATGAGCTCAGCTGGCAATGATCCTCGAGAAAGCATATCGGCAAGGTTTAGATCATTTGGTACGTGCAGCCAAGACATTCCAGATGTGAGTTCCTGAAAAACAGAAAGTCTATTAGCTACATATACATTAAAGTTGAATGGCTGATTCTTGATCCAAGCCAAAACGACTATGGAGTCACACCAGCAATAATAAGAGCAATTGAAGTTCATCAAAGACACTTCATCCATAAGCTGAGCGAGTAGCGCTGCACCACTTAATTCCAACTTGTGTATTGTGATAGTCTTCAGTGGCCATTGTCGCCCTGCGAAATAGCGTAGATGCAAGTTCCATAAGCACTCATGCTGGCATCAAAAAATCCATGCGTTGAAAGGTTGCTACTTCGAAGGAACGAGAGGCGCGGCAAAGAAATTTGTTGCATAGAGTCAAACTGCTGAATAAAGTCGATCCAAGTTGTGCGTAAGGAGACTGGCAGACTTTCATCCCAATGAAGCTTTTCTTTCCACAGCTGCTGTAGAAATATTTTTGCTTTGGTAATTAGTCGCCCTATAAGTCGTGCAATAGCTGACAATACAACTCGCTTAGTTGGTTTCGAAGGGACTTGATTGGGACAGAATGAAACTAATAGCTCATCCGAAGTGGGATTCCATGCTAAACCTAGCGTCTTAGTTACTTCGCAGCCATCAGTAAATTTAACAAATGTTTACCTATCTTCACTGGGTGTTTGATCGAGTACAGATGTATCGTTGGAACACCATTTCCTGATTTTGAAATTTCCTTTGGCTAAGAGTCCTGGCACCTGGCAAATTATATTGTTGGTGCATAGAACGGACGGCCAGAAATGCTGTTAGTTTCGTTCCATAGGTCACGGTTTCCAGTTTGAATTATAATCCTGCGAACCATCCAACAAGTCGAATTTACAGCAGAGTTAAAACAGTTACAACGCTATAACACTGTGGATAGAAAGAGCTCGATCATATCGCTATCCCCCTTCCTAGGAGACGATGAGCTCATCCGAGTTGGTGGTAGACTTGAAGAAACTCTATTTCCATACAACGTAAAACACCCAGTTTTGCTACCATACAATGACCCAATCGTCAAAATGATCTTGCGTAAACTCCATGAGGAGAACATGCATTGTGGTGTTCAGGCATTAAGGGCGATTGCAAGACAACAATATTGGATCATCAATGACAAGACAATGCACCAAATCATGGGCAATCTTCCAGCACAAAGAGTCACACAAGCACGCCCATTTCTTAATGCAGGTGTTGACTACTGTGGACCAATTTCGATCCACCATAAGATCCGAGGCAAAAAACCAGATAAGGCATACATCGCCGTGCTCTGCTGCTTTTCCACAAAGGCAGTGCACCTGGAGCTGGTAAGCGACCTGACCACAGATGCATTCTTGGCAGCCCTGCGTCGATTCTTAAGCAGACGTGGGAAGTGCCACTATGAACTATTCATTGCGACAATGCAACGAGCTTTGTGGGTACTCAAAGAATTAGAAGAATCTATATTCAGCTCAAAGGCAAGTGCTCTGATCACGAATCATTGCAACAAAAAACAAGTGGAATTTAAATAAATTCCTCCCAGGGCTCCCTCGTTTGGCGGCCTCTGGGAAGCATAGTGGCGTGGTAAAATCAGCAAAAAAGCTGCTGATAACAACCACCAACATAGCCTCTTTGACATTTGAAGGATCGAACACAGTGATAATCGAAATTGAAGCGATTCTCAATGTCAAATGACCCCACTGATACAACAGCACTTACCCCAGGACACTTCTTGACTGGTGAACCATTGACAACGCCACCTGACGTCAATGTTGATCATCAAGGAAAAACATTGGAAAAGCGCTGGGAATTGGTATCGCGCCTTAAGCATTCATTCTGGAAACAATGGTATACGGAATACCTCCAAGAATTGCAAGCTCGGCATAAGTGGAAGACAGCTTCACCAAACGTACCTGAAGGATTATTAGTTTTGGTGAAGGAAGACAACCTTCTAGTAATGAAGTGGCCAATGGGTCGCATCATTAAGACATATCCTGGACAGGACAACCCCGTAAGAGTAGTTGATGTTAAGACAGCATCTTGCGTATACAAGCGCCCGATCACTCGTCTAGCGCCACTATTTCCAGAAGATGTGGCAATCAAACGTTCCAACAACGTTCCCAAACAGCGAACAAGAATATGCTGTTAGTGCTGTTGCTCATGCTTCCATTAGCATTGTCACAGTCAATAAATGTGACACAATTCGCAAACAAGCCTGGAATATGAGAAGCTTGGAACATCAAGAATAGCAACTTCTGAGTGGACCATGATCGTATACTATGACTTGGACCCATATTGGAAACTAATGTCTGCTGGAATGTCAGAGTTACGACACAGGTGCCCTGACCTAAAAAATGTTCTGGCATGCAACTCCATGGTTCAACACTTTCAACATGTGTATAACGAGCTACAAACAGGAAATATTCTAATGAAAAACTCTCGAAAACGCAGATCACCGATGGACATCATAGAAAATATAGTAGGCAGTCTTTTTGGTGTTCTCGATTCAAAATCGACTCAAAAACCAATGAGGACTTCCTACTACATCTGCTTCAAAATCAAACATCAATTGTCGACGCTACAATAAACGTAGTCAAAAAAGACAAAGTATCCACGGATAATCGCCTAAAAGTTTTGGAACAGCAATTGACTACTATCAACCGAGAAAAAGGGTCATATCACAGGGATCATCTGACTCAAGCATAGTTAGGACTATTAGCACAATTAACCCTGCTGACAACAACTCTACAAGGAATGCAGTCCGACATATCTGATGTCCTAATCGGTATTCATCATTGGAGAATAAGCCCCACGCTAGGGTCTCCCGAGCAACTAAGAGACAAACTAGACCAGATACGGGATCATTTGCCACAAGATCAAATGCTGCCGGTCACAACGAAAGAGGTGATTCAACTATACAGAATCATGCGAGCCGAAGGAACCCCGACTGCAACACACATCATCTTCAAGTTGACGCTACCTCTGGTCTCAAAAATTCAGCTCGAAGTCTTCAGCATCATACCAATTCCTTTCTGGGATTCAACAAGATGGAGTCTGTTCGACCTCAGAACCACCATAATAACTGTAAACATCCACCGAGACCAGTTCATGGGCACTACCCAAGAGGAATTCCGACCTTGTCTTAAAGTACACAACAAGGAGTTCGTCTGTTTTGACCATCAGACGATCTTCAATGTGGACAATCGCTGCGAGTTTCAACTGTTTAACAATCAAACAGCAACACTATGTCAGGTAACACAAACAAAGGCTGACATGGTGTGGCAAAAAACTCAGCATCCAAATAAATGGATCTTCGCAACGCATTCTACAACTAAACCTTAAGCAGTATGCAACGAAGTTCCGTCAACTATAACACTGGAAGGAACTGGCCTACTTTCGCTGTCTCCTGGATGCACTGCTCGCAATACCGAATTAAGCATCAGCACCTTCAGCACCACAATCAGCGAATTAAAATCGACCTACACTCGGTTTGGTAACATAAGCCAAT
The DNA here is from genome assembly GCF_003369915.1 of Drosophila miranda. Classification (NCBI taxonomy): domain Eukaryota; kingdom Metazoa; phylum Arthropoda; class Insecta; order Diptera; family Drosophilidae; genus Drosophila; species Drosophila miranda. Next base: position 50,100,718 of record NC_046674.1, read on the forward strand.
CGGAGACATCATCCTCGCCACCAATGTGGCAACTGAAGAACCAGACATCAGACTATCTTCAAGAACTTGATGATCTACGCCAGCAACTATCAGCCATCAATAATCACGAGTTGCCACACCATCTCAACTCCGTGCAGCACCATCAAATCGCTGCCTATGCAACCCTAGCAATATCAATTCTATTAATTACTGCCTACATTTTCCAAAAGAAGTATCAATTATGGGAATTAGGGACATCAAATCACGATCCAGCCGTGTCATCACTCCCTATTCCCCGTACTCGACGATTCGCCGACAACTTGTCCGATGGTTGAACACCAGTTCAACGGCCGGGAGAATGTTCAGTCACAGACATATATTTAATTAATATTACAGAATATACAGAGCAATCTTATACACAAATACTCATAAATAAAATTGTCCATGTCAATTCATGTGAATGAATATGACGACACGAAAATTACATTAGCATCTAAAAATAGACAATAGCACTTGTAAACTCGAACCCACCAAAAGGGATCAAGCAATAAACTATCTACTTTATTGCTGCCAAGTACCTAAGTAAATGCACTGAAATGTAACCCCCGCACAGAGTAAGTGCACCCAATCTAAAAATACACTCAAAAGGAGCCTGTGCGTTCTTTCCCATACAATAAGAGTACCCCTGCTAGCTATATAAGGAGATGCATTTGTTCAATAAAACTCAGTATCGGAAACAGTACCACAACTGCCTGTCACTCATTTTCTCATCGCAATCATCAGAGGCTGTCGCCGTGTCTTCAGATCCTCATTTTGCGCACCGTAGGATACCCACTCCGCAGTCCAACTGGTTCAAGTTCTAGTTGCGACGACCAAACTGTAGACGGTTTATGTACCGTATACAACCCAGCTTCCTACACACACATACTCATTAAAAGTCAATATGCAATGTGTCGAATGGAATTGGTCTTTTCGGTATACTATGCAATGAGCGATTGCAATTTTTTATAAAACTATCAACTTTTGCAGTCATATTAGGAAACCAATCAAGTTTCTTAATCTCGATTACACATTTTTCAACTCCCAAATGGCACAATTTTTCGTGAACAGTTCTTATTAAATTATTTCCCATTTCTGACGGAACATAAAGCAATTCGAAATTAGCATCTATTTTATAAACAATATATATAAACAAATATATATCAAATATATCTTCCAATACAACATTTTTAACTGGTTCTCTTTCTAACTTATTCTTCAACTGAACTATAGTGCTATCTCTATTTTGCGTAACCAGAAGCTGAAAGTTAATTCATCTATATCTAACACTGAAACTGTTTTCCTGTTGTTTTTGTTTTGTTTTTGGTTCGTAACTGAACTCTGGACTTATTGGGGTATCTACTTAAGCCATCAACATGAGGCATGTATTTACCACTTCGATGATTCACTGTGTAGTCATAATTTTCAAGTTCAATTTCTAGCAATTTTTGAATTTACAGTTTTCTTACATAAGGTTAAAGTAAGGGCATTACAATCGGTTGTTATTCGGAACGGTAATCCTTCAAAGTATATCTTAAATTTATTCAGTGAGTAGATTATGGCTAGAGTTTTTAATTCATAACTAAGATACCTGCTTTCTGCTGGCGTTGTTGCTTGAGAAAAATATGAGATTGGATGAAATTTGTTATCATCCTGTTTTTGTAATAAAATTCCTCTAAACCATTCGGCACTAGCGTCACAATGCAATTCTGTTTCCTTAGTCGGACTATATAGGGCTAGAACTGGTACTGAGGCCAGTCTCTCACAGAGATAATTAAATATTGACACACATTTGTAATCTAGCTCAAATTTCCCTATAGTTTTTGTCAGAGGTTGAAATGGTTTAGCAACTTTCGAGTAACCCGGAATGAATCTCTTGAAGTAAGAAAAGAGTCCTAAGCATTTTTGTATATCTGCGGAATTAGTTGGTTTTGGGAGTTGCTTGATTGTCGTGATGTGGTCATTATTTGGCTTAATTCTATCCTTGCTTAATGTGAATCCCAATCATTCTATACTAGTGTAACAAAACAGAAACTTGCTTAACTTGATTTCTAATCTATATTCTTCTAGGAGGCATAATACTTTACTTAAAACAACAAAGTGTTCTTTCTATAGATTTGGTTCCGATTGCAATGTCATCCATGTATACAACAACATTTCCTTGTTTTATTAATGGGCCGAATATATTGTTTACAAATCGCTGAAAGACAGCTGATGCATTTCGCAAACCGAATGGCATGCTAAGATATTCGTATTGTCCGTTTGGTGTCATAAGAGATGTAAATGGAATTGAATTCTCTGCCACTTCACCTGGTGGAAACTACTTTTCAGATCCAAAAGGGAGAAATACTTATTGCCTTCCATTCTCTCTATGCAATCATTTATAAGTGGCAATGGGTACCCATCTCTTACTGTTATCTTATTCAATTGTCTATAATCAACGCACAGCCTTTTCTCACCTGATTTTTTTTTTAACCAATACAATTTCGGAGGTATAAGGGGAATCACTCGGTCTAAGAGCCTTCAGCCAGAAATTCTTCAATAAGTTTGTCAACTAATCTTTTGTCATGATATGAGAGCTTTCCTGGTGTTGAATATATTGGGGATTGTTTGTAATCAATATTGTAATCCTCAATGGCAATTTCGTCTATATTGTAAATATTCTGACTATCGGAAGTTTGCTCAATTGTATCTAGAAGCGCATTACTTATCACTGTTATTCGGAGGTTTTTTTTAATGCTACCTGATGTTGTCTCATTCCTAATCTATATCTTAATGTTTCTGAATTATCAATTGATGTTTTCGAGTTTTGAAAGGTTTCATAACTACTAGCGGTATCAACCGGATGGGTGGGACTTAGATCAACTAACGCTATATCGTTGGAAACATTCATGCTAGGCAAAATGTTTTTTTTTTTTACTTAATCAGAAACACAAACTTTCAATTTTATTTTTCTCAGGTTTATGATAAATTGATAATTTTAACTTATACTTCTTCAAGAAGGGTCTACCCAATAGCAAGTCTTCTGACATGTATTCATCTGGCATAATATAAAACAAAATCATATTTTCAAGGTCATGATAGGTTATGTGTAAGTACATTTTTTTTTTAATAAGTGAAAAGATGAGAGGCTCTGACACTACGGAGACTTGATGGTAACAGAGTATATTTTTTGATGTTTTGGAATGGTAATGTTGAAGCTCTTACAATATTAACGGCACTGCCCGTGTCGAACATAACGGAAAGAATATTTTTATAAGTCTTGCGTTTTGGATCAGTGCAAAAATATACTCTTACCTGGTCAAATATTGGAACAAATGGGTATTCGTCGCTGTCTTCATCTCTGGGAGTTTTTGGTTCCATTGCTGATTTGGTGTACTTTTGCTGTACCTCCAGGCACGTCTTTATAGTGTGGCTGAGAGAGCCGCAACGGAAGCAGGACCCCTTCGCACATTTGGAAGCCTTACAATCTGAAGCGTAGTGTTCAAACAACGAACAATTGTAGCATCGCGTCTCACCATTTGATGTTAATGAAGATTGTGTCGAAGCTGAAGTTGAAGCTGAAGAGATAGTCGATGAGTTCAATTTTGTTTTGTTTTTTGCTCGTAAGTCCGCATATCGATTAGATAATTTCTTAAGCTCGTTGATAGTCTTCGCTCCATACAACAAGGCAAAGGCTGTCGACGTGTCACGGAAACCATCGATGATAAAGTGGACTGCTTCAATCTCACATACACTTGCACGCAACGCCAACTCTAGCATCTGCAACATGTACCCTATAACGGATGTTTTTGCCGGAATGTAAAACGTTTTCTGAAGTTGCATCATAAAATCGGTTGTCGAACATGCCTTATGAAATGTTTTCAGAAAGTTGGTTTTAAATTGGTCATAGTTTTCTGAAGTGTTGAGCCGCATGAATGTGTCTGCCTCTGAATTTGGTAGAATTAAAAAGCGTGCGCATCTTAGCTTGTAGGCGTCAATTTCATCAACAGCAGAACAAGCACGCTCTAATTTTGTAATCCACAAACCAGCATCTTGGTCCCTCGGATTCGAGAATCAGACCATTGCACGGATCACTTCTTTTACGCTGCTACTCTCCGCCATTAGTTTTGTGAGCAAAGCCCTTTTTATAACCGATACTCAAAATGAATATAGGGGTATATTAGATTTGTGGTGAAAGTGGATGTGTATAACGTCCAGAAGGAAGCGTTTCCGCTATATATATATTCTTGATCAGCATCAACAGCCGAGTCGACTGAGCCCTGTCTGTCTGTCAGTCCCTATGAGCGCTTAGTGCTCAAAGACTATAAGAGCTAGAGCAACGACATTTTGTATTCGGATTTCTGTGATATGTCACTTTTACAAGTATATTTCAAAACTACGCCCCACTCACTTCCGCCCCCACAAAGGACGAAAATCTGTGGCATCCACAGCTGCAAGAACACGAGAAAACAAAAAACGCAGAACCGTAGAAAATGATAATATCTTCTATATTACAGACTCTGTACCAGATCGTTTTATTATTATAGCCAGAATGAAGAACAAAATTTCATTCTTTCTCGCTCTGTCTCTGTCTAACACACACGTTTCATGGTCGGCTTTGCCTATCGCTAAAAATGAGCGCCTAGATCTCAGAAACTTTAAGAGGTAGAGCAACCAAATTTGGTATCCACATTCCTGTGATATTGAACCTGCAAAAGTGTATTTCGAAATTTCGCCCCAGCGCACAGTGGGCGAAATGGTATATCTAGCTCCATTTAATTCAAAATTTCATGGCAGAGTCTGTTGAAAATTTTGTGTGGTATCGATTCTCAATACCTCACTGAGTATGAAAGTAATTTTTGGTTTGGTTTTCTATCATATTTCGTGAAGCTGGGAAGCGTCAAACCAAACATATTTGGTCAAAGGTGTATATGACGATTAATTATTTGTACTAGTTTATAATAGCTGTGGAGGTTGATCTTTGGAAAAGTTTTGCTTAAAAAACATATTGCATTGTGTGGTGGACTGCATCTTGTGAGATGGGTACGATCTGGTTTCAATTGTTTTTGATACACATTCTCAAATTTATTGTGAATTTGGATGCCCAAAATAATAGTAATTTAATTTTTGGAAAATGTCCATCCCGAGACATCCATGCACAAAAATTTGTGCAAAAAGTAAAAAATCAAAGCGTAGTTAAAATTTATTCTGAACTATCGATTTATAGACTTGTAGCTATTTGGTCAAAGGTGTATATGACGATTAATTATTTGTACTAGTTTATAATAGCTGTGGAGGTTGATCTTTGGAAAAGTTTTGCTTAAAAAACATATTGCATTGTGTGGTGGACTGCATCTTGTGAGATGGGTACGATCTGGTTTCAGTTGTTTTTGATACACATTCTCAAATTTATTGTGAATTTGGATGCCCAAAATAATAGTAATTTAATTTTTGGAAAATGTCCATCCCGAGACATCCATGCACAAAAATTTGTGCAAAAAGTAAAAAATCAAAGCGTAGTTAAAATTTATTCTGAACTATCGATTTATAGACTTGTAGCTATTTGGTCAAAGGTGTATATGACTATTAATTATATATACTAGTTTAAAATAGCTGTGGAAGTTGATCTTTGGAAAAGTTTTGCTTAAAAAACATATTGCATTTTTTGGTGGACTGCATCTTGTGAGATGGGTACGATCTGGTTTCAATTGTTTTTGATATACATTCTCAAATTTATTGTGAATTTCGATACCCAAAATAATAGTAATTTAATTTTTGGAAAATGTCCATCCCAAGACGAACCATTTTTTCACTTCGGTACAACGGTCGCTACCAAAAAGTCTATTGCGGTGGAAAATTACATATTTTCAAATATGTTTAATAATAATGATTATTCACAGGAACAACACAAAGAAATGCAAGAAACGGCTTCGGCTTCGGTCAGCGTCGACGGGAATTTGGATGGTCCGATTTTTTGGTTTATCTTGGTGCTCTGTTTTGGTTCAAAAAGCCGTTGGTTGTATTATTTATTGACTATTTATTTATTATTTTCTGACTGACAACATACTTTTTATTTTTGGGAATATATTTTTTAGATTTAAGTTCTTTTTTTAACTTTTTTATTTCTGCCAGAAGCCTGTTGCATTTCTTTTTATAAAAGTTATTTGACTTAGAATTTTTTTTTACATTTTTCGCAAATAGATACTTCTTTTTCTGCATCAATTTCGGGATCAATAAATTCAACAGAATTATTTTCCAGTTCAATTTCTAAGTTCAAAGTTGGAATAGCTTCGCTTTTAACTTTTTCTTCCCTATATATGCGCTAGAAAAATGATCATCGCAATCGGTTTTTGTTCATAATTCTCCAGTGCAACACAACATTTTTCGCGCCAAATTTGACCAAAAATGCTGTCTGCAGGCGGAAAATTAAACATTTTTATACCAGGATTGGTACGCCTTGATTTTTGGCATGTCTTCACAATGCATTGCCGGCCGGACTTTGCATCACCATTTCTTATTCCGCTCATATTTTTTTAGAACTGATTGCAATGATTGCTAAACAAGAAGTAAAGAAGCGAGCCTGGCACGAGCTCGAGCCAACCCAGAAATATGCTTGTAGTTGTGTATATGTGTGTATGTCCTAGGTCGGCACGGCCATAAACCGGTTTCGCCCGCAGCATATACGGCTTTTAGCTTCACACACAAGCGCACTGAAAGCATGTCAGTGTCTGCGTGCCGAAACCGTAGGGCAGCGTGGTCGCTGATGTCTTTGGCGCGGCACAGTGGGGACTCAGCCGAAATAGTCAAAAAATTGTATGAGTGCTTTAGATAAATTTAATGTACGCATCTAATAGAGAATTTTCCAATCGAATTTTCAAGATAGTTTTAGTTTAGGAGATATAAGCACTCAAAGTTTAACATTTTTTCAGTGTGCAAATATTTATTGAACTCATATTCACTAACTAATTTAGCAAGCTGAGACGGTCAAAGGTCCCACTGTGCCGCTCCAAAGACATCGGCGATCCGCGACCACCGCTTCGACGGTGCTGAGGCTCGAGAGTCCAGAATTATTTCGTTGCTGGTGAAGGCATTGCCGAACAGACGAAACCGATGGGCAGCGGGGTCGCGGTAGAGACGAAGTACAGGCGAAAAGGGAATTGAAACCCCGCGCGCTCCCTCGTGCCTTTTGGGTCCTAATGTTAGGACCCGCCATAGAACAGCTTTTTGGTCGCTCATGCAACATCTTGGTATTGTATAGTCTTTGATAAGAGGTCGTGGAAAAAACAATAAAATGTGCTAGCAGTGATCCCAAACTTCCTATTAAATTCAGTCCTGAGGAAGCTTTGGCGATTAATGTAGATGGGTGACTTACGAAAAATGCGTATAAGCTAGTAAAAACGAAAACTAAATCTTGCCACTCAAATATTTTTCCAAGCTACTATTTATTGAGAAATGCAAAAGTAAAATGCTCACACCCGAAAGTTTTCACGTAAAAATACGATGGAAGATTTAATGCATGCTCTTCTATTTACATCTGATCCTTTTATTTCAAAGTTATCAAAATTGTCATCGAGGCTTTCCAAAGAAAATATAGAGTTGGATAAAGAAGTTAAAGATTTGCCATTTGATGAAAAAGACGTTTTATGTTCCGATAGTTCAGATATTTTCATTTAAATATATTTAACATAATTACATAACATAACATTACATAAGTTAAACTGGTAAACTATATTTGGAATGGTATTTTAAAATCAGAACTATCGTTTCCATTTGATATACTTCACCGATTCTATTGAAATTTGGTACAGTCATCCGGCTATTAACAATGATGCTTAACTAAAAATTTTATTAAGATATCTCTTAAATTAAGCTTGTTATTAATTTAATGCCACTAGATTGGCCGTTTCGCCCACTGTGCACCCCCTTCCGCCCCCACAATGAACGAAAATCAGTGGCATCCACACTCTCGAAGATACGAGAAAATTAAGAAATCATAGAGAATGACCACATCTATCAGATTGCCGAATCTGGATCAGATCATTATTATAACCAAAAGGAACAAAGTCATTTGCAGCGGCTATGCAGCGCCTCGTCGGGCGTCGGGACGTTTAGACAGATTTTCTGTCTCTCTCTCTCACGCACTTTTTTGGGTTCAATCAGTAACCATACAGTATATACATATGTAGATGTGCCAGTTCATACTACGAAGCGTCACACGACGGGCTACCAGCTTGAGCACTCCAGAGACCTCGGCTCTGATTTGGATCTTTTGATGAAATGACCTACCGCCACAAAATAAATGAAAAATAGGCAGGAGTGGGGGTATGGTACGCTGGGTGCGGGAATAAAATAAAAGCTGTTATTTGTTTGATTTATACTACAAAATATAAAATATTACAATAATATAATTACACATTTCGTCCACTGGTATCCAAACGCATTCTTCTTTGATACTTTCGCGAATTTTTCGGATAGATTGTTGGTAGGATTTATCCAAGTAGTTCTTTCTAAGAGTACTCTCATCAGGAATTTGTTGCCTAGTGTAACTGCTAAGCACATTCTATGGTATATTTGCCGCAGTCAACGCTGTACATAAATCCTGTTTTGTTATACCTGTTGATTTTCGACATTTTACTACACTTCACTTCAAAGACTGTAGCAAATAAATAGCTCAAAATAACGCCAGAGATCAAACTGATAAGAAATTACATTAACAATATGTTACAGAGAGACGTCATATAAAGAAGCTGCACATCTTTGGTGTTGTCATTTGCTCTGGTTTTAAGTCAGGCTTTCGAAAAGAACAAAAAAGCTTTGCTCTGATTTTAAGTCGGGCTTGCGATAAGAAAAATAAAGCTTTTTGCTCTTGTTATACCCGATACTCAAAATGAGTATTGGGGTATATTAGATTTGTGGTAAAAGTGGATGTGTGTATCGACCAGAAGGAATCGTTTCCGACTTCTTGATCAGCATCAATAGCCGTGTCGATTGAGCCCTGTCTGTCTGTGCGTCCGTCCGTCAGTCCGTCTGTCCGTCCCTATCAGCGCCTAGTGCTTAAAGACTGAGCTAGAGCAACGACATTTTATATCCGGACTTCTGTAATATGTCACTGTTACGAAAATATTTCAAAACTTTGCCCCCCCTCCACAAAGGGCGAAAATCTGTGGCATCCACAATTTCAAAGATACAAGAAAACTGAAAACTCAAAATCGTAGCGGATGACTATATGTTCTAGAGTGTAAAATCTGTACCAGATCGTATAATTATTATAGCCAGAATCAAGAAAACAATTTCATTCTTTTTCGTTCTGTCTGGTCGGTTGGTCGGTTTTGCCAATTGCAAAATATAAGTTCAAGGATCTCAGAACCTATAAGAGCCAGAGCTACCAAATTTGGTATCCACACTCCTGTGATATCCGACCTTGACCGTTTCGTGTCAAAATTTCCACAAACCCCCTTCCTTCTCAAAGACTATTATAGCTAGAGTAACCAAATTTGGTACAAACACTCCTGTTAGATCTCACTATAAAACGTAAATTTCAAAATTTCGACCAACCCCCTTCCGCTCCCACAAAAGACGAAAATCTGTTGCATCCACAATATTGCAGACTCGAGAAAACTAAAAACGCAGAATCATAGAGAATGAGATCCAATCATTTTTATAGCCAAAAGGAACAAATCAATTTGCAGTGGCTACGCAGCGCCGCGGCGTCTGCCGGAGGAGAGCCATACTGACTAAGTATCGGGTATAAATGTAGAGTTGCGGTCTCCGCAGCAACTCACAACGTTCCCCCTCGTTTTAAGTTGGGCTTGCGATAAGATCAACACAACAATATATGGTAAAGCGTTGAGTGAAAGGGAAAGTGGTATTGTTTTAATTTTTCGATGATATTCGTGTGCTATATGCACATATTTTTCATATTTTGGATATTTTTTGCAAATGCTGCATATATTTTGCATATTTTGTTTGCATATTTTTGCATATGTTTTGCATATTTTCGATATGCATTCAAATTCGTTATATTCGAACGATTAAACGTCTAAATAAAAATTTTGGTAGCAATCTGACGAAAATATGCAAATATGCAAAATCCGAGGTCTACTTATGAGGCTGAAATTTTAGAAGAGTTTTTATAAGAAATTAACCAAAAAGTTTGGGTGGCTGTAATATTCAATTTAATAGGCGGGGCGAAAATAATTATGCGTCCGCTCGATAATACTTAATATCAACGAATAATTATATTTTCACAATTTGATCTTTAAGCCTAGGCTAACCTACGGTGGCAAAGCCAAGCGAATTCGACCTAGCCTAACTTACGCTAGACGTCATTCAAATACAGTTCCAAAATTATCAAAATAAAAATTAAAAAAATACGAAACGACTAAACAGCGGTGAATTTTTTTTTATTGGACTAAAATCCCATTGATATTCTGTAAATAGCTCTAGTATCGATTGTAAATTCTTATACCTTTGATTCAGCTAATTGATTAATGCAGCAACAAAATTAGTGCAGATCATGCGGGCATTATTTTAGTGATATTCAGGCAATCTTCGGTTTTTACTTACTTTTGCGGATTACGTTTTCAGTCAAATCGTTTCGTTTTCGTTTTTAGGGGCTCCCGTTTTCACAAAATTTTGTCATCGATTTTTTTCATTTTATCATCGTTTCTGGCAAACAAAAACAGCTTACCTGGCTTCTTCGTCAGTAAATATAGTGATAAAAATGTTTTTGTTTTTTTTCAATTGCTTGTTTTGAAGCAAAACGACGGCAGAAGGTGCGCGATTCAAGAAGATCAAGACATCTTAGATGCAAAACTTCCGTATTGAACATGTCTGACGAGCTGTGAGAAACGGCATGTAACAGAAAATTAAATTTCTAATGAAATCCCATTTCAATGTTTCCAGTTAGGAACATGGCGCTGAGCATTATCATAAAGCAAAATCACTTTTCTTGTCTTTTTAAACCCGATACTCAAAAAGAGTATAGGGGTATATAAGATTTGTGATGACGGTGGATGTGTGCAACACTCAGAAGGAAGCGTCCTTCCTTCCTGAAGACGTGGCAGCCCGGCTACAAACTTCGTTTGGCCAATGCAGAGAATCTCGAAGAACAAATGTATGTTGGAGGGCATGCTTCATGCGATTTATGTCGACGGTATAGTTGGATTAATTGCTCTTAGTGGTGGGAGCAACTAATGCCAAAATGGTCGCGGCATAGCTTGACGCGTGTGATTCAAGTTGGATATTCACGCAGCATCCTTCGGACATGGCACACGAATCGGCCAGACCAGGAACTGAAACTTCCGATTCTTTCTTCTATAGCTGCAACTGCTGAGCTAGACTAGAAGTGATAAGATGCACCTGAAGCCCAGAATCGAGCAGGGCACAGCAAGGAATCAATGTCCCAGAGCTTTTCCTAACACTGATAACGGCAGTGGCCAGCAACACAACGACCCGTTTGTGACTCAGGGCCAAGAGCGACGATGCTGCAGTACGTTCAACGTCAGAGGGTATTGCGGGCAATCGTGGAGTCGATGTTGAATTTGAGAGTTGAGGCAGAATAAATTGAGAAACGTTGGATGGACACTCGAAATAAAGTAGCGTGTGCTGTTTAGCGCCACATATTCGACAGGATCGAGAACGAAATGCACTTTTATAATGGCCTGCTCGGAGGCAGTTGTTACACAGTAATAGCTTTTTAGCTTCCTGATGCCGAAGTCGAGGAGATGATTGCAGAATTGCGGACACCCATATATGGGATGTTGTTGATCTCCGGCGACGACGTTCCTCCTACTTGGCTTGTGTTGCACTGTCTACCCTCTGCAGCAGACTGTGTATCACAGTGCAGTCAGCAACCTGCCCCTTTGTCCTAAAACTCTTTAGGGCGCGCAGATTGGCAATTGCGGTATCTGGCAAAGAGCGTAGTTGGGATACAGATGATTCCTTAATGCGTTGCGCACCCAGAATGTCAGTGACATATGCCTGAAATATTAAACTCTTGTTATTGAATCATTTGTTAAGCAAATCTAGCGCGATGGGATAGATGGCATGGCTAAATTCTATTGACGAGATCGCGTCCTTTTAGGCAGGATCGCAGGATGTCAATTATGGAGGAAAACATGCTCCAAAAGGCGGAATACTGCGCGTAGCCCTCGCTGAATTCTGGAAGCTTCAACTCCGGCAGGCGATGCTGACTCTGCATTATAGCTGTAGCTTGGGCTTCTCCAATACGATCCGTTCTCATTGTTTAGCAAGGAAGCATTGTGGACTACCGCTTGTTCAATTCCGTCTTCATAGTTATTTCCAGCATGACCACGCACTCGTCAAACTCCTCTCTTAAGGGACTCCCAATTACATCGAGATCGATCCTTTCCAGGGATTTTGTTGAACGAAGCAATCAGATTCGTTAGGTACTTTAAACGCACGTCCTCACTGAGCTCACCAATTTTCACCTTGCCGGTGGCCCTTCCAATCCTCTGTGCTGCCTCTAGCATGGATTGCACCTTGCGCTTGTAACACTCTGAACTTCAATTTCTGAATCGAGGGACAAGGGCGAGGGCCTTTGCCGTTTAAAGGCCGGCAGCGAGAATCGAAACAACAACAATGACATACGCTGAAAACGCCGAAAACCGAATCGAAACAACATCAAACAGAAGGTAAAGCAGATGACGCGAGAACCGTTACTTTTGATTGTGCACAACCGCTGAGCCGAACAACTGTGGTTCTACGCGAATTAGCCAACGAAACAATTTGTTTTTTATAATTTTGTATGATTTTTTTCACCAAATGTTGAGCCACTAAACTCTTCAGAGGCGTAACTCGATTAATCACAGCAATAGAAAGATTTCGATAAAGTATTTTGTTTGTTTTTTTTCGATTAGTAATTTTATGGTGCCAGGCGCACTGGCCAGACGACGGAACTTGTGCTTGCGATGACGATCGCTGTAGATGTGATTTCTGCTATGCAGACCAGTCTCCCTCGCAGCTCTCGTCGGTGACGAAACATGAGAAAAGAGGGATCCAGCGATGAAGAGCGTAGGGAGAAGCAACCAAGCAATACAAATAACAACAAGCTGCGCTATGTTCAGAGATCTGGTCCTTATAATACTTTTTGTGCTGCAATGGGCAGGCGCTTAGCCGAACAGCCAAAATTAACAAATAAATTTTCAGTGGCTACGCAACGTTTTCCACGGGGCTTACTCATTTCCTCTCTTTCACACACTCTTCCTTGTGCAGCGTCCGCCCTCTGGCGGTAGGAAGCCATACTGAATATATATCGGGTATAAATGTAGAGTCGCGGCCCTAGCTGCCATTCACAACGTTCCTGCTCGTTTCGTTTTTAAACGATGAGAAATGCTTTGTTCAATCACTCTCAAAGTTCTTGCCACTTCTTGCTGATGCTGACATTCATATTCATCCAATAGTGCAAATATTAATAGACGTTGACATGCAATGACTGCGAGAGAGATGTTGTAGCATCTACACCATGATGGAATTATACAAGGTGGTCTGGTCGGCAAAAAACTGTGCCTTAACTTATGCTAGCAATAAGTGCGAGTGAAAGGCACATAGTATAAAAGTAGTAGTAGTAAAGCTTCGCCCCGCCCACTTCCGCCCCCACAAAGGGCAAAAATCTGTATATCTCCTCTGACGGGCAACTTTTCTCCGCTGGAGGACATCTTATATCCGCTGGTGGAAAACTTATCTGCGCCGGCGCACAACATATCTCCGCTGGCGGACAACGTATCTCCGCTGGCTGACAGCTTATCTCCGCTGACGGACAACTTTTCTCCGCTGGAGGACATTTTATACACGCTAGCGGAAAACATATCTCTGCTGGCGGAAATTTTGTCTCCGCTGGCGAACAGTTCTTCTCCGTTGGCGGACATCTTATATCTAGTGGCAGAAAACTTAGTGGAAAATTAGCACTACACTACTGAGAAACTAAACATGCATTCATAATACATTTACGAATACCACTACAATTACTAATTACTAGAAAGGTGAGTGAGGATTAGTAATTTAATAAGAGGAAGAGAATTAGTGGTGGATATAATATGGTAGAGGGAATTATAATCCGAGCATAATACCCTAAACGGTTCATGCAAGGAATAAAATTTCTAAAGAGTCTAATAGGAATCATGGAGTTTATGCGGCACAACAGATCAGGGCTGTCTATGTCACCCCTGATCAAGTTGTGCACAAAAATCACACCAAGCATTTTCCTACGGTTAACTAAGGATGGGAGGTTTACTAATAGCAGTCTACTAGAGTAAGATGGGAGTCTCACACCCGCATCCCAGCTAAGGCCCCGCAGAGCAAAGAGTAAAAAGTTTTTCTGTACTGATTCTATACGGTCCTGGTGTACTTTGTACTGAGGGCACCATACACAGGAGCCGTATTCTAAGATCGGACGAACAAGCGAGGTATAGAGAGTCTTTGTTATATAGGGGTCGTCAAATTCCTTTGACCACCTCTTTATAAACCCAAGCACGCCCATGGCCTTATTTACCATGGTAGAAATGTGTTCGGAAAACTTTAACTTGGGGTCTAACATAACACCCAGATCATCCACCAGGGTAATTCTCTCAAGAGAACCACCAAATAGGGTGTAGGGAGCCAACAAAGGGCTAGAACGATGAAATGTCATAACTTTTCATTTCGAGGCATTAAGGTGTAACAAGTTTGCACAGAACCATGACTGAAAGTTTTTGAGATCGCATTGCAAGCGAAAATGAAATGAAATGTCCTTATACTGGACACAGGGCTTAACATCATCCGCATACATAAGTATTCGAGAGTATTCTAATACCGAGACACAGAACCATGACTGAAAGTTTTTGAGATCGCATTGCAAGCGAAAATGAAATGAAATGTCCTTATACTGGACACAGAGCTTAACATCATCCGCATACATAAGTATTCGAGAGTATTCTAATACCGAAGGAAAGTCATTAATAAAGAGTATGAAGAGTAAGTGGCATAGGTGCCTGCCCTGTGGTACTCCCGAAGAAACCTTTACTAGTGAGGAGAGGGAGTCAAAGGTGAAGTTTATGCTCTAAAAGGGAATGGTTTACAGAGTCCAATGCGTTACTAAAGTCGGTGTAAATGACATCCGTCTGTAAGTTACCTTGAAAGCCTTTCATAATGAAAGAGGTAAACTCTAAAAAATATCTGAGTACACAACCAGGAAACCCGTCTGGACCCGATAAAAATATCGGCTTAACTAGTCGAAGATCATGAAGTAAAGAACATTCATTTAACAAGGGACTGAAAATGCCGTTCGTCCTCGGTAAACCGTATGGGTTCGGATGACCAGAGTAGCTTTCCTCAGAATAGGTGGTTTGGAAAAATTGGGCAAAGAGATCGGCAATTGCCTGATCATTATTTGCCGACGTATTGCAAAATGATAGCGAGGATGGGTGTGCGGACGTTCTACGCTTACTGTTTACGAAGCAGTAACACTGTTAAGGGTCCTGAGAAAAACGTATCCTGCATCGAGATAGGTAGTTCTTATAGCATTGTGCATTAAGAAACCTGGTTAAAGCCGGACATTCTTAGTTCCGAGGTTTTTGCAGGTCGGTACACAACTTTTAGAAAGGACCGTTCGTCTCGACGTGCAGGGGGGTTTCTAATTGCAGTGGACTCTTACTTCACGTCGGAACACTTCACAGTCCAAGTTCAACAGGAACTGGAATTCCTGTGTGTAAAACTGATTCTTCCCGCTTTCGCTATATTCATTACTTGCTCGTATATCCCACCTTCTTCGGATATTTCAATTTATGAGCAGCACTTGTCCGCTTTAACCGCTGTTTCTTCCTCGCTATCTGATAAAGATCGTATGATAGTTCTTGGTGACTTCAACTTGCCAGGAACTGTTTGGTCTTCGGTAAACGAGTCTAGTATCCTAGTGCCCATGTCACGACATGACTTTGTTGACGGCTTGCTTGACCTATCCCTGTCTCAAGTCAACCATGTGAATAATTCCTTGGGTCGATTGCTTGATCTGTGCTTTGTATCGGATCCGACCATAGTGTTGTTAACCCGAGCCCTTCCGCTCACTATACCTGAAGACGCCTACCACCCTACTTTCGAGGTGTCGCTAGATATAGGACCAACTGTATTGGATCGGTCGAGTAGGCTGCCCGAACGTGTCCGCTGCTTTCGTAAAGCCGAGTTTGCGAAGCTTAATAACCTCATTAGGGATTTTGATTGGTCCGCTTTGTACTTGTGCACTGATATCATAAAAGGCACAAACATTTTTTACAATGCTCTTGGCACATTTTTCGATTCTTGTGTCCCGCTTTCTTGTCCGACTAGATCTGGAAAACCCCCTTGGTTTACCAAAGAGTTATCCAGTCTAAAAAACTTAAAATCAAGACTTTATAAAAAATTTCAAGAAGTGGGTTCTCCTACTTCTCACTCTCGCTATGTATTAGCTCGGTCAAACTTTTCAGTTCTTAATGCTCAATGCTATAGGAACTACCTATCTCGATGCAGGATACGTTTTTCACAGGACCCTAAACAGTCTTACTGCTTCGTAAACAGTAAGCGTAGAATGTCCGCACACCCATCCTCGCTATCATTTTGTAATACGTCGGCAAATAATGATCAGGCAATTGCCGATCTTTTTGCCCAATTTTTCCAAACCACCTATTTTGAGGAAAGCTACTCTGGTCATCCGTACCCATACGGTTTACCGAGGTCGAACGGCATTTTCAGTCCCTTGTTAAATGAATGTTCCCTACTTCATGATCTTCGACTAGTTAAGCCGGTGTTTTCACCGGGTCCAGACGGGATTCCAGGTTGTGTACTCAGGTACTGCGCCGAGGCTCTGTGTGGACCTTTGCTTAAACTATTCACCCTGTCCATCGATTCTTCTTGCTTCCCCCCCATCTGGATGGATTCGTTTATAATTCCTCTCCATAAAAAAGGTAGCAAGTCTGATGCAAAAAATTATAGAGGTATAGCAAAGTTATCCGCTATTCCTAAAATGTTTGAGAAGGTTTTAATTCCGCAGTTGCAACATCTCTGCAAGTCACTTATATCTCCAACTCAGCATGGATTTATAAGGCGGCGATTAACCACCACGAACTTGCTAGATTTTATCTCTATCATTATCAAAGGCTTTCAAGGTAACTTACAGACGGATGTTATTTACACCGACTTCAGTAAAGCATTCGACTCTTTAAACGATTCCCTTCTAGCACATAAGCTTGACCTTTTAGGGTTTCCACCCAACCTCCTGAGATGGATTTCTAGCTATCTTTGTTCCAGGTCTCAAAGAGTCCTCTTCAAAAACTCGCTCCCTTCACCAGTAAAGGTTTCTTCGGGAGTACCACAGGGCAGCCATCTAGGCCCCTTACTCTTCAGACTCTTTATTAATGACTTGCCTTCGGTATTAACATACTCTCGAGTACTTATGTATGCGGATGATGTTAAACTCTGTGTCCAGTATAAGGACATTTCACTCCCATCTTACTCTAGTAGACTACTATTAGTAAACCTCCCATTCTTAGTTAACCGTAGAAAAATGCTTGGTGTGATATTTATGCACAACTTGATCAGGGGTGACATAGACAGCCCTGATCTGTTGAGCCGCATAAACTTCACGATTCCTATTAGACTGACTAGAAATTTTATACCGTTGTTCCTTCCACTTTGTAGATCGAATTATTCCTTGCATGAACTGTCTAGGGTCTTATGCTCGGATTATAATTCCCTATACCATATAATATCCACCACTAATTCTCTTCCTCTTATTAAATTACTAATCCTTACACACCTTTCTAGTAATTAGTAAGTGTAGTGGTATTTGTATGTTGATTGCATGCTTAGTTTCTTAGTAAGTTTCGTGCTAATTTTCCTCGAATGTTAGTCTAATAGCTATATTTCTTGCATGTTCGCGTTCGGTTCGGCTGCGCACCGTGCGTCATGCGGCAGCGCCCCTCGGTCGGTTGGGCGGGAGGAGGGCTGCGTTTTGCCTGGGATCCGCGCGTAACAGCCTTCTGCTGGTTTCACACGGGCCACTTGACGGTGCAGTAACTGCATCGCCTCTTGAAAGATGCAGTCATTGCATGTCAACTTCCACGAAAAAAAAAAGTTGAGGTTCAGGGTGGCATACTGGAATGATTTGTATGAATTATGGGGGGCCTATTCTTCTTCTTAGCCTTAAACTCCTTCACCACCAAATGCTCCGGCCAAAATTTGGCAGAGCAAATGGTGTCAAATTGAGTTGGGGAATGCTTATCTTAAACGACGCTATCTCCCTGGCATAAGAGAAGTTAAAAGTCCTGCATCTATAAACTTTTCACCTGTCCATAAGTTTTTCGCTAATAGCAGCCACACCATATGTTGAATTTTTCGAATTAAAAGAAAAATGCTTACTTGGCTCAATAGTTACCATTTTTACTGACAACAAAATATTTTACGCCTCTCTAATCGTCCACATATACATATAATGATCAGAAATTGCCCACAGATGCCTTACCTTAAATTTCATTCTTCTGATCTGACATTTTTGATCAGAATTTACAGCTAGCGCTGTTTTCAATTTATACACCCGATGAGTTTGAACAAATTTAGAATATTATATCGGGACAAAATTGTATAAAAATGTATTTTTATTGAATTTATTGCTCTGAAAACCTATTAAAATAGGAAAATGTTAAATTTTTTGTAGTTTTTTGCTATGTTTATGTTTTTCTTAAAAAATGATACTTGATAAAAGTTTTTTCCAAAGACTGTGTAACATATTGAACTAATTAAAGAAAAATCGCTGAAAATTGTATAATTTTGGACTTCTTCATTATTTTTTTTACCCATGTTTCCGTACTCATATAAAAAAATGAAAGTTCCGAAAGATACCAATAACATTACAGATGAACATTGGTCGCATTAATCATATGAGATTTGCAAAATTAAAAAGTATATTTTATAAACTGTGAAAGAAAATGAAATTATTGTGGATTTCCCGCAGATATGGGCTTATCTAGTAGAGCGGTATAGCTTCTTTCACTAATTTTACATTTTTTTCTTTCATTAACGCTTTGAATATTATTAATTCGTAAACAAAAAACATCTGATTCTGCTAGCAAAATACTTGGAGTTCTGAGTACTTGGCTTCACACCGAAAAATAAATCGCATACCTGAACTGATTATTTAATTGCAAACGAATCTTAGGTTCCCTTCTGAAAATCTCAATTTTAGAGCCTTTTAAAGCAACATGGACAAAATACTATTGCACATTTAAAAAGCAAAAGCGCGAGTTTACCATGTTGCAGTTCAATCAGATGAATCACAACTTTACAAAACCTGAGGTACGAGAAGATGAGAAGCTGACATTGTTCTCTTGCCAGCGAAGAGCCTCCGAATTCGAGAAGCGCTTTTGTTTTGATTTGACGTTTAAGGAGAAACCAGGAATCGTGTACACATTTCAAGCTTTGAGCGAGAAAGACTACCGCTCCTGGCTAAGTGCAATGGATGGGACTGAGCCGGTAAGTTTAAACTTATAACAATTTATATAACTAATAAAACCATATGTATTTACACTGTAAAGGCATTTCTCGCACCCGGTAAGATAAAGGGTAACGAAGCATATCAACTAGACGAAACCGGCTTCATATTTGTTCGCCGATGCATTAACGTACTAGAAAGTCGTGGCCTTGAAGACGAAGGTATTTATCGTAAGAGTGGCGTGGGTACCAAAATTACCAAGCTTTTAGCACTGGGTATGAACCGAAAGGATACAGAAGATGTTTTTATCGAAGAAAAATATCGGGAGCTAATGGAAAGCAATACAATTGCTAGCGCTCTCAAAATGTATCTTCGGAATTTGAGTGAGCCGCTGATGACTTATCACTATCATACTCATTTCATTGAAGCCGCCAGTAAGCACTGAATTGACTAAACCCCTTTGTGCATGGTAATATCTTTTCCGATCTTTAGAACAAGAAGGCCTCAATCAGCGAATAAATGAAGTCCATAAACTAGTCTACAAGTTACCACAGCCTAATTTTGAGATGCTTGACATGGTTATTAAGCATTTAACCGAGTGAGTATCTAATAATTAAAGTATCTAATGAAACCAATTAGTTCAACTCTATCAGTGATGCATTTATATATTAATCTCTAACAGGGCTGTTGTGAAATCCTCGATACGAGATTTCAATGTTGAGCAGAAATGCTCTGGGGAATCTTTGCGTTTAAGAATGTACTACACGATATAGACAATTCGAGATTTATTCATTGGGACTTCAATCAACTTAAACTTTAATCTTAATCGCGTATAGAGTACAATGTAATGGGTAATACGGGTTTAAGCGCGGCCGGCTGCAACTGCTAATTGTCGTTGTGATTTCGTCGAAACGCAAACGAAGACTCTTCATGGTGATCGGAGACGAGGTTACGCCGCCCTAGCATGAAACGACGCCGTTCTCCGAGTGGGCAATCGCAGTTAGAGCGCTCTCACTCTCTTTGTAGTTTAACCCTTAGAAAACCGTCCATGCCGCCCCCAATACTGGGACCAGTATTAGAAACCAAAGGAGACATCCTTGTGAATGCTCTGTGAATAAATAAAGTGTTCGTTATGGTACATGTATGGTCAAATGGAGCTAGCAACGGTGGTAGGATTATTCTGAGGTCTGTGGCAACGGTAGCCGACATAGTTTAGAGACCGATCGTTTCTATACGCCTGATGCTGTTTTAACAGTTGCGACTCTGACTAAACTGTCAGCTCCAGGGTGAACTTCTATTATCCTTCCCAGTTTCCACTCGTTGGGTGGCAGTCGGTCATCCTTGACAATTACTAGATCGCTGACTTGTAGATTGTCGGTTTCATGTCGCCACTTTGGACGGGCTTGAAGATGTGATAGCCAATCCGAACTCCAACGTTTCCAAAATTGCCGGATCATTTTCTGTCCTTCCAGAAATTGGACTGTGAGTGGAACATCCCTTGTCGTTACATCCGGCGGTGCTAATAATGAATCTCCAATAAGAAAATGTGCCGGGGCGAGGACAGCTAGGTCCTCCGGCTCCGCGCTTAGTGGACATAATGGCCTGGAATTTAAACAGGCTTCAATTTGTGTTAGCACGGTAGCAAGTTGTTCGTAGGTCATTTTATATCCTGAAAAGGCTCGATAGAGATGTGTTTTGACAGACTTTACATTTGCCTCCCAAAGGCCTCCGAAATTAGGACTATGCGGTGGATTAAAATGCCATTGGACGTTTCGGGCCGCTAAAGCAGGTACTACAGTTGTGGGTAGCTCTCGTTTCAAATGTATTTGCCAGGTTTGAAGAGCCCGGTCGGCACCAATGAAGTTCGTGCCGCAGTCGCTATACATGTGTTGACAGTAGCCCCGACGCGCGATGAAACGTTGTAGGGCCATGAGAAAGTGTTCGGTGGTTAAGCCCGTGACCGCTTCAAGATGAATTGCCTTTGTAGCCAAACAGATGAAAACTGCGATATACGCCTTGTAGTTTGTGTGTCCACGGAATCTGGATGCTTGAATTTCGAACGCGCCTGTATAGTCCACTCCGGTGGCGATGAATGCACGAGTTGGCGGATTGACTCTATGTAGGGGAAGATCGGCCATCAATTGTGCTGCTTCGGTCGGTGACGAAAACATCGGACGCATTGTCGAAGAATGCGTTTGACAGTTTGTTTTCCGTTGACTATCCAGAATTTGTGTCGAATAGTGGCCAGCGTTAATTCGGTGCCGCCGTGGAGTGCGAGACGGTGGGCATTACGCACGACGAGATCGGTAAAATGATGATGATTGGGAATGATCATTGGTTGTCGCTGGCTTATTGGAAGGTGCATTGCATTTCGCAGTCGACCTCTGACTCGTAGAATTTGTTGGTCATCTAGAAATGGGGATAATTGACACAGCTTGTGTGTGCCCGATAGTGCCTTGTTTCCCTTCAACCTCAATATCTCTGTCGCGTAGACTTCCTGTTGAATGCTGCGAACGAGATGAATTAAAGCGTTGTCGAGCTCCTGCACACTCAGTGGTCCAGACAGTTTGTCCCCTTTGGCTTGAATGTTATGTATAAACCGTAGAACATATGCCATGACTGATATTAACCTGTCGTATGAGGACGAGTTTTGGATGAAGGCTTCTGGAGCCTCCGAGACTTGCACAGCATTTTGGAACAAAACTGAAGGTTTCTCCTCGATTATAGTCCTGTCGATGTCCTGACTGGGAACTCCGTTTGCCGGCCATTGGCTTTCCGGCTGCTGTAGCCATGATGGTCCAGACCACCATAATGGATGTACTGCTAACTCTTGTGGTGCTAAGCCACGAGTTGCGCAGTCCGCTGGGTTTACCGCAGTAGGTACATGTCTCCACTGAGTTGATGTACTATGCTCCAAAATCTGTCCAACGCGATTTGACACAAAGGTTTGCCATCGGTGGGGGTCTCCATTTATCCAAAACAAAACGATAGTAGCATCTGACCAATAGAAGGTTGCCATAGGTGGTCCTGCAGTGCGAAGTTGGTCCCGGATCCATTTTGCCAGTTTAACTGCCAGCAGCGCACCCGAAAGTTCGACTCGTGGAATTGTGATCGGTTTCGTGGGTGTGACTCGACTGCGTGCAGCTAGCAAATGAGTTTGAATCATTCCGTTTGGTAGCTCTGCACGAATATATGCACATGCTGCATACGCCAGTGATGATCCATCGCAGAAAACATGTAGCTGTTATGACGCAAGCTCGTGGATGTTGAAGCTCAGCCATCGTGGTACTTGAATTTGCTCGACATATGGCAAGTTCTGTATGAATCCCTGCCATCTATCAAGCAGTTCGGTTGGCAGCGGTTCATCCCAGTCCAGTTGTGCTAGGCTGCCATCGTTGCGTTTGATGCGGGCCATCCATGAGTCCTTGAGTATCGCCTTCGCGGTCATGACACAGGGCGTGATGAAACCTAATGGGTGGTACAGTCGGGCGACTGTGGAAAGTAAAGAACGTTTAGTATGTGCGTGACTGATTTCAAAATTTATCTTGAACCCAAAATAGTCTTGATGTGGATGCCAATAGAGGCCTAAGGTTTTAACGGGATCTTGGTACTCAAACTCTAATAATGTCTTATGAGATAAATGGTCTGGAGGTATGTCTTGTAGCAGAGAAGCGTCATTCGCAGACCACTTTCGAAGCTCCATTCCTGCTGATCGTAAGGCTCCGATCAATTGATTTTGAATTTATAATGCTCCTTCGCGAGTGGAAGCTCCGCTTTGTACGTCATCAACGTATATTTCGTGTCGAAGTACCCTTTCCGCGAGTGGGTATCGGTCGCGTTCATCCTGCCCCAGTTGATGTATGACGCGAATGGCTGTGTAAGGAGCTGAAGCGGTTCCAAACGTAACTGTGTTGAGATAATACTCAGCTACTTGGTTGTGTTCGTCATGCCAAAAGATGCGTTGATATTGCGAATCCTCTGCATTCATGTCAATGCATCTATACATCTTCTGAATGTCGGCAGCAAAAACAAAACGATGGAAACGCCAATTCAGGACCACGCCGGCTAGATCGTTTTGGAGCGCTGGTCCGGTGCATAGGACGTCATTGAGCGATTTTCCGTTTGACGTTTTACAGGAGGCGTCATATACTACTCTAACCTTAGTAGTGACACTTTCCTCTTTGAATACTGCGTGATGAGGCAAGGTGCAACATGTGGACTCGATTCCATTCTCCTTGCTAATGATGCAATGCTGCTGCTCCTTGGTTGTTACTTTGGTCACCTGGCCTAGTTGAAAGTACTCCTTCATGACTTCCGAATATTTGGCTTGCAGCTCCGGCTGCCTTTGGAATCTTCGTTGAAGCATTTGGAATCGATTAATCGCGATTTGACGTGATTTGCCTAGCACCTGCGAAGGGTCAAACAAACGCTTAAGTGGTAACCGTACCAAATACTTGCCGTTTCGTTGACGGATGTGAGTTCGTTTAAAATGCTCCTCGCACCATCGCTCTTCCGGTGTGAGCTGTTTTGCAGAACCGAGATGCTCCATTTCGAAGAATTTCTGGACGAGATTCTCTAGCCTGTTGTGGTGACATCTAATGGTGACAGCGTGTGAGCGTGTGGAAGTGGCTCGACCAAAGACTATCCAGCCAAGCTGGGTGTGCTGTGCAATTGGTTGGTTCTCCTTTCCTCTGCGGATATCTGAAAGCAGGATCTGTGGGATTACGTCCGCTCCCAGCAGAAGATCAATCCGTTGTGATTTGTAGAACCTGGGATCGGCGAGTTCTATTCCGTTCAAATGAGGACATTGCTGCAATTTGATGGATTTTGAAGGTAATTGCGATGTAAGCGTTTTAAGTATAAACGCAGTATCAATGGTAGTACAAAACTGCGAAGTACAAGAACTTAATGACAATTCTGTAGTGTAGGTACACCTGTTCTTGGAGGTGGTCCCAACTCCAGCAATTTTTGCCGAAATTGGATGCCGCTTGAGGTTGAGAGCCTGCACTGTGTGCTCTGTAATGAGGGTTTCTTCCGAACCTGAATCCACTAACGCACGTACCACAGCTGATTGGCCAGTGTGGGGGTTGTGGATTGTGACCAGGGCAGTGGCCAGAAGGACAGTGCTAGGTCCGTGATGCGTTGCCGTAGCGGAGACTAGTTGCGCAGAGTGTGTTCTCACAGACGAGTCGGTCGCTGCAGACTGTGGATGACCACCGGAACCTGAGCAGGAGTTGGGAAGTGCAGCAGTGTATGGTGTCTTTGACCACACTGCGTGCAGTTCCTTTTACTGGTACATTTTGAAAGTGCATGGGAACGGCTCAGACAGTTGAGGCATGCCTTTGCATGATCGACGATGGCTTTCCTTGCAAAGCAGTCCTTGGACAAAAGGTCCGGGCAATGCCGAAGATTGTGACTGTCGCTACAGTGAGGGCAGCGAGTGTGTTCGGCAACCGCAGTCTTGGCGTAGAAACTGTTGCCCTTGTATGTTACGTTGCCAACTGACTTCTTCGGGTGCCTTTGATTGACAGGCTGCGGCACAGGTGTCCGCGTCGTGGAGTGGCCTCGATTTTCGAACACATCGATGCTGACGAGACGGTCGTTGAGAAATGATTGTAGCTGAGAAAATGTGGCAAGTTCGGCAGAGCTACCGAGATGGAGCTCCCAAGCTTGCAGTGTCGTGCTTGGCAGTCTGGAAGTGAGATGATGAGCCATCCAATGCTGAACATCTAGATTCTTGAAAGCATTGAGACAAACCGTCGCAACATTAAGCATATGTTTTATATCAGCAGACTGCTCCTTTGTCAACTGTGGCAAGTCATACAAACCGTTCATATGGTACATAAACTGCAGCCGTTTGTTGTCGTATCGCTTGAGGACGAGACTCCAAGCTGTTGCATAGCTATTTCCCGCAAGCGCCATCTGCTGAATATCCTCGTCGCGATCCGAGGGAAGAGCTTGCTTCAGGAAATGAAACCTTTGGACGTCGGACAGTTTCTGGTTGTTATGGATGAGTTGAACAAATGCATCGTGAAATGCCGGCCAATCCACAAACTTGCCTGTAAATGTCGGTACAGGTAGCTTGGGCAATTGCACTGATGATACAGATGGATTTGCTGGCTCCGGATTCTGCTTTACCGGTGGTGCTCTTGGACATACATTTTCGTAGGCCTCTGATATGATGCTGAATGCCGTTGTATAGTCTTCATCAAAGCGAAAGGCCACTTCGCTGGACACATAACTATGCGTACTTGGACATCGAAGTATTAGTAAACGTTGATGATTTTGCTCAAATTCACCTAAGAACCGTTGCAAAGTTTGTAAGCACGTTTGAAAATAAGCTTTTGTTTTCCGATCTGCGCCATCCTTTCTGAAATTACGCACCGTTTGATTAACCCTCGCAATGAGATTTGTCTGAATAACACTGAGATTGTCGATCTCCACCTGAGGATCGGCTTCGAGGTCGTGGGACTCGGCTGTTGACATGTTGCTGTTATATGTGTATGTACCTTTCTCACCCTTAGTTGCACTCTCTTTGACCTTGTACAAAATACCCACAACGAAACACTTACTCTGGTACTCGGGAGTGCTTCTCTTTGCTTAAAGCGTAGCTTAAGAGAACTTGCGAGTCGTTGTTGTTGGTGTTGTCCGAGCGGAGAGCAGAAACTGTGCTACCGTGAGCGTTGAGTTGAGGCCTTGTGTCTAGAGATGATGTGCAGCAACAGAACGCTCGTTGGTCTCTTGGTCTCTGCTTTGCACGAGAGAGAGGCTGCTGTCTAACCGTCGGCTTGTGTTGTTGTTGTGTGCTACTGTCCAGGCGCAGAGCTATCGTCTGGTCTTCTTTGTCCCTGCTTCGTGCGAGAGATAGCGGCTGTTGGATAAACCGTTGGTTTGCGTTGTGTTTGCCGTTTACAGTTGCAGCCGGTAAAATATGATTTTATTTGTACATTTAACTGAACGCGGAACGAGGTAGAATCATATGCGTATAGTACGAATTAAACGCGGTCCCCTCATGGGCCACCAAAAATGTTGTGAAATCCTCGATACGAGATTTCAATGTTGAGCAGAAATGCTCTGGGGAATCTTTGCGTTTAATAATGTACTACACGATATAGACAATTCGAGATTTATTCATTTGGACTTCAATCAACTTAAACTTTAATCTTAATCGCGTATAGAGTACAATGTAATGGGTAATACGGGTTTAAGCGCGGCCGGCTGCAACTGCTAATTGTCGTTGTGATTTCGTCGAAACGCAAACGAAGACTCTTCATGGTGATCGGAGACGAGGTTACGCCGCCCTAGCATGAAACGACGCCGTTCTCCGAGTGGGCAATCGCAGTTAGAGCGCTCTCACTCTCTTTGTAGTTTAACCCTTAGAAAACCGTCCAGGGCTCTAGCGGCTTTTACTTACTTTTACGTTTTGATTGCACTACTCAAAGAAATAACAACTTATTTTTCCTCCCTGAACCAACCTGACTTTTTTTTTATAGATTTGGGACTTCAAAAATGTGTCATAATAATAACTATAAAAAACGAGGGGGAACGTTGTGAGTTGCTGCGGACACCGCAACTCTACATTTATACCCGATACTTAGTCAGTATGGCTCTCCTCCGGCAGACGCCGCTAATATTAATTAATAATATTAAGACAGGAAATCAGTCTGAGCGTGACGTCGGGCTCTGTGTAGCCACTGCAAATTGATTTGCTGCTTTTGGCTATAAAAATTATCCGTTCTGATCTAGATTCCGCAACCGGATAGATATGGTCATTCTCTATGATTTTTAGTTTTCTCGAATCTGCAATATTGTGGATTCAACAGATTTTCGTCCTTTGTGGGGGCGGAAGGGGGTAGGGCGAAATTTTGAGATATACGTTTTATAGTGAGATCTAACAGAAGTGCGGATACCAAATTTGGTTACTCTAGCCTTAACAGTCTCCGAGATTTGTGGATGCCCCAGATTTTCGTCCTTTGCGGGGGCGGAAGGGGGTGTCGCGAAATTTTGACACGAAACGGTCAAGGTCCGATATCACAGAAGTGTGGATACCAAATTTGGTTGCTCTGGCTCTTATAGGTTCTGAGATCCTTGAACTCATATTTTGCAATTGGCAAAACCGACCATGAAACCTGTGTGTTAGAGAGAGACAGGGCGAGAAAGAATGAAATTGTTTTCTTGATTCTGGCTATAATAATTATACGATCTGGTACAGATTTTACACTCTAGAAGATATACTAACACGATTCTGCGTTTTAAGTTTTCTCGTATCTCTGAATTTGTGGATGCCACAGATTTTCGCCCTTTGTGGAGGCGGGGCAAAGTTTTGAAATATTCTCGTAACAGTGACATATCACAGAAGTCCGGATATAAAATTTCGTTGCTCTAGCTCTTAAAGTCTTTGAGCACTAGGCGCTGATAGGGACGGACAGACGGACGAACGGACAGACGGACAGACAGACAGGGCTCAATCGACTCGGCTATTGATGCTGATCAAGAATATATATACTTTATGGGGTCGGAAACGATTCCTTCTGGACGTTACACACATCAATTTTCACCACAAATCTAATATACCCCAATACTCATTTTGAGTATCGGGTATGAAAACAAAATATATGAAACATTTTTAATCTATCAAAAAAAGTCGGTTTGGTTCACAGCGAAATAAAAATGTAAATTTTGTTTTAATTAGCACCAATTGGGTTGCCATTGTGATAACGGGAGCGGGAACGGAATATTGCGTGTTATCGTGTCAGCTCACCAAAAAATATTGTATACTCACAAGTATTGAGCACGTATTCAATTTGAATTATATGAAAGATTTGCTTTGTTTTGTTCCTCATTTCTTACCCGTGTAATAACTCGTTTTACTATTTTAGCACTTGCTTTTTATCGATTTCAAAATCAATTTTGAGTCACGTGTTTTTGATCCGACGCGCAGAATAGATCGCATAGCTGTATCGAAACTAGCAGCTTTGGTTCGGTCTTTATGTTGTTTTCCCAACATTTGACTCGCTTTTTATGAAATCATTCAAGACACACCTGGTGTTAAGACCTTAAAAGAAAAGTCTAGGCATGAGCTGTAAATTCAAACTAAGTGCTGCATTGGTAAAGTGTTTTCTCCACTTGTGTTTTGTTATAGTATTTTGTAACGAGTTACATATCTGTGTTTATACCCGAACAGTCATAATCACTTTATGTGATTCTTTCTTTAAAGATCAGTTTTTTGGATACATGAGTGAATGTGTACAATAATATATTTATGTTTATACATTCTGCAAGGGGGCCGAAAGTGGCATGGTTTTGACGATAATATGTTCATGTTGAAACACTCTGCCAAGGGCCGAAAGTGGCATGGTTTTGTATTTTGATTCTTGGGAATCTTTCTGTGTACATTTTCTTTATAGCTATAATTACAAGTACGGATAATCATTTAAAGTCAATTACAGTGGGTAGGAAGTGTTATCATTTGCAGTCTTCGAGCTACTTTAATTATACCCGATACTCAAAAGAGTATTGGGATATATTAGATTTTTGTTGAAAATGGATGTGTGTAACGTCCAGAAGGAATCGTTTCCGACCCCATAAAAAATATATATATTCTTGATCAGCATCAATAGCCGAGTCGATTGAGCCCTGTCTGTCTGTCCGTCTGTCTGTCCCTATTAGCGCCTAGTGCTTAAAGACTATAAGAGCTAGAGCAACGATGTTTTGGATCCAGACTTCTGTGATATGTCACTGCTATAAGAATATTTCAAAACTTCGGCCCGCCCACTTCCGCCCCCACAAAGGACGAAGATCTGTGGCATCCACAATTTTAAAGATACGAGAAAACCAAAACTAAAAATCTTTTAGACTGCAGAATCTGAATTGGATCGTATCATTATTATAGCCAGCATCAAGAAAACAATGTCATTTTTTCACGCCCTGTCTCTCTCTAACACACGTAGCCGGCTTTGCTTAGAGTAAAACATTAGCGCCTAGATCTCAGAGACTATAAAAGCTAGAGCAACCAAATTTGGTATCCACACTCCTAATATATCGGACCGAGACGAGTTTGTTTCAAAATTTCGCCACACCCCCTTCCGCCCCCGCAAAGGACGAAAATCTGGGGCATCCACAAATCTCAGAGACTATTAAGGCTAGAGTAACCAAATTTGGTATCCGCACTCCTGTTCCGCCCCCACAAAGGACGAAAATCTGTTGCATCCACAATATTGAGGACATGAACTAAACACGCAGAATCATAGAGAATGACCATATCTATCAGATTGCTGAATCTGGATCAGATCGGATCATTTTTATAGCCAAAAGGAACAAATCAATTTGCAGTGGCTATGCAGCGCCCGACGTCACGCTCAGACTGATTTTCTGTCTTTCTCGCACGCACTCTTTGTCGTGTCGTTTAATATTCGCGGCGTCTGCCGGAGGAGAGCCATACTGACTAAGTATCGGGTATAAATGTAGAGTTGCGGTCTCCGCAGCAACTCACAACGTTCCCCCTCGTTTTTATTATGATTCCGATAATCAAGGCCGCATGTCCAAACACATGATGGAACTTAAGTCCTATTAAATCATGATGACCTTCTTTTAACAGTTTTAATTCGTTTCTTAACTTATCCATTTCTTCTGTATGGCTATTTAATGGTACTGTTAATAGATCCCATCAATTTTTGGTATTTTACTTATATTACCTATATAAAAGGATGAAATTGGCTCATAGTTTTCTGTTTGAATACTGTGATGAGGTACTAGTATTTTATCATCGGCTCGCACAGTACAATCATGTATTATTGTTGATATTCCTTGTTGCGAAATGATTTGAGTTACTACATTGAACTCTTTCATTAGTGTTTACTGGAACTTTGAAGAGCCTACCTTGCCTTTCTAATTCGACCCAAAAAGACCTTGTCTCTGCTATCTTCCTACAAATGCAATTTGAAATACCTTTTGGATTCTTTTAGAGTCATTTCTGAGTCTTGCTCTTCTGATTGAATTCCAGCTAATGGACTAATTTTAGTTATAGGTCGTTTTATCAACCCGTCTTAATGTTTTAAGGTTACTACTCTGACCATATTATCCCTACCTTTATGTATTTCTTCTATTTTTCCTAAGGGCCATCTAGCTGGGTGACAGGTTTCATCTTTTATTAATACAAACTGTCCTTTTTTAATATTCTGCATTCCTAATAGAAATTTATTTCTTTGTCGCAGAGTGTGTAAATAATCTTCTTTCTATTTGTAAAATTTTAATAGCACGGTTTTATTATATGTTCTTCTTTCTTGATCGTCGTATTCGAATGAATGTGTGTTGGCATATCGATACTTGTCGAGGACAAGTATCGATATATCGAGTACATTGGTATTTCTTATAATACTATCGATGAGTAAATCTTAAACTAATATTCAAATCTTATAAACTAATATTCATATCTTACATATTTAATCAAAAATTCTCTTTTCATTTTCTGAATTAATCTCACCCTATCCAGATTCCCGTTTTGTTCCTCTGAAATTGTCTCAATCGGGCCAAACATTTGCCTTCCAATAATAAAATGACCTGGTGTTAATACATCCAGATCGTCCATATCATTTGTAGCTGTATACAAAGGGCGTGAATTTAGTACCGCTTCAATTTGAGATAATAGAGTTTCCATTTCCTCATAGGTTAAATTATTGTCCTCAATTACTCTTTTTAAGTGATATTTCACTGATTTTACCCCAGCTTGGTAAATACCTCCGAAGTGAGTTCCTGCCGGGGGAATGAAGTGCCACTTGATCTTTCTCTTTATAATATTGGCACCACTTTTATGTTGTCCTTAAGGGCTCTTTGGCATTCCTCCATTTGGTTTCATTATCGGAAAATATTTTTTGCACATTTTCATCTTCTTGAGAAAATTCTTCTAAGTGCAGCTAGAAATGTATCTGAAGTAAGATCGCTGACTGCTTCCAAATGAATAGCCTTTGTCGCCATGCACACGAACACGGCAAAATATCCCTTACAGGATTTCTGCCCCCGGTTTTTAGAGCATCGAAAATGGTAAGGTCCGGCGAAATCTACCCCTGTATTTGAATGTAGCTCTGTGTTTCGGCAGACTAGCAGACTACCTAGCACAGGTGAAACAATCTTTAAGTGTTTTCTTTAAGAAATTTCTTAGCCCAAATATCGAAAACTTTCGCTGGATATCGTTTCGCACCAGATTAATTCCACCGTGCAATGTTTCTTTATGTGCGTTCTTGATAATTAAAGACTTCAAGTGAGACTTATCTAAAATCAAGGGATTTTTAACCTCAAATTCCGCGTTGGAGTTTTGCAATCTACCTCCAACTCGTAACAATCCATCTTTATCTAAGAACGGATTTAAGTTTAATAGTTTATTTTTTGTTTCTTTCGGAATTGAATACTTTGGCGCTATTAATCTCCTTCATGGTCAAAAATGGGGAAATTTTTTTTTTTGGTTTTGATTTGAATAAACCTCAATACATATGCAATGACTCTTTCTAGTTTATGCATACACGAATATTTTTGTAATAATTCATAAAAAAATTTAATTTTTTGGAATTACAATTGTTGTGCTAACAACTAATTTTTCTTCCATTTCCTCTTTTAGCCAATGTTCCTTAGATTTCGCCAACCATTGGGGCCCTCCCACCAAATCCTTAAATCTTGTAGCTTATCTGCACTAATGCCCCTTGATGGTACATCTGCTGGATTGTCTTCAGTTCTAACATGTCCCCATTTAATTTCTTTAATTTTTCTTACTTCGTCAGTTCGACGCCTGATAAACTTGTCTTTATTGTCTCCATTCTTTATCCAGGCTAGAGTAATAGTAGAATCACTCCAGGCATAACACTCTACATTACTTCCAACCGCTATTCACCCGTTGAATTAATTTTGCCAGAAGATGCTGCACAAAGTTATAATGTTGGAATATGGTTCCGATTCTTCTTTGGATTAACTTTGCTTTCGCTGGCTATTATAATTGTAGAACTATCTACCTTGGCATACACTACAGCAGCATAAGCCCTTTCGGATGCATCGGCAAACCCATGAATTTGCATCCACTTATTGTGCGGAGAATTTAGCCATCTTGGTATCCGAATGCTCTCTAATTCTGTTAAACTATCTTTAAACGAACTCCATTCCCCAGGATCCTGTCGTGATAATTCTTCATCCCAATTTTTGTTTTCTAGCCAAAGTTTTTGAACAAACAATTTTCGGACATGTGTCACTGGAGACAGCCGGCCTAAGGCGTCATACATTTTGGCTAAGGTAGATAATACTATTCTGTTGTTATTTTTCTTAATTGGTTCATAATGCAAGTTGAACCTAAACTCGTCTTTAACCGGTTCCCATTGGAGTCCTAATGTTTTGAAGGATTCATTCTCCTCAATGGCTAATACTTTATTTTCTTAGTCATCCCTAACGCCTTCTATAATTTCGAGGATATTGGTTATCCACTTTCTTAAGTTAAACATAACCGCATTAAACTCCCGGGTAACTTCCGTTACATGCTTTTTAGCATGTAGTATAGTGTCGGCACCTGTCATCAGGTCGTCCATGTAAAAATCATTCTTTATGATTTCCCTAATTGCTTGAATTGCAATTATCTGCTATTGCAACAAGCACCCTGGTTGCTAAGTAGGGTGCTGAAGCTGAACCGTACGTAACCGTTGTGAGTTTATACTCTTTTAACCTTTCGTTTGGATTATCTCACAAAATTTATGCAAATATTGTTGATCTTCTTTATCAACATAAATTTTCCGGTACATCTTTTCAATGTCCGCAGATATTACAAATGGCCATTTACGCCATTTCACCATAATATCGAAGATATCTTTTTCGACTCTTGGTCCAACCCACATGATATCATTTAAACTTGTATTATCCTTTATTTAAACCACCCTTGACTTTGTCGTTAGACTGGAATCTCTTATGACTCCTTGATGTGGCAAGTAATGTTTAATGTTTAATGTTTAGAGTTCAACTATGGACAGTTAAACTGTGTAAAAATAGGAATGTACAAATCATAAAAATTACTGCTAATGGAAAGTTTGGTAACACAAGGCAAAAGAAAGTTAACTTAAATTATTCTTTAAAGAAGATTTTACTTTGGAAGCGCAAGTATCAATTAAAAAAGATGGAAAAATGTATTGTAGTCGCGGCAAAGGCTACGGAAAGATTCATGGTCAGAGTAGTTCGAAGGACAGAGAGGAAGATGCAGGGGAAAGTAATACCTAGTCGGGCGGGATGGGACAGCAATATTGATAAGGCTAATCAGGGCCGTGGATTTAACCTCGCCTAAGAGAAGTTTATGGAGAAATAGAATTCCATGACAAGTCCTACGGCTTTCAAGAGAGTGCAAGTTAATGAGACGCAGCCGACTCTCATAAGAAGGAAGATGACGAGAGGGGTCCCAATAAAGTCCGCGCAGGGCAAAGATAAGGAATTGTTTTTGAACGGACTCGAGCATATCTTGATATTTTTGGTAATGGGGAGAGCAGATACAGGAACCATATTCCAAGATAGGCCGTACAAGAGAAACATAGAGTAGTTTAGTGAAATAGGGGTCAGAAAATTCCTTCGACCATATTTTAATAAAGCCAAGGACTCCTTTGGCTTTATTCCAAATAGCGGATATATGAGAATTAAAACATAAGTTAGGTACGAAAATAATGCTTAAGTCATTAACTTTGTACAGGCGTTCCAAGGAAATATCATGACGTTACATTTGGAAATTTTAAGAGGAAAAGCGTTAATAATACACCAATTGTTGAGAGCGTCGAGATCCGATTGAAGAAATAACGGGGACAATTTTTTCGAAGAGTTTAGGAATGGCAGATAAATTGAAGATACAACGGTAGTTTGAGACGTTTGTTTTAGACCCCTTTTTATGAAAAGCAACTATGTAAGATTCTTTCCAGACGGTAGGAAAATCACCAAGCTCGAGAGAGTTTGATGGAACTATTTCAGGCTGAGGTAAGCTCAGTCACGTCCAGGGGTCAGTCCACAAGAAATTTGTAGAAATGGATGGAACCTTAAGGGCGGCGTCGGGGGTGGCCTATCGTAGAGAGGCGGATCGGGGCTAGAGTGGGCGTCGCTCGTCGTGTATACGAAACGGCGTGCGTGGACTCGGGGTGGGGTAGTGTCGGTGCCTCGGCTAGTTGGAATGAACTTACGCAATTGGGTGTTACTCTGATAATTTGACACTTTATTATAGGTTAGGTTAGGTTAAGGCGGTAGCCGGGAGGGGGGGGGGGGATAAGAGCCTCCCGCCCCCAAGCTCACTTGGACCTATAAAAGGTCCGTTGTGTTGCCGCATGGGCATGTGCCCCTTCGCGTTGCCCGAACCGTGAGAGCATACTACTGCAGGTTAAGGGCAGTCCCATCCGGTGGCTTGGATGTATTTGGACAAGGTCCCTGGTTTGATTACGGACAGGTCCGAAATGTCCGTGAGGAAAGCGGCCCCGAGAATACGAAGACGACGATTTCCAAGGGGTGGGCAGTGGCAGAAGAAGTGGGGGACCGATTCCTCCTCCTCCTCGTCGCGACAACTCCTGCAGAAGTCGTTATGAGGGATTGACAGTCTAGAGGCGTGAGTGCCGATCTGCCAGTGTCCCGTAATGGCTCTAGTAACTGCAGAGCACTGTGCTCTGCTGAGTTTATACAGCTCTGCTGAGCGCTTCTTCGATCGATATGGCCATATCAATCTTGAGACTTTACAGGAAACGGTTTGCTGCCATCTCCTATTGGCATTTTGCTCGAACAATTCGTGCGTTAGGAGCCTGCACGTAGCCAAGGGCATCGCTACTTGCTCCCTCTCCGGTAGGAGAGGAATCGTAGTACCCTGCCTGGCTAGCTCGTCGGCGGCGTCATTCCCCTCGATGTCCCTGTGGCCGGGGACCCATATAAGGAAGAGATCTAACTGCTCTGCGATCTCGTGCAGAGACCTGCGGCAGTCATTTACAGTCGCTGAGTTCGACGATATTGAGCCTAGAGCTTTGATAGCTGCTTGGCTGTCCGAGAAGACGCACACTAAGTGCGTATCTAGAAGTAATTTGGAGACGATCGAAATGGCCTCCTTGATGGCTTCAACCTCCGCTTGGAACACACTACAGTGATCCGGGAGCCTGAAGCAATGACTGATGTTCAGCTCGCTGCAGTAGACTCCGCCTCCCACGCGGCCGTCTAGCTTTGAGCCATCAGTGTAGAAGTGGACCGCATTTGCAGGTCCTGGTTCGCCCATCTCCCAGTCCTCCCTAGATGGGATTGATACCTGGAAGGGCGTCGAGAGGTGATCACTGGGGATACAGTAATCTGTCCTCTCTGGTAATTGCGGGAGTCTCATCAGGATTCCCGAGTGCCCAACCGCGGATGCTTTCCACAGTCTGGCTTCTCTCATTCTGAGGGCGGAAAGTGTTGCCACCTTCTTTCCCATGAGATCCACAGGGAGGAGGTCCAGCACAGTATCCAGGGCTTCCCCTGGAGTAGTGCGTAGCCCGCCTGCCATAGCTCTGCCATGCGTTGAACTCTGCTGAGTTTATTGAGGCATGTCCCTCTGTCCAAGGCTGGCCACCATACCACCACTCCATAGAGCATGATTGGTCGTATGATGGCGGTGTAGAGCCACCGAACTATATAGGGGGTCATTCCCCATTTTAGTCCGATGGCTTTCCTGCAAGTATAGAGGGCCACTGTGGCCTTCTTTACTCTATCCTCTATGCTCAATTTCCAATCGAGCTTTCTATCGAGGATTAGGCCAAGATACTTGGCGTTGTTGCTGAAGACTAGCGTTTCCCCACATAGTCTTGGGGGAATCAGTACCGGAACTTTGTACTTCCTAGTGAAAAGCACCAGTTCCGTTTTAGACGGGTTGACGCCTAACCCGCATTTGTCTGCCCATTTCGACATTTTCGTGAGAGTACTTGTCATGCACTCACACAATGTCTGCGGAAATTTTCCGGAGAATGCTATGGCAACATCGTCCGCGTACGCCACCACACGGCAGCCACCCCCATCTATCTCCCGCAGCAGTGAGTTCACTGCCACGTTCCATAGGAGGGGCGAGAGGACTCCGCCCTGCGGTGTGCCTCTGCTGACAAATCTGGTACACGTTGACGTCCCCAGTGATGCCTCAACCGTCCTGCATTGTAGCATCTGATCGATCAGGCTCACCGTCCTGGAGTCAACGCCCAGGTCCGTCAGTGCGCCCGTGATGGCGGTCGGAAGGATGTTGTTAAAGGCGCCTTCTATGTCGAGGAAGGCTACTAGGGTGTACTCCTTAAAATTAAGGGATGCTTCGATGATCGATGTGATCGAGTGTAGGGCCGTTTCGGTGGATCTTCCCTTCCGATAGGCATGCTGGGAGTCTGAGATCAGACTGGACGGAATGCACGCCGTTAGATGCAGCCCCAGGAGCCGCTCCATCGCCTTTAGAAGAAAAGACGATAGACTTATGGGTCTGAAATCTTTTGGGGCAGTGTGCGAGGGCTTGCCTGCCTTGGGTATGAATACGACTTTGGTCTGAAGCCAGGTGTCAGGAATGCACCCGTGGGAGAAGATTCCCTCGTAAATTATTTTAAGCCAGTTAATGGCTTTATGTCCCGCGTGAATCAGTTGGGCAGGGAAAATGCCGTCTGGCCCCGCGGACTTGTAGGGTTTAAAGCTTCTGATCGCCCAGGAAATGTTCTCCTGGCTTAGCAGTCCCAAGATGGCATTTGAGGCGACAGAAGGAGGCGCGAGGTAGTTGGGTCTGTTTTCATCGCAGCCAGGGAAGTGGGTATTTAGGAGAAGATTTAGCGACTCCTCGCTGGACGTAGTCCACGACTGGTCGGTGTTCTTCAAGTAGCCCAGGGTGGGTGTTGTCTTCGAGAGAACTCTGCGCAAGCGTGAGGCTTCTGAGTTACTCTCGATTTCGCTGCAGAACTTACGCCAGGAGGCGCGTTTGGCTTTTCTAAGTTCTTTGTTGTAGGTTGACAGACTGGCCTTGTATTCGGCCCAGTTTTGCTCAACGTTTTCAGCCTTAGCTTTATTGAAGAGTCTCCGGGAGGCTTTCCGGAGTTCACCCAGTTTCGGATTCCACCATTCAGGTTTCTTCCGGCCTCTGTTCTTGCCAGAGGGGCATGCTTTGTCTAGCGCCTTATTGCAGGCGTCGGTAAAGATCTTAAGAAGACGAGTCGTGGCCTCCGTGGAGAACTCCTCCTCAGATGGGGGCTCAGGGAGAACACGACAGAGGTAATCAGAGTACCGAGTCCAGTTTGTCCGCCTGATGTTTCGGAA
Organism: Drosophila miranda; assembly: GCF_003369915.1. Lineage (NCBI taxonomy): Eukaryota > Metazoa > Arthropoda > Insecta > Diptera > Drosophilidae > Drosophila > Drosophila miranda. The sequence goes on from NC_046674.1 coordinate 50,138,453, forward strand.
TCGGACTGGCTTCGGTACTGAGAAGGAGAAGACAGTTTCCACGTACCTGTGGTCCGAGAAGGAGTGCTCTTCCAGGACCCTCCAGGATACAATGTTACGCTGTATCTCATGAGAGGCAAGCGTGAGGTCCAGGACCTCCTTGCGGTTTTTAATGATAAAGGTGGGATCACTACCCCGGTTTAGTAAGACCATCTGAGTGGTCAGTAAGTAACTGAAAAGGTACTCACCCCTTTCGTTTGTGTCAGTGCTTCCCCACTGACAGTGATGTGCATTGGCATCGCACCCCACAATTAGGCCGATGTCCTTGGCCGAGCAGTCTGCGATTAGAGCCCGGAGAGGCGCGTGTGGAGGGGGGTCTGGTTGTTCATGCCCCATGTATGCGGAGCAGATCCTCAGTGAGCGCTCCTGGCCTTCGAGGCTCACTGCGGTGTGGTCTTCATTGCTGAAATTTGGGAGCAAAAATAGGTGCAACTCTCTTTTTGCAAGAATGCAGGTACGAATTTTACCTGCGGTTTCAGCTACATATAGCTTGTAGTCAGAAGTCCTCAGACCGGAGACCCTGTTTCCGAGGATCCAGGGCTCCTGAATGAGGACTATGTCGGCTCCACCCTTGGCCAGGTGGAGCAGTAGAGCAGCGCATGCTGCCTTACAATGGTGGAGGTTTATCTGCAGGAGCGTCAACGACATTCCTGAGGCTCGCCTCCACCATTGTTGCTTCTAGATCGCTGTCAGGGGACTCCGGCTCCTCCCCGACAACGATGTGGCTGAGACCTCTGGCTAGGTCGCTCTCGTCGAACGCGTAGTCGTCCAAGATATCGTCCGACATCATGGACGCTGCATCCGACGCCGGGTTGTCTTCCTCGCACGAGGCCCCCTCTTTCGGGATCTCCGGCAGCTCCGGGTCTGGCTCGACCTCCGCTTGCCTGCCCTTGCGATCGGACTTGTAAGTGGATATGGTGACCTTCTTGTAGCCATAATCCACTACACCGTCCGACTTTGCGAGGAGATCAATGGATTCCTCATTTAGGACGAGGATAATCTGGCGCCTCTGCCCTTGGATATCCTCCACCTTTGCCACCTTCCAATCGGCTGTAGGAAGGTGGGGGTTGCAGAACTGCAGTAACCTGAGGATCTTCTCAGGCTCTGCAGGCTTAGCCGATACCAACGCTCTGCCTCTCGGGCGACTAGGGACATCTTCCCACTTCACGGCCTCCAGTTTCGCCCCTGGATAGACCTCTTTTAGGGCCGCCACCGCCTTCATGTAGAGGGCCGCAGAGCGAGCGTCTTGGCAGGCGATGGCTTTCACCTTGCCTTGATGCCACCCTGCGTCCTCACACTTTGGCGGTGGTCCGCCGTTCTCCTCCAGTTCCAGTAGGAACCGGTCCTGGAGCTCGTTCTCCACCAGGTGCCACTTATCGCGAGGGACATGGCCGTCCTCGGCGCCCCTGTCCAGGACACCGATCAGGGTTTTGCCCCTCGCCACCTCAGCAAATGACCGGTTCGTGAGGTGGGTCTTGGCCTGACTGATTTGCGGGGTCCTCCGCTGAGCGTTGCCGCTTGTTGGGGGCCTTGGTTGCGCCCTTTCCGGCTTTGGCTGGCTGGAACAGTGGAAGGATTAAGGAGGCCCACAGCCTCTGCTCCTTTCCTTCGGCTGACGCCCTGAAGTTCGGGTCTTCGTTGGACAGGATGAAAGCCGCTCGTCTCCTGTCCTGGTACGACGGCTTTCCACCCCGTGGTGCAGAGACGCTGCCCGCCGGGGCTCCCATGGGTTCTTCGGTCCCGGTGCGCTTACCAGCCGCGATTACGCTCTGCTTGGCAGCCACCCCGGTATCCGCTTCGCCCTTGGAGCCACCCGACTTGGAAGGACCCGATTGGCTTTTCGGGCCCCCCCCTCGCTGCGGCTGCTGCCTGAAGACGGTGGACCGACTCAGTCTCCTTCCCCGTCTTCTTTGGACCCGGTTTCCCAGGCGCTGGTGCAGAGGGATTGGCTTGTCCCTCCGGTACTTTAAGAGGAGTACCGAGCTCCTTTGCGGCTTTGTTGGTTTTTATATGTTTATTATTTGGCATAGTAGTTCCCACGAGTAGGCGGGAAGGGGATGGTCACCCGAGGCATAGCCCGCTTGCCCCGGGAAGCCTGATTTAAACTGGAGGTCGGCAGGTATCCAGAGTCCGCATATTAGCGACCGGGCACCCCCCCGGCCATGCATCCCTCGGCATATAACAGTGTCACCTTGGATTGGGGTAATTTCACTGAGAGTTTTCTTCTCTCCGCCCGACTACCATTCGCCAGCATCCTAGCAGAGACATGACCGTGCTAGGACCTGTTTCCAGCCGCCCTCACGGGGAGAGTATAGTCGCACTTCCACCGGTGTGCACAGTTACGGCGGGTGACGGTTCGCTCGCAACCCTCTGTGTCCTAGGGGGGGGGTGTGAGACGCAGACCGCACCGGGTATTACTAACCGGAGCGGCTGCGCCTCAGTTCCGAGTTCACAGTTGTGCGAGCCGACCCGTCATCCGTTTGTCCCCCTGTAGCACCCGACGGCTGACGGCCCACTTTATTATAAATCTTAGCACTTTAAATTAACTTAGTTTGATTGATCGCCGGTGTTTCACGTAGGTTCCTGGTACAACGTCTGTACTCCGAACCAAGTCTCTGCGCAAGTTTTTGGTACAACGTCTGTACTCTGAGCCGGGTTTCTGCGTAAGTCCCTGGTACAACGTCTGTACTCTGAGCCGGGTTTCTGCGTAAGTCCCTGGTACAACGTCTGTACTCTTAGCCGGGTTTCTGCGTAAGTCCTTTCTTGGTTCTCGTCGTCGTCTTTTTATATGCCCGTATTGCTGGGTCCGCGGGTTTGAAAGTACACTTCCGCGTCGGGGTGCACTTCGCCGTTCTTGGTGACCGTCGCAGACTTTTGCGGTGTCATCTTTGTGCAGTTGATGAACCCGGAAGACCGCACTTGGCCGATGGCTTGGCCTGGAGTGGTGAAAGTCTCTGCGGCCTGATGTCTTTGGTCAGCTTCATGGAGTTGGCGCGTGTTAATCGGTGGCTGCGTGCGGAGAGGGGCCGTTGGTTGCAGGGTGTGGTGCGATACGCTCATTATAAGTCGGGGACGGATTGTTTCGAACCCCTTTAGGTTCGTTACACTGTTCCCTTTCTTCCCCGGCGAGAGTTACGAGGACTCGTGGGTCGGGCTCTTGTGGTTTCTTCTGTGGTCTGCGTTGGGGTTTCCGCGTTCTCTTCGCTTCGTCAGCGGATTTGTGGGGCGCGCGGTCGTGAGCGTTACGTTACTTCTCTCGCTGGCGTCAGCGCTGTTCGTTTAATTGGTGGTCGCGTGGTTCGCTGCGCTTGCATTTTCGGCGGTATTATGCCATCGGGCTCGCTTTTTGCCGATGCTGTCTTTTGGCCGGGTATCCCGGGTCTTGCTGACTCTGCTGTGCAGTGGTTGGGGGTTCGGGTTAATGTCTCGTTGCTTTCCTCGTCGATGTCAGCATTCTCGAGTAGGTCAGTGGGTTCTTCGGACTCGTGATCGTGGAACTCTCTCAGGTCGTTGATATTTGCGGTTTTGTGTTTCCGGCTTTCGCAATGTTGTAATTTGGCGATGTTTGGCGATGGCAAACTTTTGACCCGGTAGGGGCCGTCGAACTTTGGGGCTAGCTTTGCCGCAAAGCCCCCGGCGGCGTTTGAGAGGTGGTGTTGGCGTAGTAGTACCAACGACCCGACGGCGGGGCGCCATAGTCGCCGGCGGAGGTTGTAATGTCTCCCTTGCTCTTGACTGGCTCTCTGGATGTTGTTCCGGACGGTGGTGCGTTCCGTTGGATCCGTCGTCCCACGGGGGCCTGCGAGTGTTGGCAGCTCCTCGTCTAGAAATTCCCGTATTTTCGGCGCGATGTCGGGAGGCCATGGGTCGGAGATTCGTTCCGAATCGTCCTCGGGTGGGTCGTCGATTCCTGGGTCGCAAGTGTGGTCGGGGTTCTCCTGGAGGATTGTTGTGTCGAATGCGCTTGTTTTTTCGACTTCGCAAGTGTATTCGCTTATGTTGGCGACGACGGCGGGTGCCTCGATCATGAGTAGGGGGCTCGTGTGTGTCCTGGGGGGTGCTTGCGCGACGTTGTACTCAGCGTGATGTACAAACGTGCGGGTCTCGATGGCGATCGTAGCGTTTGACCAACGGCTAGTTTGGGCGATGAAGGTCACCGACATGGCTCCAGGCGTGGTGCTGGGCCGCATGCCGGCGCCGTACGAGGTGTTGCCCGGGAGGCGTTCTATGATGTCGGGGACGATCGATGGGGCGTCGGCTCCAGGTGCGTCGGGGTTCCGAGGGGTGCCTCGTGTGGCGGTGATCGCTTTTCCTGGTTCCTGCCTGAGAGGACGCGGGAGTAGCGGGTCGGTCGGTGTCGTAGGGGTCGTTTTCGTGTCGAGGGCGGTGTCGCCGCCGTCGTCGTGGAGGGGAATTCGTTGGCGGCGGAGGTCTCGAGTTCGTGGGTCCGGGGGCGTGTACTTGGCTGGCGGTGATCATCGGCCTGTTTGGGATGGGGCGTTGGGAGCCTTGGAGATGGAGATGTTGCACCACGCCACATTGTATTGTGGTGTCAATGGCGCACAGGAAATCCATCCCTATGATGGCTTGCTCTACCATGTTGGGTAGTACCAGGAGTGGCATCTGTACCTCTTGTTCGTCTAGTTTGACGCGCGCTAGCAAGATCTGAGTTATCTCGCGAGCTGAGCCGTCGGCTAGGCGTATCGGGACGCATGCGGCTCGCAGGTCGTTATCGCGGCCGAGTTTTCGGGCGAGGTCGGCGTTGATGAAGCTTCGGGACGCCCCGGTGTCGAACGTGGCTTCCGTGCGCCGTCCTCCGATGGTCACTCTCGCCATTATCCTGCCGTCGTGTACTTGTAGCGGGTTTCCTAGTTGGTTGTCTGAGGAAGCGTCGTGCCCGGTTGTTCCCGTGTCAGCTGGGGACGCGAGTCGTTTCCCGACGGGTCCCAGCGGCAACAGCCCACGGTGCGCGTTCCGCGCCTGCCGCATTCCCAACAAAAGAGGATCGATGGGTTGGTGCAGTCGCGAGAAACATGTCCAGCTTCTCCGCAGCGTCGACAGGCTGCGTGTGGGTTGGCGATGGGGGTGGTAATCATTCGATGTGCCGTTTCCTGTGCTGGAGCGCCGGCTTGGTGCGGCTTCCTTGTGGGTTCCGAGGTGTCCCAGTGAGGTTTTCGGAATTGGGCCCGATTCGTCCCGCTTTCGTTTTGCACTTGTTGCGCCGTTGGCTGCGTGTACCTGGGTGGTTGTCGAGGGGGGATGAGGGTCGCCGGTACGTTTCGTTCCTGGATACTCTCGAACTCTGTGGCCAACATTGTTAATTGCGTCAGACTTTTCAGTTCGTGCCCTCGCACGTACAGCTGGTACACCGGGAGGGTGTTGTCATAGATCCGGCTAAGCTCTTTGGCGTCGTCGTACCCGGCGTGGTGCATGAGCAACCGTAGCTCGATGACGAAATCCTTGAACGGTTCGCCCACCGCTTGTTTGCGGTCCCTGATCTGGTCTTCGAATTGCTCGAAGTACCGGGGAGGCAGGAAAAAGGCTAGGAATTCCTGGCGGAAATCGGCCCATGAGGCGCTCTGGAGTCGGCTGGTGCGGAACCAACGGTTGGCTCGGTCGGTGAGGAGCTCTGCCATGGCTCGCGGCAGGTAGTTCATGTCTACCCCGTACGAGAGGGCACGCTCTTCCAGTAGTTCGACGAACGACAGTGGGTCGTCCTGCCCGTCGAACTGGATTCCCCACTTTCGGATCCGTTCCGCCATCTGTGCGGCGTGACTGTAGTAATGACCGTCTGTGGGGCCATTTCCTCCTTCTGTCGGCAAGATCCTTCTCATGGGCGAAGGCCTTGGCTCCGGGGGTGGGGGCTTCGGTAGATCTTCGACGGTTATCGATGTCGGTGAGGTGCTGGCTTTGCCCTCCATGACTTCTAGAACTTGTAGGCTGAGTTTGGGGTCCGTCTTTCGCTTCTCTGTTGGTGCTGGGGTGTAGGGCTGGGGCGATCTGGCTCGTCCTGGCGATCTGGCGTACTGCCGCTCGAGCTCCGCCAACCTGACCCAGGCATCGTGTTTGAGGGGCCCGGCGACTAGCTCGGCGAAATTTCTCCGCAAATCTTCCACGTTACCCTCGCGGCTGAATCCGAATTCCTCCGCGAAGGACTCCAGCACCTCTCGGCGGCGTTTGTGTATCCAGCCGGTACTCACCCCTGGGTTGGCGACGAATTCTCCAGGGTAATACCCACTGGGCTGTTCCTCTGTATGGGATTCCATCGCTCCGATTGTTACTCGAGTTGGCTGTTTCGCTGGGCTTGCGCTTTTCCCTCACTAGGGCACTGTGTCGAGCTTCGCGGCTGACGCTTCGAATTTCTTCTTGGGGGTGACGGCACTGTTCGCGTTTCTCTGTCGCTGTGTCGCGCTTTCGTCTGCTCGTTGCGCAACTCTTGCCGTTGGTATTGCGCGAGGTCGGGGTTTTCTTCGGGTCGTTTTCTTGTGTTCTTCTCTAGTGGCCGTGGGGTTTTATTCCACAAACCCTCGCTGACGTTCCCTTGGGTCCCTGCTCGGGCGCCACTTGTGATGGGCCTATTTCAGGCTGAGGTAAGCTCAGTCACGTCCAGGGGTCAGTCCACAAGAAGTTTGTAGAAATGGATGGAACCTTAAGGGCGGCGTCGGGGGTGGCCTATCGTAGAGAGGCGGATCGGGGCTAGAGTGGGCGTCGCTCGTCGTGTATACGAAACGGCGTGCGTGGACTCGGGGTGGGGTAGTGTCGGTGCCTCGGCTAGTTAGTTGATAATTTGACACTTTATTATAAATCTTAGCTCTTTAAATTAACTTAGTTTGATTGATCGCCGGTGTTTCACGTAGGTTCCTGGTACAACGTCTGTACTCCGAACCAAGTCTCTGCGCAAGTTTTTGGTACAACGTCTGTACTCTGAGCCGGGTTTCTGCGTAAGTCCCATGTACAACGTCTGTACTCTGAGCCGAGTTTCTGCGTAAGTCCCTGGTACAACGTCTGTACTCTGAGCCGGGTTTCTGCGTAAGTCCTCTCTTGGTTCTCGTCGTCGTCTTTTTATATGCCCGTATTGCTGGGTCCGCGGGTTTGAAAGTACACTTCCGCGTCGGGGAGAACTTCGCCGTTCTTGGTGACCGTCGCAGTCTTTTGCGGTGTCATCTTTGTGCAGTTGATGAACCCGGAAGACCGCACTTGGCCTGATGTCTTTCGTCAGCGTTATGGAGTTGGCGCGTGTTGCTCGGGTGCTGCGTGCGGAGAGGGGCCGTTGGTTGCGGGGTGTGGTGCGATACGCTCATTATAAGTCGGGGGACGGATTGTATCGAACCCCTTTAGGTTCGTTACAAGAGAGGTTGAATAGTTTTAAGATAGTAGTTAGGTGAAGCGAAAATAGAGGGCATGTTATTAGAAGAAGCAGAGTAGCAACGTTGAAAAAATAAAGCAAATAGGTTCGCAATATCGGAATTGTTATCTGCAAAAGTACCATTTAAGTGTAAAGAGGGATATTGTGAAGAATTACGTTTAGAGTTAACAAATTTAAAGAATTGTTTAGGTACTCGTTTAAAGTTGAGCTTGCATTTAGACAAATAACTGTTACCCATAGGGTATTACAAATTGAAAATTTAGATTTTACAATTAAATACTTAGAAAAATCTGACTGCGAGCCAGACAGTTTAAACTTCTTATATAAACGAGATTTTATATTTCTTGGGTTTATTAGCTTTCTGAGAGAGGAAACTAATGGAAAAAAGGTAGGAAAGATGAAAAAAAACTGTGCTGTAGAATGCGTTAGTGGCGGGTTCGATCTCATGAAAGTCGTCGAGGAATGACCAATCTATCAGAGAAAGTGCGCTATTCAAAGAGATAAAATCAGCCCTGACAAATCGTATGCACTGGCCAGAAAGAGGGGTCAAGCAAACTATTTACATGCTTATCCGGGGCGAGAATTTTAAAAGAGGAGATATTTCGCTTGACTTTTAAGTTAAATTTGGTAACTACAAGACCCGCAGAACTATCTATGTTGAGTTTGGACAATATGAAGTTTCGAGCCAAGACCTCCGTAGCCGATGCCATTAGTCGAGAGATGAAAATAGGTTTTAGAGGAGCAACCGCAGTAAGAACAGATAGAGGGGTCACAGAATTATTTGTTGAGACGGGAACAGTGGACGTAGAGGAGTTAGTAGGAAAAGCAGTAGTTATAGGAGTTGAGGTTGAGGGAGCCTCAACATCCCTCCGGACGGCAGCGTTAGCGGCTTCAAGTAGGACCACAGAAGCGCTTGCGACGGTTTCCACGGTTTCCTGCGACTGCAGGAGACACTGCAGATGAGGTCGCCGTCGTAGTCGGTGCACTGGAACCGTTAGAACAAAGGTCCATGGCATCAAAATTTATAAGTGACGGTGATCGAGATCGGGGTGCAGGTGATCCCGGGACTGGAAAAGAAACGACCGGGCTAGAGTTTGACAAATAATTGTTAACCTTCTTTCGCTTTTGCGACTCAGACAAAATTTTAAGGTTTTTGAAATGAGACTCCATCGCTAGAAACTTAACCTGTAGCATTTTGAATCCGAAGTTGAGGGCAGCGAATTCAGTATGAGTCTGTCTCATAAAAACCCGCATGTCGTTCTCAATAGCTCTGCAGTCCCAACAGGTCTAGTTGGACCGCAGCGAGTCTTTATGAGGTCGACTACGCGTCCTCCAATTTGGCCAAAGTCGGCGCAAACAGTGTGTGCCATGCTATCACACAGCCAACAGAAGGTGAATGTTTGCCGTGTGGCAGCCTGTCGCTCAACGCTCGGCGTTTAGCACCACAAATACTCATTATGAAAAGATGAGGAAAAAGAAATATGAAAAATGTGAGATTAATTGAGGAAAATGCTTAAACGATGACTTTAAGTCGAAACTAATACTGATCAAGTGGCACAAACAATAACGCAGATCAATACAATAACATCAACGAACAAACGGCCGTCGAAAATCACAAACACAAAACGAACTCGAAAAACATAAAGCGTCGGACGCCGAGAGGGAGTCAGCAAACGCAATACGACTGTGTTAGTATCTATGCAGAGAAGACTAAAATGTAGATAAAAATAGAGAGCGCTCAATGCAGCAGTGACTAAGAATGACGGGGTAGGTAAAAAAGCACAAATTGGATTACAAATTGGGAATAACTACACGAAAACACGAGTACTGGTTATGCACATGTAGCATACCGAATGCACGATCTGTTACAAGCACAACAAACGTTTTAGAATGTCATAACTCTCTGTTTGTAGTGGGGCGGATCGCTGCTCAATTCTCCAACGACGAAGTTGATGATCCAGTGAAACCTCCTAGTGGCCGTCGCAAGAAATGAAAAGTCGTTGTGTGTCGTGGTATATATATGTAGGTGTTTGAAGCGGAAGTGAAAACGTAACTTAGCTTATCCTTATGATCTATGTTCTATGCTGGCTTGAGCGTGCCAGGTGGGAATTTCGGATTTATGCGTATCGGATTGCTCCCAAAGCTCTAAGGTCGTCTTTGGCAGCTTAGCGGAAATGAGGTACACTAACACTCCGTCAGCGAAAACGCTGTCTGTGGAGACCTCGGAGCGGGTGAGTGTCGTAAGGCACTTGTGGGCGGCCCTCTGGCGCTCTTTTAGCGCTACTGCTGACTCGGTACGGATTTGGGGCCGACTGAAAAGGATCTTCAGCTAGGCTTTGAGTATCAGCCTCTTGTTTTGCGAACGCTCACGGAGGGCGTTCCATGCGGACGCGAAACCCTCGTTCGTGAGTGGAGCCTGTGCCACAATGTCGTGGGCCTCACCGCTCTTCTTTTTGTTGAGGGGGAACAGTTTTTCCACTGGAGCCAACTTCGAGTTTCCTATGTAGATGGTGGTGAACAGGTCTCGGAACGTGGGCCATTGCTGGTAGTCCCCACTGAAAACTTCAGTGTCACATGGAGGGAGGCGGCAATCGCCGGAAGTCGGCACTTGAACGGCCAGTTGCGGCGTGTGAGGGACAGTTGGGGGCTCGAGCTGATCGTTCAGTTCGGCAAGGCATTGCGCGTAGACCGCGTAGCAGTCATCGTACATCCCTTGGACGTCAGCTACCACCTCTGGATCTGCTTCCGCTATCGCCCCCACACAGGCTCGAACTCCGCGTCCAGTGTCGCCCATAGACTTCGGAGTTGATCTCGATGGAGCGTTGAGCTTCTGGTCGAAGCGTGTCTGTCTGCTTGCAGCCAAGGCATACTTAGACCGTGCGGAACTGTCGGCCGATTGGGCCATAGTGCTAGGAACCGTGCGAGGGACTACCGAGGGGAGCAACAAGGCCTCAAAGGAATTTGGTGTGTGAGCCCTGGACGTGGTCGGACCTCACTCAGCTGGGGCCGGACGGGAAGATGTGGGCGTAGTGATTGAGCCGTTGGAGCTGGGTGGATGGGTGAAACTTAGCGAACTCACCCGCTTAAACTTTTGCGAGATTTCTTCTCACCAGTGGGCATGGTTGGCTGATGGATTTGCGATAACGCGTATCAGAGTCGCAAAGCAGGTGACCGGAAATAGACCGACGAACCGGGGATATGTGGTCTTGGTGGAATTTATTGCGAGTACTTATATTATAGAAATCGTACACCGTGGCCGGAATATGTGATACTACGATCAACAAACAAATGTCCAACCAAGAACGAAAATTGAGGATGAACAATATTGAGACACGAGGTACCAATATATAGAGACGGTTGCAAACAGCTGTTCAAAAACAATATACCCTCGAAATGCAGGGTAGCGCGTCACTTGTCGTTCCGTTACGGTCAAGCGCGGCACCGAAAAATATTCCCCCAACAACTACAACGCAAGCAAACGGTGGGGAAGCGAAAGCGAAAAGAAAAACGAAAAGAATGCACCGCTGCTGCTGCTTGTATGTGTGTATGTATGGCTGTAAGTGCTATGTACCGCGGCTTGAGTTGACGAACCACCCTTTTGGCGAGATGTAAAACAACGGTTAAAACGGTGGATAGCCGTTTTATATACAATTTGTATATTATATAGATGTGCAAGAATATGCTTATTTAAAATTCGTACGTATTATGTATGATAAATAAATATGTATGTGCCGTATGTATGTATCGTGTATCAACTATGGAACGTTGAGCATGCACGGAATAAACAACAAAGTAATTGCAAGAATATGCCTTTATATTTGTTGCCAGCCGCTTGGATTGCGTTGCGATGTGTACATATGTATGTATGTTTGTATGCATGTGCATATGTCAGCAACGAAAGCTCAGCTGGTAGCTGGGAGATGTAGGAATATTATTTACACTGGATCGGAGGCTGAACGCAGGAGCTAGCTCGGATCAAATTAAACCTTTGGAGAAGTAGGAGTCCACAACCGTTGGCAAAACGAAGTATGGTTTAATTTGGAGCTAGAGCGAGAAATGAATACATATGTATATACATATGTATGTACATATGGGAACTCGGACTGGGATGGAAAACTCGCACAAAATCCCTGCACTGGTGTTGGGCACAATCGAAGAGTACTTATCTTGATCTTGGAGCGATCCACCGAGGCTGGCTGGGGTGAGCTTCTCCTTATGGGGAAGGCGAAGATCCGTCTCGAAGGACCAATGTTTGGAGTGGGGCGGATCGCTGCTCAATTCTCCAACGACGAAGTTGATGATCCAGTGAACCTCCTAGTAGCAGTCGCAAGAAATGTAAAAGATCGTTGTGTTTCGTGGTAGATATATGTCGCTGTGTATTTGGTTCGGGGGTCGCGCGGTATATCCGCCGTTTGAAGCGGGGGTGAAAACGTAACTAAGCTAAGCCTTATGATCTATGTTCTATGCTGGCTTGAGCGCCGGGTGGATCGTGGGTCATAAATCTCCCGAGCGCTCTCCGAGTGCGCGAGAGCGAGTTGGGACCGGAGCGCAAGGAGTTGTTACAGTGCTCGGCAATTATTTGCTGCAGGCCTGAACACTCTCCTTAAATCACCGAAAAAAATAATTGTTAGGCGGAGCAAAGTAAAGACGCCACCATCAGCAACGATAGATATCGATATATATGATAATATTTTCCATCTTCTTTGTACTCTACCATATGTCCTAAGTTTTTATATTCATGGATAAACTTTATGTAATTTTCTTTTAACTTTTTATTGCTGAGCTTTCTTTCTAAATTGTAAAATCGCGCCATAGCTTGTGGTTTTGAATCTCCTAGATCATTTTCTTTTTGAAATGGTATTTTAACCACATACCTGCCATTCTCATCTCTTCTTGTTGTTTCCAAGAAATGCTTCTCGAAGCTTCTTCTACGTCATTCTTTTCACGTTCCAATTCCCAGAACCTCTCTAAGTCCCCAACTTCAATTGTTGTCGCCACAATTTATTTATCACCTTTTGATTTGGTTGAACTGTATATAATCCATACGAATTCTGTATTTTGACCAGTAGTCCGTCTATTTTTACTACTCCGTCTTTTAAAATATGGGTATACAAATTTTCCCAATTATTACATCTACCCTACTTGGTTTGTTAATGTTAGGGTCTGCCAACACATAATCTTGTCACTTTGTCATTATTGAAAGACTTGAGAGGTAAAGCTTACATCAGTTTCGGAAGTATAATTGCTTCAATGTTTAGAGGACCTTTATTCATAATCACGACTTTTTACCAATAAAGTAACTTTGTACTTTGAAGAGCCAGAGTCTGTTGATGACACTCCACTTACCTCGGTGTTGGCTCTTTTACGTGCTGATTTCCTTCCTCTGGAATTATGGTACATTGTGACCCACAATCAATTAGAGCTCTAAGGTTTTGTTAGCCACCATTCCCCGCCCTTATTTTTATAAGTACTGTGGCTAAGAACGCTTGTTCTTTTGTTAAGCAAGTGTTATCATTTTCCCTCTTTTTTTTCATCGTATGATTAGGTTTTTTACAAATCCCACATGAAATTTCAGATAAGCATTTCTAAATACATATCATGCCTACAGCATTTTGTGCAAAGGCGCTGTTTTTTAATAAACTGGCCTCTATCTATTGGACTCATTCCCTTAAACTTATTGCAGTGAAATATGGTATGTCCTGCCATTTTACATAGCGGACAATTTTCTTTTATTCTGCCATATTGCACTACTTTTTTCAACGGTTTCCACTCTTTATCCTGCTACGTGTAAAGAGAAGTATACCGTTGTTCTAAAAATTTAATAACATCTGGTAGTGCTTGGATCTCTTTTGTCCTGTTTATATGACTTTCATACAATTGTAAGGCATCTTTATTGAATTTTTTCAAAACTATGCGCGAAAATTACATCAACTTCTTCTGTTAATTGCGACTTTAATTTGTTTAAATGTATTGACTCATTTATAGCATCAGAAAACCATTTCATATGTTTCGCTGAATCGTGATCTAACATTGGTAAGTCTAGTAAACGATTAAGCTGATCCGAGAAAATGTTTCGTTTATTCGTCAGCAATTCCCAAGCGGCATTATAATTCTCCAGCGACCCAGTTAATATGTGAGTTACCATAATCCGTGCCTTATATACTTATGTACTTATACATTCGGAAGATCAGGCAAATCGATATCTTCTTTTTTATCGTTGCCCTTTTACTATACTTACTGTTTTCCTCAACTACAGTTTGTATCCTAACGTCTATGTTGCTTAACGTGCTTTGAATAACAAGTTCCAACTCGTCGATCTGGTCGTCAAAGCTGTCGTTTGTTACATAGCTTCTCAATTTTTTAGCTTAGTTTTTTACTGAGGAACTCAATTTTTCCCTTTCTCATTGTACACTCTCCTAGTTTAGCCTGATGATTTGCTCTAAATACGTCTTCAGGTTTTCCACTATTCTTTCGATTCCTTCAGATATTTTTTCCAAGCTATGCTCAATTTTTGGTTCTATGTCTTCCTTGAAAGTTCCAGTCTCTACTGGTTGTAACTTTGCTGTTTCTACCTTCCTTTTAATTAGGGTTTCCTTATTTTTTAACTAATTTTTTCGTACTGCTGTCTCACATAGTAGTCATGATCGATTACTCCATATTCTACCAGTGCAGAAATTTTGCCTGTAACTTTGTTCTTAAGGTCTCCTAACTTTTGGATTACATTGGTGGACAGATGACCAGCTTCAGTCTTCTTAATTTTCGATCATTTTTCCGATAACATCTTAATTTGTTAATTTAATTTGTTACTTAATTGGGCTTAAAAAAAATTTTAAAATATCTGACTTAGCTGATGAATTCTGCTTCTGCTGTTGTCGTTACTGCTGTTGCTGAAGTCGCTGCTGTTTATTTCGCTGTCGCTGGGGTCGCTGCAGTTATTGTCGCTGCCGCTAGGGTCGCTGGGACAGTGGGCACACACAAAACAAATTTATTTATTTATTTTTTCACAGTTATTTTGCCACTTGCATTTTTTCAATTGCTGGACATTAAGAACTTTGGGATGTTTCGGATTATATATTTTTTCTTTCGATGTTTCGGCCTCGAAAACGGCTCAAATTAGTAATTGAAACATCCGTTTGATGAATTTATTTTATACTCAGTTCTTTCCTACAGGAGGGCAATCAGAATTTTTTATTTTGCTACCTTTAGCTGTCAGTGAACTAGACACTTGTTCAGTCTCAAGGAAGCTGGTTTAACTCCGTGCTCTTACCACAGGGGGGAAACAACGGAGAGTCTCGAAGGACCAAAATGTAAAGACCTTAAAAGAAAAGTCTAGACACTTGAAAGTTGAGTTGTATATTCAAACTAAATTTTATTCTTAAAATCGGAGCCTTATATGAGATTTTACAATGAGGCAGGAGGTACAATTTTTTATTCTATAATTATAGTTAGACCTACGCAAAGGACACATTTTACTGCGGGTGTCTATTTGAATGCATACTTAGATTAGTGTTATTTTAGCACTGCATTGGTTAAGTGTTTTCTCCACTTGTGTTTTGTTGTAGTATTTTGTAATGTGGTCTGCCCCAAAAAAACCTGTAAGAAGCAGATCACCCACGATCAGCCGAATGTCCCCTGCTGGCTCTGCGACAGCGTAGTGCACGCAAAATGCGCTGGATTTTCTGTCCTCGTGAGTAATGGGTTGCATTACAGTTGCGAGGCATGCCGTGCAGTGGATAATGACATGGTGGCTTTTATGAGGCAGACGCGGAAGGGCTTTAAGGAGCAGACCGTTGGCTTTAAAAAGCAATACGATCGGCTCCTAGCCATGGAGTCTCAATTTGGCAGTCTGCAACTGCTGAATGAGTCTCCGAGGCGTAAAAGGGTCACTCCGCGGGATCTGCAAGTGCCAACCGTCACTCAGCAGTGCGCCACCGAAAAACTGACTCCGACCACTCCAAGTGTGCAGCAGTTGATCTCGTTTGCCCCTCCAAGGGCAACGACAGCTGCTGGCGATGCTGATTCGGTAGCCGAATTCATCGCCTCGGAGAATGTGCAGCCAAGTACGTCTGTAGCGTCCGTGGTGTCCGCAAGTTCGCTAGTTGTCCCGTCTTTCCCGATCCCACCAGTAAATAGACGTTCCGGACCTCCGGATATTGCCACGATAGGTACTAGGCCTGTGGGGACTAAACCACTGGTGGGAGTCCCACCAAAACGACAAGTTTTTGTTCCACGGCTGGCCCCTGACCTCACATCTAATGATGTAATTGCTTTTATTCAAAGCAAAATAAAAGCCGTGCGATTAAAGGTGGAGAAATTCAACTTCTCTTATGCCAGGGAGATAGCCTCGTTTAAGATAAGCATCTCTCCAACATTTGGAGCATTTGATGCTGAAGGAGTTTAGGGCTAAGAAGAAGAATAGGCCCCCCCCATATCCCTTACAAATCTTTCCAGTGTGCCACCCTTAACCTCAACTTCCTCTTCCTCAACTTCCCGTCTTGCTTCCACCTTTCCAAAAAACTAACTTCTCTTTTAGTAACGTAGTAAGCTCAGCATTCTTTTCCGGGATAGTGTTGCATTTTCTTCCCACGTTATTGTGTTTACTGAAACCTGGTTAAAGCCGGACATTCTTAGTTCTGAGGTTTTGGCAGGTCGGTACACAACTTTTAGAAAGGACCGTTCGTCTCGACGTGCAGGAGGGGTTCTTATTGTAGTGGACTCTATCTTCACGTCGGAACACTTCACAGTCCAGGTTCAACCGGAACTGGAATTCCTGTGTGTAAAACTGATTCTTCCCGCTTTCGCTATATTCATTACTTGCTCGTATATCCCACCTTCTTCGGATATTTCAATTTATGAGCAGCACTTGTCCGCTTTAACCGCTGTTTCTTCCTCGCTATCTGATAAAGATCGTATGATAGTTCTTGGTGACTTCAACTTGCCAGGAACTGTTTGGTCTTCGGTAAACGAGTCTAGTATCCTAGTGCCCATGTCACGACATGACTTTGTTGACGGCTTGCTTGACCTATCCCTGTCTCAAGTCAACCATGTGAAAAATTCCTTGGGTCGATTGCTTGATCTGTGCTTTGTATCGGATCCGACCATAGTGTTGTTAGCCCGAGCCCTTCCACTCACTAGACGCCTACCATCCTACTTTCGAAGTGTCGCTAGATATAGGACCAACTGTATTGGATCGGTCGAGTAGACTACCTGAACGTGTCCGCTGCTTTCGTAAAGCCGAGTTTGCGAAGCTTAATAACCTCATTAGGGATTTTGATTGGTCCGCTTTGTACTTGTGCACTGATGTCATAAAAGGCACAAGCATTTTTTACAATGCTCTTGGCACATTTTTTGATTCTTGTGTCCCGCTTTCTTGTCCGATTAGATCTGGAAAACATCCTTGGTTTACCAAAGAGTTATCCAGTCTAAAAAACTTAAAATCAAGACTTTATAAAAAATTTCAAGAAGTGGGTTCTCCTACTTCTCTGTCTCGCTATGTAATAGCTCGGTCAATCTTTTCAGTTATTAATGCTCAATGCTATAAGAACTACCTATTTTGATGCAGGATACGTTTTTCTCAGGACCCCAAACAGTTTTACTGCTTCGTAAACAGTAAGCGTAGAACGTCCGCACACCCATCCTCGCTATCATTTTGTAATACGTCGGCAAATAATGATCAGGCAATTGCCGATCTCTTTGCCCAATTTTTCCAAACCACCTATTCTGAGTAAAGCTACTCTGGTCATCCGTACCCATACGGTTTACCGAGGTCGAACGGCATTTTCAGTCCCTTGTTAAATGAATGTTCTTTACTTCATGATCTTCGACTAGTTAAGCCGGTGTTTTCATCGGGTTGTGTACTCAGATATTTTTTAGAGCTTACCTCTTTCATTATGAAAGGCTTTCAAGGTAACTTACAGACGGATGTCATTTACACCGACTTTAGTAACGCATTGGACTCTGTAAACCATTCCCTTTTAGAACATAAACTTCACCTTTGACTCCCTCTCCTCACCAGTAAAGGTTTCTTCAGGAGTACCACTGGGAAGTCACCTAGGCCCCTTACTCTTCATACTCTTTATTAATGACTTTCCTTCGGTATTAACATTCTCTCGAGTACTTATGTATGCGGATGATGTTAAGCTCTGTGTCCAGTATAAGGACATTTCATTTCATTTTCGCTTGCAATGCGATCTCAATAACTTTCAATCATGGTTCTGTGCAAACTTGTTACACCTTTATGCCTCGAAATGTAAAGTTATGACATTTCATTGTTCTAGCCCACATACCCTATGTGATGGTTCTCTTGAGAGAAGTACCCTGGATGATCTTGCTGTTGTACTAGACGCCAAACTTAAGTTTTCTGAACACACTTCGACCATGGTAAATAAGGCCACGGGCGTGCTTGGGTTTATAAAGAGGTGGTCAAAGGAATTTGACGACCCCTATACAACAAAGACTCTCTATACCTCGCTTGTTTGTCCGAACTTAGAATACGGCTCCTGTGTATGGTGCCCTCAGTACAAAGTACACCAGGACCGTATAGAATCAGTACAGAAAAACTTTTAACTCTTTGCTCTGCGGGGCCTTAACTGGGATGAAGGTGTGAGACTCCCATCTTACTCTAGTAGACTGCTATTAGTATACCTCCCATCCTTAGTTAACCGTAGAAAAATGCTTGGTGTGATTTTTATGCACAACTTGATCGGGGTGACATAGACAGCCCTGATCTGTACTTTGTAGATCGAATTATTCCTTGCATGAACCGTTTAGGGTCTTCTGCTCGGATTATAATTCCCTCTACCATATCATATCCACCACTAATTCTCTTCCTCTTATTAAATTACTAATCCTTACATACCTTTCCAGTAATTAGTAATTAGTAATTATAGTGGCATTGTTATGTTTATGTTGAATGCATGTCTAGTTCTCTTAGAAACTTTCGTGCTAATCTGCCTCGAATATTAGTCTAACAGCTGGTGTCACACGGGCCACTTGACGGTGCAGTAATTGCATCGCCTCTTGAAAGATGCAGTCATTGCATGTCAACGTCCACAAAAATGGGTTACAGATCTCTGTTTACACCCGAACAGTCATAGCTTGTCTACTTTATGTGATTTCTTTAAAGATCAGTTTTTTGGATACATCAGTGAATGTGTACAATAATATGTTTATGTTTGAACATTCTGCAAGGGAGCCGAAAGTGGCATGGTTTTGACGATAATTTTTTCATGTTCGAACATAAAGTCTCCCTGTTTAAGTAGAAACTAACTCTCTGTCTCCGTTGTCAATCCGGAATATGAACTGTAACAATGCGTAAAGGAATTACGTTTATAGTCCAAAGTATAGTCATATACTTATCAGGAAGACCTTATCAGGAAGATAAGGTCATGTTTAGAGAATGGTGGTACTGGTACCTGGTCATATAGTAGTCATTATGTCATAGGGTCATTAGTGAAAAAAATGTCAAGAAGTGTATCACAGGTATCGCTGCAATGTGTAGGCAAGGTTACATTAACTGCATACAGACTCAGGATTATCCAATAGATGACTCTCTTTCAAGAGATTTCTATTGAGATCACCTGCAAGAATAATGTGTATGAAACAGAAATGCCCGAGATAATGTTCAAGAATGGCTCATAACCGATTGTACGATTGGGTCGATAAATACAGCCTTATACAATTTTCATTGATAAAGTGAGAACTTATTAGGTGTGCAAACTCGATATGTGAAATGAATTAATTAAATGTATGTAAGAACTGTGATAAAAAAAATAACACTAAGAATGGCCTAACTAAAAAGAATAAGAGAGCGGTATGTACACTCCTGGCCAAAATAATAAGTACACACTTATGAGATTTCTTTCACGTCTTATAAAACGTTTCTAATAAACATAATTAAAAAATCAAATTTACTTTTAGTATTTTAACCTACAGTTGACTATAAAAATATTAATCATAAGCATTTTTCATTTCAAATATATATTTTATGATCGATATTAAACCTTAAAAACATAAACAAGGGTTGGCAAAACTAAGTACAGCAATTCTACAACATCTATCAACATTTTTCCACTTTTTTCTTATTATTTATAATTTTATACTAGTATCCTGTATAGCTACACTTATTTTGGATGACTTTGGCGATTCTTCTTGGCGTACTAGCAATGAGTTTGCGGCAAGTCTCCACTGGAATCTCATACTACGTTTTTTGTACAAATTCTCCACAAGTCTTTGGCTTTTCGAAAAGTATTTTTACCAATTCGACGTTTCAAATCACCCCAAAGGTTTTCAATTGGGCTTAAGTCTGGAGACTGACTTGGCCAAGTTATTACGTTAACATTTTTTTCCGTAAAACAAGCGTTGACCAGTGCTTTGGGTAATTTTCCTGTAGAAAGAACCATCTCAAGGGCATGTTTTCCTCAGCATAGGTTAGGTTAGGTTGACTCGGACGACCCTCAGCGGAGCCCCACATAGGCCAATATGGCCCTTAGTTGTCCGGATAGGGGGGTCTCGGTTGCCCCAGGTTCATCACATTTCCTACAACTGTCTCTGTTGGTGATGCCTAGCTTTGTTGCATGCGCCGCAGCCAGACAATGGCCTGTTATTCCCACTAACAATCTGCAGTTCTTCCGTGGTAGGCGCAGTAGGTAGTGGCTGAGTTTCTCAATGCGGTCTTTGCACATGATTTTCGAGGTTCTGCAGGTGGTGGTACTCCTCCATCTACTTTTGGTCTGTGATCTGGCCTGCTTTTCTAGATCGCTTTGCAGCGTTCTAAGGGAGACAGGCACGTTCTCGGTTCTCGTATTCGCCAGCCCGACATCTTCCTTGGCTAGTACGTCCGCCGTCTCGTTTCCTTCGATGCCCTGGTGGCTGGGAACGCAGTAGATCCGCACTGACTTTGTCGTGCTTAGGGTGTCTAGTGCCTCCCTGCTCGCCAAGACACTTCTGGAGCTGACTGCGGACGACTGCAGGGACTTTATCGCCGCTTGGCTGTCGTCGAATAGATTGACCGCATCGTGTGCTCGTTCTGTGAGAAGAGCGACCTCTGCTGCTTTCCTGATGGCAAAAACCTCTGCCTGGAATATGCTGCAATGGTCCGCTAGCTTATATGACAGCCTTATCTCAGGGTCTTTACAGTATAGGCCCGCTCCTACTCCTCCGTCCATCTTGGAGCCGTCCGTGTATATATTGAGGTGCTCAGTTTGATCCCTTCCAATTTCCAGTCTTCAGGTCCCAAAGATGAGGTGGTTTTGACGTCGAGGCAAGTTTGGGGGGTCATGTAATCAGTTGATCTGATCATTTCCCGGCCGATTGAACTATGCCCATATCCTTGTGGCGACAGATTTCCTGATGCGATGAGGCATTGTGCCGCCTTTCCTGTAGTCAGACGAGCGTGGATGTCTAGGGGCTCGATTCCAAGTAGGTTTTCGAGTTGTTTTGTTGGGGTTGACCTTAGCACCCCCGTAATACAGAGCAGAGCCTGTCGCTGAATCTTTTCCATAAGCTTATGATACGTCTTCTTTCCGGTAGCTTGCCACCAAACTAAGACCAAGCCAGTTTACTATCCAGTACTTTGCCCAGGTATTTGACTTGTGTTTTTGGGGTTAGCCTAGTTTGATTGATCTTCGGGGGGGTCCATATCGGTACCTTATACCTCTTGGTAAAGAGGATGAGGTCCGTCTTGTCCGCGTTGATACTGAGTCCTACCTCTTCCGCCCACTCACGTATCTCCCTGAGTGTACGTTCCATTACACCTGTTATAAGTATGCTTATGTCGTCCGCATAAGCTGTTATTATTGGGGCCTTCCTGTCGTATCTCTTTATGAGGTCGTCGACCTCCAGACGGGTGGTTTATTGTGGTTTGTTTATTTGGAGGATCACACATTGGCCCCCCTCGTTGGGTAGTGGGCTACCAATGTGTAGGATCCTCCAATATGCAATTGGCACGTCCGCATTTTGCCGCTGAAGGAGCTTCAGCGCTCGGTCCCCCTGGATTGTGATGGGCAAGAGTACCTTCGCCTCAGATTTGGACGGGATAAGTTCCCGGTCGACGACCTCAAGCTTGACCCCCTCCCACATCGCCACCAGTTGGCAGACCGTGCGCGCCAGCCACCTTAGGGCTGTGTCGTCGTTGCACTTTAGGATTTTCACCCTATTGAGCCACCCAGCACCATCGAAAGTGAGCATTGGGGCCGCGGGGTCTTCCTCCATTTGAGCAAACAGTGCGTCGACAAGACGTGCATGCACCAGCTTCCACTGTACCGCTGTCATCTTGCCATTCTCCTCGCTGCGGTCGATGAGTGCCACGATACCACGTTTGGTCACGTCACTGACCTTCGCTTTGGGCTTTTTTGGCTTCTTGACCGCTTTCGGGGGAGGAGCTGCACTCTTGGGCCCGCGTTGCCGCTTGCTCGCGGGAGTGTCTTTGATGGCACTCTCAGTCAAGCGTTCCTCTTGGTGGCCATCATCTCCTCCACCTTATTGGCAAAGTCGCCGTTCGACGCCCTCATCTGTGGCATCTTTGCGTAGTGTAGCCGGACCTCCTCTACTCGCTGCTCGGCCCAGGCTAGCTTGACTTTCTCCTCCTGGGAGATGTCAGCCTTTCCTTGCAGCCGGCTTTAGATGTTGAGGGCCGCTTTGTATTGCGCTTTGGCCTTCATCTCCTCTCTAGAAAGCTTCGGCCCTTCCCTACGCAGGGAGCTGGTGCCTGGTTCCGGCGAGCGGAGAAGGCTCTCTTCCTCCGTCCTGCTTAATGAGAGCACGCTCTCCAGATCCGTGTCAGTGTCGACTACAGCATCTGTGCGGCTCAGCTTGCAGGCTCCGGAGTGAGTTGTTGTTGTTGTTGTGGCAGTAGCTTTACAACTAGCCTGCTCCCACCAAGTCCGAGGTGTGACCGCTGGCGACACGCAGAGAGGATTGCTCCTCCCCGTGCCCGCCGGTGGTAGCAGTCACGGTTCCCACCATTGCCTTAGCTAGACACTGCATTACCGCGCACAGAGCAAGCGACATGGCATTACCCTTGCCGGGGGTAATGCAGTGTCCATTGCCCAGCCGGCACCCTCGTGGAGGGTTCAGCTAGAGGATTTTCGCCAGCCTTTCCTCAGCATAAGGTTGCATAATGTCTGCCAATATGTTTTTATACCCGAATTGGATTTTCGTCCTTTGTGGGGACGGAAGAGGGCGGGGCGAAGTTTTGAAATATACTTGTAACAGTGACAGATCACAAAAGTCCGGATACAAAATGTCGTTGCTCTAGCTCTTATAGTCTTTGAGCACTAGACATGGCTCTATCGACTCGGCTATTGACGCTGATCAAGAATATATATACTTTATGGGGTCGGAAACGTTTCCTTCTGGACGTTACACACATCCACTTTTACCACAAATCTAATATACCCCTATACTCATTTTGAGTATCGCGTATAAATAGAGTAATAATAGTAAAAAAAAAAACGATTTTTAAAAAATTTTAAAATTTAACTTAACCTAGAAAAATACAAAATAAATGAAAAAAAAATAATTTGTAAGCCCCAAATCTAGTTTCTATCAAACCACAGTGTCTAAAAAATGTTTAATTTTGTTGAGTAGCGTAATTTGACGAATGGTATGTAGGAAATTACTATAAAAAGTGTCAGCACTAGGATGCGAGAGAACAGAAGCCCAGTTGAGATTTCATATATCATCCCGAATAGCATTTCGACTTAAATCACATAAAAAAGGTTTTGCTCCGCCCAGACAAAATAACAATGGATTTTAGCAGAAAATATGTATGGAATACATATAACATTCTGCCAAAATGTAACACAGCAATCGCCATCCGAACTGACAAAAACTAAGTCTAGAATCTTACTATATTTAACCCATTAAAAAAGTATTTGCTTGGGTTAAGCCCATACTAAAACAATCGGCTAGAAAAAGGATTTCGTGCGGTAAATGCAAATTGCTCGGCATCATAACAGTCGACTGCGAATCGGCGAACCATCCCCAATTAAGGTCACCAACAACGTAGAGATGCTGACGATCTCGAAGATTATCGTATATGTTGGCAATATACTGTGTGTCCGCCTTGTAGATTCCATAACATGCGGTGGAATCTACGTTGCGCTGAAAAATAGTATCTTCGACTGGTCGGACACCTACTCAATCTCGAAACCTGCTTTATTTCAATCCGCTTTCGGTTCCTCTTTCAGCTATAGTGTGCGCGATCCCTGAATATTCATGTTTCTTAAACTCCGATTTTTTTATAGTTTGGATTTGAATGTTCATATTATTCAACGCATTTGACTTTTGGCCCCTTTTTATACCCGATACTCAAAATGAGTATTGGGGTATATTAGATTTGTGGTAAAAGTGGATGTGTGTAACGTCCAGAAGGAATCGTTTCCGACCCCATAAAGTATATATATTCTGGATCAGCATCAATAGCCGAGTCGATTGAGCCCTGTCTGTCTGTCTGTCTGTCCGTCTGTCCGTCTGTCCGTCCGTCCGTCTGTCCGTCCCCTTCAGCGCCTAGTGCTCAAAGACTATAAGAGCTAGAGCAACGATGTTTTGGATCCAGACTTCTGTGATATGTCACTGCTACAAAAATATTTCAAAACTTCGCCCCGCCCACTTCCGCCCCCACAAAGGATGAAAATCTGTGGCATCCACAATTTTAAAGATATGAAAAAACCAAAAACGTAGAATTGTAGAGAATGACCATATCTTTAAGACTGCAGAATCTGAATTGGATCGTATTATTATTATAGCCAGCATCAAGAAAACAATTTCATTTTTTCTCGCCCTGTCTCTCTCTAACACACACGTAGCATAGGCGGCTTTGCTTAGAGTAAAACATTAGCGCCTAGATCTCAGAGACTACAAAAGCTAGAGCAACCAAATTTGGTATCCACACTCCTAATATATCGGACCGAGACGAGTTTGTTTCAAAATTTCGCCACACCCCCTTCCGCCCCCGCAAAGGACGAAAATCTGGGGATATTCAAAAATCTCAGAGACTATTAAGGCTAGAGTAACCAAATTTGTTATCCGCACTCCTGTTAGATCTTGCTATAAAACGTGTATCTCAAAATTTCGCCCCACCCCCTTCCGCCCACACAAAGGACGAAAATCTGTTGCATCCACAATATTGCACATTCGAGAAAACTAAAAACGCAGAATCATAGATAATGACCATATCTATCAGATTGCTGAATCTGGATCAGATCGGATCATTTTTATACCCAAAAGGAACAAATCAATTTGCACTGGCTACGCAGCGCCCGACATCACGCTCAGACTGATTTTCTGTCTCTCTCGCACGCACTCTTTGTCGTGTCGTTCAATATTAGCGGCGTCTGCCGGAGGAGAGCCATACTGACTTAGTATCGGGTATAACCGTAGAGTTGCGGTGTCCGCAGCAGCTCACAACGTTCCCCCTCGTTTTAGATAATGTCCCACTGCGACTTAACTTTTATCATTTTTTTGCTGGTACAACCATAGCAGAATTCATTAGAACACTTCTTAACGATGAATATTAATGACTGTCAACTGAATGAAAACTACTTAAAAAAATGTTGATGTTCAGCAAAGCGCTTTTCCATGCCAGCACGAAAGTCGTAGACTATAGTTATGTATATAGTTTTTTATAGGCTTCTGCAAGCTACTTTAACTTATTTTAATGTCGTCGCTAAATGTAGACGGCTTATTCCGATTATCAATATCTATCATAAATCTAGAACATTCATATGATCTTATTGCATTGTTGTAGCTAAATCGGCCACCAACAATAAATAAACTAGTATTATCTTATCAAACTAGCTACGTACCAATAACTATATCGAATCTTATCTAATAGTCGGAAAGTCGACTTTAGCGCGCTGTCTATTTTTTAAGAAAGATCCATGCTTAGATTTTTAAATTATATTAAATTTGTTGGGATAATGAATGTGTGTAACACCCAAAAAGGAAGCGTTTCCCATAGTAACGCACAGGCTCCTTTTGAGTGTATTTTTAGATTGGGTGCACTTACTCTGTGCGGGGGTTACATTTCAGTGCATTTACTTAGGTACTTGGCAGCAATAAAGTAGATAGTTTATTGCTTGATCCCTTTTGGTGGGTTCGAGTTTACAAGTGCTATTGTCTATTCTTAGATGCTAATGTAATTTTCGTGTCGTCATATTCATTCACATGAATTGACATGGACAATTTTATTTATGAGTATTTGTGTATGAGATTGCACTGTATATTGCATAGTTGTTGCATAGGCAGCGATTTGATGGTGCTGCACGGAGTTGAGATGGTGTGGCAACTCGTGGTTATTGATGGCTGATACTTGCTGGCGTAGATCATCAAGTTCTTGAAGATAGTCTGATGTCTGGTTCTTCAGTTGCCACATTGGTGGCGAGGATGTTGTCTCCGATTGGCCTATGTTACCAAACCGAGTGTAGGTCGATTTTCCTTCGCTGATTGTGGTGCTGAAGGTGCTGATGCTTAATTCGGTATTGCGAGCAGTGCATCCAGGAGACAGCGAGAGTAGGCCAGTTCCTTCCAGTGTTATAGTTGACGGAACTTCGTTGCATACTGCTTAAGGTTTAGTTGTAGAATGCGTTGCGAAGATCCATTTATTTGGATGCTGAGTTTTTTGCCACACCATGTCAGCCTTTGTTTGTGTTACCTGACATAGTGTTGCTGTTTGATTGTTAAACAGTTGAAACTCGCAGCGATTGTCCACATTGAAGATCGTCTGATGGTCAAAACAGACGAACTCCTTGTTGTGTACTTTAAGACAAGGTCGGAATTCCTCTTGGGTAGTGCCCATGAACTGGTCTCGGTGGATGTTTACAGTTATTATGGTGGTTCTGAGGTCGAACAGACTCCATCTTGTTGAATCCCAGAAAGAATTTTTGAGACCAGAGGTAGCGTCAACTTGAAGATGATGTGTGTTGCAGTCGGGGTTCCTTCGGCTCGCATGATTCTGTATAGTTGAATCACCTCTTTCGTTGTGACCGGCAGCATTTGATCTTGTGGCAAATGATCCCGTATCTGGTCTAGTTTGTCTCTTAGTTGCTCGGGAGACCCTAGCGTGGGGCTTATTCTCCAATGATGAATACCGATTAGGACATCAGATATGTCGGACTGCATTCCTTGTAGAGTTGTTGTCAGCAGGGTTAATTGTGCTAATAGTCCTAACTATGCTTGAGTCAGATGATCCCTGTGATATGACCCTTTTTCTCGGTTGATAGTAGTCAATTGCTGTTCCAAAACTTTTAGGCGATTATCCGTGGATACTTTGTCTTTTTTGACTACGTTTATTGTAGCGTCGACAATTGATGTTTGATTTTGAAGCAGATGTAGTAGGAAGTCCTCATTGATTTTTGAGTCGATTTTGAATCGAGAACACCAAAAAGACTGCCTGCTATATTTTCTATGATGTCCATCGGTGATCTGCGTTTTCGAGAGTTTTTCATTAGAATATTTCCTGTTTGTAGCTCGTTATACACATGTTGAAAGTGTTGAACCATGGAGTTGCATGCCAGAACATTTTTTAGGTCAGGGCACCTGTGTCGTAACTCTGACATTCCAGCAGACATTAGTTTCCAATATGGGTCCAAGTCATAGTATACGATCATTGTCCACTCAGAAGTTGCTATTCTTGATGTTCCAAGCTTCTCATATTCCAGGCTTGTTTGCGAATTGTGTCACATTTATTGACTGTGACAATGCTAATGGAAGCATGAGCAACAGCACTAACAGCATATTCTTGTTCGCTGTTTGGGAACGTTGTTGGAACGTTTGATTGCCACATCTTCTGGAAATAGTGGCGCTAGACGAGTGATCGGGCGCTTGTATACGCAAGATGCTGTCTTAACATCAACTACTCTTACGGGGTTGTCCTGTCCAGGATATGTCTTAATGATGCGACCCATTGGCCACTTCATTACTAGAAGGTTGTCTTCCTTCACCAAAACTAATAATCCTTCAGGTACGTTTGGTGAAGCTGTCTTCCACTTATGCCGAGCTTGCAATTCTTGGAGGTATTCCGTATACCATTGTTTCCAGAATGAATGCTTAAGGCGCGATACCAATTCCCAGCGCTTTTCCAATGTTTTTCCTTGATGATCAACATTGACGTCAGGTGGCGTTGTCAATGGTTCACCAGTCAAGAAGTGTCCTGGGGTAAGTGCTGTTGTATCAGTGGGGTCATTTGACATTGAGAATCGCTTCAATTTCGATTATCACTGTGTTCGATCCTTCAAATGTCAAAGAGGCTATGTTGGTGGTTGTTATCAGCAGCTTTTTTGCTGATTTTACCACGCCACTATGCTTCCCAGAGGCCGCCAAACGAGGGAGCCCTGGGAGGAATGAATTTAAATTCCACTTGTTTTTTGTTGCAATGATTCGTGATCAGAGCACTTGCCTTTGAGCTGAATATAGATTCTTCTAATTCTTTGAGTACCCACAAAGTTCGTTGCATTGTCGCAATGAATAGTTCATAGTGGCACTTCCCACGTCTGCTTAAGAATCGACGCAGGGCTGCCAAGAATGCATCTGTGGTCAGGTCGCTTACCAGCTCCAGGTGCACTGCCTTTGTGGAAAAGCAGCAGAGCACGGCGATGTATGCCTTATCTGGTCTTTTGCCTCGGATCTTATGGTGGATCGAAATTGTTCCACAGTAGTCAACGCCTGCATTAAGAAATGGGCGTGCTTGTGTGACTCTTTGTGCTGGAAGATTGCCCATGATCTGGTGCATTGTCTTGTCATTGATGATCCAATATTGTTGTCTTGCAATCGCCCTTAATGCCTGAACACCACAATGCATGTTCTCCTCATGGAGTTCACGCAAGATCATTTTGACGATTGGGTCATTGTATGGTAGCAAAACTGGGTGTTTTACGTTGTATGGAAGTAGAGCTTCTTCAAGTCTACCACCAACTCGGATGAGCTCATCGTCTCCTAAGAAGGGGGATAGCGATATGATCGAGCTCTTTCTATCCACAGTGTTATAGCGTTGTAACTGTTTTAACTCTGCTGTAAATTCGACTTGTTGGATGGTTCGCAGGATTATAGTGCGGGCATGATTCAGTTCTCCTGCGCAGAGTGTCGTTGTAAGCGTAACATATATGCTACAATGCGTTGCAGTCTATAAAACGAGTTGCTATGTCTGCACGTATATAATTCATCCCCAAGTGCGTTAGGTGCGATTGGCAAGCTTACATGTTTCGCCTTTCTCTCAAGATTGCTGGGTTCTATGATGGGTGCCTTCATCCATTTGTCTCGAGATCCGTGCAGAAATAATGGTCCATATAACTACAAAGTGTGATCTGCCAATCTGCTTGCTGCGATCCCCCTCGACAAGACATCGGCTGCGTTGTTGGCCGATGACACATGACGCCATTGTGACTGGTTTGTTATCGCCTGTATAATGTATCTGGCACTGGCTGGGTAAATCTTGTTGGCATTGCAGCCTCAGCAGGAAAGGGAATCGGGGTTAGTGCACTATACTGCGCTCTGGGCTCAGCTCGCCGGATGGGGTCGGGGTCTTTCCTATCCCTATACTTCCTTGTGCTCGCCCTATTATACAAATTTAAGTGCACTTACACAGAATCTACTTTAATCAAAACAAAAAAAAACACAAATGTAATCAATCCCCGATCGGCATAGATGGCAAGAAGGAATCCGGTAGTCGCGTATTTAATTTAGTGATCATAGGTGTAAGAGATCACTAGTTCCTCTATACCCTCCCTACCTTCGCCAATGCGTGGAACGATGTTGGCATGGCCCCTAACGTAACTACCGCTGCATTATTACACTCGATGTATCCATGGCATTATGTACTTAGACAGAATGGTGGTTATTTATTCAAAATTCATGTTACTTCAAATGGTTCTATTAATCAAGATTTAAGAGATTCATCATATAACAAAGGTTCATTAACTTAAGAATATAAGATACAATTCATAGCAAAAACTGAGCCTTTTTACTCACGAAGGTCACATTTCCATTCAATACGAAACTAATGATCATTACCAAATTCAAACACTTTCCTTGACGAGCTCGTTGGGCCCAATGAACTGCTTCGGTAGCTGTGGAACAATATTAATTCTATAAAAATAGTAAAGAATTAAAGAATGATATTTTGGCCGACATTGCCAGAGTTAATCAATGCTTAACATTGAGTTGATTAGAAAATGAACTTAATATATAATATGATAAAGAAATTAATTCTATAGGAAAGATATTCCTTAATTTAAATGCATATATAGGATTTTACATTTAAAATCAAAATTAATTGAAGTGCAAACACAAGAATGCAAGCAAAGGAAAAGAACAAGACAAAGCAAAGAGAATGTCGATGATCAAATTAATGCACGTTTATATGGGTGTGCATACGCACGCCTATGCTCGAATTCTCTTCGAACGAAAGAGAACACGCTCTTGGCGTGTGAGTTATCACGCTCTCCCTTTCATTCCGCTGCACTGCTGCTATACCCTGCTATTTCGCGGGTATGTTCGTACTCACGACTCGATAAACACACCCGGGTCACCCTAGATTCCGATTCCTGATCTGGATTCACATCTTCTGCACAATTTTAGCTGACATAAATTTCCACTTTAATTCCTAGGCGTTGTCGATTCCGCAGCAAAGATGTCTAATTGCATCTCGCTAGATACGATTAGAGGGCATTCAAAAGTCCATGCAGATCGTCCGTACAACGGAAACGCTGGTAATTCGAAGCGGCCAAAAATAAGACACTGGTTTAGGCGTGATAGCGCCAAAGCACGGCAGACCTCCAGTGACCAAGAGATTCTGTAATAGATTCGGAATTCAGTGAATGTACCAAACCTAATTTCCTCTATAATCACCTTCTCTGTCTCTACGTAGCACTTGGCACTTTCACCACACAATATAGCTTGATCTGGCTTTTAGTCGATTCTCCGCCGACTTGCAGTTATGTAATTTGGTATGTATTATGTAATACAGGGACACGTGAACTTTTCACTAGAAATTTGCACTAATTGCACAGTCACAACCGAAGTGTTTTGGGAGAAAAATGGAATTGATCCGCGTGTTCACCGTCGCTGTCGCCTTAAGCGGCATAGACGAGCTTTAACGGGACCCTTCCATGGAATTCGGTCTCGAGAGACGAAAAAGAACATTCGAGCAATTAAAGCTCCATATTCGAAGTAGCTGTTTTTAAAGCCTTGGTGCTCGAACTAATCAAGTTGGCGCGGGTTTTGAATCTGATTTGTATCTGAGGAATTATTAGGGAATTTAATCTGGGTTTGCTTCACTGTCTGCTACACCTGGATTTTCGATTTGCCACAAAGGTATGGTATGTTGAGGATGATGCGTTTATCCAGGATAGCACAACGGTGGAGTCCCTCCAAAAGCATCCTGTCGGACTCAGTTTGTGAGTTCGGAACTAAGGACTGCAGCACACAGTTCTAACTGTGGTGGTGATTGTTTGGCTGTCGGCGCCACACGTAATTTGGGACAGAGCAGTCTTATACTGCTGCTCCATATGCTCGTTCTGATGCATCTAGGTTATGTTAGGTTCAGGCGGTAGCCTGGGGGAGTGATGAAACCCTCTCAAGCTCACTTGGACCTGTAGAAGGTCCGTTGTGGTGTCTGATGCATCTAAAAACGTGTGAAGTTCTTGGGTAACTGGAACTTTACCATCATAAATATGCCGGAGAATTTGCACCTTGTTCAATGTTTGTAGGTCTTCCCTGTATTCCTTCCATTTGTTTTGGAGTTGTAATGGCAATTTGTCATCCCAATCCAGTTTGAGCTCCCAAAGCTGTTGCATGAAGATATTTGCTTTTACTACCACCGGTGCAAAGAGTCCTAGTGGGTCAAATATTTGGGACAGTTCGGAACATACCAACTGTTTGCTGATACGTGTAGTCTGGCTTTTTATACCCGATACTCAAAATGAGTATTGGGGTATATTAGATTTGTGGTAAAAGTGGCTGTGTGTAACGTCCAGAAGGAATCGTTTCCGACCCCATAAAGTATATATATTCGTGATCAGCATCAATTGCCGAGTCGATTGAGCCCTGTCTGTCTGTCCGTCTGTCCGTCCGTCCGTCTGTCCGTCTGTCCGTCCGTCCGTCTGTCCGTCTGTCCGTCCCCTTCAGCGCCTAGTGCTCAAAGACTATAAGAGCTAGAGCAACGACGTTTTATATCCGGACTTCTGTGAAATGTCACTGCTGCAAGCATATTTCAAAACTTTGCCCCGCCCACTTCCACGCCCACAATGGGCGAAAATCTGTGGCATTCACAATTTCAAAGATACGAAAAAACTGAAAACGCAGAATCGTAGAGGATGACTATATCTTCTAGAGTGTAAAATCTGTACCAGATCGTATAATTATTATAGCCAGAATCAAGAAAACAATTTCATTCTTTCTCGCCCTGTCTCTCTCTAACACACAGGTTTCATGGTCGGTTTTGCCAATTGCAAAATATGAGTTCAAGGATCTCAGAACCTATAAGAGCCAGAGCAACCAAATTTGGTATCCACACTCCTGTGATATCGGACCTTGACCGTTTTGTGTCCAAATTTCGCCACACCCCCTTCCGCCCCCGCAAAGGACGAAAATCTAAGGCATCCACAAATCTCAGAGACTATTAAGGCTAGAGCAACCAAATTTGGTATCCGCACTTCTGTTAGATCTCAATATAAAACGTATATCTCGAAATTTCGCCCCAACCCCTTCCGCCCCCACAAAGAACGAAAATCTGTTGCATCCACAATATTGCAGATTCGAGAAAACTAAAAACGCACAATCATAGAGAATGACCATATCTATCCGGTTGCTAAATCTGGATCAGATCGGATCATTTTTATAGCCGATTTTATGTCACTCTCGCACGCAATCTTTGTCATGTCGTTCAATATTCGCGGCGTCTGCCGGAGGAGAGCCATACTGACTAAGTATCGGGTATAAATGTAGAGTTGCGGTCTCCGCAGCAACTCACAACGTTCCCCCTTGTTTGTGTTCGTCCACACAATTTGTCCTTCTTCGGCATCCAAATGAGTCCCAGAGTCTTCACGCTGTAGTGCTCTAGTGTCTCTCCTAGCTTGATATCGCTTACAATATCCTCTTTGGGGATTCCTTGAAGAACTTGCTCATTGTTAGAGCACCACTTGCTCTTGTTCTTGTCGAACTTGAATTGCTTCTGGAATAGTGTTTGCTCCAGTTAGACAGTCGTCAACGTAGAAATCGGTTTTTAATGTTGATGATCCTACTGCTAGTCTGTCTTTATATTGTGTTGCCAAGTGATCCAGACATTTCGTTGCTAGGAACGGAGCAGCTGTTGTTCCATATGTGACTGTTTTCAGGCGATAGTACCTGATATCTTCGGAAGGGTTGTTTCTCCAGACTATCTTCTGATGGAATTGATCCTCCGGGTTCATCCACACTTGTCGGTACATCTTTTCTAAGTCCGCTGTGAACAAGTACTTATGAGTTCGAAATCGTAGCAGAATGGACATAAGTTCGCTCTGAACTGTGGATCCAGCATGGAGAATGTCGTTCAAAGATTTCCCGCTTGCTGACTTACATGAGGCATCGAATACTACCCTAAGCTTTGTTGTGGTGCTCGCAGGTTTGAGTACACAGTGATGTGAAATGAAGTAGTGTTTTTTAGGAACCTTTGATGCTAGCACAATCTTTATATGTCCTAGTCCTTCATACTCTTCCATGAAGTTCACATAACTCTTCCAAGTTTCTGTTGAGATGCGGCGCTCCAACGCTAGGAATCTTTTTGTTGCAGTTTCCAAAGACTGCTCCAGGGTGAAGGCTGAAGGGTGATCGGACAATGGGAGTTTTACAATAAACCGGCCATCCGAAACTGTCTGAAGGGCTTCGCACTGTGCTTCTACTGGAGTGCGTGGTTTTTCTTCCGTCATTAGATTGTCCAGAGTCCAGATTCTTTCCATGTGCTCGTTGACTCCCGTTGCACAAATGGGTGAGGAACTGTGGGCAGACTTGACTTTTCCTGCCACAATCCATCCCAGTTTTGTGTTTTGAAGCAACGGGCCTCCTATCCTTAGCTGCTGTTGATCTGGTAGCAGCAACGAATAGTAATGCTCGGCTCCGATTAGCATGTCGATTTTGCCTGGCTTATGGAAGTTTGGATCTGCCAGTGAGAGCTTGCTTGGTACGTTTTAGCTCTCTGAATCGAATGCTTGAGCTGGTTGATCAGCTGGTTATCAACCATTGTGAAGGGATTTCATGAGCACATTTACTCGTGCTCTGCTGGTCTTTGATTGACCTCCAATTCAATCGATCCGTAAAGTTGTGTCTTTTAGTTTGAGTGACAACATTGATGCCATTCGTTCAGAGATCAAGTTTATCTGTGATCCCGAATCTAGCAGTGCTCTGAAATTAGCAACCTGCCCGTTGTTGGCTTCTACAGCCACCTTTGCTGTGGCCAGTAGATTGTAACTATTGTTACTTGCTGCACCAACCGTCGGTGCTCTTGATTCGGTAGCTGCGCCCGATGCTGTTTCCAGATGTAGCATCGTGTTGTGCTTCTTGTCGCACCTGAAGCAGTTTCGACCTGGGCATGCGTTTGTTTTGTGATTCGTTCTAAAAAAATTAACGCAAATTTTTTGTTTTTATACCCTATTTAGTCGTTCCGATGGAGATTTGGAGCGAAATTCTTCGCATCCGTAGAGCCAATGGCATGCATTCTTGCAGAATGTACATAAAGGTGCTCGTGCTCTCCCTCTGTTTGCTGATGCACATGTCGTGCCTTTTGGCTCTCTCCTGCTGGTGGCTTCTTACTGGTTCCTAAAACTCGAATTCTTAGCTCTAAGAACTGAAGCATCGTGTCCAGCGCCTAAATGTCCTTTGAGCTTCCCGATGATTGCTCATACAAGGCCTTATTTGTAACATCCAGTTTGTTTCTGATAATGGCAATCAATATTGGATCCCATGTAGATATATTGATGCCCAATCCCTTTAGTGATGCAAGGGATTCTATGGTTGTTATGTACAACTTTTTCAATGACTTTGGATCGTCATTAATTGTTTGATGATTGAGGAAGCGGTTCAGTACCGTATTTGAAACTTCTCTGGATTTGTTGTATGAATCAACCAGTATTCCCCAAGCGGCTTCATAATTTTCTTCTTTTAGATCGATATGTCGGATCAATCTTTCTGCCTCGCCGGTAACGGTGGTTTTAAGATACTACATCTTTTTCACCGTGGGCATGTTAGTTTCATGAACCATACATGAGAACAGGTCAAAGAACTGGGTCCATTTTAATACATCCCCATCAAACTTTGGAATGCTGATGCGTGGAAGATGAACGTTGTCCGTGTTTGGTGTGGCTGATTTTGCCAATGCTCTTAGTACCTTACTTTCCAGTGGTAGGTAGGCTTCCATGTCATATCCTCCTTCCACTGGGTCCTCGTATTCCCCATGAATGGTGAAATGGACTTCTTGTGCTTGAGTCCATAGTGATTTTATCAAATCACTTGATGTGCGTCCTTCCGCCTCTGCAATTTGTTTTAGATTGCGTTCTACGGACTCTACTATGGCCTTTTGTCGGCGACATAGTGAGAGCAGTTTGCTGTAAGCCATCGGGGACTTCTGGATCAGATCGCTTTCTTTAGGACCTACTGGAGGTTCCTCATGATCTTCTTTAGGGACGATTTGACGTTCCCCACGAACGCTAGTTTTCTGCAATAGCTTGTCAATGCATTCGGTAAAAATCGTAACGTATTTCTTACATGTTGTAGTGTTTGGAGTCATTTTTGTTGAAACGATTCCACGCATTTTCGATTGCCGATATTTTGGCTTGAAAGTAAGAGGCCTTTTGCTTCCTTTCTTGGGGATCTCTTTTAAAGTTCCGAATGCACCTCGATATCTCCTCGCCAATATCTTGCTGCACATCCATTGCCATTGTAGCGGCAGCTTCTTCCTCCTTTTGTGTATCCGTTCTATCTGTTTGTATTTATTACTTTTTGACCCGTTGGGAGTATTTTATTTGCTTTGCAGCTGGATACGCTCCGAATCGCAATCGTTGTCGGTCAGAAAGTAATAGTACAGGTGATGTATTGGATGGAGGGATTTGTGCTGTTTCCAATCTATGGAACGCACGAACAACAAAAATTGATTTCCTCGATGGTAATCGAATTCTGTAGCTGCTTTTCTGTTGGCTGAAAACCTGAATATGTCAGATCTGCCACATTGATACTTATTGGTAGGAAATGCTACCGTAAGTGTATGGCCTGGTGCCAAATTTTATTGAAGATGTCCTGTTGACTTCTTCAATCTGATGTCTAGATCGAACCCTTTCATTGTATCTTGTCTGACAGTTTGAAAGGATGGCCAAGGTCGGGGGTCACAAAATGTTAATGTGTATGTGTGTGTAGGAAGCTGGGTTGTATACGGTACATAAACCGTCTTCAGTTTGGTCGTCGCAACTAGAACTTGAACCAGTTGGACTGCGGAGTGGGTATCCTTCGGTGCGCAATTATTGTATGGGAAAGAACGCACAGGTTCCTTGTGAGTGTATTTTTAGATAGGGTGCACTTACTCTGTGCGGGGTTACATTTCAGTGCATTTACTTAGGTACTTGGCAGCTATAAAGTAAATAGTTTATTGCTTGATCCTTTTTGGTGGGTTCGAGTTTACAAGTGATATTGTCTATTCTTAGTTGCTAATGTAATTTTCGTGTCGTCATATTTATTCTAAATATATGTCTGTGACTGAACAAATATTACTAAATAATTGTTTTTTTTTTTCAAATTACGAATTTGATAATAATTTGTGGTAGCACGCACATTTATTACACATTTGACGCTATTGGGCATCCAATCGTATAAAACCTTCAGATATTCATCTGTTATATCCTTAAACCAAACATCTTATATAAATTCCCATAGCTCAACCATAGTTTTTGGCTTCCGCTTACTTATTTTGGCGGCCAAAAGGGCCTAAACATTCTCTATCGGATTGAGGTCGGCACTGATAGATGGTCAATCTAGGGACTTACTGTCCACTTCCGGCTTAAACATGTTTATCTATCGTTGAAAAATAGTCAAAACAAGTTGAGTGCATTTTAAAAATAACAAAGCGTCAAATAATCACTTACAGAGCGCGATCTATGATAAGGTTCAGGATCTCCCTGAAAGATGGGATCTTCTCTCTCAGTAACTGATTACATACTGGACACAACTCCACTGCGAAAATTTCTTCATACTGTTTTGCATTCAGCATACCCTTAATCATAATTACCCTTAAACATACCCTTAATTCAGCTTTATATTTAGATGTGTATCCCCATATAATATATGGCGAATACTTTACGGTGTCGATGCAGCAATTTTAGGAAAAGCGTTTTCCTCTTCTGCGGCGAACTGTGCGCGAACCATCGGGTACAATAAGAATAAATTTGGACTCATCCGAGAGTATGATTCGTGACCACTCAGATTCACTCCAATTTGAATTTTCTTTAGACCAATTTAAGCTTTCTTCTTTCAACTATCATATATCATCTGCAAAACATTGCTTCAGTTCTGATGCTATCTTAACATAATATTTAAACCGATCCTGAAGCTCGTTTAATAATAAAACGATCTTTCTATACCCCATTGCTAAGATTGGTTTCACAAAATATTAATTAATTTTACAAAAAGTTCACGTTTAGGTTTCCAAAACAAATTAACTTGCAGGAAAAAATTTAGTTTTGGTTGTAAAAAGTTGTTTTTCTATTTTTAAAACAAATTAGTATACAATTTTGTTTGAAATTGATAAAGCGAAAACAAAAAATAAAAATAAAATAAATAAAAAAATGCTGGAGAAGTCAAATATGCATGAAATTTCAGAGTGCGGCTTTTTTTTGTCGCTGGGTGTTTATTCTT
The DNA here is from genome assembly GCF_003369915.1 of Drosophila miranda. Lineage (NCBI taxonomy): Eukaryota > Metazoa > Arthropoda > Insecta > Diptera > Drosophilidae > Drosophila > Drosophila miranda. The sequence goes on from NC_046674.1 coordinate 50,175,726, forward strand.
GATCATCATCAATAGCCGAGTTGACATAGCCATGTCTGTCGGTCCGTCTAGCCGTCTGCCCGTTTTGTTTGACGCCCTCAAAGACTATAATAGCTAGAGCAACCAAATTTTGTATTCAGACTCCTGTGAGATCCCACTAAATCAAATTTGTTTCCAAATGCCCCGTCTCTTCGGCCCCACAATGGACGAAAATGGCCCAATTTGAAAATACGAGAAAACTAAAAATGCAGAATCGTAGAGGATGACCATATCTAGCAGATTGCCGAATCTGTATCAGATCGGATTAATATTATAACGAGAAGAAACAAATGAAATTGTGGTGAGTACGCAACGCCTTCCACGCGATTTCTCATTCGCTCTCTTTCACAAACTCTTCCTTGTACAGTGTGCGCCCTCTGGCGGAGGTGAGCAATGAATGAGTATCGGGTATAAATTTACAGTCGCGGCCCTAGCTGCGGCTCACAACGTTCTCCCCGTTAAAAATATATCCATCTATTTATAATAAGCTAAAAGATATGACTTATTTATATGAATAATAACATAAATAAAAACTGTAATACTTTTTTTTAGGGTTTCGCGAAAGTACGACAAGAACAAAATGTCTGTATTTAACCTTGGTGTAGTATTTGGACCAACATTGTTACGTCCGCTTGAAGAGACTGTTGCTGCCATACTGGACATTAAGTTCAACAATATTGTTATTAACATACTTATCGATAACTACGAGCGGATCTTCAGGAATGACCCAAGCAGTGATGTGATGGTGCCTGACATAACGTCTGCACCAAGTAAAATATACCACAGTAGCAGCAGTCCACCAATGCGTATGCCCCGCGCTTCTCAAACAGGCAAGGCAATTTCTACTGGTGGTGTGGGAGGCACTACCGGACGTAGCCCTATATACTCCCCACAGCAAAAGATTTATAATTTGGCCAACAAATCAAATTGCGGAGAACCAATCAACTCATCCAGTGTACAAAATATTCCAAACAACATGAGCTTTGCCACCAATAGCAATAGTGCCAATAGCAGTACACCTCCAGGGGGATCGATCGGAATTGGTGGGACCGACGGTAGCGGCTGCTCGGTTGCCCCTATGCATGTTTCAAATGGTGTTCGGGCAACCACAACAGGCAGCATCAAAAACCTTCACACATTAACACTAAGCGATATAAGTTCACGCCGGCTGACTGGCAGCTCCGGATGTACCACTAGCGAAGGTGTGACTTTGCAGGCTCATCATACGACACTCACAAACAGTATCAGTAATTTACGACATCCAGATTACGTATTGGCAACGGTCACTCCGGTATCGCAATCAGTATCTAATAGCCACATCTATACGAACATTTCCAGTGTTAGTGCCAATTCTAGCAACCTTTTGAGTATGAACAATGCATCTCCGCCTACCGCAATTCGGAAGGAACGTTTAATGGGTAGCGGGGGAGGCAATGCTGCCAATGGACCACAACAGCATCCCCCTGTTCAGCTCAGCCATTTTGTTTACGGTCATAGTAAACACTATTCTCCATTGATGGCCGCGTCCACGTCGAGCTCCAATGAGAGCATGTGTGACTCACTTTCTTCAAATAATGGAAAGGGTACCGCGATCGTATCAAACACCAGTAGCATAAACATAGGACATCATTTGAATACGAAAAACTTAAATGAATATACGCCATTTACGTCGCAGACGTCATTAATGCCTACACAACTCGGAGCCGCGACCGCGGCTCCATCCATTATAGGGGGCAACTTAATGGGAGCTAATATGAGCGGTGGTGGATCAACCAATGAAAGCTTTGACTATCCGCCAACTAAAATGCATCGTAATCGCGACATTAACCAAATAAAACGGGACCTGTCCACAGGAACGGCGTAAGTTTTTATAAATCTATATAGTAAACCTCATCCCAAAACTAAACTTGTTTTATCTGCAAAAAAACATTTACATCTTTTTAAACTCTGGCACTCATAGTTTATCTAAATAAAATTTAAGTAAATATACAGTGTCAGACTAAAGTGTTCGCGCAATACATTTTCAGTTGACTGCTGTTTAAAAAGCTTTTCCGTCGCGATTTGCATAAGACAAATTATTTTATCCGATAGATGAATCACTTTTCTATAAGACTGGCTAATTTTAAGAATGGAGGGAAAAAAAATTACAGAATCTCGGAAGAAAATCGTACTACATTTTCCCAACCAACTCCAATCGCAAGCTAATTTTGAGAAAATATAAAAAGCTGTACAACTACTATAAGTGTGAATTCTGAAGTAAATTCAAAAATATTCTGTTGAGATTTGGGCAAGGAGTGCTAAATGTGCAAAATACCAATATTTTTAAACTAATTTTAGACATTTTTACTTTCAAAAAGTTTAAGAGAATAATGCAATAATCACCCAGACTCAAGTTTTCCCTTTCACAAAAGTTATCGGAACGTTGCACAGTGGGCGAATTGCCTGATCTAGCGTAACGAAATACAAATTTTATATTTTTAAAAACCGCCAAATTTTGAATTCTTGGCGATATCAAAATTTTTATTTAGCAAATCGATAACATCAAAACTTATAAAGTCGACATTGTTGAACAGCTGTGAGCTCCCGAGCACAACATATGCCAGCACAATTTTTTTTAGAGTTAGCCGCGTTTTTTGCACGTTCTAGATTTATTTCATTTATTCACATTTATTTTCGAACTTTTTTTCTGATTTTACAAGCTGAAGGTATGTATTAAAACTTTTAATTTAATTTAAAAGAAAATAAATTTGTTGTTCGTCCACTATGTAAATTGCCAAATATTAGCTGCAGTAGCCGCCCATTCTGACTATGCACTATGACTATTTTTAGAAATCATGTTGGCCTGCAGGCGCACGCTCTTTTTAGTATAGCGTGGAGAAAAATCCGTTTCCAGCACTGATCTTGCTCATATTTTATATATTTTAAATGTTTTTGAAAAATCAAATAGGGATAAGTGCAACAACGCAGCTTGGTTGAACGAACATTTGGTTCCTCTACGTCCGGACAGAAAATTGGGTCCAGAATAAAAACAAAAGACATTGCTAGTAGCCACCCAAACCGTTAACGCACAAAAGTTTGGAAAATTAACAATTATCTGATCAAATTACTAGAGTAGGCCATAATCAATAAAGAGACTTCGGGTCATTTAGCGTTGTATTGTCTCTGGATATGGAATAAAGCGAAAGGTTTCGCGATACGCATTGGAAACTGCACAGATTTGTATACAAGAATATCCATAGTTTTACACGCGAAAAAATTCTCGGCTAAAAACGATGTAGAATCTGATGAGCTCGTTATTGGTTTCTTCAGATCCAGTAATAACAATTTTATACAAAAGGTCAGTAAAAAACTGCAGTTAACCCTTTTTATTTGACAAGTAAGACCAAAATCTCCTTTCGGATTACCCGAAAAGTGTTCTCAAAAGTGTCATGTAAGTGACAAACTAAATTAAATTTACACAAAAAATTGTATTTTAAATAAAAACAATTTTATGAATGTTTTTCCGTCAAGGGTTCACATTCCAAAAAAAGTATCTACTTTGTTAGATACTATTATTATTATTATTTATTTGAGTATTTTATTTCGTAAGCAAGAAATAAATGTGCTTGTAACAGCACAGACTGTGCTCGTAATATGCGCGTAAAAGGATATCTGGGTAAGGACAGCTCTTTCACGCCATATTAAATTCAAAATGTAACTGCAACCATTAAATGTTTTGATCATTAGCAATTCAATCATGCTGTTACTCACAGCTCGTCAGACATGTTCAATACAGAAGTGTTGCATCAAAGATGTCTTGATCTTCTTAAATCGTCCCCTGACGCTTACTGTCTTCTCAGCGCCCGGTATTGTCAACTCATTGCGACAAGCTCCTCCCCCAACCGAAAAGTACGCAAAACACTGACGGAAGGCTAGTACAGACTGGGCTATGTGCAAATAAAAAAAAAATGGAGTCCTCAAGAAACTAAGCTAAATAGTGCACCCAAAATAACCAAAACATCTGGAACACTGTGCTAAAAGCGCTAACGAACAATAGATTTGCGATTCTTAGTGACCCAAAAGAAGATGATGATAACGCTCAAATATCTAAGGCCAAGCAAGTGAAGGTGAAGGTGTTCACCTATTTATGTGCATCAGGCAAATTGATCTGAATTGGTTACAAAATTAAGTGATAAAATTGGCGAAAAAAAAATTGTATGTCACGTCCTAAACAGGGGTACCATAAATGAAACAAAAATACAAGTCAATGACGAACATATCTATCGATCAGTGGCCATGAATTACTGTACCTAACAACTTAAAAGCAGCAAAGGATTATAAGCTGTTATTAAAGGAATCGAATAAACAGTTCCAGTCAATGAGATAATAGCTGGACTTAAAGATAAAGGCTTTGAAATCAAAATGAACATAAACATAATAAAATAAAAAAAAGTTCTCCAACCAATGTTCAAGGTAGAACTGACTCTTGATAGTATGCCCATAGGTAAAAATAAAGTTCACCCAACTCCAATATACGTTAAGGAATCACACAAACGCAAACGCCCAGTCATCCGACAAAACTTGCCGTATATACCATCAACTACGACCCCAGGAGTTTCTTTTGCTGAGGCGTTAAGTTATACCAACGAGTCGTACGCCTCAGTCTCTAAGCCAAAACTTCAACAAAACACTACAGAAATTACTGGCCAACGTGCCTTTACAAATACATCCCATTTGCCTAGTGGAATTGAATCAATGCTGGTAACTATAGCAAATACAATGGTAGCAATACAACAAACGATGCATTAACTTATGCGCAATCAAAATCACCTCTTGTAGCTCGTAATCAAACAGAAATCTGCTTAAATGGTTTCTCTAAATATATCTTTCTAGAATGCGAATGGCATTTCACAGCACAAATGCGAGCTCTTGGAGTTCCTCGATCAACACGACATTGACGCTACAACTTCTATCCGACAAACCATCCCGATGGTAAGGCTTATGGAGATACTGGACTTCTGATCAAGCTTCCCATCAGGCATGATCTGTAACCATCACTTTCTACAACTTATCTACAGGCAACATCAATTCATATCGAAACTCAAAGCGGTTACTTAAGCCTAGCCGCAGTGTAGTGCCCACCGCACTTCTTCGTTTTCGAAGAAGAATTTGTAAAATTCTTTGACCTATGAGGGGACCGATTTATAGCAGCTGGTGACTACAATCCAAAGCACACCAATTGGAGATCTCGACACAGCAACCCGGAAGGAAGACACTTATATTATGCTTAGTCACACCTCGAAAGAAGCTTGACTTTATTTCTCCGGGTAGGCGTAAATATTGGCCCACAGCCCCAAAGAAGCAATCCGACTTTATTAATTTTACTATTACAAGAAGAGTGACGCAGGCTCAGATTCGTTTAGAACACTGCACAGATCTATCATCGGATCACTCGCCAATTTTACTTCACGTTTATGACCAGCCACAGTTCTCAAAACGCCCACACTTTTTTACTTCTAGCAAAACAGATTAGCTCATTTACATGAAATATAGAAGTTCCCATATTGATGACTGTAAAGATGACTTAGAAAGCTGAGTTGAAGCATTATTGGCTGTAATGTCACTGGCTGCAAAACACTCCACTCCAATAATAACAGGTATAAAAATTCCCAACAGCAGTCGTGTTCCCAGGCATATTGAAGAGCTGCTGTAAGATAAGATTAGCCTTCTGCGAGAATGGCAAGCCCATAGATTACCTACCTCGAAGGACCGGTTAAAATAGCCAACCACTACTCAAATAAACTATATGGAGCAATCCTCTCCTAATAGCAAACGATTCCCACTGTGGAAAGCTAAATCAGGCGTGTGTCCGTTTAGAAAACGGAAAATGGATTCCGCAAAAACATGGAAACTCTGAGATACGAAATGCATTTGAAAGACGAGAATATTGCTCCACTGTCTTCTTAGATGTCGGCCAAGCTTTCGACCGCGTTTAGCTGGATGGCTTAATTAAAAAAATCAGAATATTACTTCCACAGAACACCAATAAAATATTTGAGTCATACCTACAGCGAGGAAGTTTAACATTCACAAGTTTCACATTAAGATGCACAGATTTTCTCTCTGAATATCAACCAATTGAAGTTGGTGTAAACCAGGATAGCGTGCTCGGACCGACATTGTATATTATCTATAAGCAGATATACCGACAAACAGACTTACAACAACTTCGACATTCGCTGATGATACTGCCATCCTCAGTCGCTCCAAGTGCTCTACAAGAGCAACGGAACACTTATCATCTCATCTGTCTGAACACCATCAAAATTCCACAAACCACCGAAGTAGCATATGTACCTTGGTGTCCATTTGGATAGACGGCTCACTTGGCGTAAACACAGTGAAGCGAAGAGAAATCTACTGAAATTTAAAACTAATAATCGATTAAACTGGAATACAAAAGAACTTTAGTACAATGCCGTTTTCAAACCAATATGGCTCCGAACTACGGGTAAACGCTTGCATTAGTAATCTAGAAATAATGCAAAGGGCTCAATCGATGATACTGAGAACTTTCACTTAGGCCCATGGTACATACGGAATGAATATATTCATAAAGAAATGTAGAATCTGATAAAGATGAAACATCCAAAGTGAAAGAAAAGTATCAGGTCAAAGTTCTGGCCTAGACTTGCGTAGTCTTCAACTTGGCAAACTAGCCATACACGAGTCCGCCGAAGAGACCTTCCCACCCAGCAATAATAGTTATACCGTAGGCCGTACACAAAATAATTTATTGTAATTAACTTAATAAATATATTGGATTAAGATTTTCCTACTTGTTAGTCTACAAGAGAAAAGATTCAATAAATAAAACAAAGTTAAAAAAAAAAAAAACCAACAAAATTGGAAATGAAACACTATCAAAAGCAGTTGCAAAAACCTTATATATCTTATGTACTATTCACACTGACGACCATCCATTTCGGGCATGCTCCGTAATAGGCTATTCGCACTGACGATCATCCACCATCCATTTCGAGAATGGTCCGTAAGGTTTTGCCGTTCCGAAATTTCCCAGTTAGTCCACCATCCATTTTGGATGTTCTCAAACCGCACGTTTCTATGCGATAGTTAGCCGATGATTATCAAATGCCACCCTAAAAAGCAATGAATGGCAATAAAAAATAGTTCGCGATATTTCAAATCGTTGAAGATTAAAACATGAAAAAATACAACAGACAAAATGGAAACACCAGAAATTGGTGGTAATAAGTACACATATGGATATACATATTGTACATATTTATGAATTTGCTTTCTTTTTTATGATTAGTATTTTGCAGCCATTAAATAAAAAAAAACGAGGGGGAACGTTGTGAGTTGCTGCGGACACCGCAACTCTACAGTTATACCCGATACTTAGTCAGTATGGCTCTCCTCCGGCAGACGCCGCTAATATTGAACGACACGACAAAGAGTGCGTGCGAGAGAGACAGAAAATCAGTCTGAGCGTGACGTCGGGCGCTGCGTAGCCACTGCAAATTGATTTGTTCCTATTGGCTATAAAAATGATCTTATCTGATCCAGATTCAGCAATCTGATAGATATGGTCATTATCTATGATTCTGCGTTTTTAGTTTTCTCGAATGTGCAATATTGTGGATGCAACAGATTTTCGTCCTTTGTGGGGGCGGAAGGGGGTGTGGCGAAATTTTGAGATACACGTTTTATAGTAAGATCTAACTGGAGTGCGAATACCAAATTTGGTTACTCTAGCCTTAATAGTCTCTGAGATTTTTGAATATCCCCAGATTTTCGTCCTTTGCGGGGGCGGAAGGGGGTGTGGCGAAATTTTGAAACAAACACGTCTCGGTCCGATATATTAGGAGTGTGGATACCAAATTTGGTTGCTCTAGCTTTTGTAGTCTCTGAGATCTAGGCGCTAATGTTTTACTCTAAGCAAAGCCGCCTATGCTACGTGTGAGTTAGAGAGAGACAGGGCGAGAAAAAATGAAATTGTTTTCTTGATGCTGGCTATAATAATAATACGATCCAATTCAGATTCCGCAGTCTTAAAGATATGGTCATTCTCTACAATTCTACGTTTTTTGTTTTCTTATATCTTTAAAATTGTGGATGCCACAGATTTTCGTCCTTTGTGGGGGCGGAAGTGGGCGGGGCGAAGTTTTGAAATATTTTTGTAGCAGTGACATATCACAGAAGTCTGGATCCAAAACATCGTTGCTCTAGCTCTTATAGTCTTTGAGCACTAGGCGCTGAAGGGGACGGACAGACGGACAGACGGACGGACGTACAGACAGACAGGGCTCAATCGACTCGGCTATTGATGCTGATCAAGAATATATATACTTTATGGGGTCGGAAACGATTCCTTCTGGACGTTACACACATCCGCTTTTACACAAATCTAATATACCCCAATACTCATTTTGAGTATCGGGTATAAAAACGTGTAAAGTGGTATCCACTGGACTTTTTTTTAAAACTAAAATCTCTTAAGGAAACCGATCTCTTTGAATTGAAATTATCGTTTTTTTTTTCTTTCACACTAAATTAAAGAATTGATTGATTAATTTTTAAAGATATTAGAGGCGTTTAAACCAAAAAGTGGTAAGCATGTATCCACACGTGCTCGCCCCTGTATATACAGTAACGAATTGAAATATAACAAATAAAGAAGACCACTAGGGTCCGAAGGCAACCAGGGCAGACCCTAGATATATCGCAGGCTTTCGACCGGGTGTGGCAAGAGGGACTGCTCGCCAAAATCAAAGTGATTCTCAACCCTCAGCTCTATAAAGTTATCATATATATATTATAGCAACAGATATAGTATCGCTCTGTTTGGATGGATGAATGGAGTACCATTCGGACTTAACTTTTTGCCACACATCAGTTTTACTTTTGGACTTGTAGCCACCAATCCTTTTTTTACGATCCAGATAAAGTACCAGTTGTGTTCTAAAACACTGTGCGCAGTCCCTATGACAAACCTTGACCCATTTTCAACCTATCTTTGGAACAGTCTTGTCTCCCAGTGATTTGGAGTGAATCCTACATCATTCCGCTCTTCAAAAAAGATTCAAGATCAAACATTGAAAACTATCGTGGTATCGGAAAAGCTTTGCGTCATCCAGAAGCTTGATGAGTTCGTGGTCACCCGGCAACTGTAACATCTTATGTGCAGCTTGATATCTGTCGCAACACGGGTTTTTCGAACATCGATCAACATCGACTAACCTTCTTGAGTACTCTAACTTAATCCACCGCGACTTTTAAAGTTGTTTGCTGACAGACGTATTTTTACGGATTTTAGCAAGGTATTCTGTGAACCATACTCTGCTAATTCAAAAAAATATTCTAAATTGGATTTTTTCCTATCTCTCTAACCATACTCAACGTTTTGTTTTCTAATGTGTTGTCAAATATCGGATATATTACATCAGGAGTGCCACAGGGAAGTCATCTATTCATCTATTCTTCTATTCATTTTATTTGTGAATGACCTTCCTCAATTTATAACAAACTCTACTAAACTAATGTATGCTGATGATGTTAAAATCTGTCTGCCTTACTCCGATTGGTACTTGCAAATAGACTTGATTGGTAGTTGCAAATAGACTTGACCTAAGTAGACTAATATTATGGTGTTCAACTAATCTTCTTTTTCTGAATGTAAACTTATGAACTTATTTTACCGTCGCGATCCACATTATGTCTCATACCTTCTAAGAAATCATTTCCTGGAGCGAATTTCGAGTTCAAATAACCTTGGAGTCCTATTTGATCATAAAATGCGTTTTAACAGCCATATAGCCGCAACAGTTAATAAAGCTAAGGGTGTTTTAGCGTTCATCAAGCGTTGGTCCAAGGAATTTGACGACCCGTATGTGACCAAACAACTGTATATTTCGTTAGTGCGTCCGATATTGGAGTATTGTTCTTGTGTGTGGAGCCCGCAGTATAGAAAGCTTTCTTCTTTATTGAATGTGTTGGAAAAATACCCGACAGGGAAAAGCATCCCCACAACATGATGTTTCCATCAACACGCTTAACCGTTTTAATTGAGTACCTTGGGTGGTGGGCAGTATTCTTAATGCGCCTAATATGTGGTTTCCCATTAGATCCAAATAAATTGATCTTAGTTTCATCCAACTACAACACATTTTTCCAATTTGGACGTGATTGAGTCGCGAAACTGAGTCGCTTCCAATTATTTTGTTTTCTAAGGAAAAATAACATCAAGTAGCTTAGCTAGCTACCAACATGTGAATTTAGATAATTTGTTAGATCTTCCGATGATAGAGAGGGATCTTTTTTTATTTTCGAAAAAGGTAGTTGTAAAACTTCTCCGATGCATTGCACGTTTCTCCTCGTGTATATTATTTTTTGTTGTGAATCATAGAAAACACCGTTTTGTGTAACATTTTAAAATTCTGGCATTGTGTTGCATTCATTTTGTAGATTTAGGATACGTTTTTTTTCAATATACGTACAATAGACTCCACGACCCACTCTGAAGCGAATAACAACAAGAAAAAACGAGATCCGCATGAATATATATTTTATCAGGCAGGCTCCTGTTTTCACTTACTTTTGCGTTTTCAGCCAAAACGTACACATTTTCGTGTTTAGGTGCTCCCGTTTTGACAATTTATCATCGATATTTTTCATTTTATCATCGAGTCGAAATGCGCAGCGTGATAAAAATGCCTTTTGTTTTTTTTTAATTGAATTTTTTGAAGCAACACGACGGCAGAAAGTACACCATTTAAGAAGATCAAGACATCTTAGATGCAACACCCGTATATTTACTTTAAAATCGCATTCTGCCCTTTTAGGCCGTTCGGCACTGTATCTTTTCTAGTTTCACGCCATACTATATATATATATATAGTATGTACATATGTACGTATGTATCGCGATGAAGTTTCTTAGTAGTAGAAAGCGTTCGAGAAGTGAAAAATAAAAACGATGATGATGCACAGCAGGCACAGTTTGATTTAAAACCTGTAGATGTTTTGTATGTTTTGCATTGTCAGGTCAGTGTCCAAGACCATCGAAAAAAGTTTCTCAGTTGAGTTTACAAAGACAAAAGCTTTTATACACCCAATTAAAGGCATTAAGGTTACAGAAAATGATATGATTTCTTTTTGCTTAAAAATCAAGAAAATAAATGATTAAATGTACAACGAAATCCGGTAAAATATGGCCCGATCGTTTCGGACACTTAATGATGAAAGCCTGAAAGAAATAATATGTTATAAAATGATGCACGGTATCAAAACAAGTGAAGTCAGGACATGAATGGCCAGGTGTGCAAAACCTGCGCAAAATGCAGGATATGTGGGAAGAAATTCCCAAAAGCTAGTGCAAGACGTGCGAAAAATGTTCTCGGATACTTACAGACATTCGCTGTGTTTTTGAAGACAAGAGATGAAATTTTTGTCAAGTTTAAACAATTTTAATTGTTTCTGAACAATGTGCTCGAGTGATTTGAGTTTAGTGTATTTATTATATTGTCCGGTTCGAAGTCAGCGGCGAAAAGAATATGTGTACACCTAATTCTGTTTTTACACGGTAGATTGGTTCCGGAAAAACCCGTGTAAAAAAGACATTGATCGGATGCAAAAATAGGCGATTGGTCTCTTGTCTCTAAAACCTAGGAACCTAAAATTAGGGTACAAATTAGGAAACGTTGGTAAAACAAATTTGTGTATAAAAAATGTCTTTAACAAACACGTCGGATTGCATTGATAGTTCACAAAATACACCTAATTCTGTTTTTACACGGTAGATTGGTTCCTGGAAAAACCGTGTAAAAAAAAAAAAGCGTAAAAACAGACATTGATCATATGGAAAAATAGGTGACTGGTTACTTATGGATTTTTTAAGGATTTTTTAAGAACAAGTATTTATGTTTACTTTATTAAATCACATATATAATATGTATTTACACAAGCATCGTTATTATATCAAGAAAAGATGTGCACTCGGAGCTCAAAAATATGTAATGTAAATTAGGTATGACAAGTTCAGGAACTAACGAGGGGGAACGTTGTGAGTTGCTGCGGAGACCGCAACTCTACATTTATACCCGATACTTAGTCAGTATGGCTCTCCTCCGGCAGACGCCGCTAATATTGAACGACACGACAAAGAGTGCGTGCGAGAGAGACAGAAAATCAGTCTGAGCGTGACGTCGGGCGCTGCGTAGCCACTGCAAATTGATTTCTTGCTTTTGGCTACAAAAATGATCCGATCTGATCCAGATTCAGAAGATAGTCTGGAGAAACAACCCTTCCGAATATATCAGGTACTATCGCCTGAAAACAGTCACATATGGGACAACAGCTGCTCCGTTCCTAGCAACGAAATGTCTGGATCACTTGGCAACACAATATAAAGACAGACTAGCAGTAGGATCATCAACATTAAAAACCGATTTCTACGTTGACGACTGTCTAACTGGAGCAAACACTTTTCCAGAAGCAATTCGAGTTCGACAAGAACAAGAGCAAGTGGTGCTCTAACAATGAGCAAGTTCTTCAAGGAATCCCCAAAGAGGATATTGTAAGCGATGTCAAGCTAGGAGAGACACTAGAGCGTGAAGACTCTGGGACTCATTTGGATGCCGAAGAAGGACAAATTGTGTGGACGAACACAAACAAGGGGGAACGTTGTGAGTTGCTGCGGAGACCGCAACTCTACATTTATACCCGATACTTAGTCAGTATGGCTCTCCTCCGGCAGACGCCGCGAATATTGAACGACATGACAAAGATTGCGTGCGAGAGAGACATAAAATCGGCTATAAAAATGATCCGATCTGATCCAGATTTAGCAACCGGATAGATATGGTCATTCTCTATGATTGTGCGTTTTTAGTTTTCTCGAATCTGCAATATTGTGGATGCAACAGATTTTCGTTCTTTGTGGGGCGGAAGGGGTTGGGGCGAAATTTCGAGATATACGTTTTATATTGAGATCTAACAGAAGTGCGGATACCAAATTTGGTTGCTCTAGCCTTAATAGTCTCTGAGATTTGTGGATGCCTTAGATTTTCGTCCTTTGCGGGGGCGGAAGGGGGTGTGGCGAAATTTGAACACAAAACGGTCAAGGTCCGATATCACAGGAGTGTGGATACCAAATTTGGTTGCTCTGGCTCTTATAGGTTCTGAGATCCTTGAACTCATATCTTGCAATTGGCAAAACCGACCATGAAACCTGTGTGTTAGAGAGAAACAGGGCGAGAAAGAATGAAATTGTTTTCTTGATTCTGGCTATAATAATTATACGATCTGGTACAGATCTTACACTCTAGAAGATATAATCATCCTCTACGATTCTGCGTTTTCAGTTTTTTCGTATCTTTGAAATTGTGAATGCCACAGATTTTCGCCCATTGTGGGCGTGGAAGTGGGCGGGGCAAAGTTTTGAAATATGCTTGCAGCAGTGACATATCACAGAAGTCCGGATATAAAACGTCGTTGCTCTAGCTCTTATAGTCTTTGAGCACTAGGCGCTGAAGGGGACGGACAGACGGACAGACGGACGGACGGACAGACGGACGAACGGACAGACAGACAGGGCTCAATCGACTCGGCTATTGATGCTGATCAAGAATATATATACTTTATGGGGTCGGAAACGATTCCTTCTGGACGTTACACACATCCACTTTTACCACAAATCTAATATACCCCAATACTCATTTTGAGTATCGGGTATAAAAACAATAATGTATGTATGTAAAACAGCTTTGTTGTTAACAAAAAGAGTAGGTTATTCAATTTTTAAGGTAAAATTCAGGAACATAAATTTAATTGCTGTCATCATCAGTTACTCGAACTCGCTTGCTTCATCGCTGGAATAATTTTGAACTGGACTTTTTCTTACTCGTTTGGCATCTAAATATTTAAAAGTGAACTCTGCTATGAGCTGTTGTTGGCCATTTTTTTCTACCTCTTTGTATAATTCTTTGTAACGACCCATACAAGAATTCAGCTCACGGTGAAATTGTGCAGCTCTTTCGACATTGGGATCGTTTGTGACGAAATGGTATCATAATTAATTTGCAAGTTGAAGTTCTTCTTGAATTAAATTTGCAGTAAGTTTAACAGATTCTTCACTATCACTTCTTTCTATAGAAGCAGCATTCTCTGAGGCAAAATGTAATCTTTCGTCTTCGCTAAAAGCTTTATCAACCAGCATTTCATCAATTTCATCGAATACCAAGTCATCAAAACCCTTCCACCAACTTGATGTGGCAATGTAATTATATTGGGATATTCGTTTGTATTTGGATCCACATGATTTTTACTTTTAACACATTCTGGCCAAATTGGTCTCCAACATGCGTTTAAGGTAGATGGTCTTAAATCTGATATTGCTAAAGCAGTATGTGTTATGCAATCTTTAATAGAAAACTTTTTCCAGGCATCAATGACTGTAAGAGCTTTATCCTTCTCCAAAGTATCAAAAACCAATATGTACATGTTCTCTCTTTCTTGTTTTCGTTTGGTTTCTAGCTGTTTGTGCGCTGTGTGTTTTTTTTTATTTGTGTTGTCTTATTTTAAACCGTGTTAAATGGAGTAAAACCGTGTAATAAAATTTTTGATTTTCAGACCGTGTTATTTCAAAATCGTGTAAAAAAAGACCGTGTAAAAACAGAATTAGGTGTATATTTATTCATACATATGTAGGATTAGGTGTAAACACTAAGCAAAGAACACATAGAGGCGTCAAATCGAGTAAAAACTACCTGAATACAATTTGTGGACGATGGGGACCCAGCGACCTGGACCTGGACCTGGCTCATGGTTCCAATCGCTTTGTCTCCGGGTTCCAATTGCTCCGGCTGTAAATTCTCGTTTTGTGAGTGCACACGTATTTTAACACATTTTAGTTAGTTTTGTATGTGCGTTCTTACTGATGTAACAGTCGAAACGTAAATATTTTATCTTTATACCGACCACATAAAGTATACAGTCAGCACAACATTTATTCGGACACCCTATTTGAACTTTCTTTAAAAATAACTTGAAAATATTTAACTTTAACAAACAATTTTATTTCATTATGAGGATCCATATTACTAATACTAATTTTAAACATAAAAAAAAAAAAACTTAAATGTATCAAAATTATATAAAAATTATATTCGTTCGTTCTCTTTCGTAGATCAGACGCGTTTTTTTTTGCGCTCCGCATATTTTCCCTTTGTTTTACATAAACAACCGGTGTTTTCATAAATAAACAATAAATACCTTCCTAATCCAATCTACTATCTGGAAATCTATTCTATTCCGCGAGTGCATGCCTTTTGATTTGTGTTTAATTATTATTTATTGAACTTCAAATTTTTCTTCGTCGGCTTGTTGTGTTTGTGTTGTTGCCGTGAGTACATTACATTGCATTACAGCTCTCGTCTCTCGTCTTGTAGCTTTTGTTGTTTTATCACTCTCTCGCTACCACCTCAACTTCAATAACTGTTCTTTCTCTCTTGCTCTTTAAACTTTCTGAGCAATAGCACTCTCTGCTTAGTAGCTCTCGCTATAACCGCTCTCCACTTTGCTCTCTTTTTTTACCAATTTCGCTTTAAGCGTTGTCTGGCACATTGGTCTGATACCAATTCGTTTTGGAAATTTTCTTTTTTTCGCAAATTTTCTTTAGTAAATAAATAAATAATTAAAATGGAATACGCTGTGGTCTGCGCCAAAAAAACCTGTAAGAAGCAGATCACCCACGATCAGCCGAATGTCCCCTGCTGGCTCTGCGACAGCGTAGTGCACGCAAAATGCGCTGGATTTTCTGGCCTCGTGAGTGATGCTATAGCCAAACGTAATGGGTTGCATTAAAGTTGCGAGGCATGCCGTGCGGTGGAGAATGACATGATGGCTTTTATGAGGCAGACGCGGAAGGGCTTTAAGGAGCAGACCGTTGGCTTTAAAAAGCAGTACGATCGGCTCCTAGCCATAAAGTCTCAATTTGGCAGTCTGCAACTGCTGAATGAGTCTCCGAGCCGTAAAAGGGTCACTCCGCGGGATCTGCAAGTGCCAACCGTCACTCAGCAGTGCGCCACCGAAAAACTGACTCCGACCACTCCACGTGTGCAGCAGTTGATCTCGTTTGCCACTCCAAGGGCAACGACAGCTGCTGGCGATGATGATTCGGTAGCCGAATTCATAGCCTCGGAGAATGTGCAGCCAAGTACGTCTGTAGCGTCCGTGGTGTCCGCAAGTTCGCTAGTTGTCCCGTCTTTTGCCGTCTGGAACGTGGAGCGAAGGATCTTCTACGCGCATGTTTCCTTGATAGACTACAGAGTACCAGGTACCAGGTACCAGGATGTTCCATAAAGCGTGGTCAGCCCCGCCCAGGACTGGGTCCCAGAATCCTGCGAGGCAGAGTCCTACGCCTGCGAGGCATATACACTTGGTTTTAGTGCCGGTCTCTGATTATAGTAAAGCCCACTCTGAACCTGTTGTTCCAGTCTCGGGCTGTCTCTGTTTTCTCAGTCAGTCTCCAAAGCAGGCGCTGAAACTATTGCCACAAGCAAGTGCAAGTGTGTTGCTTACAGTTTTCACCGACTCGTTTGCTCGTTGCTCGTTTGAGAAGTCGAAAGGTTTACCCAGGAGACGGAAAATCCGGAAAAAGAGACGAGAGATGCCTGCAAAGAAAAAAGTTGAAGGCAAAGCTAAAGGTAATGGAAGTACTCGGTTCTGCGGCAATCGGACAGTCGTAACTTTGCCAAAATCTCATTTCAGCCGGGAGTGGGGAGTCGCTGCGTGGGGATACAGGATCTGCGGCAACCGCGACTGTGGTTCGGCGCCAAATGCCGCCGCGCGCCTGCAAGAGCAAGAGCCAGAGCGCCGCCAGTCCCAGTCTTAGTCCCAGCCGGCAGCAGCCCAGCCGCTAGCAGCTCAGCCGCCAGCAGCCCAGCCGCCTGGCCAAGAAGCCCAGCCAGACGCCGACCACCGGTTCCCAGGCGCCATCGCAGACCATCGCAAAGTCGAGGCTCACCGGTCTCGAGACGATTTTGAGCGGCCCGGCGATGAGGACGCCGCCCAGGTGGAGGACGATGACCCGACCAGCAGCCATGCCGTGGCATTCGGCGAGTGCCAGCGATCCGGCCTCGCCCTGGGTACGGGCGAAAAAAAAAGAACCCTGTCGCAGAAGCGCTGCCTGAAGGTACGCAACACCTTGGGCGAACGCAGCACCCGGCACATGATGAAAATGCGGGCGTTCCAAAGCGAGCGATTGATACGATACATTCACGAGTACTCATGCCCAAGCCCGAGCCCGAGTACTCTGTCCAGCATCCACATCGGGGAATCAACATAAATGGGTGGCTCCGCGGACGGTGTTCCAGCAGTCGCGCTTGGGCGGTCCGAGTGAGCAGTAACGGATCTTCTGCAGAAATCACTGCATAGATACTGTTGTGAAATCATCATCGTTCCTTCTGTTTCGTAGATCAGACGCGTTTTTGTTTGGCGCTCCGCATATTTTCCCTTTGTTTTACATAAACAGCCGGTGTTTTCTTAAATAAACATTAAATACCTTTCTAATCCACCTACTATCTGTAAACCTATTCTATTCCGCGAGTGCATGCCTTTTGATTTGTGTTTAATTATTATTTATTGAACTTAAAATTGTTCGGCGTCGGGTTGTTGTGTTTGAGTTGTTGCCGTGAGTACATTACATTGCATTACAGCTCTCGTCTCTCGTCTTGTAGCTTTTGTTGTTTTATCACTCTCTCACTATCACCTCAACTTCAATAACTGTTCTTTCTCTCTCACTCTTTAAACTTTCTGAGCAATAGCGCTCTCTGCTTGGTACCTCTCGCTATAACCGCTCTCCACTCTGCTCTCTTTTTTTACCAATTCCGCTTTGAGCGTTGTCTGGCACATTGGTCTGGTACCAATTTGTTTTGGAAATTTTCTTTCTTTTTTCGCAAATTTTCTTTAGTAAATAAATAAATAATAAAAATGGAATACGCTGTGGTCTGCGCCAAAAAAACCTGTAAGAAGCAGATCAGCCGAATGTCCCCTGCTGGCTCTGCGACAGCGTAGTGCACGCAAAATGCGCTGGATTTTCTGGCCTCGTGAGTGATGCTATAGCCAAACGTAATGGGTTGTATTACAGTTGCGAGGCATGCTGTGCGGTGGAGAATGACATGGTGGCTTTTATGAGTTAGACGCGGAAGGGCTTTAAGGAGCTGACCGTTGGCTTTAAAAAGCAATACGATCGGCTCCTAGCCATGGAGTCTCAATTTGGCAGTCTGCAACTGCTGAATGAGCTGGCAAGTACCAACCGTCACTCAGCCGTGCGCCGCCGAAAAACTGACTCCGACCACTCAAAGTGTGCAGCAGCTGATTTCGTTTGCCACCCCAAGGGCAACGACAGCTGCTGGCGATGCAGATTCGGTTGCCGAATTCATCGCTTCGGAGAATGTGCAGCCAAGTACGTCTGCAGCGTCCGTGTCCGCAAGTTCACTAGTTGTCCCGTCCATCCCTATCCCACCAGTAAATAGACGTTCCGGACCTCCGGATATTGTCACAACAGGTACTAGGCCTGTGGTGCCCGAACCACTGGTGGGAGTCCCACCAAAACGACAAGTTTTTGTCTCACGGCTGGCCCCTGATCTCACATCGAATGATGCCATTGCTTTTATTCAAAGCAGAATAAAAGCCGTGGGTTTAAAGGTGGAAAAGTTTAATTTCTCTTATGCCAGGGAGATATCTTCGTTCAAGATAAGTGTCTCCCCAACTCACTTTGACACCATTTGCTCTGCCAAATTTTGGCCAGAGCATTTGGTGGTGAAGGACTGGTGAAGGACTTCAAGGCTAAGAAGAAAAATAGGCCCCCCATAACACTTACAAATCATCCCAATGCGCCATCCTCATCTTCCCGCCCTGCTTCCACCCTTCCAAAATACTAACTTATCTTAGTAACCTCTTAGTAACCTATCAGAATGTAAGAGGCTTGCGTAGTAAGCTCAGCATTCTTTTCCGGGATAGTGTTGTATTTGCTTCCCACGTTATTGTGTTTACTGAAACCTGGTTAAAGCCGGACATTCTTAGTTCCGAGGTTTTGGCAGGTCGGTACACAACTTTTAGAAAGGACCGTTCGTCTCGACGTGCAGGAGGGGTTCTTATTGCAGTGGACTCTATCTTCACGTCGGAACACTTCACAGTCCAGGTTCAACCGAAACTGGAATTCCTGTGTGTAAAACTGATTTTTCCCGCTTCTATTTATGAGCAGCATTTGTCCGCTTTAACTGCTGTTTCTTCCTCGTTATCAGATAAAGAACATATGATAGTTCTTGGTGACTTCAACTTGCCAGAAACTGTTTGGTCTTCGGTAAACGAGTCTAGTAGCCTTGTGCCCATGTCACGACATGACTTTGTTGACGGCTTGCTTGACCTGTCCCTGTATCAAGTCAACCATTTGAAAAATTCCTTGGGTCGATTGCTTGATCTGTACTTTGTATCGGATCCGACCATAGTGTTGTTAGCCCGAGCCCTTCCACTCACTAGACGCCTACCATCCTACTTTCGAAGTGTCGCTAGATATAGGACCAACTGTATTGGATCGGTCGAGTAGGCCACCTGAACGTGTCCGTTGCTTTCGTAAAGCCGAGTTTACGAAAGTCCCCTAACCTCATTAGGGATTTTGATTGGTTCGCTTTGTACTTGTGTACTGCTGTCATAAAAGGCACAAACATGTTTTACACTGCTCTTGGCACATTTTTTGATTCTTCTGTCCGGCTTTCATGTCCGATTAGATCTGGAAAGCCCCCTTGGTTTACCAAAAAATTATCCAGTCAAAATTTCAGGAAGTTGGTTCTCCTACTTCTCACTCTCAAACTTTTCAGTTCTTAATTCTCAAGGCTATAAGAACTACCTATCTCGATGCAGGATACGTTTTTCTCAGGACCCTAAACAGTTTTACTGCTTCGTAAACAGTAAGCGTAGAATGTCCGCACACCCATCCTCGCTATCATTTTGTAATACGTCGGCAAATAATGATCAGGCAATTGCCGATCTTTTTGCCCAATTTTTCCAAACCACCTATTTTGAGGAAAGCTACTCTGGTCATCCGTACCCATACGGTTTACCGAGGTCGAACGGCATTTTCAGTCCCTTGTTAAATGAATGTTCCTTACTTCATGATCTTCGACTAGTTAAGCCGGTGTTTTCACCGGGTCCAGACGGGGTTCCAGGTTGTGTACTCAGGTACTGCGCCGAGGCTCTGTGTGGACCTTTGCTTAAACTATTCACCCTGTCCATTGATCCTTCTTGCTTCCCCCCGATCTGGAAGGAATCTTTTATAATTCATCTCCATAAAAAAGGTAGCAAGTCTGACGAAAAAAATTATAGACGTATAGCAAAGTGATCCGCTATTCATAAAATGTTTGAGAAGGTCTTAACTCCACACTTGCAACATCTCTGAAAGTCACTTATATCTCCAACTCAGCATGGATTTATGAGGCGGCGATCAACCACCACGAACTTGTTAGAGTTTACCTCTTTCATTGTTAAAGGCTTTCAAGGTATCTTACAGACGAATGTTATTTACACCGACTTTAGTTAAGCATTCGACTCTGTAAACCATTCCCTGTTAGCACATAAACTTGACCTTTGACTCCCTCTCCTCACCAGTAAAGGTTTCTTCGGGAGTACCACAGAGCAGTCACCTAGGCCCCTTACTCTTCATACTCTTTATTAATGAGTTACCGTCGGTATTAACATACTCTCGAGTACCTATGTATGCGGATGATGTTAAGCTCTGTGTCCAGTATAAGGACATTTCATTCCATTTTCGCTTGCAATGCGATCTCAATAACTTTCTGTCATGGTTCTGTGCAAACTTGTTACACTTTTATGCCTCAAAATGTGAAGTTATGACATTTCATCGTTCTAGCCCATACACTCTATGTGATGGTTCTCTTGAGAGAATTACCCTGGTGGATGATCTTGCTGTTATAATAGGCGCCAAGCTAAAGTTTTCTGAACACATTTCGACCATGGTAAATAAGGCCATGGGCGTGCTTGGGTATATAAAGAGGTGGTCAAAGGAATTTGACGACCCTTATATAAAAAAGACTCTCTATACCTCGCTAGTTCGTCCAATTTTAGAATACGGCACCTGTGTATGGTGCCCTCAGTACAAAGTACACCAGGACCGTATAGAATCAGTACAGAACAACTTTTTACTCTTTGCTCTGCGGGGCCTTAGCTGGGATGCGGGTGTGAGACTCCCATCTTACTCTAGTAGACTGCTATTAGTAAACCTCCTTAGTTAACCGTAGGAAAATGCTTGGTGTGATTTTTGTGCACAACTTGCAACTTGCACAACCGCATAAACTCCACGATTCCTATTAGACTCACTAGAAATTTTATTCCTTGCATGAACCGTTTAGGGTATTATGCTCGGATTTTAGTTCCCTCTACCATATTATATCCACCACTAATTCTCTTCCTCTTATTAAATTACTAATCCTCACTCACCTTTCTAGTAATTAGTAATTGTAGTGGTATTCGTAAATGTATTATGAATGCATGTTTAGTTTCTTAGTAGTGTAGTGCTTATTTTCCACTAAGTTTTCTGCCACTAGATATAAGATGTCCGCCAACGGAGAAGAACTTTTCGCCAGCGGAGACAAAATTTCCGCCAGCAGAGGTATGTTTTCCGCCAGCGTGTATAAAATGTCCTCCAGCGGAGAAAAGTTGTCCGTCAGCGGAGATAAGCTGTCAGCCAGCGGAGATACGTTGTCCGCCAAAGATATGTCCGGAGATATGTTGTGCGCCAGCGCAGATAAGTTTTCCACCAGCGGATATAAGATGTCCTCCAGCGGAGAAAAGTTGCCCGTCAGCGGAGATATACAGATTTTCGCCCTTTGTGGGGGCGGAAGTGGGCGGGGCGAAGTTTTGAAATATACTTGTAACAGTGACATATCACAGAAGTCCACAGACATATCACAATTGTTCGGACACATTTTCGGAAAATGCTGAAAATGCAACGGTAATCGGTGTTTTTTTGTGTACTGCTTCTCTCTTTGTGATCTGTTTTTTTCTTAGTTTTTATGTTCGTTTTGCTCCTGGCTTTGGTTTAGCGTGGACAAAATGTGTCGGGGTCAAGATTTGTCAGTAGATTTGACGACGAATTTCGTCAACAACACTTTGCCAATCCATTCAAGAAAGCAACCAAAAACAACGGGGAACGTTGTGAGTTGCTGCTGCCACCGCAACTCTACAGTTATACCCGATACATAGTCAGTATGCCTCTCCTCCGGCAGACGGCGCGTACATTGAGCGAAAAAAAGTATGTGCGAAAGAGACAGAAAATCAGTTCAAACGTGTCGTCGGGTGCTGCGTAGCGACCGAAAATTGATTTGTTACTTTTGGATATAATAATAATCCGATCTGATCAAAATTTGGCAATTTGTTACATATGGTAATTTTCTATGATTGTCCGTTTTTAATTTTGCCGTATCTTCAAAATTGTGGATGCCACCGATTTTCGCCCTTTGTGTGGGCGCAAGAGGGTGGGTCGGAATTTTGAAATACACTTTTACAGGTTTGATATCACAGGAGTGTTTTTACCAAATTTGGTTGCTCTAGCAAGAGAAAAAGAAAGAGCTGTAGAGAAAGAGCTCTTATAGTCTGTGAGATCTAGGCGCTCGCTTTTAGCGATAGGCAAAGCCGACAATGTAACGTGTTTGTTAGAGAGAGACAGAGCGAGAGAAAATGAAATTGTTTTCCTGATTCTGGCTATAATAATGATACGACCTCAATCAGATTCTGCAGTCCAGAAGATATAGTCATTCTATACGATTTTGCATTTTTGGTTTTCTCGTATCTTTGAAATTGTGGATGCCACAGATTTTCGTCCTATGTGGGGCGGGCAGAGTTTTGAGATTCACTTATAAGAGTGACAATTCACAGAAGTCTGGATACAAAATGTCCTTGCTCTAGCTCTTATAGTCTTTGAGCACTAGGCGCTCATAGGGACGGACAGACGGACGGGCAGACAGACATGGCTCTATCTATCTCTATACTCATTTTGAGTATAGGGTATAAAAACAGCTAGACGAATAACATTTGGGGAAACCCAAACCTCGAATATATCAGGGTTTCGGCTTCCATTTCTCGCTTTGGCTCATTAATCACATTGATAAACATGTGGTCATCATCCGGCTTACAATTCCCAGTTTTATTTTTTGAGGTGACAACATTTTTGAAATTATTGCGTTGAATTCGAAGAGTTATTAGATAAAAACGGTTCTCCAATGCATCTTGATTCAGACAAAATCAAAAAGTAATAATTTGAATTTTCACTTTATATGTCGTGTGCAAGAAATATTATTGAATTCCTAAGTCCATCAATATAAAATACATTGCTGGGATAACTACACTTCTCAAAATACTTTAGTTTCGATAATGTATTTCTCCACATTTTTATTTTATTGTAAAGCTGACGTCATTGGGTTTCTACCTCCTAGATTATTGCTGTTTAAGCAATCAAACATTTTTGTTACACTTTCGAAGAAAATAGCAGTTAAATATGTAACTTCTTTGCAATCATCAATATTGTCACTTTCAATTAATATTTTGATTGCAGAGGACATCGTGTGGCTAAATACTTGTGTAACATATTTCACTTTCATCTATTCAAAGGAATTGGGGTTTATATATTTTTTTATACACTTTTATATTAAGATATTTCGTGAAAATTTTATCATATGTGTTACATCATAGATGAGAGAAATTGTATGACCTTATGGAGTTGTCACGCTCGACGCATAATTTTTAAAGGCTCACCGGTTATTTGAGCCTTGGTTGCCTACAATTGCTTTAATCTTAAGCCCCAATTTATGAGCGGCTTTAATATTGCTTTCGATTGTTTCTTTTAATTTCAAAGAAGTCAGATCAGAGGATGTTGCAAAATAGCTTGAAACATACTTATAATTCACATAGATGCCCCTAACAATGAATACAGAAATTTGCTTGCACAGTAGACGGGTTTTTCAATACCATCATCGACCAACCCTTCTAATTCATCTCGGTGTGAATTTTAATGCAGGACCTTTCTTATTGAGATTTCATCAAAAATTATGACAGCATGCTTACTTATTTCATACATTTTTGAAAATATTGTAAACAAAGTGTTGGATAAGCGCCCACCTACCCAAAGATGATTTAGACGAAAATTTAGCACCAATTCATTTCGTCTAAAATCATAGGCTTTGGAAGAATAAAAATGTGTGCTTTGAGCAATTATTTTTTCAACATCCTACCAGGAAGGAAGAATTTTTAACAATCATTTTGGATACCGCGCTTAAATTGTTCGATATCTTGTAATTCTTATCTTTCATTTGAAATATGTTACCTCGATTTTTGGACTCTTTGGAATATATTAGCTTCTTATATCTTTCACCCCTTAATGAAGTTTGCAACATGTGTACCTTCTTTCTATAAAGTTGAATTTTTCCTTCTTTCTTTAATATTTTTGTAAAGAAATTCATTTTGCGCCTCTTTTAAGTAGAAAGGACAAAATTCAATATTTTGTGTAGGCACATCAGAACGAATATATACGAATATCAACAACGGGCTCGACGGCGACGGATGCTTTCCATGTCTACGTCAAATTTCAAATTATTTTTTACTACTAAAGATTCTTTTTTAAAAGCAGTAAAAAATTATATTTCGTCTTCATCATCCGTAAATTAAACGCATTACAGTCGGTGGTCTGGGGAATTGTATTATTGAAATTGATTTTAATTTGTATTGCCAAAATATTTATTTTCAAAGTGTAGATTGCATATACGCAAATAGACTTAGATTACATTACAACCCACAGACACCGAACATTTTGTTTCTAGAAAATTTGAAGAGACGTACCCTTGCAAGCACGACTCTATAGCGCACCTGGAACCACCTGGTTTATGGTTTTTATTTAGCATTTCCATAATGTAATATAATTAGCCAGGCTCCGTTTTTCACATTCACAAAAGTTTTCCGATTTACTTTTGAAAACACATAAATTGGGGCTCCAGTTTTCACATTCCGCATTCCACATGCTTGATGCATTAACATAAACTTGGGTAATTTAACTTTAGCTTTCTTTATAAATAATTTTATATTAACCCAACCTTAAATTTGGCTCGGAAAAAATTGGCTAGGGCAACAACAATTTTCGTTTTGGTTCAAACATCAAAAATATGTAAAAACTGAAGAACCTTAAAACGAAACGTTTTGGCTGAAAACGTAATCCGCAAAAGTAAATGAAAAACGGAGCCTGCCTGAATATTGTAACGTTTAGACAGTTCGTATTTTCCGTGTTGAAAATATAAAAACAGAGTATTTATACTGTACAAAGAGTTCCAAAAAACTCCGAGCTAAGACTGCATATTTCTAGTATAATCCGGCATGACAACAAAAGTCAGCCTACTTAATCTCCCATGTGTTACGCTGCCCTCCGCGTAATCTTGTTCGTTCCGAACAAGTTTCAAGTCTCTTCGATGGTGGTCCGATCCGGAAAATAAACCTCCTCGAGTTGTCTTCGTGCGTCGACCGTTTAGGCGGGTTGACGAGAGGACTTGCAACCTCTGGCTGCCGGTGAGAGTGGTTAACTAACGTTTCTCGTAGTCGACTCCGTTTCTCTCGGCCCTCAAGCTCTAACTGGATCTGCGAAGACTTAACGTCGTTGATAAATGCTTACATTAGCCTCTTTTTATTTTGAACTGTTTACGTTTGATGTGCTGCCGTCCCCCGTATCACTAGTCTTCTGCGTGAAAGAGGATTCTTCTGCCTTCTTCACCTGGCGGGCACTTTTCTTCCTGAATGCACGAGGCAGCTGAACAGCCCGTAATATCGATCTTTTTCTTTGTCATCTCCTTTTGCGATCCTTTGTAGATCCTTCTCACGTACCCGTTTTCGCCGTTTTCGCATATAGGTAATTGTTCATTCCCATATCTCAAAACTCTTCAAGTGCAGTGTAAAACCATAAAGGGTCATAAAATCTACTCATATTATGATGTCGTTTTTTATTTAGATTCGCTATTCCAAGGTTCTTTGTAATTTTTCCCAATATACATTAGTTTCCATCCGTTACGCCTGTGAGATTTCCAAACTTTGGAGATGCTTTCAGCTCCCGGAATCTAGCACCGTGTTTTGTCGATCACTACATAGTCTCGCCATATGTCCTGTTTTGTTGCAGATGAAGCACCTTCCGTTGAATTCTGTATGTCCCTGGTTTCTTATAAGTCGTGTACCATCATTCACCTCAGTCCGTAAAATATGCACTTTCGGTGATGGACGAACGTCCTTCTCTTCATCTCTCATTGCGCGGCGTGTGTCTGTATCCCTGATTCCGTCCATAAAACCATTGGCTTGTATCTCTCCAGAAAGTCGGTTGCTTCGTTATTGTATGCCAGTTATGAGAGTCGCTCTATGTCTGTCGCGAACTCTTGAAAAGATTCTCCGTAACGTTGTAATCTGTCGTTCAGCTCCAAGCGATGAACTTTCAGCATGTGGTCACCTCCATATCGACGCTCCAGGCCACGCTTAACAGCCTCGTATTTCAATCTATGTATCTGCTTCGATAATCGATTGTAGCACCTCAGCAGGAAGACCCTTCTAGAAAAGCACCAAAGCGGCCGCGCGGTCAGTTTCCGTCCAACTATTCCCCGACGCTGACATGTCGAATTGTGTCATAAAAACCCAAATGTTGTTGTGCCATCCAAACTAGGTGTAGCGAATCTCGGTTTGGCTGTTATGTTGTTGACAGGAAAACCTAATTTCAATTGACGGAATCGGTCTTCGAGCCGATCTTCGAGACGATTTTTCACTTGCCGAATTTCTTCGTCAAGACGTGTGATCTCTTATTTGATCTTTTCATCTAAATGCAGAACTGCTTCTGAGTTATTCTGGAGTTACTTGTCGATGTTGGCCCATTTCTCTTGCATCTGTTTTACCATAGCTTCTAATTTCTGTGACTGGGTTTTCCCATGATCCTTAATTAGCTCACCTTGCATCATCTGTTTCTTGCTTATGTCTTAATTTTCAGCATCGCCTGTTGCTGTTGGTCCCCTTGACCCTTTATCACCTCGCCTTGATCCGTAATCTGCAGCATCATCTCCATAAATTGGCCATTGTCCGCCGTCGGCTGCTTCTCCTCCACTGTCTACCTCAAGCCTTGCTCATCCAAAAATACATAATGCTTAACATTGATGCCCGCTCTCTCCATTGTAGTTTCCAACCTCAGCTGCAGTTCGGCTTTCAAACCGCTCGTCGGTGAGCCCCGCTCAGCCAATTACCTCTTCAACTGCTCAACTTTTAACTCTCCGTATTTAACCATTCTCAAAAATTGCTCTTCTGACACCAGCTGTTACGTTTATACAGTTCGTGTTTCCCGAGTTGAGAATATAAAAATATAAAGTGTTTTTACTATACAGAGAGACTTTACTTTCTGGGGACTTTACGTTGTTCCATACAACTCCTATATAAGAATGTAGTATAGCAATAATAATGAAATGATATTTATAAGAATAAGACATGTGTATATAATAATATAATAGAATAGTAATAATAGGTTAGGTTGAGGCAGCTGCCGGGATTGCTCGTTGTTAGACTTTCTGTCAGCAATTATCCCATCCAGATGCTCTCACAAAGTTTGCGAGCCTGGGACATAGTTTAGACATCTCCGAAATGTCATTTAGAAAGGCCGAGCCCAAGTGTTGTAGCCTTCTTCTGCTGAGAGCTGGGCAGGAGCAGAACAGGTGTTCCACTGTCTCCTCCTCATCCTCGTCTCTACAGCTGCTGTAAAAATCCTTATGTGGAGCCCCCAGTCTGTTATCGTGGCTGTCTATTAGCCAGTGTCCTGTGAGGGAACGCTGCTGACTGCGCTGCACCTTTTCCTGCCTAGCTTGCAGAGCTCGGAGGTGCGCTTCTTGTCTATGGTCGGTTATGTTTGCCGAGTTATGCGACATCGTAGTAGTGCTCTTTTACATTAAGCATACAGGTTGCCATTGGCATACATAGTTCCCTCTTATCTTGGAGTAGGGGGATTGTAGTGCCAGATCTGGCCAACTCGTCCGCTGTACAGTTGCCCTCAATGTCCCGGTGGCCCGGGACCCATATCAGAATAATAGCAAATCGCTGAGCCATCTCGTGAAGAAACTTGCAGCAGTCTTCCACGGTGGCCGAGTTCGAGGAAATCGCATTTAGTGATTTGATCGCAGCCTGGCTGTCGCTATAAATGTTTAGCTGGGTTGCCGTAACGGCAACCGTTTGTAGGCAGTTCTAAGCCTCCCTGATTGCTATTGTTGAGGAACGTATAACAAGTCCATCGCTAAGCGAAGAACCATCGGCAAAGGAGAACAAGAAGAGAATGGAAGAGACGAAAATTTGTATACACACATATTCTTACCGCCGCTGCGACGGCATTTTTTTCAGTACCAAATAGACATCGAACTGGACAAGAACAAAATAAATACAGTCCACTAGAATCAAATCCGTCGAGCATATTATTCGCGAACATTCTTTGGTCCTTCGTGCCGGATTCTTGAACAGTTTTGTGTGCTTTGGTGTTCATTGAAAATTGTTTACAATGGAACAATTAAAGGCATTGGTAAAAGCCCGTGGCAGACTCAAGGCCATTATCACAAGCGTATTGGCTTGGGCTGAACGGGAGGAACCAACTACAACGGCGCAGGTCACCTCACGAATGGAACTGCTCCAATCGGCTTGGAAAGAGTTCTCACAACTTGGAGATTCCATAGCCCTTCTCGAACACGTGGATGGGTATGGGGATCCAGAGGAAGACAATGCACTCTACCAGGAAAAGTATCTATTGGCAAATGCAATGATTTTGGAGAAAAAGGGGTTAGTACAACCAACTACAACTGCAACGATCAAAGGGGATGGCAGCAGAGAGCTTCATCTAAACAACGACGCAGTACTCAGCCTGCTACAACAGCAACAACAGCTATTTGAACAGTTAGCTGCAAACCAGAACACGACGAACATGTCTATGCGTGCTGCTGGAGAGAGCGAGAGCGTCGAGCTTAGAGGCGCGGTAAATTCGAATTCTGCAGTTGGTGCGGTCACACCAATACAGAGCGAATTGCCAAAAATTCAAATCAAACGGTTCGCTGGCAGCTACACAGAGTGGCCAGCATTTCAGGATATCTATGAAAGTACAATTCATAGCAAGCAGCATTTAACGAACACACAGAAGTTTCATCATTTGAAAACACTACTCATCGATGAGGCTGCCAACTTGGTACGACATTTGGCGATCACGGACACTGCTTACAACACTGCATGGGAGCGTCTCAAGGAAAGGTACAATCGGCCGAGGCATATCGTAAACTCGTTTTTGGAACAATTAATGAGGTTGCCCACAACTACTAAAATTGATGCGGCGATTTTGCGTAAAGTGTCCGACGGTGCAAGCGAAATTGTACGTGGTCTGGACGCCGTAAATCAAACGGGACGCGACTGTTGGATTATATATCTAGCACTGGAAAAACTTGATGCCGACACGAGGCGCAGGTGGATTGAACGCAGTTTGAATAAAGACTCACCCACTCTCGACGACTTCTTCAAGTTCTTGGATGCTCGTTGAGAGGAATTGGAACTAAGCTAAGGGGAGCGTGCGTCTGAAGGGAAAACAGTAACTCACGGGGACAAATCAAAAAGAATCACACACTCGATGGTGGCAGTTGAAGGCAGCAACTGCACCAAATGCCATTCGACAGAACACATTCTTTATGGCTGTCCACAATTTTTGGAAATGACAGGTTTGCAAAGGCGCTCTTTTGTAAAAGATAAAAATCTATGCTATAACTGTTTGAAGCCTGGTCATTTGAGCAACAAGTGTAAATCAAAATACACATGTAAACAATGCAAAGGTCATCACCATTCACTACTCCATTTACCAGATACTACATCGGGTATTATCGGGACCTTTGCGCAAACAAAAGGGGATAATCAGAGCAATTCAAACGCGCATTATAACACTTCGGTGACTTCAAGTCACATTGCCCAAGCAGAGGGCACACCATCGATTGTATGTGCGCAAGGCACTGCACAATCTACTCAAGCAAAAAGATTGAACAGAAGCACATTACCCACGGCCATGGTTTATGTTAAAAACGCAAATGGGGACTACATAACATGTCGCCTCTTATTGGATACTGGCTCAGAACTCTCGTATATATCGAAACGTTGCATTCACGCTCTTGGATTGGCACGTTCACAATCACGCATCCTTGTTTCGGGAAAATCTTCAGTAAAAGCCGACACCACAAGGGGATTCAGCACACTTCACATCAAGTCCCGAATTTCTGAGGATTATTTGACTGTAAACGCCCGTGTACTTGGCAGAATCACTTCATCAATGGGAAGGCAAACCATTGATGCATCGGCACTCGATGTGTTTAGTGATCTTCAATTGGCTGACACACACTTCTGCACAAACGCACCAATTGACATACTATTGGGTAGCGAACACGTATGGTCTACATTTACAGGAAGGAAGATGTATGACAGAAAGGGCAATCTTATCGCCATTTCATCAATTTTTGGATGGGTTATTACGGCACTCATGAAACCCCAAGCAAGCAACGCAATTTCACTAACAACAACATTGGATATAGATGCTTCGCTCCAGAAGTTTTGGGAGCTGGAGAACGTCGACTGCACGACCAAACTTGAACCCGAAGATGAACAGGTCGAGAAACACTTTCTCACCACACACACTCGCGATGCAAATGGGAAGTATATCGTGGAGCTTCCATTCCACACCACACACCCGGAATTTGGAGATACTCTACAAGGAGCTCTACAGCGTTTCAAAATGGTTGAACGTCGCTTGCAACAGAATGAGCAGCTACGAATACAATACATACATTTCATGCGAGAATATCAGACTTTGGGACACATGCGACAACTGCCAACGGAAGAAATCACTTCTGGGCAACATTTCTACATGCCACACCACCCTGTGTTGGGTCGAAAACTCCGAGTAGTTTTCGACGGGTCATTCCGCGACGCCAATGAAACTGGCATACAAAACGAAGTCAAAACCAATTGTTTGTCTACATTGGCCGAATCACAATTGGATAATCCGCTGGAAGAACTAATAGCCCGAGTCTCCTCCTGGTGGAAGCTGGTGCACACTATTGGCTATGTCCTTCGCTTCATCCATAGCACAAAACATCCATCTCGGGACTGGAGCTCCCAATCTCTAACATTTCATGAGATACGGACTGCACGGATTCTGTGTTTGCGTTACGCGCAAACCTGTTTTCAAGATGACTACCAATTGCTACTTGCCAAGAAGCCATTACGGAGCCGATCGCAGCTTGTGAAACTGTCACCAATCATTGACAAAGACAATCTACTCAGGGTCGGCGGACGATTGCATCACTCTCAATTGCCAGAAGAGGCGAAACATCCAGTTTTGCTGCCAAAGACTCATCGCATCACGAAACTGATCTTGGAACACGAGCACCGGGTCAACCTCCACCCTGGTGTTTCTGCACTCTTCGTAATTGTTCGGCAAAGGTTCTGGATATTTGGCGCACGTAACCTCGTACGCAAAATCACGCACGAATGTTTGGCATGCTTTCGACAAAGACAGCATACATCACAGACTATGCTGGGCCAATCCTTCTCAAGGATGGCAAGGTTCGCAAACCACGTATAAGCAAGGGCTATATATGCCTATTCGTTTGCCTGGTCACATCGGCAATACATTTGGAACTTGCCACGGATCTCACCACTGAAACGTTCCTGGCTGCACTGCGGCGCTTCATATCTCTACGTGGCAAGTGTGTTAAAATCTACAGTGACAACGGCACAAATTTCATCGGCGCGAAACGCTCACTTGATGAAATTCAAACCCTACTGGCGTCACAGCAACACTCCGACCTGGTTACTCATACCCTGGCGGATGACGGCATACAATGGGTATTCATTCCACCTCATTGGGGTGGAAAATGGGAATCGGCAGTTCGATCTGTTAAACTGCACCTTCGACGAGTCGTCGGAACCTCAATGCTTACATTTGAGCAGATGCGTACCCTACTTGCGCAAGTCAGCGCAGTGGTCAACTCCCGTCCTCTCTGCTACACACCGGATACTGAGGTCAACTATTTATCGCCGGCTCACTTCTTAATTGGACGACCATTCATCACTATACCAGAGGCTGACTTGGGTCACATTACTGTGGGTCGATTGGGGTACTGGCAGAGTATCCAGTCCATGTACCAAGGCTTCTGGAGTACCTGACCACTCTTCAACAGCGTCCAAAGTGGACCACGTCAAACCCTAATATCTCGATCGGAGACGTTGTGCTTGTTAAGGAGTCCAACAGCCCACCGGCTTCATGGCACATCGCAAGAGTTATAGAAGCCTATCCAGGAAAGGACGAACTGGTTCGAGCTGTCAAGCTCAAGACCGCATCTGGAGAATTAACCCGACCAATTACTAAAATCGCGGTATTGCCCCGTTCCGAAACTGTGTTTCAGGGGGGGCCGGGATGTTGAGGAACGTATAACAAGTCCATCGCTAAGCGAAGAACCATCGGCAAAGGAGAACAAGAAGAGAATGGAAGAGACGAAAATTTGTATACACACATATTCTTACCGCCGCTGCGACGGCATTTTTTTTAGTACCAAATAGACATCGAACTGGACAAGAACAAAATAAATACAGTCCACTATAATCAAATCCGTCGAGCATATTATTCGCGAACAGCTATAACTTCCGCTTGGAAGACACTGCCATGATCTCGGAGCCTTAAGGAATGCCTTATGTTTAGCTGTTCAGAGTAGATTCCTTTTCCGACTCTGTCGACCAGCTTCGATCCATCGGTGAAGATGTTTATGGCCCCATCTGGGCCTGGGAGGGATGATTGGAGTAGCTGTGTACTGGCTGAATGACCTATGCGCTGTGGCATCCATTGACTTGAGTGTTTTAGACGTATTACTGCTACTACTGCCCGTTCCTTTTCTGCGAGGTCAAACGCTCTGGAGGCATAGGATGGCATTAAGCGCCCCCAGAAGGCCTTGTTGCATGCTCCTGTGAACCTGTTCACTAGACGATCTAGGTCGTCCTTTGTGTCCGGGCATGTTGGTGATTTGGAGGGGAGTAAGCCCTCCAGGGCTGAGCTATATTTTTCCTAGTTGGCTTTCCTGGGATTAATATAGTCATTAGGTTTCGGACACTCGAGGGGTAGTGTGGTCTCGATGTACCTGTGGTCAGAGAAGGAGTGGTCATAAGGGACTTGCCAACTCTTGACTATGTCTAATCCTGCCGATTTTTAATTATAAAAGTGGGTCGATTACAAATAAATAGATTTGAGTTAAGGATGAAGCTGAAAAGTGACTAACCCCTTACATTTGTGTTCGAGCTCGTGAGCGTTGGCGTCACAACCTATTAGTAGGTCTATGTCCGACCTCTCACTGTCGCTGGCTAGTTTGCGAACAAGGTCGTTGGGAGGATCGTTTTCCTCATGGGCCATATAGGACATCTGAATTAGATGTGTCCCTTTCAGCTCTAGGCTTGCCGCCGTGTTGTCGCTATCGCTGTAATTATGAGGCAGAAAGATATTTAGGTGCTTTCTGCCAAGAATGGCTGGATATTTGGGCTTCCAGGCTGCTTTTCTAGCAGCTCGAAGCAGCGGTCGTCCAGTGCCGCTTCCACCCACTTCCACTGCATCCTTGGAATTCGCGAGTCAGCGCTGCCTTTGTCCAGGACGCCAATCAGCGTCCTTTCTCTAGCAATCTACGCGAACGAAGTATTTAGCAGTACTCTGGAGCGCTTCGGTGCTGGTCCAAGAGTCTCCTCCTCCTCGGCCTTGTTGGCTGACGGGCTTCCTTCTTCGGCGCTTTTTTGCCAAAGTTCGGCAGCACCTTCGAGGCCCACTCAACCTTCTTTAGCCATTTGTTCGTTGGGTTGTACATCTGGCTTGCGTTCTTCCGACGGTGTATGTTGCCAGCACTCCTTCTGTCGGCATATGTGTATGTTTTGGCTTAGATGCTTGTAGATGGTAACTCGTTCACCAGCAGGCAGAGCAGCCGCAGGATTGCATAGCCACTCTGCCAAGGTATCGGATTTGGGAGCCGATTCACCACCCACCCCGTATCCGGGATGGGACCCCTTTGGGTTCATCCCTAGCGTCTTCCGCCGCGCAGCTCTTCTCTGCTATGTTGCGGGTTGGGCCAGGCCTTAGGGCCGCTGCCTTTTAATTTTATTCTTTCATTCTTTCTTACGAGCCTGTAGAGAAGTGGTATCCGGAAGTATCCGGGCACGTTGCCGGATAAGTCAAACTTATACCAAGGGTCTGCCAAGTCCTTGAGCTCTCCGTTAACGACTGGGCTAGTTTTATATACTGGGACCCCAGCCAGGCTGATTCTCGGCACGAGTCGAATAACACATTTAACACAACTTATCTCCGCTGGCGGACAATTTATCTCCGCTGACGAACTACGTCGGCGGGAAATCTATATCCCCTGCCGGACAACTTACCTCTGCTGACGAAATACGTCTCTCCGCTGGCGGAAAACTTATTTACGGTGGCGGGAAATCTATATCCGCTGCCGGACAACTTATCTCCGCTGGCGGACAATTTATACCCGCTGACGAACTACGTTTCTCCGCTGGCAGAAAACTTAACTCCGGCGGCGGGAAATTTATATCCCCTGCCGGACAACTTATTTCTGCTGACGAAATACGTCTCTCCGCTGGCGAAAAACTTATTTCCGGTGGCGGGAAATCTATTTCCGCTGGCGGACAACATATCTCCGCTGGCGGACAATTTATCCCCGCTGACGAACTACGTTATCCGCTGATAGTCGATCTATGATCTATCTTTGCAAGCTGTCTGGGAAAGCGCTATTGATTGGGATGATAAGATGCAGCTACACATATTTTGCGATGCCGTGAAATAGGCAAATACTTCGTGTGCATATTTTAGATTTAACGACGGAAAACAAATAGATTGTTCACTTATCCTCGCTAAATCGAGAGTCGCACCACTTAAACCAATGTCCATTCTAAGACTGGAATTACAGGGTGCACTTCTTGCCGCATGACTCAGCAAGACAATTAAAGAAAAACTGAATATCAATATTTATGAGACCTTCAACTCCGCAGATGAAGCTACAAAAGATCGAGGCATAGACTTTTCGTCAACTAGTTCTTGGTTAACAGGTCCAACGTTTTTAAGTAAACAAGCATATAGGTTTATAATGATTAGGCTACGTTAGGTTGACCAGGAAGCCCTCGGCGGGTCCGCACATAGGCCAATATGGCCCTTAGTTGTCCGAATTGTTATAATGATCAGGTAACGGTAGAGTACTTACACGTCACTATAAGTATGAATAATACCGTTGTTTTGCCAGATCCTCTACGATTTTCCAACTGGATGAGGTATTTGAGGTCTTACGAAATATAAATAATTTGAAGACTATAAAAGACAAGCCAATCTCAGATAAACTTTTGGATAATCAACTGTCGAAATACAGTAAAAAAGATAATTCGAAATTATCAATTTTGTAAAAAAAAATAAAGCGCTCACTCAGGTACCAAGAATTTTTGAGTGACACCGACTGAACAACTGTTTTTGAAAGCAGGTCACAGTAAAGTTATTGTTAATGGCAGCCATTTCAAGCGATATGGAATTATATTTACTTGTACGGCCGTTCGTGCAGTTCATCTCGAGATAGTTGAGATTTGTTGTCTTCCGACAATTTGCAGGTCACCGTGGTATCCCCGAACAAATATATTCAGTCAAAGGTACAAATTTTAATAAGGCTAGTAAAGATATTAATGAGGTGACATCGCAATGGCCAGCTGACGAACTAATACTGTTTTTTACCTCTAAGGGCAAACGGGGTTTCAACCCCCCATTAAGTCCCCACATTGGAGGAGCTTTGCGGCAGTCTGCCACGGTGGCCGAGGTCGAGGAAATCGCATTTAGTGATTTGATCGACGCCTGGCTGTTGCTATAAATGTTTAGCTGTGTTGCTGTAGCGGCAACAGCTTGTAGCCAGTTCAGATCCTCCCTAATTTCTATGACTTCGGCTTGAAAGACGCTGCAATGATCTGGGAGCCTGAAGGAATGCCTTGTGCTTGGCTGTTCAGAGTAGATTCCCACTCCGACTCTGTCGTCCAGCTTCGATCCATCCAGCCATTCGTCTCTGCGAGGTATGATTGTGTTGAAGGGAGTAACTGTGTACTCTCCTGGAACTTGGTAGTCCGTTTTTGAGGGGATGATATTGCTATTGTTTAATATGGCTGAGTGACCTATGCACGGTGGAACGCATTGATTTGAGTCCATTAGACGTATTGCTGCTTCTGCCCGTTCCTTTCCTGCGAGGTTAAGGCTCTGGAGTCATGGGATGGCATTTAGCGCATCATTTGGGGTGGTGCGAAGAGCTCAGCTGATGCATAGGGCGCCAGTTCGCTGAACTTTGCCCAGTGTCTTGGTGATCGCCGTTTTGATAGGGCCGGCCGCCACTCCGTAACTCTGTTGAGTAGTATTGGTCTAACTCTAGCTAGATATATCCATTAGACTATGCTTGGGTTGATACCCTATCTTAGCCCAATAGCTTTTTTGCATGTGTAGAGTGCAGTCGTTGCCTTATCACCTCCGTCTTTGACATTTAGGTTCCAGTCTATCTTCTCGTCTATTACCAACCCTAAGTAACTGACACTGTCGTTAAAGGAGAGCCTGCATCCATGTTATATTGGTGGGTTAAGGGGGGTGAACTTGTATTTCTTTGTGAATAATACGAGCTCCGTTTTTGAAGGATTTACTCCCAGGCCGCGCGATTCTGTCCATTCCGACAGTTGCGCTAGCTTTGCGGTCATTAAGCCGCACAGTGTTTGGGGGTATTTTCCCGAGAAGATAATTGCAACATCGTCCGCATAGGCCACGACTCTGCAGACCCCCCTCCCAGGTCACATAGAATCTTGTTGACTGCTATGTTCCACAGAAGAGGAGACGGTTCACCCCCAGGTCAGTCAGGGCTTCTGTAATGGCGCCCGTAACCCCCTTAATATCGAGGAAGGCTATTAGTGAGTACTCTTTGAGATGCAGAGATTACTTCATAAATAGCCCTTTCCGTGGATTTTCCTTTACGGTAGGCATGGGCCTGACGATTTGAACGGGTTGAAGCTGTTTATTGCCCTGCTTATGTTCCGTTTTGTGAGGATGTGATCCATTGATGTTACCGGTCCCTCTCTTGTGAGGTGTGCCGACTCGATGGTTGTGAACCCCCTGAAATGCGTGTCTGGTAGAATGTGCAGGGACTCCTCACTGGATTTGATACACGTACCATCATGCCTTTTAACCCTACCGAGGGGTTAGTTTTTGAGAGGCTCTTGCGTAGCCTTGCGGACTCAGACGTGGCCTCTATTTCCGAGCAAAATTTTTGCCAAGAGGGGCCTCTTTCCTTTGTTTCCTTTTATTTCGTGACAGACTGATTTTGTAGTCTGCCCAGTGATTCTCCTAGTTCGCTCTCTTGGCTCTTTTGAAAAAGCCCTGTAGCTTTAACGTAGGATTTCTATTTGTTTTGACCAGTAGCCTTTTCCCCCTAGGTTTATTAGAGGGGTACGCTGCCGTGAAGTCCTTGCTGCTTGCTCCTATGAACCTCTTCACTAGACTATCTAGGTCGTCCTTCGTCGTCCGGCCATGTTGGTTCTTTAGAGGGGAGTAAGTCCTTCAGGGTTCTGATATATTTTCCCCAGTTGGCTTTCCTGGTATTA
Organism: Drosophila miranda; assembly: GCF_003369915.1. NCBI lineage: Eukaryota > Metazoa > Arthropoda > Insecta > Diptera > Drosophilidae > Drosophila > Drosophila miranda. Next base: position 50,213,534 of record NC_046674.1, read on the forward strand.
ATGTAGTCATTAGGTCTCGGAGGAATGGTCATCTCTAGGACTTGTCAACTCTTCACTATATCTAACAGTTTGTGAGATACTATGGTGAGGTCTTCCTTTCGATTTTTAATTATACAAATAAATAGATTTGAGTTAAGGATGCAGCTGAAAAATGACTCACCCCTTACGTTTGTGTCCGTGCTCCCCATTGGGTGTGGTGAGCGTTGGTATCGCAACATATTAGCAGGTCTCTGTCCGACCTTTCACTGTCGCTGGCTAGTTTGCATACAAGGTCGTTGGGAGGATCGTTTTCCTCATGGGCCATATAGGACGACATCTGAATTAGATGTGTCCCTTTCAGCTCTAGGCTTGCCGCCGTGTTGTCGCTATCGCTATAATTATGAGGCAGAAAGATATTTAGGTGCTTTCTGCCAAGAATGGCTGGATATTTGGGCTTCCAGGCTGCTTTTCTAGCAGCTCGAAGCAGCGGTCGTCCAGTGCCGCTTCCACCCACTTCCACTGCATCCTTGGAATTCGCGAGTCAGCGCTGCCGTTGTCCAGGACGCCAATCAGCGTCCTTTCTCTAGCAATCTACGCGAACGAAGTATTTAGCAGTACTCTGGAGCGCTTCGGTGCTGTTCCAAGAGTCTCCTGCGAGCTCGGCCTTGTTGGCTGACGGGCTTCCTTCTTCGGCGCTTTTTTGCCAAAGTTCGGCAGCACCTTCGAGGCCCACTCAACCTTCTTAGCCATTTGTTCGTTGGGTTGTACATCTGGCTTGCGTTCTTCCGACGGTGTATGTTGCCAGCACTCCTTCTGTCGGCATATGTGTATGTTTTGGCTTAGATGCTTGTAGATGGTAACTCGTCCCCCGCCACTTCACCAGCAGGCAGAGCAGCCGCAGGATTGCATAGCCACTCTGCCAAGGTATCGGATTTGGGAGCCGATTCACCACCCACCCCGTATCCGGGATGGGACCCCTTTGGGTTCATCCCTAGCGTCTTCCGCCGCGCAGCTCTTCTCTGCTATGTTGCGGGTTGGGCCAGGCCTTTGGGCCGCTGCCTTTTAATTTTATTCTTTCATTCTTTCTTACGAGCCTGTAGAGAAGTGGTATCCGGAAGTATCCGGGCACGTTGCCGGATAAGTCAAACTTATACCAAGGGTCTGCCAAGTCCTTGAGCTCTCCGTTAACGACTGGGCTAGTTTTATATACCGGGACCCCAGCCGGGCTGACTCTCGGCACGAGTCGAATAACACATTTAACACAACTTATCTCCGCTGGCGGACAATTTATCTCCGCTGACGAACTACGTCGGCGGGAAATCTATATCCCCTGCCGGACAACTTACCTCTGCTGACGAAATACGTCTCTCCGCTGGCGGAAAACTTAACTCCGGCGGCGGGAAATTTATATCCCCTGCCGGACAACTTATTTCTGCTGACGAAATACGTCTCTCCGCTGGCGAAAAACTTATTTCCGGTGGCGGGAAATCTATATCCGCTGGCGGACAACATATCTCCGCTGGCGGACAATTTATCCCCGCTGACGAACTACGTTATCCGCTGATAGTCGATCTATGATCTATCTTTGCAAGCTGTCTGGGAAAGCGCTATTGATTGGGATGATAAGATGCAGCTACACATATTTTGCGATGCCGTGAAATAGGCAAATACTTCGTTTGCATATTTTAGATTTAACGACGGAAAACAAATAGATTGTTCACTTATCCTCGCTAAATCGGGAGTCGCACCACTTAAACCAATGTCCATTCTAAGACTGGAATTACAGGGTGCACTTCTTGCCGCATGACTCAGCAAGACAATTAAAGAAAAACTGAATATCAATATTTATGAGACCTTCAACTCCGCAGATGAAGCTACAAAAGTTCGAGGCATAGACTTTTCGTCAACTAGTTCTTGGTTAACAGGTCCAACGTTTTTAAGTAAACAAGCATATAGGTTTATAATGATTAGGCTACGTTAGGTTGACCAGGAAGCCCTCGGCGGGTCCGCACATAGGCCAATATGGCCCTTAGTTGTCCGAATTGTTATAATGATCAGGTAACGGTAGAGTATTTACACGTCACTATAAGTATGAATAATACCGTTGTTTTGCCAGATCCTCTACGATTTTCCAACTGGATGAGGTATTTGAGGTCTTACGAAATATAAATAATTTGAAGACTATAAAAGACAAGCCAATCTCAGATAAACTTTTGGATAATCAACTGTCGAAATACAGTAAAAAAGATAATTCGAAATTATCAATTTTGTAAAAAAAAATAAAGCGCTCACTCAGGTACCAAGAATTTTTGAGTGACACCGACTGAACAACTTTTTTTGAAAGCAGGTCACAGTAAAGTTATTGTTAATGGCAGCCATTTCAAGCGATATGGAATTATATTTACTTGTACGGCCGTTCGTGCAGGTTATCTCGAGATAGTTGAGATTTGTTGTCTTCCGACAATTTGCAGGTCACCGTGGTATCCCCGAACAAATATATTCAGTCAAAGGTACAAATTTTAATAAGGCTAGTAAAGATATTAATGAGGTGACATCGCAATGGCCAGCTGACGAACTAATACTGTTTTTTACCTATAAGGGCGAACGGGGTTTCAACCCTCCATTAAGTCCCCACATTGGAGGAGCTTTGCGGCAGTCTGCCACGGTGGCCGAGGTCGAGGAAATCGCATTTAGTGATTTGATCGACGCCTGGCTGTTGCTATAAATGTTTAGCTGTGTTGCTGTAGCGGCAACAGCTTGTAGCCAGTTCAGATCCTCCCTAATTTCTATGACTTCCGCTTGAAAGACGCTGCAATAATCTGCGAGCCTGAAGGAATGCCTTGTGCTTGGCTGTTCAGAGTAGATTCCCACTCCGAATCTGTCGTCCAGCTTCGATCCATCCAGCCATTCGTCTCTGCGAGGTATGATTGTGTTGAAGGGAGTAACTGTGTACTCTCCTGGAACTTGGTAGTCCGTTTTTGAGGGGATGATATTGCTATTGTTTAATATGGCTGAGTGACCTATGCACGGTGGAACGCATTGATTTGAGTCCATTAGACGTATTGCTGCTTCTGCCCGTTCCTTTCCTGCGAGGTTAAGGCTCTGGAGTCATGGGATGGCATTTAGCGCATCATTTGGGGTGGTGCGAAGAGCTCAGCTGATGCATAGGGCGCCAGTTCGCTGAACTTTGCCCAGTGTCTTGGTGATCGCCGTTTTGATAGGGCCGGCCGCCACTCCGTAACTCTGTTGAGTAGTATTGGTCTAACTCTAGCTAGATATATCCATTAGACTATGCTTGGGTTGATACCCTATCTTAGCCCAATAGCTTTTTTGCATGTGTAGAGTGCAGTCGTTGCCTTATCACCTGCGTCTTTGACATTTAGATTCCAGTTTATCTTCTCGTCTATTACCAACCCTAAGTAACTGACACTGTCGTTAAAGGAGAGCCTGCATCCATGTAATATTGGTGGGTTAAGGGGGGTGAACTTGTATTTCTTTGTGAATAATACGAGCTCCGTTTTTGAAGGATTTACTCCCAGGCCGCGCGATTCTGTCCATTCCGACAGTTGCGCTAGCTTTGCGGTCATTAAGCCGCACAGTGTTTGGGGGTATTTTCCCGAGAAGATAATTGCAACATCGTCCGCATAGGCCACGACTCTGCAGACCCCCCTCCCAGGTCACATAGAATCTTGTTGACTGCTATGTTCCACAGAAGAGGAGACTAGACACCACCTTGTGGGGTGCCTCTGTTGTCATATCTTGACTGGGCGGATTATCCCATCGATGATGTCAGTGTCCTACATACGAGCAATTGATCAATGAACATCACCAAGTGACGGTTCACCCCCAGGTCAGTCAGGGCTTCTGTAATGGCGCCCGTAACCCCCTTAATATCGAGGAAGGCTATTAGTGAGTACTCTTTGAGATGCAGAGATTACTTCATAAATAGCCCTTTCCGTGGATTTTCCTTTACGGTAGGCATGGGCCTGACGATTTGAACGGGTTGAAGCTGTTTATTGCCCTGCTTATGTTCCGTTTTGTGAGGATGTGATCCATTGATGTTACCGGTCCCTCTCTTGTGAGGTGTGCCGACTCGATGGTTGTGAACCCCCTGAAATGCGTGTCTGGTAGAATGTGCAGGGACTCCTCACTGGATTTGATACACGTACCATCATGCCTTTTAACCCTACCGAGGGGTTAGTTTTTGAGAGGCTCTTGCGTAGCCTTGCGGACTCAGACGTGGCCTCTATTTCCGAGCAAAATTTTTGCCAAGAGGGGCCTCTTTCCTTTGTTTCCTTTTATTTCGTGACAGACTGATTTTGTAGTCTGCCCAGTGATTCTCCTAGTTCGCTCTCTTGGCTCTTTTGAAAAAGCCCTGTAGCTTTAACGTAGGATTTCTATTTGTTTTGACCAGTAGCCTTTTCCCCCTAGGTTTATTAGAGGGGTACGCTGCCGTGAAGTCCTTGCTGCTTGCTCCTATGAACCTCTTCACTAGACTATCTAGGTCGTCCTTGGTCGTCCGGCCATGTTGGTTCTTTAGAGGGGAGTAAGTCCTTCAGGGTTCTGATATATTTTCCCCAGTTGGCTTTCCTGCTATTAATGTAGTCATTAGGTCTCGGAGGAATGGTCATCTCTAGGACTTGTCAACTCTTCACTATATCTAACAGTTTGTGAGATACTATGGTGAGGTCCTCCTTTCGATTTTGAGTTAAGGATGCAGCTGAAAAGTGACTCACCCCTTACGTTTGTGTCCGTGCTCCCCATTGGGTGTGGTGAGCGTTGGTATCGCAACATATTAGCAGGTCTCTGTCCGACCTTTCACTGTCGCTGGCTAGTTTGCATACAAGGTCGTTGGGAGGATCGTTTTCCTCATGGGCCATATAGGACGACATCTGAATTAGATGTGTCCCTTTCAGCTCTAGGCTTGCCGCCGTGTTGTCGCTATCGCTATAATTATGAGGCAGAAAGATATTTAGGTGCTTTCTGCCAAGAATGGCTGGATATTTGGGCTTCCAGGCTGCTTTTCTAGCAGCTCGAAGCAGCGGTCGTCCAGTGCCGCTTCCACCCACTTCCACTGCATCTTTGGAATTCGCGAGTCAGCGCTGCCGTTGTCCAGGACGCCAATCAGCGTCCTTTCTCTAGCAATCTACGCGAACGAAGTATTTAGCAGTACTCTGGAGCCTTGTTGGCTGACGGGCTTCCTTCTTCGGCCCTTTTTTGCCAAAGTTCGGCAGCACCTTCGAGGCCCACTCAACCTTCTTTAGCCATTTGTTCGTTGGGTTGTACATCTGGCTTGCGTTCTTCCGACGGTGTATGTTGCCAGCACTCCTTCTGTCGGCATATGTGTATGTTTTGGCTTAGATGCTTGTAGATGGTAACTCGTCCCCCGCCACTTCACCAGCAGGCAGAGCAGCCGCAGGATTGCATAGCCACTCTGCCAAGGTATCGGATTTGGGAGCCGATTCACCACCCACCCCGTATCCGGGATGGGACCCCTTTGGGTTCATCCCTAGCGTCTTCCGCCGCGCAGCTCTTCTCTGCTATGTTGCGGGTTGGGCCAGGCCTTTGGGCCGCTGCCTTTTAATTTTATTCTTTCATTCTTTCTTACGAGCCTGTAGAGAAGTGGTATCCGGAAGTATCCGGGCACGTTGCCGGGTAAGTCAAACTTATACCAAGGGTCTGCCAAGTCCCTGAGCTCTCCGTTAACGACTGGGCTAGTTTTATATACCGGGACCCCAGCCAGGCTGACTCTCGGCACGAGTCGAATAACACATTTAACACAACTTATCTCCGCTGGCGGACAATTTATCTCCGCTGACGAACTACGTCGGCGGGAAATCTATATCCCCTGCCGGACAACTTACCTCTGCTGACGAAATACGTCTCTCCGCTGGCGGAAAACTTATTTACGGTGGCGGGAAATCTATATCCGCTGCCGGACAACTTATCTCCGCTGGCGGACAATTTATACCCGCTGACGAACTACGTTTCTCCGCTGGCAGAAAACTTAACTCCGGCGGCGGGAAATTTATATCCCCTGCCGGACAACTTATTTCTGCTGACGAAATACGTCTCTCCGCTGGCGAAAAACTTATTTCCGGTGGCGGGAAATCTATATCCGCTGGCGGACAATTTATCCCCGCTGACGAACTACGTTATCCGCTGATAGTCGATCTATGATCTATCTTTGCAAGCTGTCTGGGAAAGCGCTATTGATTGGGATGATAAGATGCAGCTACACATATTTTGCGATGCCGTGAAATAGGCAAATACTTCGTTTGCATATTTTAGATTTAACGACGGAAAACAAATAGATTGTTCACTTATCCCCGCTAAATCGGGAGTCGCACCACTTAAACCAATGTCCATTCTAAGACTGGAATTACAGGGTGCACTTCTTGCCGCATGACTCAGCAAGACAATTAAAGAAAAACTGAATATCAATATTTATGAGACCTTCAACTCCGCAGATGAAGCTACAAAAGTTCGAGGCATAGACTTTTCGTCAACTAGTTCTTGGTTAACAGGTCCAACGTTTTTAAGTAAACAAGCATATAGGTTTATAATGATTAGGCTACGTTAGGTTGACCAGGAAGCCCTCGGCGGGTCCGCACATAGGCCAATATGGCCCTTAGTTGTCCGAATTGTTATAATGATCAGGTAACGGTAGAGTATTTACACGTCACTATAAGTATGAATAATACCGTTGTTTTGCCAGATCCTCTACGATTTTCCAACTGGATGAGGTATTTGAGGTCTTACGAAATATAAATAATTTGAAGACTATAAAAGACAAGCCAATCTCAGATAAACTTTTGGATAATCAACTGTCGAAATACAGTAAAAAAGATAATTCGAAATTATCAATTTTGTAAAAAAAAATAAAGCGCTCACTCAGGTACCAAGAATTTTTGAGTGACACCGACTGAACAACTTTTTTTGAAAGCAGGTCACAGTAAAGTTATTGTTAATGGCAGCCATTTCAAGCGATATGGAATTATATTTACTTGTACGGCCGTTCGTGCAGGTTATCTCGAGATAGTTGAGATTTGTTGTCTTCCGACAATTTGCAGGTCACCGTGGTATCCCCGAACAAATATTTTTTTTTTTTTTTTTTCACATCCTTTGGACGTTGACATGCAATGACTGCATCTTTCAAGAGGCGATGCAGTTACTGCACCGTCAAGTGGCCCGTGTGACACCAGCAGAAGGCTGTTACGCGCGGATCCCAGGCAAAACGCAGCCCTCCTCCCGCCCAACCGACCGAGGGGCGCTGCCGCATGACGCGCGGTGCGTAGCCGAACCAAACGCGAACATGCAAGAAAGATAGCTATTAGACTAACATTCGAGGAAAATTAGTACTAAACTTACTAAGAAACTAAGCATGCAATCAAAATACAAATACCACTACAGTTACTAATTAATAGAAAGGTGTGTAAGGATTAATAATTTAATAAGAGGAAGAGAATTAGTGGTGGATATAATATGGTAGAGGGAATTATAATCCGAGCATAAGACCCTAAACGGTTCATGCAAGGAATAATTCGATCTACAAAGTGGAAGGAACAACGGTATAAAATTTCTAGTCAGTCTAATAGGAATCGTGAAGTTTATGCGGCTCAACAGATCAGGGCTGTCTATGTCACCCCCGATCAAGTTGTGCATAAATATCACACCAAGCATTTTTCTACGGTTAACTAAGGATGGGAGGTTTACTAATAGTAGTCTTATAGAGTAAGATGGGAGTCTTACACCCGCATCCCAGTTAAGGCCCCGCAGAGCAAAGAGTAAAAAGTTTTTCTGTACTGATTCTATACGGTCCTTGTGTACTTTGTACACAGGAGCCGTATTCTAAGATCGGACGAACAAGCGAGGTATAGAGAGTCTTTGTTATATAGGGGTCGTCAAATTCCTTTGACCACCTCTTTATAAACCCAAGCACGCCCATGGCCTTATTTACCATGGTAGAAATGTGTTCGGAAAACTTTAACTTGGGGTCTAACATAACACCCAGATCATCCACCAGGGTAATTCTCTCAAGAGAACCACCAAACAGGGTGTAGGGAGCCAACAAAGGACTAGAACGATGAAATGTCATAACTTTGCATTTCGAGGCATTAAGGTGTAACAAGTTTGCACACAACACCATGACTGAAAGTTATTGAGATCGGATTGCAAGCGAGAATGAAACGAAATGTCCTTGTACTGGACACAGAGTTTAACATCATCCGCATACATAAGTACTCGAGAGTATGTTAATACTGAAGGTAAGTCATTAATAAAGAGTGTGAAGAGTAAGGGGCCTAGATGGCTGCCTTGTGGTACTCCCGAAGAAACCTTTACTGGTAAAGAGAGGGAGTTTTTGAAGAGGACTCTTTGAGACCTAGAACAAAGATAGCTAGAAATCCATCTCAGGAGGTTGGGCGGAAACCCTAAAAGGTCAAGTTTATGCGCTAAAAGGGAATGGTTTACAGAGTCGAATGCTTTACTAAAGTCGGTGTAAATAACATCCGTCTGTAAGTTACATTGAAAGCCTTTAATAATGAAAGAGGTAAACTCTAACAAGTTCGTGGTGGTTGATCGCCGCCTTATAAATCCATGCTGAGTTGGAGA